>NC_141878.1:375883214-376499672 GCF_056163025.1 Triticum urartu | reverse complement strand
CGCACGCGCCACCCGCGCCCTCCGCCGCCTGTCGCCGCCGGCCGCCGCGCCGCCCCACTGCCTCATGCACCGACTGCCGCCTCCGCTGAGCCGGCGCAGCTCCGCCGCACCTTCGCCGCGTCCGCCGACGACCTCCGCCGCCTCCCCGCGCCGAGATCCGGCCCGGGCCCCACCTTCTCCGGCCACCTCGAGAAACTCCGGCGAACTCCCCGACCATCCTCGATTCGCGTGCGCACTGGATCTGGATCTGAGAAGAAACCCTAGGGGTTGACCTCGTTTTCCCCCTAAGTCTGCATTATTTTCTAGCACATTTCATTATGCCATATCTAATCATCCGTAGCTCCGTTTTGCGCGTATGATATATCAAATTGTTCGTCTGGATGTGATCTTCATTTCATTCCATTGCACCATGCTTGTTTGAGTTCATATTGATGCCCTAAATGCTTTTGCAAGAGTGCTATATAATGTTAGTTCCCGATTCTTATCAGATTATGGACATTTGTCATTTTTGCCATGTTTAATGTGTGCCTCCTATGAACTTGAGCCCTACATGTGTTTTGGGCTATGCCATGCCATCTTTACAGGGGTGTATGCCATGTATTTTTGTGATCAATTTGGTGACTAGCACAAGCATGCAAAGTAGCTCTCGTGATGTTGCTGTTTTCAGGGACTTAGAATTCTTCTAAGTCTTTTCCCTGATGTTATTTTTATGCCATGTATTCTTGTTGCTACAGAGTGATCCATGCCTCTTTTGAGCATGTTCAGTAAGGATGATTTTGAGATATTGTTATGTTCTATCCATCCATGTCTTTGTTTGCAATTATGGAGTACCCTAGCATGATTCAATCTTGCTCTACTGTTGCTATAAAATGTTCCTGGCAGATTGTTTACGTGTTAATCAATTTTGCCGAGGTTGTTGTAGTTGATCCATGCATGCTATGAGATTGTTCTTGCCATGGTTAGCTTCTTGATCATGTCTTCTTGCTGGGTGTATGCTTAGTTTGTCATGAAATGCCTTGTGGTGAGTGCATCGAGCTCGCAAACATGCCTACGTAACTCTGTTTTTGCCATGTCCAGTTTTCTGCTAAGTCTGAATCTGTTAACGAAACTTGCTATGTTTACATGGGTGCCATTATGTCTTCTGATCCCTTGTGGCTTATGGTCAGTAAGGGACTTTTGTTATATGCTTTGAGTAGTTTAATGCCATGCCTTGATTTGCCATGATATGTTTGTGTTCTTGCTTGTGTTCTTGCTTTGGTTAGAGCCGGGAGACGAGTACGTGATCGAGGAACCCGTTGAGTACGCTTACGAGAATCAAGCTTACGTCAACTCGGAGAACTTTGCAGGCAAGATGACCATACCCTCGAAATCACTTCTATCTTTGCTTGCTAGTTGCTCGCTCTTTTGCTATGCCTATGCCGCGATACCTACCACATGCTATTTCATGCCTCCCATATTGCCATGTAAAACCTCTAACCCACCTTGTCCTAGCAAACCGTTGTTTGGCTATGTACCGCTTTGCTCAGCCCCTCTTATAGCGTTGCTAGTTGCAGGTGAAGATTGGAGTTTGTTCCTTGTTGGAACATGTTTATTGTTGGGATATCATTATTATAACTTGTTTACTTTAATGCACCTATATACTTGGTAAAGGATGGAAGGCTCGGCCTTATTCCTGGTGTTTTGTTCCACTCTTGCCGCCATAGTTTCCGTCATACCGGTGTTATGTTCCTTGATTTTGCGTTCCTTACGCGGTTGGGTTATAATGGGAACCCCTTGATAGTTCGCCTTGAATAAAACACCTCCAGCAAGGCCCAACCTTGGTTTTACCATTTGCCACCTAGACTTTTTCCCTTGGGTTTCGCGGACTCAAGGGTCATCTTTATTTTAAACCCCCCGGGCCGGTGCTTCTCCAAGTGTTGGTCCAACCTGAGCGATGTCTGGCGCCCCCTGGGAAACCAGGGTCTATGCCAACCCGACGTCTGGCTCATCCGGTGTGCCCTGAGAACGAGATATGTGTAGCTCCTATCAGGATTTGTCGGCACATTTGGGCGGCTTTGCTGGTCTTGTTTTACCATTGTCGAAATGCCTTGTAACCGGGATTCCGAGGCTGATCGGGTCGTCCTGGGAGAAGGAATATCCTTCGTTGACCGTGAGAGCTTGTGATGGGCTAAGTTGGGACACCCCTGCAGGGTTTTGAACTTTCGAAAGCCGTGCCCGCGGTTATGGGCAGATGGGAATTTGTTAATGTCCGGTTGTAGAAAACCTGAAACTTCAATTAAAATGAATCAACAGCGTGTGTAGCCGTGATGGTCTCTTTTCGGCGGAGTCCGGGAAGAGAACACGGTCTCGTGTTATGCTTGAACGTAAGTAGTTCTAGGATCACTTCTTGATCATAGATTCTCGAACATGCTTTGCCTTCTCTTCTCACTCTCTTTTGCGTATGTTAGCCACCATATATGCTAGTGCTTGCTGCAGCTCCACCTCATACCTTTTACCTACCCATAAGCTTAAATAGTTTTGATCGCGAGGGTGTGAGATTGCTGAGTCCCCGTGACTCACAGATTACGTCCAAAACCAGATGCAGGTGCCAATGATGCCGTTCCAGGGGATGCGACTGAACTCAAGTGGGAGTTCGATGAGGACTCAGGACGTTACTACGCTTCCTTTCCAGACGATCAGTAGTGGAGCCCAGTTGGGGCGATTGGGGATCTTATGCATTTGGGTTGTCTTTATTTTGGTTCTGTAGTCGGACCTTGATTGTATCTGGATGATTGTAATGCTATATTTATGTATTGTGTGAAGTGGCGATTGTAAGCCAACTCTGTACCTCTTTCTTATTCAGTACCTGGAATGTGTAAAGATTACCCCTCTTGCGACATGCCTACAATGCGGTTATGCCTCTAAGTCATGCTCCGACACATGGGTGATATAGCCGCATCATGGGTGTGACAGACGAGGAGGGGAGGGAGGTGTAAGGAGGAGGGATGGAGGAACTACCTCAGTGGAGGAGAGCAGGAGCGTCGGCGGGGGCGGGCGACAACGGTGGTCGGGGAGGGCGACGACGGTGGTCGGGTAGCGGCAGCGGTGAACAACGGGGGGTGCGGGGGAGAGTGAGAGTGGAGTGGAGAGGGGAGAGTGAGGGATGACCGGCTGGAGAAGAGAGGATGGCTTTAGCAGTAGCACACACTAGGATAAAGCGCTACTGCTAAACTCCATAGCAGTACCGCCTTTTGCCCGAGACACGGTACTGCTATGCCTATAGTAGTAGCGCCTTCTGTGAAAACGCGCTACCTCTAAGGCTAAGCATGTAAAAAAACAAAAATACATTGTTCGTCAATGATCTTTTTGTGCAGAATCTAAATTGTCAGTACGAATCCTCATCGGTTTAGGAACCGATGAAGATTCATATTGCGACCACAAATCCTACACATATAGTTCAATGAAGACCAAGTGGGTTGTGATGGTTTGAGAAGTAACGTATTTAAGGTGGTAAACACCCTGTTCGCGGAGCGAGGTGGGACTAAACTTAGTTGCAAGGAGTGGACTAAACTTAGCAGCAGCGAGGGTTGGCGAAAAGTGCTACTGCTAAGTTTAGTAGCAGTAGCGCGGTTACAAAAATAGCGCTACTGCTATACCTAGTCTGGTGGCATGGTCGTGGCAATTGTAGTAGTAGCATTGTTTCCTCCTAGCGCGTTACTGCTATGTCAGTATCAATAGCACGGTTTGTTTAAGCGCACTACTACTAAGTAGCAGTAGCGCCTTATTTTAAACCGCGTTGCTGGTAAGATTCTGTGTATAAGGTTTTCCCTGGTAGTGTAAGGACATGAAGAACACACAAGAACACACAAGAGAAAAACACACAAATCAACTAGATCTGATCACACATATGCTAGATCGACATACATAGAGAGGTCACAAATATCCAAGGACAACAAGGGAGGATACAAAGGAACTAGGTCTTCTCAATCCTTGAAGGAAGGAGGTCTTGAATCCACGAAGGATATTCCCACAAGGGGGTCTTGAATCCACTTGG
Organism: Triticum urartu; assembly: GCF_056163025.1. Lineage (NCBI taxonomy): Eukaryota > Viridiplantae > Streptophyta > Magnoliopsida > Poales > Poaceae > Triticum > Triticum urartu. The sequence goes on along the minus strand of NC_141878.1, from coordinate 376,495,639 downwards.
GGGATCTTCTCCTAGGAGACCTTGGTCTCCAATGGAGTAGGGTTACAAGTGGATGAGCAAAGCTCTATCTCCAAAATGAGCTATCACAATGCTAACCCTATAACATTGGGGGAGAAGGAGTATATATAGTCTAGGGGGCCGAAGGGGTACATGGGCTTCGGTCCAAAACACTATGCACAGACATGCGTCAGACGTCCGAGAGTTACCGGTCGTCCAGTGTCTCGCGAGGGACCGTTCGTCCGGTAAGTCTCGGAGTTCCGACATTTTGGCTCTATAACGGTTTCGTTGGATTTCCTGTTTGGTTCACACGTCTGGTGCGACGGTCATCCAGAAGGGTCTGGACTTCTGGTGTTTTCTTTCTGGACTGGCTTTACCAGATTTCCGGAGATGGTTGGACGTCCGGTCATTGGAGTGTGTCAAACGTACGGTACTTGTCGATTTTCTGCCGTTTGTAGCATCCATCGACTGGCCCTTCTGGCTGGTGGAGTCTACAGGCGTCAGACGTCCGATAGGGACCGGTCGCTCGGTGGTTGTAGTTTTCTGGCAGCTCTTCCTCTTGGTCCTCGCACTTGGTGTCCTCGCCATCTTGTCCATTGGATGTAGTTGCTCCATGGCTTCCCTCCAAGTACTTGATCACACACAAGGTATCTGCTTGAGGTAGTAGCCATGTCTCACATGTGGAATGTGTTAGTTTGTAGAGGAGCGAGTTCACCTTAGCTTCGATATACCTTGCTTGAGCTCTAGCCATTGGACCATGTGGTGTTGTAGGAGACAAAGGTAGGTCCATAGATATGACCGTAGGATGCTCTGCATCATCTCCCCCCTCCTAGGAAAGATATGATCTCGGATCGAAAAACTGATCACCATGGTAGGGAGAGAGATCCTTGACGTTGAAGACGTCGCTCACATTGTACTTATCGCGTGGTATGTCGATCTTGTAGGCATGTTGTTGTAGTGTGTGATCACCTTGAAGGGTCCATCGGCTCGAGGTAGTAGCTTGGACTTGCATTCATTGGGGAATCGTTCCTTGCAAAGGTGTATCCACACAAGATCTCCGATGTTGAATATCATGGGTTGCTTGTTGATGTTGAGCTTGGTCGCGAGGCGGTGTACTTGGCGCTCGATTGCTTGTCTTGTATCTTCATGCACCTTCTTGAGATAGCTCGCTCCTGCGCTCGTGTCCATGTTGATGCGCTCTTGTAGAGGTAGCGGTAGAATGTCCAATGGAGACAGCGGGTTGAAACTGTAGACGACCTTGAAGGATGACTTGCCAGTAGTTGAATGTCTTGCACGACTGTAGGCATACTCGGTGTTGGGTAAGCATTCCTCCCACTCCTTGATGTTCTTCTTGATCGACACACGTAGGAGAGTAGATACACTACAAAAAAATACACTTCCATGATGATACGTGTTTGTCACAATAGGTCACGTTTTTGTCATGCATGTACATCCATGACGATTTTATGACAGAATCAAGATAGTCATACCTGTGCTGTCATAGAAGTGTTCCATGACAATAGCAAAATTATCATCACGGAAGTGTCCACTTCCATGACGATAAATGGTGAGTCATGGAAGTGCTTTCGTCAAGGGTAACTGACACGTGGCATCCACCGTAACGGGTCGCCGTTAAGCTATCAGGTTCCGATTTGGATCCGATAACCCGTTAACAGCCCAGACCAATGGGGATTTTCCATGTGTAAAATCATCATTGGCTGGAGGAAACACGTGTTTGCTCCACGGTGGGCCAGATGTCGTCCGTCCAATGGAGGAGACATGCCTATGATACATCGACATGTGGCAGGGCCCAACAGAAGCCCATATAGGTTAAAAAGGCCAGCCCAGTCAAAGGCCTGTAGTATTTACTCAGGTACTAGTGGGCCAGCCCAATAACGGCATGTTTAAACATGGCCCATTTACGGCCCGAAGCCAGATCTGACCCGGTAATTGTTCCCCGAATATTTGGGCCCAATTACGACCCAGTGACATTTCAGCTTGTTAGAGGCCCGTTGTAGACATGGGCCCATTTCAGCCCGGTGTGTCTTTTGGCCTGGGAATGGCCTATGCTACCCATGGGCATATATGGTCCAACATGACATCCGACCCTCTAACGGCCCGTGATAAAGATGTCAATAGTTCAGCCCAATGTGACTTTGGGCCTGTTAAAGGCCTGCCGTATAATTTGGCCCGTTGATGCCTCTACTAAGCTTTCGTCCTCTTAAAGGCCCATGATATCAGTGGGCCAAGTAAGGCCCGAGATATGTTTCAGCCTGGTAATGGCCCGTCATATAACTAGGCCAAAAAAGGCCCAGTCTACATTTCAGCCTGCTGAAGACCCGTCGATGACTAGTGAAAATTGAGGCCCAACATGCATTTCGGCCTGCTAAAGGCCCATGGTTTCTTCTGGGCCGTAACAGGCCAACAGAATATTCAGCCTGTTAATGGCCCAAAGCTATATGGGCCCAACTAAGCGCTGGGTCCACTAAAGGCCCAACTAAACTTTGGGCCGAATATAGGCCCGTGTAAGTTGTGGGCCTGGCGCAAAGTGTGAAGGCCCCAATGGCCTTTTAGGCCCAAGAGAGTTGCAGGCCGGCCCAATTGTGGCCCGCTAAAAAGCAAGCCCATTAGAGGTGAATGTTTTGGCCCGGTCGACTACATCAGATTTTCTCCATTTTTTCAGATAGCGAATGATGGCAGTAACTAGTAGGAATTAAGAACAAACCTACTCTATACAATAAAGAAATTATGGCATAGTAACTTAGAATGAAAATACACTATACAATAAAGGATTTATGGTATATTGCATCCACTGGGCATCGAAGTTCGCCACTAGTGATCATAAAGTGTAATGAAGAAGTAGATTACAAAAACTGGGCACCATTGCAGCGTAACAAAATAATACTGAACCAAGACCACTTCCAAGACAGTTCAAGAAAGTTTAGCCTTGTGCGGGAGCTGCTGAGCAAGGCTGTGAGACCAGCCTAGCATGTCGGTCATAGCTTCTAGGTGTAGCTATTTAGCAATGAGGTTCTCATTAGTATTCTCTGCAATCTTTCTTAGAGATAGGACTTCAAGTCGAAGTTGAGTTGCAGAATGCCTTTCTGCTAGAACTTGGGACTGAATAAGTCGAACTGATTCAGATAGCGAACTCTGTGAGCTTGTCTGACTGATAGTCTCAAGTAACTTGAACACTGCATCAAGACAAGACTTTGGAGTTGTCTCGTTATCTTCAAGATGTTTTGCCTTCTTTGCTACAATATATGTTGGATTTGTCTCACAGCCTTCAGCAGACTTGTGCGTGCCATCAGGCATATCAGCCTGAAACAAGCAGAGAGATGACAGGTTTTGCACATTTATAAAGAAAGATGATAACTGTGCTGTCAATTCCATCCAATTTCAAATTACAAAATAAAGAGTAAGTTCAAAATATTAATAGCATAATTTGGGATTGTTCATAATGTGGGGAGCTTCACCACACTACTGGATTACCATGTCAACATAGCAAGCATAGATGAAGGGCAAAGACAATCATTGTATCTATTTTGGTTAATGTGCATGGCATGTTGTTCATATCATCAGCCACATTAGTAAGATTAAATAGGAGATGACAAGGTGCAAATGTGGGATGCTTCACCACACACTGGATTATAGATCCAAAAAAGCATGCATATAGGGAGTATTGAGTAATGTGCATGGTATGAATAGGGAATTTGGTTTTACAAGTAAAACTTGGAACTTACGGTTGTTGCGAACATGCATTTTGATAGAAACAACAAACTAAACATCATTTAAGGATAGGGAGTATGAGCAAATTAAACAGCAATTGAGGATAAAGGCTTTAGAAGGACTGACTTACATTAACAGTTAACATCGGCTTTATAATGCCCTTCTCCATGTCAAGGGAAGGTTAACTCAAGAATTTCAGCACAAAATCTTCTTCATAAGCATTACCTGTACTCTACATGTTGTAGAGAGTAATTATAGATATGATAATACTTGAAGGGATAGAGGATAATGAAGATAAGATGCAGATCGATGCTACATAATCAACTACCAATCCCCGGAAGTACAAGAGTTACAGGACAAAATGTACTAACAAGAGCAATGGGCTACACTTTTGCACTGTCATTGTCTGTGTATTCAACTTTTTGGTAAGATTAAATATAGATCTGATATTTTTTAGTAAATGGTGGGCGAGGGAGATAATATGCAGAATGCTACACAATGAACCAATCCCTCTTCCCATAATATAAGAGTGTTTTGAACACTGGTGTACTATACAAAACGTTCTTATATTATGGGACGAAGGGAGTAGCTGTTAATGTAAGTACAATTATAGACGACGTTCAGTCCTTACAAGAGGACTGCAGAGCTAAACCTCTTCAAAAGCATTGGGTTGATTCTAAATTTATGTAAGAGTCCATACAGATCTTATAATGTCCATAAAATGGACGATAATGAGGCTAACATGCGCAGTGATGCTACATAATCAACCAGCTATGAAAGTAAGTATGGTCATACAGGGTAAGAGGTACTCACAAGAGCAATGCAGTGTGCAGTATAGTTGCAAGATTCTATGGTCCCTTGAGAATGAATGTTCTTCTGCAAACAATTTTCGTACAAGTGAGACATTAAGGCACATGCAGAAATGTAGTTCAAATTGTGATGTGATATCATAGACAGTACCTTACGCTGCAGACGAGACCAATGTGTAACAAGATTATTCCAGCCACTATCTGATAAATGTAGCATCGGAGACTTTACAGAAATTTCATTTAGAGGCTTGCCATAGAAGTGCGCTTGCCTCAGGTAGGAACAATACTTCATCAACGAGTGCTTGAAAAGCGCAACCAACCCTTGCTCGTCTTGACAATCCAGTTTGGTCCTCGCCTATTTAAAAGAGTGAAATCTTGTGTCTTCTTTCAGCAGAAACATATACAGTAATTACCATGAATAACATTAGTACATTACTTATGCGTAAGTTGCGGAGGAAGACTGGAAATTGTTCTGTGTCTACGGTATAATCTTTCCATGAAGGAAAGATGCGCACAAAGTTCCTGACAACAATATAAGCTTCGTCTTCTAAATTGGGAAGAAGTAGAATAGGGGTCCTATTTGCTGCAATTGGGGCTCTCTCTCTCATTTGAAAAGGGATTTGGCAACTGGATTTGGTGTACTCTTTGCTGGAATGGGCGTTTTGCGGCGTAGAGCTGGTGCTATGTCAACTGGCATCATCATACTGTTTGCTGCAGTTGGGGTCTGCTGAGTTGGGGCATCAGAGATGACCAGTGTAGTAGGGCTAGAGTCTTCTAGAGTTGGGGCCGTGTTTTGTGGGTTAGGTGATATTGCAACTACACCTAATGGGCTATTTGATTTATCAGGTGTCACTACTTTTTCCAAATACTTTGCTCGTGCTCCTCCGTGATCAACAATCGCCCTCTTCCTTTTGAACATCTGATACACAAGAACAACATTTGAATGGATAAATATGGTATGATGATAGATGGAATATGTACTGAAAATGGATGGCAAGGCATATTCACATACAAGCTAATGGCAGTGCAACAAAGTAGAAGAAATGCAAAGCATCACTTGCAAGATATGTGCGAACAATATAACCTTGGAAAGTTAGAGCAAGCACCTTGATGGGTGAATAAGATAGGGCATCTGCCTCTGACTCCTCCACTAGGGAGCTACATTGAATTAGGTCTCCCTCTAGCTCAGAATCACTGTTAGGATCATATTCGGAGCATGAATCTGTAGGTGGAGAGCGTTTGCATTGCATTGCATTGCATCCAGACTTGATTTCAGTCCCTTAATGCCAAGTTTGACAGCCATGGCATTGTTCTGCTTTATTCTTTTCATGCGCGCAAGCTCATTGTAACACCCCGGATATGACTTTCCCAATATGTACTCCAACTCTTGCCATTTCCGGCCTTAAGTTATTTTATTTTCTCGGGTTCGGGTTTTTGTCTCCGTGTGTTGTTGTCGTTGTCATGCATCTCATATCATGTCATCATGTGCATTGCATTGCATACGTGTTCATCTCATGCATTCGAGCATTTTCCCCGTTGTCCGTTTTGCATTCCGGCGCTTCGTTCTCCTCCGATGGTCATTTCTACCTTTCTTTCGTGTGTGGGGATTAAACATTTCCGGATTGGACCGAGACTTGCCAAGCGGCCTTGGTTTACTACCGGTAGACCGCCTGTCAAGTTTCGTATCATTTGGACTTCGTTTGATACTCCAATGGTCAACCGAGGGACCGAAAAGGCCTCGTGTGTGTTGCAGCCCAACACCCCTCCAAGTTGGCCCAAAACCCACCTAAACCCTCTCCATCATCTAGAGCGTTCGATCACGATCGCGTGGCCGAAAACCGCACCTTATTTGGACTCTCCTAGCTCCCTCTATGCCTATATATAGACCCCTCATTCCAAATTCCGGATCCCCTCTTCGAAACCCTAAAATGTCGTGATATGAAGAAAGGAGTCCGGAGCTAGATCATGGAAATCTAGCCCGTAGTAAAACATCAAGCCCCTGACAAAAGGATCCAATGCAAGGCCTAGACCTCGGAGGAAGTGGGAGACAAACACGACACTCTCGTTGGGTTCGGGGGAGGGGACGGCCTTCCCCCGGGGAGGCAGCCGATGCAGAATCTTGGCGGTCAGATATCTGGCCTCCCTCAACTTTTTGACGTCTTCTTCCGTGACAGAAGAAGGCACCCATCGGCCTTGAAGGCTAGATCCGGACATGACTGAAGGTTCGGAGCACCTGACCTGAACCTTGGGCGTTTGAGCTTGAGGTGGGGGAAGGATTCGATTGAGCACGGGAGGGAAAAATAAAAGGCCTCGTCCCTTTATAAAGAGGGTGGATATCGAGCGTCCTCCCCATGTCCATTTGGACTTGCCTATGATCTAGGAGTCCTAGAAGCGGTTGGGTTACCCACGCCCGTATTGATGAGAATCCCGAAATAAGGGGACACGATCTCTGCTTTAACAAGACGTGCCAAGCAAACCGCCTCGCATAACGCGCTAAGATGGGACAGTAAAACGGTTCGAATAAAAGCTTGGCCGTGGTGTGATGTCACACTACGGAGTACGTCAGCAGATTAGATTTGTGTAAATATTATTCTCTCTATGGCAATACGTGGAAACTTATTTTGCAGAGCCGGACACTATCTTTGTGTTCAAAATCTTCTATGAAGTACTTGGAGGAGGAACCCGCCTTGCAATGCCGAAGACAATCTGCGCGCCGAACTCATCGTCATTGAAGCCTAGTTCAGGGGCTACTGAGGGAGTCCTGGATTAGGGGGTGTTCGGATAGCCGAACTATACCTTCAGCCGGATTCCTGGACTATGAAGATACAAGATTGAAGACTCTGTCCCGTGTCCGGAAGGGACTTTCCTTGGCATGGAAGGCAAGCTTGGCGATACGGATGTTCAGATCTCCTACCATTGTAACCGACTCTATGTAACCCTAACCCTATCCGGTGTCTATATAAACCAGAGGGTTTTAGTCCGTAGGACAACATACACATCAACAATCATACCATAGGCTAGCTTCTAGGGTTTAGCCTCTCTGATCTTGTGGTAGATCTACTCTTGTACTACCCATATCATCAATATTAATCAAGCAGGACGTAGGGTTTTACCTCCATCGAGAGGGCCAGAACCTGGGTAAAACTTCATGTCCCTTGCCTCCTGTTACCATCCGGCCTAGACGCACAGTTCGGGACCCCCTACCCGAGATCCGCCAGTTTTGACACCGACACCGACACTTCCATACCTGAGCCAAAACTACGGATATCCGAAGCGCTACAGACGACTGACGACCTCTAGGCTCCGGACGTCCGACCCCGACCGGACGTCCGACCGAAGTCCACCCGAGCCGAATCTACGGACGTCCGACAGGCACCGGACGTCTGGACCCTCGCGAGCCTCCGGACGTCCGGCGCCTGTGCGCTACCATGTGTTGGGCCGCGGCCCATGTACCCCCTTTTCGCCCCCTTTTACACTAAGACTATATATAGACCTCTCCCTCCTCCTTTTTAGGGTTAGCATTGGTTTAGCTCATTTGAGAGATAGAGCATTGCTCATCCACATCGGATCTACTCCTCGAGAGAGACTGCGGCCTCTTCGGAGAAGATCCCTTAGGATTCAATACCTCCTAGCGGAGAAGAACATCAAGACCTCCTAACAGAGAAGACCGGCTACCCTTGTATTGTTCCTAGTTGATCGTGTACCGTGTGAACCCCTATGTATCCGAGGATCTAGCACATGTGTGACTATCTTGTGTTGGTTTAGTGTTTCTCCCGTGTTTTTCCTTATGTTTCCCCTCATTTTCCCCCTTCCGTTCTTCGTGTTCATCGCGGGATCTGCTCCTTTTGTGAAAGATTGGGCGATTAGGGTTCTATCCTACATCATCTTGGTATCAAGAGCCTCATTGATCACGATTTCGGAGCCTCCCCGTTGTGTTGCTAGCCTAGTTTTGTTTTTTTTGTCCCAAATTCGAAAATTCCCCACAAAAATAGCCCCAATTTTTTTATGATTTGTTGGTGTGTTGAAATTTTGTTGGTTTGGATCCGTGGATTTGCGTTGTTTTGAGTGGATCTAGCTTTCCCCCCTTGTCTCCACCCTTTCCATCCACAAAATCCTCCGGATTCGATGATTTCCCACATCTCCATCACGAACCCTAGCAGTTCTTCCCGTGGCCGAGTTGCGCCCAGGCACCGGACGTCCGACCCTTACCGGACGTCCGACGACCGGACGACCGGCCCAGCCCGGAAGTCCGACGAACCCTGACGAAACATTTTTTTCCAGTTTTGCACCACCACTGAGGGAGTCCTAGATTAGGGGGTCTCCGGACAGCCGGACTATATCCATTGGCCGGACTGTTAGACTATGAAGATATAAGTTTGAAGGCTTCGTCTTGTGTCCGGATGGGACTCTACTTGGCGTGGAAGGCAAGCTAGGCAATACGGATATGGATATCTCCTCCTTTGTAACCGACCTTGTGTAATCCTAGCCCTCTCCGGTGTTTATATAAACCGGAGGGTTTTAGTCCGTAGGACAACAACAACTACAACATACAATCATACCATAGGCTAGCTTCTAGGGTTTAGCCTCTCTGATCTCATGGTAGATCTACTCTTGTACTACCCATATCATCAATATTAATCAAGCAGGATGTAGGGTTTTACCTCCATCAAGAGGGCCTGAACCTGGGTAAAACATCATGTTCCCTGCCTCCAGTTACCATCCGGCCTAGACGCACAGTTCGGGACCCCCTACCCGAGATCCGCCGGTTTTGACACCGACATTGGTGCTTTCATTGATAATTCCTCTGTGTCGTTGCCTTTAGGCTTGATGGCTCCTACTATCATCGATGGCGATGTAGTCCAGGGTGAGACTTTTCTCCCCGGACAGACCTTCGGGTTCGGCGGCTTTGCACTGCGGGCCAATTCGCCTGGCCATCTAGAGCAGATCAAAATTTACGCCCCTGGCCACCATGTCAGGTTTGGAAGCTTAAACTACACGGCCAATGTCCGCGGAGACTTGATCTTTGACGGATTCGAGCCTGTGCCTTGTGCTTCACACGGTCACGATGAGTACGATTTAGCTCTACCATCGGTCAGCATTCAGGAGGTCGCACCGGCAGCCGCTCCGACCCTCAATTCGGAGCCAGTTGCGCCTTCCATGGACGGGTGGATGGACCCCGCCACGGAGGCCTTACCCTCAGCGGTGATCGAGCCGAACATCGACCTTACCTTGCGCGAGAGCCGTGTTGATAAACTACCGGATCCTTCTTCGGCCACGGACTCCAAACCGCTTGCGCCCGTTCCTATTGAATCTGATTGGGCGCCGATCATGGAGTTTACCTCTACGGATATTTTTCAGCACTCGCCCTTTGGCGACATACTGAACTCGTTAAGCTCTCTCTCCTTATCAGGAGGATCCTGGCCGAACTATGTCCGACAGGACTGGGATGCGGATGATGAAGAAATTCGCGACCCACCCACCACCCACTTAGTAGCCACTGTCGATGATTTAACCGACATGCTCGACTTTGACTCCGAAGACATCGACGGTATGGACGACGATGTAGGAGACGAACATGAACCAGCGCCTATAGGGCACTGGAAAGCCACCTCATCATACGATATATACATGGTGGATACACCCAAAGAAGGCAATGGCGACGAGATAATGAAGGATGACCCCTCCAAGAAGCAACCCAAGCGCCAACGTTAGTGGCGCCGCTCTAAGTCCCACCAAAGCAAAAGTGGTGATACCGGCACAGGAGATAATAAGACTCCGAATAGTGCCGAAGACAACAATAATCCCCTCCAGCAAGATTTAGAGCAGGAGGATGGAGGAGCCAGCCCTCCTGAGAGAGCGGCAGACGGAGAGGAGGAGGATGATAATTACATGCCCCCCTCCGAAGACGAGGCAAGCCTTAGCGACGACGAATTCGCTGTGCCAGAGGATCCCGTCGAACAAGAGCTCTTCAAGCGCCGGCTTATGGCCACGACAAATAGCCTGAAGAAAAAGCAGCAGCAGCTTCAAGCTGATCAAGCTCTGCTAGCTGACAGATGGACTGAAGTCCTTGCTGCCGAGGAATATAAACTCGAGCGCCCCTCCAAGAGTTACCCAAAGTGCAGGTTGCTACCCCGACTGGAGGAAGAAGCGTATGATGCGGATGATCGGCCACCTCGTGGCCGTGATAGAGAGGCATTCCAGCCAAAAGCTCAACCCGCACCCCGACGCCATTCAAATAAAAAAGCATGGGGAAACACGCCAGACCTGCAAGACGTATTGGAGGACAAAGCAAAGCATGCAAGATCGATCTACGGATCACGAAGGCACGCCACTATGCGAGACGATAAACATCACGCCAGATACAGTAAAAGTAAATCCGGTCGGGCCGAACACAGCGGGCAAGACCCATTCAAGCTGCGTCGCGATATAGCCCAATATAGAGGCACCACACACCCTTTATGCTTCACAGACGAAGTAATGGATCATCAAATCCCAGAAGGTTTCAAACCTGTAAATATTGAATCATACGACGACACTACAGATCCTGCGGTATGGATCGAGGATATCCTCCTCCACATCCACATGGCCCGCGGTGATGACTTACACGCCATCAAATACCTCCCACTAAAGCTTAAAGGACCAGCACGACATTGGCTTAACAGCTTGCCAGCAGATTCCATTAGCTGTTGGGAAGATCTGGAAGCCGCATTCCTCGATAACTTTCAGGGCACTTATGTGCGACCGCCAGATGCCGATGACTTGAGCCACATAATTCAGCAGCCAGAAGAGTCGGCCAGACAATTCTGGACTCGGTTCCTTACAAAGAAAAATCAAATTGTTGACTGTCCGGACGCAGAGGCCTTAGTGGCTTTCAAACACAACATCCGTGATGAGTGGCTAGCCCGGCACCTTGGTCAGGAAAAGCCGAAATCTATGGCAGCCCTCACGACACTCATGACCCGCTTTTGTGCGGGAGAAGACAGCTGGCTGGCCCGCAGTAATAACATATCAAAGAACCATGGTACCTCAGATACCAAGGATGGCAATAGCAGGTCACGTCGCAACAAACATAAGCGCCACATCAATAGCGATAGTACTAAGGATACAGCAGTCAATGCTGGATTCAAAGGCTCTAAACCCGGTCAGCGGAAAAAGCCATTTAAACAAAGTACGCCGGGCCCGTCCAGTTTGGACCGCATACTCTATCGCTCGTGTCAAATACACGGCACCCCCGACAAGCCAGCCAACCACACCAATAGGGATTGTTGGGTATTCAAGCAGGCTGGCAAGTTAATTGCCGAAAACAAAGATAAAGGGCCACATAGCGATGATGATGAGGAGGCCCGGCAGCCGAACACTGGAGGACAGAAGAGGTTCCCCCCACAAGTGCGGACGGTGAACATGATATATGCAACGCACATCCCCAAACGGGAACGGAAGCGTGCGCTCAGGGACGTATATGCACTGGAGCCAGTCGCCCCAAAGTTCAACCCATGGTCCTCCTGTCCGATCACCTTCGATCGCAGGGACCACCCCACTAGTATCCGTCATGGCGGATTCACCGCACTGGTCCTAGACCCAATCATTGATGGATTTCACCTCACTCGAGTCCTCATGGATGGCGGAAGCAGCCTGAACTTGCTTTATCAGAACACAGTGCGCAAAATGGGTATAGACCCCTCAAGGATCAAACCCACAAAAACAACCTTTAAAGGCGTCATTCCAGGTGTAGAGGCCCATTGCACAGGCTCAATTACACTGGAAGTGGTCTTCGGATCCCCGGATAATTTCCGAAGCGAAGAGTCAATCTTTGATATAGTCCCGTTCCGCAGTGGTTATCATGCACTGCTCGGGCGAACCACATTTGCTAGATTCAATGCGGTACCGCATTATGCATACCTCAAGCTCAAGATGCCAGGACCTCGCGGAGTTATTACCATCAATGGAAACACAGGGCACTCTCTCCGAACAGAGGAGCACACCGCGTCCCTCGCAGCAGAAGCACAAAGCAGCCTCTCAAGGCAATTAACCAGTTCGGCGTTTCAAAACCCGGACACCGTCAAGCGCGCTCGGAGCAATCGGCAAATAGACTGTCTGGCGCGATCTGAGCTCACGTAGCAATGCGGCCCCCACCCCAGTCCCAGCCAAACGGCGAAATCCGTGCCACGAGTACATAATTACGCATTGAAAATACCATGGGCGCAGGTGGGGAAGGGGGCACAACTGCGGCACGCCCCAGGACGCGGCTTAAACCGCAGTAAGGGCTCCCCGCTTTGTTATTTTTTCTCTTTTTTAGGACTTTAATCCCTGGAAACCCTGTCCGGCAGCACTATTGCCGAGCACATGATGCAGCGTCCAAGGAGGTAGAAAGCTACGTCACACCACAGAATTCCCAGGTGGATTACAGTAACGAGCGAAATATTTGATTTAGTACTATTCCTCAGCTTGCCCTTGGAAAGGACACAGTCCTACTCTTTGCTTATCGCATTATCTGTATCATTCCGCTTTAACGCACCTTTTCGAATAAACAATGCATAGCACTGCGCCTATTATTGCATTCTTGCTTTACATATATGTGTTCATTAACGACGCCTTGCAACCGTACACTTTGGTACGGCCAATACACCAGGGGCTTACATACCCCACAATATGCTGTGAAAAGTCCGAACACTTTCACAAGTGCGGCACCCCGAACTTATAGCATTATATGCATCAGCTCCGAATCATGTCTTTGGTCAAATGTTGGGTTTGCCCGGCTCCTATGTTTTGGTACCTTACGTTCCGCTCTATTAAATGAAATAAATAAAGAATAAAGCCAAAAAATAAGTCGAAGATAGAAGAGCCCAGATTCCAAATGAAGAAATGGAAACTCGAAAAGGATCCTTCTGATTCTCAAAGAATGAGGGGCAAGGGCGGCTAAGGTAGCACTAGGAGAACTACTACGATTGTGCCCCGGTTCTGCCGGGCTTAGCACCTCAGTAGAGAAAGCTAAAACTGGCTGTCATGATAAGGCGAGAGACTGGTTGCTGTTCGGCGAGGTTTTCGAGTCCCTAAAGACTTATGCCGCTTAGGGCGAGGGGCCGGCCCTGTCCGGCTTAAAGGCGTGTATCGCGCCCTGAATTCGGCCTTCCGAATACAAGGGGCTTCGCCGAAATATAAAATTATAGAATTCTATGGCTAAGTGAGAGTGATAAAGCATTATTAGTCCGGTTGCCTTGTTCGTTGTGCTGAGCGCCTCCCTCGAAGGACCCAAACATGGGAACAAGAGTGCTTGGGTTTATCCCGAACACCCCAGCACTAGTGGCATGGGGGAAGAAGCCGAGGACTAGCCATCTCTCAGATTGGATAAACGGCCAAACAGAAGGTAATATTTTAAATTCAAACAAGCGTTGCATAGCGCATATGAAACAAGTTTTCATAAATACAGGATCACACGAGCGAGTTTTACTCAAATATTACATCTTTTGTACACTCATCCGCTATGAGACGGGCACTCGGCAGAACAGCCTCGTAGTACATCTCGGGGTGGTGGTGCTCCTTGCCCTCCGGTGGCCCTTCCTTGATCAGCTTCACGGTGTCTAGCTTGACCCACTGCAATTTCACACGGGCAAAAGCCCGGCGTGCACCTTCAATGCAGACGGATCACTTGACGACCTCCAGCCGTGGGCAGGCATCCACAAGCCGCCTCACCAGGCCGAAGAAGCTATTCGGAAGGGCGTCGCCAGGCCACAGCCGGACTATAAAGCCCTTCATGGCCTGTTCAGCCGCCTTATGTAGCTCGACCATCTGCTTCAGCTGGTCGCTCATTGGCACCGGGTGTTCGGCCTCAGTATACTGAGACCAGAACAACTTCTCCGTTGAGCTTCCATCCTCGGCCTGGTAAAATTGTGCGGCATCGGACACGCTGCGGGGAAAATCTGCAAATGCTCCTGGAGAGCTCCGGATCCGGGTAAGTAATCGGTAATTTACTCTTACATGCTTGCTTTTCATATAGAAAGCCTTACCCGCCGCTATCTTCTTCATTGCGTCGATCTCCTGGAGGGCCTTTTGGGCTTCAGCCTTGGCACTTTTTGCACTCTCGAGGGCCGCGACAAGCTCAGACTCTCGCGCCTTTGAGTCAAGCTCCAACGCCTCGTGCTTCGCCATGAGAGCCTGGAGCTCTTGCTGCACCTCGCCCACCCGAGCCTCGTGCTTCTCTCGCTCGGTGCGCTCCTTGGACGTTTTATCTTCGGCCTCGGACAACGCTTGCTTTAGGGTCACCACTTCGGTCACAGCCCCTGGCAAATTCATGATAATCCTGTCATTTTGCAATCGCATTCTTTTTATACATATACATAGACCAGATGCTACTTACCTTTATTCTCCTCGAGCTGCCTCTTGGTAAGGCCGAGCTCGTCCTGGGACCCTTTAAGGTCCTGCTTCAGTACGGCGACCTCCGCAGTCAGTGCGGCGGACGCCAGCAATGATGCCTGCATATGCGTATTGACATACTTCTATTAGACTCCTGCGATATTGTTTGATCCTCTATTCGGCTTTTCTTTGTGAACACCGAACAGAGCATCAGAGGCTACTGTCTATGCGGTAATATTTTTCCTACACTTTAAACACTTACCTCAAAGCCTGTTAGAAGGCTGGCACAGGCTTCAGTCAATCCGCTCTTAGTGGACTGAACCTTTTGGATCACCACAATCATAATAGTGTGGTGCTCCTCGTCGATGGAAGCGGTGCGAAGCGCTTCCAGTAGATTATCCGGCGCCTCTGGATGGACAGAGGTCGCTGGTGCAGGCGTCTCGCCCATCTTAGAAGGAGGCCGCCTACCCGAGCCCGGAACCACTGGAGGTTCCAGCGCGGTGTTCGGCTAAGGGTCAAACTCGGAGCTCTCAGGGCCCCGTCCCCTCGGCTCCCGGAGTCCGGAAGGTCGCCTTGAGGCGCCTCTGGGGCTGTCTCCCCTCGACCCGGTGCCTCTTGAGATGGCACCTCGGCGTCGTCAGCAGGATGAGAGGAGGTGGCGGTCGGGACTGGATCGCTATCCATGTCCGACGAGCCCAGGGAGCCGTCCGACGATACATCGATACTGGTTCGTGGCGGCCTGCATAATCATATTTCGTTGTTAGGGAAAGCAGTGCGGCAAAGGAATACTATGACTTACTCTGGTATCCGAATACTTACGACTTCCCCAGGGGCTTGGCCCTGGGCATCCACTCGTCTTCGCTGTCGGTGGCGGTGGTGGAGTAGTCCGTAGGGAGGGTCCGCCCTCTCTTGGACCCTCCGGCCTCCCCAGTTGGGGCGGCCTTCCTTTTCTTGTCTTCCCCGTCTGGAGGGGGAGCGTCCTCCTCGTCTTCGGGGGAGGATTGCGCCGTAGAGTCCTCGGACGGTAAGTCCGGTGATGCCTGGCGTCGGGAACTCTTTCGGGTTCCCTTGGCCTTCTTGGTCTTCTCCGGCACCGTATAAGGAGCTGGAGTCAGCATCTTCATCAGAAGAGCATTTGTTGGGCCTTCGGGCAAAGGAGCCGGACAGTCGATCTGTCTGGCCGTCTCCTGCCAATCCTATCAAAGATACGGGAGTTTAGATCCCGCAGGGAGCCAAGCTATGAAAAACATCTATCCTGTAAGAGGTAAAGGCAGCTTACCGCGCTGGCTTGGCGCTTCGCGCTGAATCCGCGATCCTTAGTAGTAGGAGGGGGGACCTCGGCGCTCTTGAACAGCACCCTCCAGGCATCTTCGTGGGTGGTGTCGAAGAGCCTGTTCAGAGTTTGGTGCTGCGTCGGGTCAAACTCCCACAAGTTGAAGGCCCGTTGTTGGCACGGGAGGATCCGGCGGATGAGCATAACTTGGACTACGTTGACAAGTTTGAGCTTCTTGTTCACCATGCTTTGAATGCATGTTTGGAGTCCGGTCAGCTCTCCCGGACTACCCCAGGACAGGCCCTTCTCTTGCCAGGAGGTGAGTCGTGTGGGGAAGCCAGATCGGAACTCGGGGGCCGCTACCCATGTAGGGTCACGCGGCTCGGTGATATAGAACCACCCCGATTGCCACCCCTTTATTGTCTCCACAAAGGAGCCCTCGAGCCATGTGACATTGGGCATCTTGCCCACCATGGCGCCTCCGCACTCCGCCTGGCAGCCGCCCACTACCTTCGGCTTGACGTTGAAAGTCTTCAGCCATAAGCCGAAATGGGGCTTGATGCGGAGGAAGGCCTCGCACACGACAATAAACGCCGAGATGTTGAGGATGAAGTTCGGGGCCAGATCGTGGAAATCCAGGCTATAGTAGAACATGAGCCCCCGGACAAATGGGTGGAGAGGAAATCCCAGTCCGCGGAGGAAATGGGTGAGGAACACCACCCTCTCATGGGGCCTGGGGGTGGGGATGAGCTGCCCCTCATCTGGGAGCCGGTGCGCGATGTCGTCGGGCAGGTATCCGGCTCTCCTCAGCTTCTTGACGTCTCCCTCCGTGACGGAGGAGACCATCCACTTGCCTCCCGCTCCAGACATGGATGGAGAAGGTTGAGGTGGGGAATGCGGACTTGGGCGCTGGAGCTCGAGTGCGCGAAAACGGATAAGCAAAGGAGGAAGAGGGCGTGGATGAAAAGGTGAATCCTTATCCCTTTATATGGGCGGACGAAACTAAGCGTCCCCACTAGCCTGGTAAAACTCGCTTGTCCCCCAAGCGCCATAATTGATGGCACGGTTGGGTTACCCACACCCGTATTGATGAGAATCCCGTAATCAGGGGACACGATCTCTGCTTTGACAAGACGTGTCAAAAAACTGCCTCGCGTTATGTGCGGGGCTAGTTAAAGGAAACGGTTCGAATAATCACCGGGCCGTGACGTATTGTCATGTTGCCAAAACGTGTCAGCAGATTGAAGATTTGTGGAAATATTATTCTCTCTATGATGGAATGTGGAACTTATTTTGCAGGGTCGGACACTATCCTTATATTCAAAATTCTTCCGTGGTGTATTTGGAGGAGGAACCCGCCTTGCAATGCCGAAGAGAACACTGCGCGCCGGACTCATCGTCATTGAAAGCCTGGTTCAGGGGCTACTGAGGGAGTCTTGGATTAGGGGGTCTCCGGACAGCCGGACTATATCCATTGGCCGGACTGTTAGACTATGAAGATACAAGTTTGAAGGCTTCGTCTCGTGTCCGGATGGGACTCTACTTGGCGTGGAAGGCAAGCTAGGCAATACGGATATGGATATATCCTCCTTTGTAACCGACCTTGTGTAACCCTATCCCTCTCCGGTGTCTATATAAACCGGAGGGTTTTAGTTCGTAGGACAACAACAACTACAACATACAATCATACCATAGGCTAGCTTCTAGGGTTTAGCCTTTGTGATCTCGTGGTAGATCTACTCTTGTACTACCCATATCATCAATATTAATCAAGCAGGACGTAGGGTTTTACCTCCATCAAGAGGGCCCGAACCTGGGTAAAACATCGTGTTCCCTGCCTCCTGTTACCATCTAGCCTAGACGCACAGTTCGGGGCCCCCTACCCGAGACCCGCCGGTTTTGACACCGACAACCACCGCCACACATTTCCCCATACGCACTCCTACCACCTATACACCATCACCACTTCCGCATATCACCACGATTGCTTACCCATTTCATACTCCGACACGTGTTGCCACTTCGAGCTTTGAGAATTTGAGTTGCGGTTCCGTATCCTTTTGTGTTTCGGCTATCTAGGTACGGTTCGACATCAACATCACCGCCGCTCATCTTCGCCACGGACGCGTCATCAAGAACGACCACCTCGACTACATCTTGGTATTCGGTCCACCTTTTTGACACCATACCGTAAGCAAGAACGGTAACCTTGTCTTGGTATCGTGATACATCATTCTTGCTATTACATCGATAGCCACCATAGCCTTACTCCTTTGCATTGCTTACCCATCGAGACTAGCCATTGAGTATTGTCGGCAACGAGACTTGTGCACATTAGTGATCATACTTCCCTTAGCATACATACATCATTGTTTCATATATTGGTATCATCGCTTGTGTCATAGAGTTGTCATCGCATACACAATTGCTATCTTGGTTCGGCAAGCATTGCATGAGAAAAGAGCTCAAACAACAAAGAGCCAAACAAGCTTTTAAGCAAAATGGAAAGATAAGTGAAGAGCTTTTAAGCAATAACCATAACATCATACAACATTAAGATTGTCATACTCGATCGTCTTGGATCATATAGAAACACCTTGCATAGAACATACTTGGGATAGAAGTCGTTGCATTTTTGCTAAGTAGGTTGTGCACAAGTTCTTGTATCCGCCTATTGTGCAATCGTGCTAGCGTCTCTCTAGTGTTGTGCAACAAGGGCATTTTTGTGGATTCCACATTTTGGCTCATCCTTGGTTGGACGACCCCACTATCGTTTTGCATGTGTGTTTCCGTGTACCTTATATGCTTGGTCTACTTGTTACATTGCATCTTGCGAATCTTTTCCAACATTATTGAAGCTCACTTACAATTGCATCAAATTTTGTGCCACCATCCTAACCAAGCTCCACCATAAGCTTTTACTTGTGTAGGTGTGAGAAACCGACAAGAGCTAGTACCAATTGTGATATTTCCTTGTCCTACATTGGAGTGATCATCGATCCACTTTCAACTTCGGTCAAGGTACATTTGGTATCCGTTCTTCTCTTTCTACCACTCACATTTGTCTTGGAATGATGGATAGGCCAAGTACTTCTACAAACCCACTCTTCATTGAGCACGATGACATGAACTCCTATGTCACCAAGAGCCACCTCTTTGGTGCACAACGTGCTTTGCATCAAGAGCAACAAGCAATGAGTGAACACGTCGACAACCTCGCCGCCGACTTGCAACTCTCTGAGCAACGTACAAGGGACTACTTCGACCACAAGCTCGACGATCACAAGCAAGAGAATGACGCAAGGATGGACGAGATTCGTGCTTTGTTGCTCAACCGCTCTTCTTCCACTTCATCTTCATCAAGAAGGACCCGCTCAAGTCGACACTCCAACTTCACCCTCTCCGGCTCAAGTACATCGACATCGAACACTCTACGCCGTGCCACACGCAACGATCGTCAAGCAAGCCTCAATCCTCTACGCGACACCGACTCTCAAGAGCACCGACGATGTCAAACCCAAAAGGCTTTTGCGCTAGCACGAGAACGGCAACGACAACGCCAACATGAAGAGGAAGAGCGAGCGCGCCTACACCAAGTTGCACAAGATGCCGAGGCACAACGCCAAGAACAACAACTCCGTGAAGCTCAAGCACTTGAGGCGCAACAAGCCCCCCAAGATTCAAGTCGAGCCGTAGCCAACCGAGGCCGACAAGCTCGTGAACAAGAGGAAGCACTTCGCGAAGAAATTCATGAACGACGACATCAAGCTCGCGTGCAACGGCAAGCTCGACAAGCTCCTCCACAAGCTCGCCAAGAACATCAAGTTCATCAAGAGCATGAAGACAATGGAAATCATCCATGACAAGTCCAACATGAGGTCGACAACCCTCCACGCTAAGAGCACCACGAGTTGGACAATTATCAACAACATGGACGTCATCATCCTCGACCCCAACACAATGAAGAGCAATGCTACGGAAAGCTCAAGTTCACCATGCCCAAGTTCAACGGAAGCAACGATCCTGAAGAGTACCTTTCATGGGAATTGAAGGTCGACAAAATCTTCCATTTGCACAAATTTGAAGAAGAGAAGAAGATCGCAATGGCATCCCTTGAGTTCCAAGACTATGTCCTCATTTGGTGGGAACAGGTTATCGAGCGCCGAGAGGCAAGAGGTGAACCACCCATCACTACTTGGGCGCAAATGAAGGATGCCATGAGAGCATGTTTTGTGCCTACCTACTACAACCGCGACCTCTTCAAGAAACTCCAACTACTCAAGCAAGGAACCAAGAGCATTGAAGAGTACTACAAGGAGATGGAGATTGCCATGATACGAGCCAATGTCACGGAAGACGATGAGAAAACTATGGCATGCTTCTTGAATGGACTCAACCATCCTATCAAGAAGATCGCCAACTTCCAACCATACTCGAACCTCATCAAGCTAGTGCATCAAGCTACAAAGGCGGAACGTCAAGTGCAAGATGATTTCAAGTATGCCAAGTTCTCATCCAAGTCCTACGGCTTTTCCAACAACCAAGCTTCAACAACTCCAACACCGTCTACCAAGCCTTCTACAAGCAACGTCGACAAGTCGAGTTCCAAGAAAGCTTCGTCAACTCCAAGTCATCCTCCTACTACGGGCAAATTCAAGCCGAGAGCTTCATCATCCTCAACCCCCACCGATGAGACCGTCAAGACGAGTTCCCTCAAATGCTTCACATGCGGAGGCCGAGGCCACAAGTCCTATGAGTGCACCAACAAGCGGACCATGATCCTCAACGACGACGGCACCTACGACTCGATGAGTGAAGGAGAAATGGACGCTCTTGAGAAAGTCGCCATGCACCGGCAAGTGAACAATGAAGAGGAACAAGTCTTTTGCGATGAAGATTAAAGTCCCGCTCTTGTTGTCTCCAAGGTCTTGACTCTCCAACATCACCAAGAAGAAGACCAAATATGCTGCATATTCCACACCAAGGCTGGCATCAATGGATGATCCATCAAGGTCATCATCGATGGAGGGAGCTGTCATAACCTCGCAAGTGAAGAACTTTGCTCCAAGCTCCAATTTCCCAAGACAGAGCACCCACATCCATACAAAGTGCAATGACTTAGCGACTCCAGAATTATCCAAGTCAAGCATCGAGTACAAGTCTCCTTGAAAATTGGCGCCTACGAAGACACCTTGGAGTGCGACGTCATTCCAATGACTGTTTTCCACCTTCTCCTTGGACGCCCATGGCAATTTGATAGAGGAGTCATCCACAACGGCCGAACGAACCACTACATCTTCAAGATGAAGGGCAAGGAGTACGTCCTTCGTCCCATGTCTCCAAGCCAAGTAATTGCCGACAAGCAAGCCACCCATCGTGGAGATAATAGTGAGAGAGCGAGCCACCAAAAAGAGAGTGAGCGCCACAAGCCCAAATCGAACACCTTCACGATGAGCGAAAAGAAGAACTTAGTCTTATTTGCCACAAAAAGTGAGATAAGAGAAGTGTGTGAGAACCCGTCTAGTGTCATACACTACGTCCTTTTGTGCAAGGACAATGAACCACAAACTAACACTTCTCACACTCTTCCTCTAGTGTTGTCTTCTCTTTTGTAGGAATTTCACGATGTTTTCCCCGACGAGCTACCTCCGAGACTACCTCCACTACGAGGCATTGAGCACCGCATCAACCTCATCCCCAGAGCACCACTTTCGAACAAAGCTCCCTACCGCGTCAACCCTGAAGAAACCAAAAAAATACAAAGGCAAGTAAAGCATCTCATAGACCATGGACATGTGCGTGAAAGTTTGAGCCCTTGTGCCGTCCCGGTCATTCTTGTGCCAAAACGAGATGGTAGCTTTCGCATGTGCTCCGATTGTATACCTATCAATGCTATCACCGTTCGTTATAGGTATCCCATTCCACGCCTTGATGATATGCTTGATGAACTTAGTGGTGCCACTATATTTTCCAAAATTGATCTTAAGAGTGGTTACTATCAAATCCACATACAAGAGGGTGATGAATGGAAAACCGCTTTCAAAACCAAGTTTGGCTTGTATGAGTGGTTAGTCATGCCTATGGGTCTATCGGAAGCACCAGGTACTTTTATGCGTCTTATGAATCATGTCTTTCGCCCTTACATTGGTGTGTTTGTTGTGGTCTACTTCAATGATATCCTTGTTTTTAGCAAGTCTCTCAAAGAGCATGTCACCCATGTCCGAACCATTTTGCAAACTCTTCGAAAAGAGCATCTCTATGCTAATATGGAGGAATGCCTTTTTGGCGTTGACAAGCTCGTTTTCTTGGGTCTTGTTGTTTCTTCTAAGGGTGTTCATGTTGATGAGTCCAAGATCAATGCTATTAAGACTTGGCCACAACCAACCAATTGGCAATAAGTGCGTAGCCTTCTTGGCCTTGCAGGTTTCTATCGTCGCTTTGTGAACGATTTTAGCACCATTGCTTCGCCTTTGCATGCTTTGAGCAAGAAGAATGCGCCTTTTGTTTGGGGACCATCCCAAGATACCGCTTTCAATGAGCTCAAGAATTTGCTTACTCATGCTCCCGTGCTTGCATTACCCAACTTTTACAAACCCTTTGAGATTCATTGCGATGCTAGTGGTAATGGCAAAGGAGGTGTGTTAACGCAAGAGAAGCGCCCCATAGCTTACTTTAGTGAGAAACTCTCCGGCGCGCAACTCAATTACCCCATCTATGACAAAGAGCTATATGCTTTAGTGTGTGTTTTGCATGAATGGGAACACTACCTTCGCCCTCATGAGTTTATCATTCATACCGATCATGAAACACTCAAGTATCTTAAGGGCCAAACCAAGTTGAACAAGCGTCATGCTAAATGGAGTGAATTTATTGAGTCTTTCCCTTATGCCATCAAGTACATTAAAGGTAAAGAAAACATTGTGGCGGATGCCCTTTCCCGCATATGCATGCTTGTTACTCAACTTGATTTGGATGTCATTGGCTTTGAGCATATAAAAGACTTGTATGAGCACGATCCTACCTTTGCTACTCCTTATGCCAAGTGTTTGACGCACACCTCTTGGGAACGCTATTACATCAAAGATGGATATCTTATGAGAGCTAACAAGCTTTGCATCCCCGAGTCTCCTCTTCATTTGTTGCCTTTGCAGGAATCTCATGGAGGAGGCTTAATGTGACATTTTGGATGAGACAAGACGTTCACCACACTCTCGAAGAACTACTTTTGGCCCAAGATGTTTCGTGACGTCAACCGCTTCACCAACCGATGCTCTACATGTCGCAAAGCTAAGTCCAAAGCTCAATCCCATGGCCTTTATATGCCTCTACCAATTCCATATCAACCATGGGAAGACATTAGCATGGACTTTGTACTTGGTTTGCCTAGGACTCGAAATGGGAAGGATTCCGTATTTGTCGTTGTGGACCATTTCTCAAAAATGGCACATTTCATTCCTTGCAACAAGATAGACAATGCTTCACATGTTGTTAATATCTTTTGTAGGGAAATATTGCGTCTACATGGAGTGCCACAAGACTATCGTCTCAGACCGCGACGTCAAGTTCCTTAGGTACTTTTGGAAGACCCTATGCGCCAAGCTCAGAATCAAGCTACTCTTCTCCATGGCGTATCATCCACAAACCGACGGCCAAATGGAAGTTACCAACCGCACACTCTCCGCTCTACTTCGAGTACTCATCAAGAAGAACATAAAGGAGTGGGAGGAGTGCCTACCTATCGCCGAGTTCTCCTACAACCGAGAAAGACACTCAACAACCGGCAAGTCCCCCTTCGAGGTCGTCTACGGATTCAACCCTTTGTCCCCATTGGACATTCTCCCTCTACCACTCCAAGAGCGCATCAATTTGGACGCAAGTGCACAAGTTACACATCTCAAGAAGGTGCATGAAGATACAAGAAACACCATCGAGCTCCAAGTTCAACGCCTTGCGACCAAGCTCAACTTCAACAAGAAACCTATGGTATTCAAAACCGGAGATCTCGTGTGGCTACACCTTCGCAAGGACCGCTTTCCCCAAGAACGCAAGTCCAAACTTCGACCACGAGTGGATGGACCTTTCAAGGTGCTTGCATGCTACAACAAGAACGCTTACAAGATCGACCTCTCGCGCGACAAGTACAATGTGAGCGACATCTTCAACGTCAAAGATCTCTCTCCCTTCCATGGTGATGAAGAATTTGATCCGAGGACGGATCTTCCCCAAGGGAGGGGAGATGATGTGGAGGATCCCAAGGTCATCCCCATGGACCTACCATCGTCTCACCAAGTGACTAGCAGACTAATGACACGAGCACGTGCAAGAGCTCTCAAAACTAAGGTGAACGCACTCCTCTCCGAACTACCACTTACCATGCATGAGAATTGGCTACTACCTCAAGCGGAAACCCTATGTGTGATCAGGTGCTTGGAGGAAGGCCATGGACCAACTACATTCAACGGACAAGACGGTGAGGATGCCAAGTTCACGGGACAAGAAGAAGAACTGCTCGAAGTCCCTAGGCTCCGGACGACCGACGAACCCCAGATGTCTGACGACCTCCAGGCTCCGGACGTCCGGCCCTCTCCGGACGACCGACACTTCCATACCCGAGCCAAAACTATGGATTTCCGAAGCGCTACGGATGACCGACGACCTCCAGGCTCCGGACGTCCGACCCCGACCGGACATCCGACCGAAGTCCACCCAAGCCGAATCTACGGACGTCCGAACCCTCGCGAGCCTCCGGACGACCGGTGACTCCAGGACATCCGGTGCTTGTGCACTGCCATGTGTTGGGCCGCGGCCCATGTACCCCCTTTTCGCCCCCTTTTACACTAAGACTATATATAGACCTCTCCCTCCTCCTTTTTAGGGTTAGCATTGGTTTAGCTCATTTGAGAGATAGAGCATTGCTCATCCACATCAGATCTACTCCTCGAGAGAGACCGCAACCTCTTCAGAGAAGATCCCTTAGGATTCAAGACCTCCTCGCAGAGAAGAACATCAAGACCTCCTCACGGAGAAGACCGACTACCCATGTATTGTCCCTAGTTGATCGTGTACCGTGTGAACTCTTATGTATTAGAGGATCTAGCACATGTGTGACTATCTTGTGTTGGTTTAGTGTTTCCCCTGTGTTTTTCCTTGTGTTTCCCCTCATTTCCTCCTTGTGTTCTTCGTGTTCATCGCGGGATCCGCTCCTTTTGTGAAAGATCGGGCGATTAGGGTTCTACCCTACATCAATTTACCAGCAACACGGACATCTGTAAATTTTTTTGATGTAAGCAAAATGATTCCAACACACACACACACACACACACATATATATATATATACATAAACAATATTCTGATCACGGGATGAGAATAATATTCTGATCACAACCTGACCTGCCCGCTAGTAGTATGTTGAACTTCCCTCTGAACTAGGTTGAACTTCCACCAACATTGCCTAAACGGGGCTAGCGATAGACCATTGGAAAGCTATGGGCACCAGTATCATCACCCAACTTAAATTTTTGTCAAAATGTAAGCGGTTTAAGAGCAGTTTTGAAAACCGTTTTTTCTTCACACAAAAAACGTGAATCGTATTTTTGATGGAATTTCTAGACCGTTTATTGGGATGAGGCAAATAATATGGCGTTGGAAAACTTTGCAAAACCGCTCCTTCCACATGTTGAAAGTTTTCTCTAATTCTCTATGGTTAAAGAGTAATTTGGAAAATCATAAAATTTCGCAAACCAAACAGTCGAGTTTGTATTTTTGATGCCATTTCTTAACGGCTAATCCAATTGAGGCAAATGATATGGGCTTGGAAAGCTTATGAAAATGCGCTACTTTGCCATGTTGAAAGTTTTTTCTAATTTTGAATGGTTTAAGAGTAATTTAGAAAACCGTACAAGTTCCACCAAGTTTGTATTTTCGAGTTAATTTCTTAACCGTACGTCCGAATGCAGCAAATGATATGGCGTTGGAAAGCATGAGGAAATGCGAAACTTTTTGTTATATATTGTTTCTCCCAATTCCTTATGATTTTAGAACAATTTTAAAAATGGCGAAAAACGTATTTTTGCCATAATTTCTACAAACTTTGTTGGAATGGGGCAAATAATATACCCTTGAAAAGCTACAAAAAATGCGAAACTTTTTCATATTGATGATTTTATCTGATTCCTAGCCGTTTCCAAGTAATTTCGAAAACGGCAAGATCATTCATTCTGCCTTTATCGCGAAACAGATTCTTCGAAAATGCACCGCGTGAAGAACTTGAACTTCTCGGCATGTCTACCTGAACTTCACTCTGTTTTTTCACGTGCTTTTTTGGTTGTAGCTCTCCATACACTGCTCGTAACTCTCCATCCATTCACCGGAATTGAGCAAGTGATATACCGATGGAAAGCTGTTGTAAACACACAACTTTGCCGTGTTGATCATTTTTTCATACTCGCGACGATTTTAGAAGGTTTTCATCTGAAATTCATTTAGCATAGTAGTTGAACTTCCTGTTGTTTTCATGGTGAACTTCTACGACGTATTTTTGTTTGTAATTTTCTCATCCATTCGTCAGTGTTACACAAATGATATTCCTTTTGTACAAACCTCTCTCACAATAATTTTTTAAACTTTCTCTAGCCGAGGACTTGAACTTACACAAATGATATTCCTGCCGTTTTGAAGTAAATTAGAAAATGGCAAGGTCATGATTTCCGCGTTCATCGCAAACGGAAATGCACTGCGTGAAGTAGTTGAACTTCTGGGGCATGTCTGTTTGAACTTCACTCTGTTTTTGACGTGTTGTTTTTTGCACTGCATGAAATAGTTGAACTTCTGGGGCATGTCTGTTTGAACTTCACTCTATTTCACTTTATTGTATTTTTCTTATATGAAATACACACCATGTAGTACAAGAACTTCCGGTTGTTATCACTTTGAACTTCTCTCTGGTTTGAGAGAATTATTTTAAAACACAAAAAATAACATATTTTTTATGTATTTTGGACATCTAAATACACGGTGAACCTCTCTCACAAGAATTGTTTGAACTTTTTCGTCGCCGAGCACTTGAACTTCTAGCAACCATTTTTTTCGTTTATGAGTTGTTTTTAAAAATGCAAAAATGGCGTTGTGTTTTTTTATTTTTTGAACAGGTAAATCCTAGGTTTTAATAAACTCCGAACTTCTATGTTATTTCAATTTGAACTTCACCTTTTTATATTTTGATTAAAGCATGGAAATACAAGGTGAACCTCTCTCGCAAGAATTTTTAAACTTCCTCGGACAGAGCACTTGAACTTCTGTCAACAAAATTTTTAAGCTTTTATTTTTCTATACTTCTATTCTCACCTGAAATGCATTGCTTGCAGTATTTGAACTTCTCGCTGTTTTCACTACGAACTTCTGTCACATTTTTGTGTGTACGTCGAATTACATACAATTGAAGGTCCGACATCATTTTTTGCCATTTTTAAAACATGTAATTGGAGGTCGGACATCCCGCAATATAAATTATGAACCATGCACGGGGGTGCACGTAAACTTTTTGCAACAAATCTGAGTTTTTATATTCTTCAAACTTCTATGTTATTTCGAATTGAACTTCTTAATCTTATTCTTAGAAAAAAAAATATGTTTTTAAATAAACATCAAACACTTTTTTTTAAATTGAACCTCATACTTTTTTTCCTAGAAATGGAAAGAATTTGAGTTTTCTGTAAACATCAAACTACTCTTTTTATTTTAATTTGAACTTCTTTAATTTTATTCTTTAGTAACAAAGGAAGCCTATGTTTTTTTATAAATATTGAACTTGTTTTTTATAATTTGAACTTCTTGGTTTATTTGAAATACTTTATTTTTCCATTTTTTGAAACCGTAAAACAATGTTCTTTTTATAAAAACATAAGCATCAAAGTCATGTGTTATGTTAATTTGAACTTCTTGCTTTTCTTTAGATATAAAAATTTCTGATTTTCTTATAAACATTGACCCTGCTATGTATCTTAAATTTGAACTTCTTGGTTTAGTTTCAGAGACAGAAAAATTGTCTATTGTTTTGTCTTTTAACTTGTAGGATTTTCGAGGTTTTGTGAACTTCTAGAGTTTATTTTTGTGCAAAAGTTACACACACACATAATAGAACAACACCCACACACTGATGCTCACATGTTGTTCCCCCCTTCTTTTAGTATACACATTGAACGACCCCCAGTAGCTATGATGAACTCCTCTCTTTCTGCCCGAGAGAAACACACGTACGCAAGAGAAAATTTATGTATCTGGGAGCACCCATTTTTTGACAGTGATGGAGTGTGCTGTGATACGTCTCCAACGTATCTATAATTTTTGGTTGTTCCATGCTATTATATTATCAACCTTGGATGTTTTATATGCATTTATATGCTATTTTATATGATTTTTGGGACTAACCTATTAACCCAGAGCCCAGTGCCAGTTTTTGTTTTTACCTTGTTTTAGAGTATCGCAGAAAAGGAAAAATCAAACGGAGTCCAATTGACCTGAAACTTCACGGAACTTATTTTTGGTAGGAAAGCAACCCGGGAGACTTGGAGTGCACGTCAGGAAAGAAACGAGGGAGCCACGAGGTAGGGGGCGCGCCCACCCCCCTAGGGTGCGCCCTCCACCCTTGTGGGCCCCTCGTGCCCCCCTGACGTACTTCTTCCTCCTATATATCTCCATATACCCTAAAACGATCGGGGAGCACAATAGATCGGGAGTTCGGCCGCTAGAAGCCTCCGTAGCCACCGAAAGCCAATCTAGACCCGTTCCGGCACCCTGCCGAAGGGGGAAATCCCTCTCCGATGGCCATCTTCATCATCCCGGTGCTCTCCATGACGAGGAGGGAGTAGTTCTCCCTCGGGGCTGAGGTATGTACCAGTAGCTATGTGTTTGATCTCTCTCTCTCGTGTTCTTGATTTGGCACAATCTTGATGTATCGCGAGCTTTGCTATTATATTTGGATCCTATGATGTTTTCTCCCCCCTCTACTCTCTTGTAATGGATTGATTTTCCCCTTTGAAGTTATCTTATCGGATTGAGTCTTTAAAGATTTGAGAACACTTGATGTATGTCTTGCCGTGCGTATCTGTGGTGACAATGGGATACCACGTGATTCACTTGATGTATGTTTTGGTGGTCAACTTGCGGGTTCCTCCCATGAACCTATGCATAGAGGTTGACACACATTTTCGTCGTGATTCTCTGGTAGAAACTTTGGGGCACTCTTTGAGGTTCTATGTGTTGGTTGAATAGATGAATCTGAGATTGTGTGATGCATATCGTATAATCATACCCACGGATACTTGAGGTGACATTGGAGTATCTAGGTGACATTAGGTTTTTTTGTTGATTTGTGTCTTAAGGTGTTATTCTAGTACGAACTCTAGGGCTGTTTGTGACACTTATAGGAATAGCCCAACGGATTGATTGGAAAGAATAACTTTGAGGTGGTTTCGTACCCTACCATAATCTCTTCGTTCGTTCTCCGCTATTAGTGACTTTTGAGTGACTCTTTGTTGCATGTTGAGGGATAGTTATGTGATCCAATTATGTTATTATTGTTGAGGGAACTTGCACTAGCGAAAGTATGAACCCTAGGCCTTGTTTCAACACATTGCAATACCATTTATGCTCACTTTTATCATTAGTTACCTTGCTGTTTTTATATTTTCAGATTACAAAAACTTATATCTACTATCCATATACCACTTGTATCACCATCTCTTCGCCGAACTAGTGCACCTATACAATTTACCATTGTATTGAGTGTGTTGGGGACACAAGAGACTCTTTGTTATTTGGTTGCAGGGTTTCTTGAGAGAGACCATCTTCATCCTACGGCTCCTACAGATTGATAAACCTTAGGTCATCCACTTGAGGGAAATTTGCTACTGTCCTACAAACCTCTGCACTTGGAGGCCCAACAACGTCTACAAGAAGAAGGTTGTGTAGTAGACATCAAGCTCTTTTCTGGCGCCGTTGCCGGGGAGGTTAGCGCTTGAAGGTATATCTTTAGATCTTGCAATTGAGTCTTTTAGTTTCTTGTTTTATCACTACTTTAGTTTATAAAAGAAAACTATAAAAAATGGAATTAAGTTTACCTCATACGCTTCATCTTTTTAATATCTTTCGTGAGTATGATGGGAAGGAAAATTGTGCTCAAGTGCTAGAAGAAGAATGCATTAGAATGTTTGGCACTAAATATTTGAACGATGAGCATGATTGCAATGTTGTTAGTATGAATTCCTTGAATATCCATGATGCTAATGATATGCAAAGCCACAAGCTTGGGGAAGCTATGTTTAATGAAGATGATACTTTTAGTCTCCCAAGTTTTGATATGCAAATTTATAATGATGATAGCATGCCTCCTACTTATGATGATTATATTTATGAAAGTGGGTTTGGAAGAGTGTCAACTTTAGTAAGTAATGATCCCACTATTTTGGAGGTTGTTGAATCTTATTATGATAATTATGAAAGTGGATTTGGAGAGGTCATGACTTTATTTAGTAATGATTCCACTATCTTGGAAGAGGTTTCAATCGATTATGATGAGAACAAAGTTGCTACTTATGATAATTATTGTGATGATACATATGCTATAAAAAGTAGAGATGATTATATTTATAAAAAACTTATCATGATTATGATTACCCTTTTTCTGAACTTTACTCTTTTAATGTGGAAACAATTTATAATATTCAAGTCTCTTATGATACTCCCACTATCCCGAATGACAAGAATTTTGCTTATGTGGAGAGTAGTAAATTTTCTATGCTTGTAGATCATGAAAAGAATGCTTTAGGTGCTGGTTATATTGTTGAATTCATTCATGATGCTACTGAAAATTATTATATGGGAGGAATCACTACAGAAAAATACACTTCCGTGATGATACGTGTTTGTCACAGTAGGTCGCTTTTTTTGTCATGCATGTACATCCATGACAAATTTATGACAGAATCAAGATAGTCATACCTGTGCTGTCGTAGAAGTGTTCCATGACATTACCAAAATTATCATCACGGAAGTGTCCACTTCCATGACGATAAATCGCGCGTCATAGAAGTGCTTTCGTCAAGGGTGACCGACACGTGGCATCCACCATAACGGAACGCCGTTAAGTTATCGGGTCGGGTTTTGGATCCGATAACCCGTTAACAACCCCAACCAATGGGGATTTTCCACATGTAAAATCATCATTGGCTAGAGGAAACACGTGTTGGCTCATCGTTGGGACAGATGTCAACCACTCATTGGACGGAAGGCACCTATGATACGTCGACACGTGGCACGGCCCAACAAAGGCCCATTCCTGTGAAAAGGCCGGCCCGTTTGACTTGGTCAAAAGGTGGCGGGCCGGCCCATGGAAAGCCTGTTAACGGCCTATTCGCATATAGCCCATTTACAGCTCGCCAACCCAAGGCCCGTCACGCCCTATCCGAATTAGGCCCAGTAGCGTCATCTAGGCCATCCAATATGATTCCAGCCCGTTTTCACTTCTGGCCCATGTATGGCCCATGACGTCTTTTGGCCCATATGAGGCCCTATGTAACTCTTGGCCTGTTAACGGCCCGTGGTGAAACTGGCCCGTAATGAACAGTGTATCACTTTACACCCATTAACGGCCCGTGGTGAAACTGGCCCGTAATGAACAATGTATCACTTTATACCCATTAACGGCACGTTATTCCGTTGGGCCGTTTCCAGCCCATGTTATCTTTCGGCCTTCTCAGAGCCCATTTATTCTTGGGCTCATTTCCAGCATTCTTTTACTTACGACCCGTTACTGTCATTTTCTGCTTGTGGGCCAAATTCAGCTCGTGGTTACAGTCGGCCCGTTTGTGGTCCGTTAATACGTTGGGCCGTTTTCATAGCGTCATCAAATACGGCCTATTAACGATGGCCCGTTACGGTCGGCCCATGAACGGACGATTCCAACTCTAGACCGTTTACGGCCATAATGCGGCCTGTTATTGGCCCATGTTTGGCCAATCGATCATACGGCCCGTATAAGGCCCATTGATAATACGACCCGCAGAAGGCCCATTGTTTCTACGGCCCGTAGAAGGCCCATTGTTTCTACGGCCAGTAGGAGGCCTAGTATCACTACAGTTAATATTAGCCCATGGTTATTGTGGCCTAGTTTTAAAAAAATAGGTTATTGCAGCCACTAGCTAACCGCGGAAAAAGAACTGCAATGACTACAAGCAAACAAATAAACAAGGCAACAAGGAAATAAATAAGCAAGCAACTAACGCTAGGCTATCACAGCTATTACACATAATACATCCATTGGGCATCAAAGTTCGCCACCAGTGCAAATATAGGGAACAAAGCTGCATATCATATACACTGGTTGTCAAAGTTGGAGACCAGCGCAAATAAACGCTGCAGCAAAACAAATCCAGAACTGAAACCACTTCAGAAGATCTCAAGAAACAATATCCTGGGTACCCATAATGCTGGCAAGATGCTTAGAAAGCTTATTAACTTTCTCTTGTTTGGCGCTTAAATCCTCCAGCGCTTGCTGTTGCACCAGAAAAAATGCATCTGAATTCTGCAGGGACTTCCGCAGTCCTTCCGCTTCTTGTCGCAGCACAGCTGATCGATGCCTTTCAGCTTGTAGTTGAGACTCAACAAACCGAACTGATTCAGACAGTGAGTTTGAATAGCTTGTGCAAGCGGTAGTGGCCAGTAACTGCAACACTAAACCAAGACAGGATGTGTCACTATCCTAAACCTCATCTGCATTACTTCCTTTACCGTTGCTTAATAAGGCACTCTTCCCCAATATTCTGTCAACATTCTAAAAGAAGAAACAAGCAGACACATAACAAGTTTAGCATGTACTAGTATATGAAACTCATTTCGGTGAACCAGTTCATTAGTAAGGTGGACAGGATTAAACTACCAAGTCTTCCATTGCCAAGTACTAGTACATAATAAAAGCATCAAACAAACATATATCTATGTCCTATGGTAGCAATGGAATCTTAAATTAGAACAGTTGTTCTTCAGGTTTAGGCACTTGTTCTACATGAATAGAGTACAGTAAGACACAAGAATATAATACTTAAAAATAGAAAATGAGCTCATAGACCTTACCACATTCTTGGTTCGGGACCAGTACAGAATAAGGCGTTCCCAGTCATCATCCAGTAAATGTGTCTCAGGAGAACGTAAGGGAATTTGATGAGTTTCTTTGCCGGTGAAGTACGTTTTCTTCAGGTAATTCCGATACTACCACCAAGCATTCTTGAAGATAGCAGAGGTATTAGCACAGGTTACCTCATCCTGAGTTTCCAAATCGGTCCTTCTCTATAGAGAAAAATGGGAAAATTTGCTGTATTATAACCATCATGGAGGTAGGATGTATGGGACGAAGCAAAGTAATTGCCATGAATAACATTACTTACACATAACTCCTGGACAAACACCTGCAACTGACATTTTCCTTCATCTTCAGTATAATATTTCCAAGATGGGAAGATACGCACATACGATTTAACAACATCAAATGCGATAGATGCTAAACTACGACTAGCTGGTTGTGCTTCCTCCACAGGAATAGGCGTACTAACTGGTGGAGTTGGGGTTCGCCATGATAGTACTGGCCCTATGGGCAGTGGAGCTGCCTTACTAACTGCTCTTGTTTGGGAGCTCTGTGGTGGAGATGGTGCTGTGTCAACAAGAACTGGGTTACTATCGGCTGGGGTTGGGGTTAGATTGGGTGAAGCTGGTTCTCTATCCATCGTAGTAGGGGTACAATCTGCGAGAGTTTGGGTTATGTGTGGTAGGGCTGGTTCTTGTGCATGTACAACCAGGGTGCTATCTCCACCAAGAGGTAGCACTATTTTATTTGAAGACCATGTTTTTAGTCCGCTAGATACTGGCATCACCCGCTCCAATTCAAATGGCTGATAAACAGGAAACATAGTTGAATGTACATACATTGTATGAGAGACAGATGCAATAGATAGTGTGGAAAAAAGGGCATGAAATAGTTGACATGTATATTGTTTAACTAAAACAGATAGCATGGCATAATTTCACATATATGATGTCTATCTAAACTGGATAGCATAGCATAACATAATTCAAAGATATGATGAATAACTAAACATGATCGCATGACATAATTCACCTACATGTTATCTAAGTAATCAGGATCGCATCATTTAATTCACATATGTGATTTATATGCTAAACAGAGGGCATTCGATATGATGTCTAAACAGAGGGCATTCGATAT
Organism: Triticum urartu; assembly: GCF_056163025.1. NCBI lineage: Eukaryota > Viridiplantae > Streptophyta > Magnoliopsida > Poales > Poaceae > Triticum > Triticum urartu. Next base: position 376,461,205 of record NC_141878.1, on the reverse strand, counting down.
GATGTCTAAACCTACATGCCCCCTGAGCCGCCAGCCACCACCGGCCGAACCGCCGGCCCCAGCGCCGCCTCGCCACCCCGAAACAACTCGCCACCGCTGCCCCGGCCAGCCCTCTAGGCCCCCCGCCCCCACCCTGAACCCTAAGATAGATAGTGGGGTACCTCTCCGGCGAGCCCCGTCCCCGCCGCGGGTGGTTCTTCCTTAACTCCGGCGAGCCCCCCAACCCCTGAAAATCAACTGACCCAAAAGTCGATTCAGTCGACTGAAGTGTGGCTTAATCGGAGCAGAGCAGCACCACGAGCGAGGGGGAGAGCAGCAGCAGCTGGGTGAGCAAGCGATCGAGCGAGAGCTGGAGCAGCAGCAGCAGATCCGGCTAGTATGGACGCCGCCGCCGAAGGGGCCTCACACTGGGGGAGAGCCGCCATGGAGATGTCGCCTGCGGCGCCGGCTTCAAGGTAGCCGCTCCATGGGGGTGCGGGATGGAGCACCGTCGGCAATGGGAGGTCGAGTTAAGGAGAAGGTACGATGCGATGAGTGTACAACCTCTTTGGTGGCGCCGAGTAGGCCTCGGCTTCGTCCGAGGAGTCGGTGAGGATGCTGCGGTTCTGGTGGAGCAGGTTAAGGCGGCGTTGTGGGGATGGAGCAGCCGCGATAGACGAGGCAATCGTTGGAGCAGCTCCTTGGAGGTGGAGGACGGGGCGGCTGAACCGGCAGGACGGCGAGATGGACAACGGATCCTCATCCGGGGAGGTGGACGAGGGACGTCGAGCTGTTGCGCTGGATGACATCGTCGGGGAAGAGGCTCCGGCTGGGCAGCGGTGACGTGGCGGACGGAGGTGGGTGGGGTCTCGCGGCTAGAGCGGAGAGGTTATGGGGGCCTGGGATTTCGATTGGCGAAAAGGGGGCGATGGGAGGGGGTGAAGCATGACTTAGGAACGCGCTTGTCCAAAATGCAGGGTGTGTTACAAAAGTACCCCCCACTGATTTGAACTAGCGGCCCTTTCAGCTCAGGGTTAGAAGGGGGATTTCACGTGTCGGGATTTGGTAGCTGGAGGGAGTTTTCACATGCGTTGTAATTTCGGGATAGCAAGGTGCGGGTTGTGAAGACGCCAGTTTTGGGAGCACGATATCTGAATTTTCGGGATATAACAAGACGCGGGTTGAATTTTAGGGACAAGCCTAACGTGTAGTAATATTGTACTTGTACGTACCAAATCAATTCGCACTTCCCTCAACCAAAAAGAAAACGAAAAAATAAAACTATTCACACCACACAAAGAGAGATTCTTGCCCCGTTTTACTATACAAATGCTATTCAAAGCTACTCCCTCCTTCCATCTATATAGGGCCTAATGCGTTTTTCGATGCTAACTTTGAACAAATATTAGAGCAATGATATATGGCATGCAACTTACACAAAGCACACCGTTAAATTCGTCTCTGAAAGGTTCTTTCAATGATATAATTTTCACATTGTGCATGTCATGTACTATTAATCTTGTCAATAGTCAAAGGCGGTCTTAAAAATCTCATTACGCCCTATATAGATGGAAGGAGGGAGTATGAATACATGTTATGTACGATTAAATTTTTTCGCTTGCTGTACAATGCATGTAACCTACTCATACCAACATTTTAGTGCATTCCAAATGTCTATACTACCGCTGCAATTCGAACTAAATTTGAATTCGTTTCCCTATTTCAATAAGAATCTACAATCATGATTGTTGCCAACTTCAACCATCATAGTTTCCTTGCTATCCGCCAGATATAAATCAGACGGCCTATAATGCAGGATGGCAGACACACCATCATCAACGACTCCGTTTTTATAAGAGTAGAGATAAAACATATTAAATGTAGTATACCATGTTCATAACCACACCATGTGTATCACCGTTATATATATTCACACATCCGTCGGTTTGAAACACTGATAAATTCTTCAAATATCTGAATTCGCTTTTTATAATGAAGTATATATGATCTCTATTCGTCTTTTACACCCACACAACCCTCTTATCTTTGTAGCTAGCGCTAACTTTCTCTTGTGCATGCACACGCCCGCATCCCTCTCACCCTCCCTCAGCATTCTCTAGCTCCATCAAGCAAATTCGTCTTTTCACTTTAGGTCGTTCACCCATGGTGTGTGTAGGCCCCCCAGCTCCTTCTTTACGGCACACATCCATCGATATGCCTCTCTAGCCAGGTGTGCCTAGCACAAACACAAGCTTCCCCTCTTCTCTTGTCACCGTCCATGCCTCACTCCCACCACTCTTTTCATTGTTCTCGTACTCGCACACTCCTCCCCCTCGATATAGTATGCCTCTCGTACCACCTCCTACATGCATCCCTCTCTCTCTATCCTTCTCCCCGTGCCTCATTTTCTTCTAACACACACATGCATGTATACCCATCGATCTCCCAACATATACCTAGATCGACTTTAACTACCCCCCCATCGATCGACGTACCTCACAAGTTATGTCTCTCCTTTATCTTACAAAGGGCAATTGATCTTCCTATGTAGTTACGTCTGCTTACCACAGCCACATCGTCCCCCCTCATCATTCGTGCATGCTTCCTGACCCGTCTCTCACACGCACGTGCACAGACAACAAGCAACCATCTCCTCTCTTATTGATATTGCGGGCGTGCCCTCCGTTTGTCTAGCAAGCCTATCCCACCATTTGTTAGAAGCAACTCCACTACCACCCCCTCCAACACTCTAGCTCTGTCTCTCTCCCAACCTTATTCATCTCCTACACATATGCATGGATGCCGATCGATCTCCCTTAATACATGAGGCAGATCGATCTCCTTAATACATGAGGTAGGCCTCTCTCCTCCTCCACACATATACCAGCCATTGTACCTCTATAGTTAATTGGGCCTCCCTCTTCCCCCACCACACACCGATAGTCGAGCGCTGCAGGTAGGTATCCATGCCACGGAGACAAACTGCACATGTCCCATCTCACGTTCCAGTAGGCCAGCCACTCTATATCTTTGACGTGGGCACACACAAATTCGATGGCACTCTTTATTGATCGCGCGCGCGCGCGCACACACACACGCACACACACACACATCATCCCTCTCTTCGATTCTATGGACACCTCAAGCCGATGATACCTCCACTCTCTTCTCGTGGATCGCCCTCTATATATATATGTTATATCCAGGACTCTATTTCACACACATTGCATATGTTAAATTTTTTGATTGACCCCCCCCCCACAAAAAAAACTCTCAAGAACCCACACACTATATCTCTCTAGGTTTGTATCTCTCTCACACAACCCCACGTAGGTGGTGTACGTATACAAGAAGAGAATAGGTGCACCGTGCATGTACTCACGCTTCGTGCCCAGCCACACCCGTGCGGGTACACGGTGGAGCTCATTTCTCCACAGAAGCTGAATTTGTTTTTGAAACATCAAGTGGCCAGAGACTCGAAAACTTATTTGCCCATTAGTGACTTGTAAGGGCGGTGGATTTTAGTTTGTACGATAATGCTGCATCCACCTAAAGTAACGAAATTTCTTACGTAAACTTCCTAGTAATTCCCTCTTCGTAGGTGCAACATTACTCCTAACATTTGTAATATCAGTTTGAAACTTGTAACATTGTCGTTTCCTATTCCTCACTCTGTGCATTTAAAAACCGAACCAAAAAACCATACCGAAAATAAACCGAACCGAACCAATTTTATGGTTTTTATGGTTTCTGGTTTCGGTATGGTATGAACTTTTCATACCGATTTGAACTTGGTTTTTATGGTATATACCGGAAAACCGAACGGTTAACCGAATAAACCGAAGTAAAAAATAAATTTATATTTCTTGAGATGAACAACCATACAAGTTGTCATTTTTCTTGTACACGAGTCAAATGCACTACTAAGCACGTAATTTTTTCTTGTAACATAGTCATTTTTCTATTTTTAAAATGCTAAGCACGTCCATAACCATCAACAGATGAATCAATGCATGCATATATACTTCTATATATAGTCATATACTATTTGTGTAGAATAGTATGTGTTTTGAGTCATAAATTTGCTAATTATTATTACGTCATTTCCAAATTCGCGTCAACTTTGGTTTTTATGGTATATACCGAAACCATATCGAAATAATTTGGTATATACCAAAACCGAACCGTATTTTAGTTTCATACCATATTTACCGAAGTATTAATACCGTACAAACTAAAAAACAGTATAAATCGAACCATGTAAACCGAATAAACCGAACGCACAGGGTGACCTATTCCTGCGTTTTCAAAATCCTGCGAATCAAACAGGTCCTGAGTTGGTGATGATGTTGTGCCTCCCATCTTTCACCAATAGCCGTCGGATCTAGATCTGACGCATACAAACCAAGCTTCTCCATTTTTGCAAAAAGATGCCCGCACTTGTTCCCTATTTACAAACAACTCCTTGTCTCTCACAATCAGCCTCATCTCCTCCCCACCACATCTAGGAGTAGAAGGCCGTGGAAAAATCTGGCGCGATGGCCGCTGCCGGAGCCGTCCACCCCCAATCTTGGTGTTCCGTGCAATGCACGGGCATCTATGCACGGGAAATCATGTCGAACAGGTCTAGTTGTAAGCAGGCTAGCTCTACAGCCATGATGATAGTGACTGCAAACGGTGAGGCTGACTATGGTATGCCGAACACGGCGCCTATACTCAGGTGTCATCTCCGGCGCAGGGTCTTGTCACTTCACTATAAGGAGCAACACATAATAATTTGACCAACGGATAGTACAGTGCTAGTACTCCTACTACTACATTGGTAGTACTACTACTAGTACTAGTAGCACCACCATCTGGATTTAGGAGTACTACCACGTCCATCTGGATTTTAGTATTTGACTAGCAATATCTAGTAATGCATGTCACCAAAAATGTACTACTCCCTTTGTAAATAAATACATGGTGTTTTATTCCTATCGGTGAGAGAACTTAATGTTTTTCTGCTACTCCTAACTAGAGTACTAATAGGATTACATGCAATGAACTAAACATTGCATGTCATGTTTGGTAGTCTCAAGTCATTGAAAGCATGCACGTCCCACATCTCTCATTGGTTGATATGTCACGAAATAAGAAACAAGGAGGGAGTTAATGCACCGTGCCTAAGTATTTTGGGATTATTGGTTTTCGTAAGGTGACTTACACAACATTTTTGTTTACATGCATTAACATTTAATAGTTAAATCAAAGGTGAAAACTTGGCGCAAAATGCAAAGGGGGCCAATAAACCAGTAAACATCAAACTTCTCTCGTTTGGCCCCAACTAGAGGTCCGGTGAGATGACTATACTGCACCGGCACGGAGGGGGACGCAGCTTCATTGACTTACGACAACTGCCTTTGGGTGAATGACACGTGGCCCCAGGGGGTGGCTGGCCCACCTATCATACAGCCAAAGGCAGGTGCAGTAGAGGGCGGAGGAGTAGTATGAAATCCTACGCACCTACGCACGCTAACCAAGGGCTGAGTGATCTCTCGAGTCGCAAGATCAGTTGACTAGAAGCTACGCTAGACCCATGGAGGTGATGAGCGCGAGCATCAGCCGGCTGTGCTAGATGGTCCACGACGCCGGCCTGCGGCCCAGCACCGAGGAACGTCTCCAGGTAGTATTGCTTGAGGCCGCCAGGGCGAGGGGCCTCTTGGACGATAGCTTCGTCTCCTTGTTCGACGAGGTCCTCGTTGGTTTCCTCGACAAGTTCACCGTCGTCAAGAAGCTTGCGGGCGACTTTGACGTAAGCCTCCAGCCGACGCGCCCAGGCTCTGCGATGCCCACCACCCTCAACGGCCACTATGGTAACAACCTCTTCGACGCACTGGTGGCCCTGCAACTGCCCGCCGTCGCGCCGGAGAATGTCCACCTCGAGGTTGCGCTCGCCGCGCAGCGCCTAGCGCAGCAAGACACCATCGACATAATCACCCACGTCTACGCGCAAATCGTCCACAAGGACTACTACATGCAAGAGGAGAACAATAGGACGCTGGCCTTCTTGGAGCGCAGGGCAACCTTGGACGGCACTGTTCAGAAGCACGTTGAGCTCGCCGCCAACGCCGCTGCTCCTCACACGTTGGTTGGTGACCCAGCGCACTACGGCGTGAGGATGTCGTTGAACGTTGATGGATCCATATGTATTTTTATCTTTCCGTCAAATCCATGTAGTAGTATATGATACTACAGTAATTATCTTACCTTTCGCATCAGCTTCATAATTTTCGTACGTACTCCATGCATGAACGGCGCCAGAACCAAACTTCTCATTACTCTAGGCAAAATCGTTATTTTCTATCTATCGGGCGCGCCATGGAGCAGAACCAAATTTTACAAGTTACGAGTTCAAAAGGAAAAGCCTGCCGTGTTCGCGTCGCACCCCCACACGGTTGGTCCGGCACGCCGCTCAAGCGGGAATGCGTGCGGTGTTGCATTTTCACTTACAAGTGGGACGACAGTTGAGCAAACCGACTATCGGCAAACCCCCACCCCGCCCACCGCACGATGGCTGAGAAAACAGGAGGGAGAAGAGATGGTTGTAGCATGGACTCCAAGAAAATTGGTGTCGGATGGGACTCGTGTGGGTGGCGTGTGCCGTACTGCTAGACGTGAATGCTACTGAGTTATGGCCCATGCCACCCCACTATATCTTGGTACGTAGAACAAATTTCCTACAGTCCGTGCTCAGCCCTCCTCTATCTCTCTTCTCAGCCAGCCAGCGGACGCACGGAGCCCATCGTCTGTTTGCTCACATGCGGACCCACATGTCAGTGAAAACGCAAGAGGACCCACTGAACCTGCACATCTTTCACCTCGACGTGCTGGTGATGAAAAACAAATCCAATAAAGATCTTCGGTGGCCTCTTTTGGAGTTACTCAAGAGTAGTAAGATTCTATTTACAGTTTAACCCAAGATGCACATCTCGTGGCTTCAACTACCACTCTATTTTCTTTCATGACACGACCTGGATGCTGGATGCCCCACGTGTCGGCAAAAGGAGGAAGAACCCGACCAAATCTTCGGTTCTGCTATCGGATGAGATTAGTGCACTTGTTGATACTCCTACTAGAATAGAGGCTAGACATGAGACTAGATGCGAGGAAGCAACGTCTACTTCTTTACACTCAAAGAAGAAAGAAGCACGCAAGATCGAGCCTCCGAAGATCACCAATGAATGCATCCAGAAGGCACTAATCCAACTTACAGGAGTAGTAAAATGTATTCTTGTGGTTCTTGTTTTCTTTGATCTTGCTTTTCTAGTCAAAATTATCGTTGGAGTCCGTGCAAAATGGAGGTGCGTTTGGGGTCGTGCGTTGGAGTTGGCCTTACAAGTGGGACCGCAGTTAAGGAAACCGACTATCGGCAAACCCCCACCTCGCCCGCTGCGCGATGGCTGAAGTTAGAGAAACGACGAGGTTGAAGGGATTGCTCTAGCACGGACTCCAAGAAATAATATGGTGTCAGATGGATGTCGTGGTGGTGGCGTGTGCCGTACTCCTAGACGTGGATGCTTGTTCTGGCCCATGCCACCCTACTACTCCTACTACTTACTCCTACTAGTATATAGTATACTAGTATTGAGGATTCGAGGTGCTGGTTACGTACAATGAACACATTAACATATGGCTACAGTAAAAACACCCGCCCGGCGCGCAAAGCATGTGAAGCTAGTACAAATTTAGAGAAGCGGCTCGAAAGCCATTCATAAATTTAGTAAGTTTATCACAGGCATATCATTTTATTACATACAATAGGTCATCAACCCACATCGACAACGAGGATACATTATAAATACTAAAGTTTTCACCACACAACAAATAACAAGCAATGAAATGAACTTCAACTCAACCATTCCTTGGCTATGGAAATGCTTGCTTTGAACCACAACTGATTCTCTGGGACGGGCCATCTGTTGTCGATCTGGAGACCAACGCAGGACTGATCATCCAGGCTGAAGCGGCCTACTATATCCCTACCAGGGTAGGGAACCACCCAAATGTCCGAGGTATAGACACAGTTGCTTCTCATAAATGTGTCAACAACAGTTGGATCACCTTTCATCATCATCGGATAGTGTTGTCCAAGGAAGAGCGAGTTTTCTCCAAGACTATCAATTCTGTGCCAGGGAGAAGGAAGTTGGCGCTAGCACACTAGTATCCATCCCGAATACCATGCAACGAGTGTTGGAATAGGTCCGGAGAGTGCGACCATGGGAGACACATGCTTCCTTACCAGTAACATCATCAGTGCGTTGTATACACACAAGAAGAGGTGATCCATCGGAATTAGTTGCCAGGCGCCACAGAGTATATCGGCACTGCTCGTCCTCATGCTCGTGATCATCACCATCATCATCTCCCCCTTGGTTATAAAAATTTTCAAGTATAGGTGGTGGGATGTTCACAGGACCTTGGAAACACAAGAAGAAGGTTAATTAGTAAAGGGAAATTTGCTAACCCGCATGCATGTGGATGAAACAATTATAATTACGGTGCAGTTGGACCCAATGTAAACAACCCAATCTCCATTTGCGCCTGCCCAAGCCTTGCCCTCGAGCGATGGCATCTTAACATCATATGTATCATTATCAAGCGGCATCAACTGGCACAGGGCGAGGCCTCCGTCGTGCCGGCGCCAGTCATCAGGGTCACGGCGAAGAAGATAGGGGAGATCAAACCGCTCCTTGACTCTTGGGTTCTTTGTAATGATGTTATTAGTTGAGTCGAGAATGGGCTTGAACGAACCTGCCATGCTAGCCGAGGTGATGATGTCGCACCGATCAATGAGTTCCTCCACCACGTCATCTTTCAGATCGGGGCAAGAATAACGGGGTCGTTTCCGGCCTGTTCCCTCCATGGGGAAGACGATCGAACAATGGCAGAAGAAAGGGTGAAAGGCTAAAGGAAAATGGAGGAGGGAGAGGAAGAGCGTGCGATAGCAGGTCCAAAACGAGAGGGAAAGGCGAAGAGTCGGTGGACGGTTGCGAATTTGCCACGGTTCATGAAGAGGCGCCCTGGCCTACACGTCCGTTCGGAAATACTCCTACTACTCGCCGTCGTCTCACTGATATGTTGTAACGGGACCACATGTCAACGAAACATGGTGTGTAATTTCTCGTGTAATTTCTCATGCGTTGGCCCGAGGTGCCGCATTAGTTATCGACCTTTATTTTTTTAATGGCGTGCCGATCAGTTTTGAAGCACGACTAACTGGTACTATACGTGGAGAGGATGACAGCAGGGATCCGCCAAGGTCATGGCAGTATGCAAGCAAGTGCCTCCTTATTTGAAGCCAATAAAAATGGCTCCTCCTAGTGGATTTCTGATATCTGGGTCCCATGCCATTGTCAACGTAGTCAATAAACGAGAGAATTGCACAACGAGCGGCTGACACCAGGGACCCAGCAGCTTGCCTAGTTATTTTTGTTTTGGGTTAATTTGATAAATGCCACTCCAAATCTGGTGTATCTGAGAAATGCCACTGCAATTTCCAAACTTTGAAAAATGCCATTTCATGCCATTTCTAGTGGCATTTTTCGAAGTCTGGAGTGGCGTTTTTCAAAGTTTAAAAACTGCAGTGGCGTTTTTCAAAGTTTGCAAAAATTGCAGTGGCATTTTTCAAAGTTTGGAAATTGCAGTGGCATTTTTATGAATCGCCATAATTGGAGTGGCATTTATCTAATTTGTTTTTGAGACGGAAGCAGGGTGTCAACTGGGCTTTGCAGGATACTCTGGCCTGTCTAGACAGCCTTTTCTTTTATGTTTACCACAGACCAGCCCAGTAGTTTTTTTTCTTCCTGAAAATGGCTAGCCCAGTTCTTTTGTGATTTGTCAAGTAAGTCACTTTATCAGGCCTGCTGGGCTGCCAATCTTTCAAGATGAGGAGAGCTTCATTCGGCTGGCCGAGAAAATGGCCTATCAGTAATGAGAAATGGGCTGTACATTTTTAAAACACATCAAACCGGCAATTATTTTCAAATATCTTTTTTTTCATTTCGAGATTTTAAATTGCATTGATTTTTATGCGTGGACAATTTATTGGATTTTATATTGATATACATTTATTTTTAAAATCAGTCTGAATGTGACTCGAAATTTCGATATTAAAAACAGTTCAGACCGCATCGACATATGCAAAATTTCGTATAATTTTTTAACCGTGGCCACAATATGGGCTGTAATGGTAACATAAAGAATATGGACTCCAAAAAAACCCGTAAGAATTAGCAAATGGGCTGTAAATTATTTGAAATAATGACAGATGGGCTGTATGCTATTTTCCACAGATTTGAGGCTTTCCACAGATGGCCTGTATACTGTTGGATGTCCATCCACCGGCCGTCGTGCTTCTTCAATCTCTGCTCTTCCTGCCCCAGCCGCTCAAACAAGCACCGACGGGACTGCCTGCTCCCTCGTCCCCGCGGCCGGCTGTGCTGCCGCGCAGGCCTCACCACCCCACCGTACTCCCATCGCTGGCCTAGCCATCCCTCTACTCACCCACACCTGCTGTTATTCTCCGGCGAGGGCAGACGAACCACTAAACCCTCGTACAGTCGTACTCCCCTCCATGTGGGAAACAAAAACAACGGCCGAGTCTTCCCTGCCTCCGTGTCGTTCCCTTCCTAGGCCTCGCCGTCGTCCACCGCCCTGGTGCTCTCGGCGTGGCGTGGTCAGCATGGTCAACGACCGACATGCATCTGAAGTGGACTGTACGTGGAGAGGCTGACAGCTGGGTCCACGGCCGCACGCAAGGAAATGCCTCCTTATTACGCGCAAAATAATGATTTCCTCCACCTGACATCTGGGACCCACCGAAATGGCCTCTGTATTTTGCGAAAAAACATTACCGCCGCTGACAGCTCGGACCCACCAGCTATATCTTCGCACGCAAGGAAGTGCCTCCTTATTACGCACAAAAAAATGAATACTCCCCCTGCAAGCTGGGACCCAGTATAGTGGGCCTACTAAGTTGACGGGGACGAAGGGCTTTGTCAACTTAGTCAATATGCACGATTTTAGCTCGACTGACCATACGATGTCCATCCAACGGCCGTAGTGCTTCTTCAACCTCTGGTCTTCTTGCTCCAGCCGCCCAAAGCAGCGCCAGTCGTGCCGCCTGCTCCTGCCTCCCGTGGCCGGCTGTGCTGCCGCGGAGGCCTCACCGCCCCCATACTACTCCCACCGCTGGCCAGGCCATCCCTCCACTCCACTCACCCACACCCCCTGTTATTCTGCGGCGACGGCAGCACAGCCGAACCAGTGAACCCTCGTACTCCTCTCCGCGTGGGCATCCACTGCCGCGTCTTCCCCGGCTCTGCGTCGTCCCCTTCCTAGGCCTCGCCGTCGTCCACCGCCGTGGTGCTGTCGGCGCGGCGTGGTCAATGTGGTCAACGACCGAATTCCATCGGAAGAATACTATACGTGGAGAGGCTGACAGCTGGGTCCATGGCAGCCGCAAGGAAGTGCCTCCTTATTACACGGAAAATAATTATTCCTCCACCTCACAGCAGGGACCCACTGGACGCCCACTAGTATATCATGAAAAAACGTTTGCCCCTGACTATTGGGACCCACCCGATGGGCTACCGTATTTCGTGAAAAAAACGTTCCCCCTGCTGTCAGCTCGGACCCACCGGAAGTGCCTCCTTATTACGCACAAAAAATGAATACCCCTTGCTAGCTGGGACCCACCTTAGTGGCAGGCTGACTTGTGGGCCTACTAAGTTGACGGGGATGGAGGGCTTTGTTAACTTAGTCAATATGCACGATTCTAGCTCCAGTGACCGTACGATGTCCATCCAACGGCCGTAGTGCTTCTTCAACCTCTGGTCTTCTTGCTCCAGCCGCCCAAACCAACGCCGGTCGTGCCTCGTGCTCCTGCCTCCCGTGGCCTGCTGCGATGCGGCGGAGGCCTCACCGCCCCTACTACTCCCATCGCTGGCCAGGCCATCCCTCTACTCACCCACACCCCCTGTTATTCTGCGGCGACGGCAGCCTCACACCACAGCGAACCAGTGAACCCTCGTACTCCTCTACGCGTGGGCATCCACTGCCGCGTCTTCCCTGGCTCCGCGTCGTCCCTTTCCTGGCCTTGCCGTTGTCCACCGCCCTGGTGCTCTCGGCGCACCGTGGTCAACGTGGTCAAGGAACGGCTTCCATCGGACGTGGACTGTACGTGGAGAGGCTGACAGCTGGGTCCACGGCCGCAGCAAGGAAGTGCCTCCTTATTATGTGCAAAATAATTATTCCTCCACCTGATAGCGGGGACCCACCGGACGGGCCACCAGTATTTTGCGAAAAAATCTTTTCCCCCTGACTGCTGGGACCCACCGGACGGGCCACCGTATTTCGTGAAAAAACATCCCCCCCACTGTCAGCTCGGACCCACCGGAAGTGCCTCCTTATTACGCACAAAAAAATGAATACTCCCCCGGCTAGCTCACACCGCAGCCAAACCAGTGAACCCTTGTAGTCCTCTCCACGCGAGCTTCCACTGCCGCGCCGTCCCCTTCCTAGTTCTCGCCGTCGTCCACCGTCGTGGTGCTCTTTGCGCGGCGTGGTCAACGTGGTCAAGGAACGACTTCCATCGGAAGAGTACTATACGTGGAGAGGCTAACAGCTGGGTCCACGGCCACAACCCAGTTTTTTTTGATTTGCCAAGTAAGTCGCTTTGTCAGGCCTGTTGGGCTGCAAATCTTTCAAGACGAGGAGAGCTTTCATTCGGCTGGCTGAGAAAATGGCCCATCAGTAATGAGAAATGGGTTGTACATTTTTAAAACACATCAAACCGGCAATTAGTTTCAAATATCATTTTTTTCATTTCAAGATTTTAAATTACATTGATTTTTATGCGTGGAGAATTTGTTGGATTTCATATTGATATACATTTATTTTTAAAATCAGTTTGAATGTGAGTCAAAATTTCGGGATTAAAAACAGTTCGGACTGCACCGAAATATGCAAAATTTCATATAATTTTTTACCCGTTGCCACAATATGGGCTGTAATGCTAACGAAAAGAATATGAGCTCCAAGAAAACCTTAAGAATTAGCCAATGGGCTGTAAATTATTAGAAATAATGGCAGATGGACTATATGCTGTTTTTCACAGATTTGAGGCTTTCCTAAAAAAAGGTTGACGCACAAGCACTGACTGTTGGATGTCCATCCAACGACCGTCGTGCTTCTTCAATCTCTGCTCTTCCTGCTCCAGCCGCTCAAACAAGCGCCGGCGGGACTGCCTGCTCCCTCCTCCTCGCGGCCGGCTGTGCTGCCGCGCAGGCCTCACCGCCCGACCGTACTCCCATCGCTGGCCTAGCCATCCCTCTACTCACCCACACCTGCTGTTATTCTCCGGTGATGGCAGACGAACCAGTAAACCCTCGTACAGTCGTACTCCCCTCCACGTGGGAAACAACTGCCGATTCTTCCCTGGCTCCGTGTCGTCCCCTTCCTAGTCCTCACCATCGTCCACCGCCCTGGTGCTCTCGGCGTGGCGTGGTCAACATGGTCAAGGAACGACTTCCATCGGACGTGGACTGTACGTGGAGAGGCTGACAGCTGGGTCCATGGCTGCAGCAAGGAAGTGCCTCCTTATTACACGGAAAATAGTGATTCCTCCACCTGACAGCTGGAACCCACCGAACGGGCCACTGTATTTCACGAAAAAAGCGTTTCCCCCTGACTGCTGGGACCCACCAGCTACATCTTCGCATGCAAGGAAGTGCGTCCGGGAAAAAAAAAACGATTCACCCCCTGACTGCTGGGACCCACCAGCTACATCTTCGCAGGCAAGGAAGTGCCTGACAGTCGGGACCCACCTGGTCGAAGCGTATGTAGGGTTGTCATTCTGGTCGCGAACGTGTACGTACATATATACTGGTCGATGTAGAGGTGCACACGTGTCGTAGTAGAAGCGCGCACGTAGCATTTACACGTACGTACAACGGCCAGTGTGCAAGAAAGAAAATACGGCCACGTATGTGTACATACGGGCGGGGTCTCGAACGCCTACTCGCGCATACGTACGGCCAGGGCTCGTGTACATGGCTGGGTCGGACCGGAGAAACAGCGCCGTCGTCATGTTCATGGGGAGGCAACGGAATGCGTCGTGTTCATGGGGAGGCAACAGAATGTGTCGTGTTCATGGGGAGGCAACGGAATGCGTCGTGTTCATCGGGAGGGCTTGGACGGAACAGACGATGGAAACGAGGCCAGGCGTACCGCAGAACGGAGGAAATGACCTTGTGTTTGACCGGCCATGTTCGAAACGGGATCCTATTGATCGGGAGGGGTGTGGCGTACCACAAAACGGATGAAACGGACTTGTGTTGTTGCGCTACGGTCGAAACGGGGGTCCTGTTCATCGGGAGGGGTGTGGTGTACCACAAAACGGGACTCCACGGGATACTGTTCATCTCCACCGTCGACCCCCTCCAGCCTCCACGAGCTATTGTTCATCCACCGTCGACCTCCTCCAGCCTCCACCTACGACTGTTCATCCACGGGCTCCTGTTCATCCAGCCTCCACCGCGCGCTACTCCACCTGTTCAACCAGCCCTCTCCACGGGCTCCTGTTCAACCACCCCTCCACGGGCTACTGTTCATCCTGCCCTCCACGAGGTGGTCCTGTTCATCCAACCCTCCACGGGGTCCTGTTCATCCAGCCCCAACCGGCTCGATCGATCGGGGTCCTGTTCATCCAGAGGCAACACCACGGGGTCCTGTTCATCCACCCCCACCGGGAACTGTTCGTCCACCCCCCCCCCCCCCCCCCCGCAACGCTCACTGTTCATCCAGAGGCATCATCGATCGGCTTCAGTTAGCAGCAGCTGCGAAGGAATCGCTCGATCGGGTTCAGTTAACAGCCATCGATCGATCGCTCGGGTTCAGTAACGCGTAGCCTGCAGTGCAATCTCTCAGGTTCAGTTAGAGCCCAATGCCTCGCTCGGGTTCAGTTAGAGCCAACGCCTCGCACACGCGCGCGTACGTGTACGAGAGAAACGCGCATCGCTCGGCCCCCGACCTCCCACCGTAACCGGGAACTCCCCGAAATTTTCCTCCCCCTCGCTTCTACCATGGTTTTTTCCGTCATGGACGGCCCAAAGAATGTCATGCAGCTGCGTCTCCGGCTCGCCCAGGATGAAAAGCCCATTTTCTGTCATGATTTTTTGTCATAGAAGTAGGAGCCCACCACATCTATGATGATACCGGGTTTTGTCAAAATTATCGTCATAGAAGTGTCATATGTATGACAGAAAAAAATTTCGTTCGGCCCAAAATGTCACGGATGTGTCTTTTTTTGTAGTAAATATATGCTTGTAGGAATTGCAATAATATCAAGTTTCCTCTCTATGTGCTTAAAATCTTGAAGTTATGCTTGTTTTGCTTTCCTATGCAAGTTGATTCTTATTCCCACAAGTTGTTTGCTCACAAAATCCCTATGCATAGGAAGTGGGTTAGACTTAAATGTGCTATTCATATTCTTCAAGATGCTCTCTTTATGTTTCAATTCTTATCTTTTATGTGAGCATCATTGAAATCATCATGCCTAGCTAGGGGCGTTAAACGATAGCGCTTGTTGGGAGGCAACCCAATTTTATTTTTGTTCCTTGCTTTTTGCTCCTGTTTAGTAATAAATAAATTATCTAGCCTCTGTTTAGATGTGGTTTTTATGTTTTAATTAGTGTTTGTGCGAAGTAGAACCGTTGGGGAGACTTGGGGATAGTCTTGTTGATCTTGCTGTAAAAACAGAAACTTTAGCGCTCACAAGAATTGCTGCCATTTTTTATTGGAGAGTTCTATTTAGTTAATTCGTTTTGAATATGATTAATAGATAAATTCCTCACGTCCAGAAATTTATTTGAGAATTTTATGAGTTCCAGAAGTATACGTTTGATCCAGATTATTACAGACTGTTCTGTTTTTGACAGATTCTGTTTTTCGTGTGTTGTTTGCTTATTTTGATGAATCTATGGCTAGTAAAAGAGTTTATAAACCATAGAGAAGTTGGATACAGTAGGTTTAACACCAATATAAATAAATAATGAGTTAATTATAGTACCTTGAAGTGGTGTTTTGTTTTCTTTCACTAACGGAGCTTACGAGTTTCTGTTAAGTTTTGTGTTGTGAAGTTTTCAAGTTTTGGGTGAAGATTCGATGGACTATGGAATAAGGAGTGGCAAGAGCCTAAGCTTGGGGATGCCCAAGGCACCCCAAGGAAATATTCAAGGACAACCAAGAGCCTAAGCTTGGGGATTCCCCGGAAGGCATCCCTCTTTCGTCTTCGTTCATCGGTAACTTTACTTGGAGCTATATTTTTATTTACCACATGATATGTGTTTTGCTTGGAGTGTCATTTTACTTTCTTTTGTTTTGCTTGCTGTTTGAATAAAATACCAAGATATGAAATTATTAAATGTTAGAGAGTCTTCACATAGTTGCATAATTATTAAACTACTCATTGATCTTCACTTATATCCTTCGGAGTAGTTTGTTGGTTGCTCTAGTGCTTCACTTATATGTTTTAGAGCACGGCGGTGGTTTTATTTTGAAGAAATAGATGAACTCTCATGCTTCACTTATATCATTTTGAGAGTCTCTAAACATCATGGTAATTTTCTTTGGTTATGAATTTAGTCCTAATATGATGGGCATCCAAGAGGGATATAATAAAAACTTTCATATAAGTGCATTGAATACTAAGAGAAGTTTGATACTTGATGATTGTTTTGAGATATGAGGATAGTGATATTAGAGTCATGCTAGTTGAGTAGTTGTGAATTTGAGAAATACTTGTGTTGAAGTTTGTGATTCCCGTAGCATGCACGTATGGTGAACTGTTATGTGATGAAGTCGGAGCATGCTTTATTTATTGATTGTCTTCCTTATGAGTGGCGGTCGGGGACGAGCGATGGTCTTTTCCTACCAATCTATCCCCCTAGGAGCATGCGCGTAATACTTTGTTTCGATAACCAATAGATTTTTTCAATAAGTATGTGAGTTGTTTATGACTAATGTTGAGTCCATGGATTATACGCACTCTCACCCTTCCACCATTGCTAGCCTCTCTAATACAGCGCACCTTCCGCGGGTATCATAAACCCACCATATACCTTCCTCAAAACAGCCTCCATACCTACCTATTATGTCATTTCCATAGCCATTCCGAGATATATTGCCATGCAACTTTCCACCATTCCGTTTACTATGACACGCTCCATCATTGTCATATTGCTTTGCATGATCATGTAGTTGACACTTTAGTTGTGGCACAACCACCTTTCATAATTCTTTCATACATGTCACTCATGAGTCATTGCACATCCCGGTACACCGCCGGAGGCATTCATATAGAGTCATATTTTGTTCTAAGTATCGAGTTGTAATTCTTGAGTTGTAAGTAAATAAAAGTTTGATCTTCATTATTAGAGCATTATCCCAAGTGAGGAAAGGATGATGGAGACCATGATTCCCCCACAAGTCGGGATGAGACTCCGGACGAAAAAAAAGAGAAGAGAAAAAAGAGGCCATAAAAAAAGAGAAAAGGCCCAAATAAAAAAAATAAAAAAATGAGAGAAAAAGAGAGAAGGGGCAATGCTACTATCCTTTTACCACACTTGTGCTTCAAAGTAGCACCATAATCTTCATGATAGAGAGTCTCCTATGTTGTCACTTTCATATACTAGTGGGAATCTTTCATTATAGAACTTGGCTTGTATATTCCAATGATGGGCTTCCTCAAAATTCCCTAGGTCTTCGTGAGCAAGCAAGTTGGATGCACACCCACTTAGTTTCTTTTTGAGGTTTCATACACTTATAGCTCTAGTGCATCCGTTGCATGGCAATCCCTACTCACTCACATTGATATCTATTAATGGGCATCTCCATAGCCCATTGATACGCCTAGTTGATGTGAGACTATCTTCTCCTTTTTGTCTTCTCTACAACCACCATTCTATTCCACCTATAGTGCTATGTCCATGGCTCACGCTCGTGTATTGCGTGAAGATTGAAAAAGTTTGAGAACACCAAAAGTATGAAACAATTGCTTGGCTTGTCATCGGGTTTGTGCATGATTTGAATATGTTATGTGGTGAAGATGGAGCATAGACAGACTATATGATTTTGTAGGGATAACTCTCTTTGGCCATGTTATTTTGAAGAGACATAATTGTTTGGTTAGTATGCTTGAAGTATTATAATTTGTATATCAATATTAAAATTTTGTCTTGAATCTTATGGATCCGAATATCCTTGCCACAATAAAGAGAATTACATGGATAAATATGTTAGGTAGCATTCCACGTCAAAAATTCAGTTTTTATCATTTACCTACTCGAGGACGAGCAGGAATTAAGCTTGGGGATGCTGATACGTCTCCAACGTATCTATAATTTTTGATTGTTCCATGCTATTATATTATCAACCTTGGATGTTTTATATGCATTTATATGCTATTTTATATAATTTTTGGGACTAACCTATTAACCCAGAGCCCAGTGCCAGTTTCTGTTTTTACCTTGTTTTAGAGTATCGCAGAAAAGGAAAATCAAAGGGAATCCACTTGAACTGAAACTTCACGGAACTTATTTTTGGAAGGAAAGCAACCCGGGAGACTTGGAGTGCATGTCAGGAAAGAAACGAGGGAGCCACGAGGTAGGGGGCGCGCCCACCCCCTAGGGCGCGCCCTCCACCCTCGTGGGCCCCTCGTGGCCCCCCTGACGTACTTGTTCCGCCTATATATCTCCATATACCCTAAAACGATCGGGGAGCACAATAGATCGGGAGTTCCGCCGCCAGAAGCCTCCGTAGCCACCGAAAGCCAATATAGACCCGTTCCGGCACCCTGCCGGAGGGGGCAATCCCTCTCCGGTGGCCATCTTCATCATCCCGGTGCTCTCCATGACGAGGAGGGAGTAGTTCTCCCTCGGGGCTGAGGGTATGTACCAGTAGCTATGTGTTTGATCTCTCTCTCTCTCCCTCTCTCTCTCGTGTTCTTGATTTGGCACGATCTTGATGTATCGCGAGCTTTGCTATTATATTTGGATCCTATGATGTTTTCTCCCCCCTCTACTCTCTTTTAATGGATTGAGTTTCCCCTTTGAAGTTATCTTATCGGATTGAGTCTTTAAAGATTTGAGAACACTTGATGTATGTCTTGTCGTGCGTATCTGTGGTGACAATGGGATACCACGTGATTCACTTGATGTATGTTTTGGTGATCAACTTGCGGGTTCCGCCCATGAACATATGCATAGGGGTTGGCACACGTTTTTGTCGTGATTCTCCGGTAGAAACTTTGGGGCACTCTTTGAGGTTCTATGTGTTGGTTGAATAGATGAATCTGAGATTGTGTGATGCATATCGTATAATCATACCCACGGATACTTGAGGTGACATTGGAGTATCTAGGTGACATTAGGGTTTTGGTTGATTTGTGTCTTAAGGTGTTATTCTAGTACAAACTCTAGGGCTGTTTGTGACACTTATAGGAATAGCCCAACGGATTGATTGGAAAGAATAACTTTGAGGTGGTTTCGTACCCTACCATAATCTCTTCGTTCGTTCTCCGCTATTAGTGACTTTGGAGTGACTCTTTGTTGCATGTTGAGGGATAGTTATGTGACTCAATTATGTTATTATTGTTGAGGGAACTTGTACTAGCGAAAGTATGAACCCTAGGCCTTGTTTCAACACATTGCAATGCCGTTTACGCTCACTTTTATCATTAGTTACCTTGCTGTTTTTATATTTTCAGATTACAAAAACTTATATCTACTATCCATATACCACTTGTATCACCATCTCTTCGCCGAACTAGTGCACCTATACAATTTACCATTTTATTGGGTGTGTTGGGGACACAAGAGACTCTTTGTTATTTGGTTGCAGGGTTGCTTGAGAGAGACCATCTTCATCCTACGCCTCCTACAGATTGATAAACCTTAGGTCATCCACTTGAGGGAAATTTGCTACTGTCCTACAAACCTCTGCACTTGGAGGCCCAACAATGTCTACAAGAAGAAGGTTGTGTAGTTGACATCATGCTGCATCCACCGCTCGGCCGACGGGAGAACCAGTATCTTCAGGTTCCATTTTTTCAAAATGCGTGTCTTGAAGAAATATTAAAGGCAGAGGATTGACCGTGATGATGGCCAGAAGCCATGGTTCAAGCATGGCCACAACGTGGGTGGGAGGGCTTGCTCATAAATAACGAAGTGCCATTTTTTATTTTGAAACGATGAAAATCCTTTTTTATGATTTTTGAACGGCTCTATTTTTGGAATTTGAACTTCTTGTTTTTTTATTTTAGAAACGGTGAAATATCCACTTCAAAGTGCATTGTTATCTTTTGAACTTCTGTATTTTTCTGTTTGAACTTCTTATGATCTTCCCATTAGCAGATTTGGATTTTTCAATTTTTATAGATCAAACTACTACGTTATTTAAATTTTTGAACTTCTTGTTTCCAGTCTTTAATAGCAAGAAAAATCCGAGTTTTCTATAATCATTGAATAGCTCCATCTTGTTAATTTGGACTTCTTGTTTTGCTATTTTTAATTTGAAGTTCCTGTTTTTTAAGAAGCAAGGTCGTTCAATTTTTCTATAAACATTGAACTCCTTGATTATTATGCTTTGAACTTCTTGGTTGAAAATCTTTTTGACACGTGAAAAATCACAATTTTTAAATAGACATCAAATTCTTCTTTTTTTACTTGAACTTCTTGGTCTTATTTTAAGAATATGAGAATTTTCATGGATAACATTTTTTCATTATTACATTTTTTTAACTAATTGCTTATCTCATATATGAGACATTTTTTCCTTTTTACATATGAATTTAAAACAAAACAGAAGCTGGGGAACTCGCTCCCAGAATGCTCCTTCGATTGGCTCGTTCGCTGCTCGTTCGATGAGGGTTGACCAGGTCTTTTTTCGCTTCTTGGCCGTCAGATGGTCGCTAGAATTCAGCCCAGTCGTTTTTACCGAGCAGTGGGTCGTCACGAGGGATGATGTCTGGGCCGGCGCTATATCCACCTGGATCGAAACGGCTGGGTGCGCGGGCGCGAGGCAGCCGCTCGTTCCGCGCCGCGTGCGCGCGAAAAACCAGCAACCAGCGTCGGTGACCTCGTGCCGCGCCGCGTGCGCGCGAAAAACCACCTTCGCTGGTTGGTGCTATGGCTGCAAGTGGCCCTCGCTAACGCATGTCCCCGCGCGTCAGCTTCCTGGTGTCTTTTACCCGTGTGTGTGTTGCCTGTTTGGCCTGCTGACCTCATGATTTGGCCAGGCCCGGTGCATGGAGAGTGGGCGAGCGGAGTGGGCGAGCGGTCTCGTCTCGCTCGTCTCATGGAACGGCAGCGCCATGCCGCGTTTTTTCCGGGCTGTACTGCTGGTGGCCTGCCACTGTTCATTCCGCGTGGGCAGGGCCAATGGACGTGCGTGCGGTGCAGCGTGGGTACGTGTGACGCCACGCGTGACCGGCGTGTGCGTCGGCAGTACGCATTCTGGTGGGTGCCCTCTATGGGGTCGTTGTAGCCTATGACAGTGGGCTCTGGAACCCCTGTGCCCGGTAGGTAGACCGCGTGTCGATGGATGTGTGGTGGGTTCCCATACGCCTCTGTGAGAATTGCCCCTGCCATTGCGGTGGCCGGGGGGCTTTTCTCTCCGGTTTCCCCCTTTCCTCCTTCTATCCCTCATTTCCTCCATGCCGCTTCGTTCGCTCGCTTTCGTCCATGCTTCCAGGCCGTCGCGTCCTCTCCTGTTCGCCTGCCTTCATCCAGTTGGGCCAACTTATGTTGCGGTTCTCGCCATGGCCGCGCGTTCCTCCATGGGTGGTGTTGGTTGAGGTTCATCTTCTTATCCTTTCCCTGTTCGTGTCTGTCGTTCCTTCTCCTGCTCACTGACTTGGTTTGCTTGTCTTTGCTCCGTTGGTGCGCAGTTTGCTGCTGATTTTCCTGTTGGCTCCTACGTGGGAGCGTGCGCCATTAGGTTCTTGCTGTTCAGGTTAGTGCTTGTCTCTTCTACCTCTGTGTGGACATATGCCTTTGAGGTGTTTGTTGAAATGGTTGGGTGCTGCTCGATAGGATGGTTGTCTGCTACCGTGTGATCTGCTTTGCCATTTTCGTGCTCCGTGATTTGTGCATGTGCATGCTTCATGCTGTTCGTCGGTGACTAATATGAGTATGGTTTGTGTTTTAGGTTGTTTTCAGGTTGGTCGGCTGTTTGCCCACGTTCGCTTGTTGGCTGCTCTTCCGATTGTGCCTCGTCATTCTGGTAATGTTCTCTATTTTTAGATTGTCGAGAGATGCATTGCTTAGTAATAGCCCGAAAGACTAGGTCTGAGAAGATGTCGTGCTTAGTCCGTTTTGGTTGGCTGCTGCCTCTACAGTGGCCCTGAAGGTTTATACTTCTTGTGGCCGAGATGACCTGGCGCACTGGGTGGAAGACAATGTGGATGCTCTTGTCAGGGCCTTCGCTTTAGACAACGACGGCGTGATCGTGGCTGCCGACGAGGGCGGTGTGGTGAACGGCCCTGACGCCACTGGCGGTGACGCAGACATCGATGGCGAGTTCAGCGACGCCAACAACGGTTCGGGTGGTGCTCCTGAGGACGCATTGGGGAATTTATCCGACTGATCATGCATCGTTCCTGTTTCCTTACCCTGCATGAATAGAACTCAGGTCTTGGCCTGATGGCTGTGAGAGCATTTTGGGAGGGGGAGCCCCTCATGTAAAACTTGTGTTCATCGTATTAGTAGATGTTACATTGCACATGCGCCCGCGCCAAGTGGTTTGCTAAGCGACGCGCTGGTTGGCTAGTTTACCTTCGTCCCGTGCGGGCCCTGAGGTAGCTTGTGGGAGGTTGTGGTGTCCCGAGTGTTCCCTGATTGAATCCGTAGGATCTGCAGTAAAAAACCCTCCTGAGAGGATGCGGCGGCGGCAGTCTGGGCTGCGCGCAAGCTGGGCCTGACCCGGCTCGCGAGGGGCTCACGAGGGGAGGGAGCTGAGGCGAAGTGGTAATCAAAACGCGAGAAATTGCTCGAACGAGACTAAGCACCCCTTCCCCGAACACACGCAAATCTCAAATTCAAATCCAACTTAAATCCAGCGGGGGAAAGTGACAACCAAAGGGAAAAGCAATGAAAGCAGACAAAAGGCCGCGTCCGGCACCTAATCTAGTCTTGGACGTCTTCTCACCAGCGCGGAGCTAAGTGCTGCCACTGGGCGTGGGAGGGAGCCCCAGGGCCTGAGGCCGGCACCCCTGAGACTCCGGGGTGTGTACAGCCCCACTCATTATTACGTGAGAGTGTCACGGGGCAGCGAGCTTCACAGGCACTGGGCCTTATTCACAGGTACCGGCCTTGCTTCATATCGCCAGATGAGGGCCCTGCCTTGCGCCACACTCTAGTGCCATCAACGGCGATCGGAAACCAGGACGCCGCCGATGGGGTAGAGTGGTCGCCAGCGGTTCCCCCGACGACCACGGGTCCTCCGCCAGGGGCAGGCCCTGAGGCACCTCCCCAGCAGAGGGCCTACCTCCTGAGAACACCTTGCTCTGAACGCCGCGGTGGTGATGTCGGATCTCGGCCCCTCTCCTGCAGCCCCCTGCGCCCTCCTCCCGAGGGGTAGGAGATTGTGGGAGCAGGGCAGCTGCTCGCTGTGGCGACTTGCACCTCCTGCGATCCATGATTAGCGTATGCCTGCTCCTGAGGAATTAGCGGTACCCGATAATCGCTGCCTCCAGCGTGGCCGGTGGGACCGTCCCGGGGCTCCTGGAAGAGCTCAGCTTCTAGCGCCTCGTCCCCCCAGCTTGGGCTGAGGAGCGAGCCTTGTTCACCCTCGTGAGGGTGCCCTTGGTCCATCATGTGGGGCACGTATTCTTCTAGCGCCGTCATCCCGAAGGGCACGCCATAGTGCTCCGCGTGCCATGCAGCTCTGCTTGACGCACCCACTGCGGGGTGGTAGCGCGGCTGTCCACTGGGGCCGTGGGTCGTGTCGAGTCCTTCTTCTTTGCGGATCGGGAGCGGGGGCGGCGCCGCTGCCGGTCCGGTGCCGACAGCTTCGCTGGCGTTGGAGTGGCCTTGGAGCCCGCGGGCGCGCGCGGAGCCCCCGCGCGGGCTGCCCTGGGCTTGAGATGGGAGCTGGGTGCAGAAGGAGTGAGCCCCCGAGGCGGCGAAGCCCAGGAGCTCTGCCACCCGCTCCACCAGCACGTCGCGGCCGCCCTCCAGCAGCCTGCACTGCAGCAGCTCTCGGGCCACCGTGAGCGCGGCCCTCGAGTTCGCCTGCTCCCGGTGGGTGTACGGTGTCGTGGTCGCGGCGTGATTGGAGGCCCTTGCTGCCGACCGCGCCTGCTGCGGTGTGAGAGCTGTCGAAGCCTGTCCGCGTCGCCCGCGGCCCGCAGCACCCTGCGGACCACGAGCTGCCTGGGGCATGGGGTCGCCCGTGGCGAGCGGCTCCGTGCTGGCGGGCCACGCCGCCCAAGGATCTGGGTTGCCCGCCTGGTCGCCGGACATGGTGATGACGACGCGACAGGACACGAAGCGGTAGAAGGTGGATTCCAGCGCACCCCTACCTGGCGCGCCAAATGTCAGATTTCGGGTTCCGGCAGACCCTTGAGGTTCGAACACTGGGGTGCGCGCGGAGATTTCGCCTTCTACCTACCTGTGCCCCTCCGCCTCGCTAAGATCTAAGCTATGGAAAGAACAGCACAAGAGACACATGGTTTATACTGGTTCGGGCCACCGTTGTGGTGTAATACCCTACTCCAGTGTGTGGTGTGGTGGATTGCCTCTTGGGCTGATGATGATGAGCAATACAAGGAAGAACAGCCTCACGAGGGTCTGTTCTTGGCTGAGGGGATGAACTGCTAGGAGGAGTTCATTCACCCTTCTCTCTCTCTCTCTCTCTCTCTCTCTCTCTCTCTCTCTCTCTTCTCGATTCTCTCTCCGATTTCCATCTCGATTCTCTCTCCGATTTCCATCCCTCTACCCTGTGGGTGGCTAGTCCTATTTATAGGCAAAGGCCCTGGGCCTCTTCCCAAATATTGAGCAGGAAGGGCGCCAACAATTGGCCATTTTGGAGGGGAACATCTGGTACACTTATCCTGACTAAAGTTGGTCCTCGCCTGCCAAAGGCTCTGGTGGTGACGCTGGCTTGGGCTCCACAATGACTTCCTTCCTGCCGTTGGACTGGTCTTGGTCTCGTTGCACCAAAACGGGTGCCTTTGCTTGATGCTCTCGCCTGCGCTTGTTCCCTTTGCACCAAAGAGGAAAGGAGGACACTGCGCGGCTGGCGCCCGCCTGGCGCCTTTGGTTGTCATGGCTTGCGTCACGGGCACCTCGTGAGATACCCCGCCTTGATCTCTCCACCTCCTCGCGAGCCAGCCTGATGAGGCCGTGCCTGAGGAAGCTCTGTGTCGTCCGCCCCGCGAGGCTTGGCCCCTCGCGAGGGTCTTGGGTCTGTGTTGATGAAGATGGGCCGTGCTGGGCCCCCTTTTTGAGCCACGCTGCAGGCCGCAGGCAGGCAAGTCTGAGGACCCCTGTTCCCAGAACGCCGATAGAGCTTCATGCTAACGATGATGATGATGAGGCGAAGCAGGACACAGAAAGTCATCACAAAGGCAAAAAGGCCAAGAAGACCGGAAATGACTACCCTCCCGCGTGCTTCACTCTAAGTCAGGAGGAGATCGAGCAGTTTTTCACCTGCCTCGTAGGAGTAAAACTTCCTTACGGTTACGCGGGGAAGATAAGCAGATACCTAGACCCAGCGAAGCAGAAGTTCAGCGGGATGAAGTCTCACGACTGTCACATGCTTATGACGCAGATACTTCCAGTTGCAATCCATGGGATCATGGACGCGCACGTTCGTGAAACGCTATTTGGCCTATGCAACTTTTTCGACGTCATCTCTCGGAAGTCGGTTGGCGTGAGGCAACTCAGAAGGCTACAGGAAGAGATCGTGGTGATACTATGCGAGCTTGAGATGTACTTCCCGCCAGCATTCTTCGACGTTATGGTGCATCTGTTGGTCCATATCGTGGAGGATATCATCCAACTCGGGCCGACGTTCCTGCACACATGTCACATCCAGAGGGAAGTATAGCCAGGGGCTTTCTGACCGAAGAGTGCATCTACTACTGCACGAATTATCTAGGCATCGAGAACCCCGTCGGTCTGCCCGTCAACAGGCACCTCGGTAGGCTCGCTGGATGGGGTCACCGTGAGGGTCACCGCGAAATGCATGTCAACTTCGAGGGTCGACTCGCCGACTTTGAAAGAGCAAACCTAGTCGCGATACAACACATAGACGTGGTCGATCCTTGGGTGGTAGAGCACAAAATCTTTATTGAGAAGACGTACAATGACCGAGGCCAACAGAGGACGGACGGAGATATAATCAAAGAGCACAACTCATGTTTCACGCGTTGGTTCAAGCAGAAGCTTCTATCGTACCCTTTACATGAGGATTATTCCGCGGAAGAACAACTCATATTCGCCTTGTCACAGGGCGCCGAGCACAACCTGATGACCTATGAGGCGTACGATATCAACGGCTACACATTCTACACCGAGGACAAGGACATGAAGAGCGATGGTTATCTAAACTCTAGGGTAACGATGGAATCCTACACTAGTAACGACAAGGACAGATACTACGGAAGGATCGAGGAGATCTGGGAGCTGGGCTACGCTGGAGAGAAGGTCCCGATGTTCCGTGTCAGATGGGCCAAGAGCGTCCTAAAACAAGACCGGTATTTCACCACCATGGTTATACCCGAAGCCAAATCCAAGACCGCGGGCGCAAACATCACCGCGAAAAATGAGCCATGGGTACTGGCTTCCCAAGTGGACCAATGCTTCTTCATTACCGACCCATCAAAGCCCAGTCGTGTTGTCGTGAGGAGAGGCAAAAGGAAGATCATCGGAATGGATGGAGTAGCCAATGAGCAAGACTTCGACAAGTACGGCGACCCGAAGATCGAACATGACGACGACGATGAAGTAGCAGCATACACCACAAGAAGAAGCAGGACCACCCTACCTAAAGGACGTCCGTTCCACAGAAGAACTCCATTTGCGAAAAAGAAGGGCAAGAAGATTATGAATAGATAGCTAGCTAAGATCAACTGTATTTAAATCGTAGTCTTCATTTCTCGGTTGTATTTCATGGGCACTTTTTGATATCATGAATATTTTTAAATTTCATGGGCACTTTTTGAATTCATGAATATTTTTTCAAATTTGATGATATTTTTTCATATTCAATATGATAAAATATTGAATATTCATGAGGACACTCGATCTCGATCCCCCTCCATCTCGATCTCGATCCCACCCGCACCCTCCCCCGCTAGCTCCACCGCCGTCGACGACCCACCGCACCCTCCCCCGCTCCACTACCGCCGTCGCCGACCCCCCGCACCCTCCCCCGCTCCACCACCGCCGACGAGCACCCCCCGCACCCTCCCCCACTCCACCACCGCCGACGAGCACCCCCGCACCCTCCCCCGCTCCCCGGTGAGCTCCGCCTCCTCTCCCCTCTTCATTTTTTAAAAATAATAATAAAAAAGTGTAGACTACAATTGTTGTTAAACAACAATTATTACTGTTTTTATAAAAAAATTTACTGTTTCATATTCATATTCATTTTCTAAAAAATTATTACATGCAACAAAAAATAAAAATAAATTACTTATGGCGCACCTCTGGCTGGTGCGCCATTGCTATATATAAAAAAAAGATTACTAATGGCGCACATCTGCCTGGTGCGCCATTGCTATGTAAAAAAAAGATTACTAATGGCGCACCTCTGCCTGGTGCACCATTGCTATGTAAAAAAAAGATTACTAATGGCGCACCGACCGCGGGTGCGCCATTAGTAAGATTCCCCCTAGCTAATTCCCTCCCTCCCGCCAGATCCCCTTTGTCCCTCTCCCGCGCCAGATCCACTTCCCCCCGCTGCCCCGACCCACGCCGCTGCCGCCCCGACCCCCGCCGGACTCCACCACCGCCGCCCCCGCGCCCCCACCCCCGCCGCCCCGACCCCCGCCGGACTCCACCCCCGCCTCCCTCGCGTCCGGCCTCCCTCGCGCTCTACGGCTTCCTCATCTTCCTCAACGTCTTTGCCTTCCTCCTCGCCGTCGGCGCCGAGCAGCGATGCAGCACCGTACGCCCCCCGACCCTCCTCCTCCCCTTGCCCCTCCTCCTCCTCCCCATGCCCCCCCGCCTGCGTCGGGGCTGACGGCCCCTTCTCTGTCTCGCAGGGCAAGGTCTCCGGCGCCTCTACGACACCAACGCCTCCACCGTCTACGGCGTCTGCGCCTTCTTCGTGCTCCTCCTCGCGCAGCTGTTGGTCTCTGGCGTCACCCGCTGCCTCTGCTTCGCCGTCTTTGCCGTCACCCGCTGCCTCCTGCCCCGCCCGCTCGCCGGTCGGTCAGCACCCTACGCCAAACTACTTGTCGACCTCTCAGGTTCTGCTCTGATCCTTGCTTGCTTGTGTACATAGGGTGCCCTGCCCTGCCCTGCTCCCTGCTTGCAAAAACATGTCATGATACTTTCAGTACAAAGGGTGTCTTGCAGAGAAATAAACACATCAATGCCTTTAAATGGTGCACTCTGTAAGAAATTAATAACCTATCATCACAATTCAGAAATACTCCTGCTACTCATGTAGGTGCTGCATGAGTTTTTTTGGTTTTGTTACTGGTAGGTAGGTTGATAAGGAGAACTGCATATTTGACAGGCACAATGTCCTGTTTTTTAGTAGGAGCACATTTTACATACAGTTTGGAGTACTAGCTTGCCGAATCTGAATGAATGCTCTGTCCTGAATATTTGGAGTACATGATTAACTGATGGTGCCATTTGGAGTACATTTGCTTGCGGTAATACATTCTGTAATTTTGAACTTGCTACTCCACGTGCTTGCTGTCAGTAAATTTTAAAGTTGATGTCATGGAGTAACTTGTTCCTGCCAATGAATTTATAATTGCACACACACATACTTGTTCAGCAGAAAATGAATTTTACAAGATATGTACTGGTCGATATTATTTGCTGCATTGACAGTGCTATTGTGCTAATCTTCAGTTAGGAGTTTACTGAAACTGTTGTATTCTGTAACTACTGCTAATATTCAGTTAGGAGTTTACTGAAACTATTGTATTTTGCAAATGCTGCTAATCTTCAGTTAGGAGTTGGGAGTTGTCTGGACTATTGTCTGTATTAGATATAAGTAGAAGGAGTTGAATAGAAGTACTAGTTGGTACTTGCATTATGCATGTTGCATAGATGTAGTCAAGTGATTGTGTCATGGTTTTGGTTCTGTTTTTAAAAAGGAAAGCCAGTTGTTCAGGCTTCAAGAAAATATTTTCTCAGAATATTACTGCTAAGCCCAAGCTTGTTAATCAGCATGTACATTTCTGTCATATATTGCTAATGTCTGCTCAGATGTGTGCTTGCTATTGTCACCTATCTTTTTTTCTTCTACATGATATGGAACCTTATGATACTGCACCAATAGCCTTTGTGCATCCAAGTTATCAAACTATGTGAACTAGAAACAGAAATAGAGAGAATTGATCATTACTTTTCTGAACTGTCGCAAAAGCCTCAGTAGTTCTTTCAAGTTCGTACATTAAAAGGCTTGTTTCACAATTTCTGTATTACTTGTGATGCCTCTGAATTACTTGTGATCACGTTGAGAAAGACTTGCAAAGATGATGAATATCTTTTACAGAAAAAATAATTCTGTAAACACGTCAGTAACTCCGCTAGTTTGCTGGGTTTTGTCTCCGACCATTGTGTCGTGATGAATTTGCAGGTACCCCGAGAGGCCCTTGAGTTTGCCGGAATGTCGATTAACTTCTGTTCCGGCAAATTCGGGTACTCCATATGTCCTATTTTCAGCAAAGGTCATGCTGAAATTTTCCGTGAATTTTAGCATGACTTTGCTAAAAATAGGACATATGGGGTACTTGCGACTAATGCATGGGCCGGGGTATCTTAGTACTTAGTTAAGTAGGATCAACTGCCCCGCCATTCTTGCTGCATTAAACCATAGGTGGCAATAGAGCCAAGTGATTAGGCCCAACTTAGAATTTTCCTTAGCATCGATAAACCCTAGATGATAAACCCAACATAGGTGGCAATAGAGCCAAGTGATTAGTGCCAAGTGATTAGGCCCAACCTAGGGTGCCTCAGCATCGATAACCCTAAATGATGAAAACTTAACTTGGCTTCTATAGGGTGCCTCGGTGTCGATGAGAACCTAAATGATGTACGCTTAGGCTTTTAGGGTGCCTCGGCGTCGACAAACCCGAAATGATAAAAGCTTAGCTTTTAGGATGCCTCGGTGTCGACAAACCCTAAATGATGAGACCATGATCTTGTTCCTTGACAATAACCAACTTGTTGACCAAACTTTTTTCCTATTTAGAGCGAAACATGGCCAACAACGATGAGGCAAGCGGTTCGGGCGGCAAGCAATTCTGGGAGCTGTCCCAGGAGTTAGAGGAAGAACCTCACCGCTATGAGGACACCACGGAAGACACCAATCCTGACTACACAACCCCTAGTGGCGTCGGGGATGACACCACTAATGATGGCGCCGTGGATGCCACCACTGATGATGGCGGCGCACGCACAGATGGCAGCCAACCGAAGAGGCAACGGAAGGACCGGCGCCCGAGCGTGCTCGGCACCGTCAGGGAGGAATTTACTGAAGTGAACTCCGACGGGCATCCGACGGCGCCCAAACACGTAGTCAAGGGGTACTCGATTCAGCTCGGGTGCATTCTTCGGAGCACCGCCTCGATCAACACCGAGAACCTAAGGCACAAGGACCGAGGGAATTTGCGCAGCCTCCTCTTCACGAAGCTGCACGAATGATACAAGTTCCCCGCTGAGTTCGCAAACACACACCTCTCGGGTAATAAAATGAACGGTGCCGCCCTCACGACGATGAGCACGGCCCTGTCTACTTGGAAAAGAACGGTGAAGGCAATGATTGACAAAGGTGATAGTTATGAGAAGATCAAGGCGAAATATCCTTTGATTAGCGAAGATGACTACAAGGAGTTCAAGATCAAGTGCAAGAGCCCCGCAACCTCCGAATCAAGTCAGTGGGGGAAAGAAATGCGGCAGTTGAACATAGGGGTCCACCAACTCGGTCCCGGCGGTTACAGAGTGGCGGAGCCTGTATGGGACAAGGAGGACGCGGAGCGTGCCGAGCAAGGCCTACCGCCCCGCTTCGAGAAATACAGTGACAAGTAGACTAGGAACTTTCTCAGGGCCCGGTACAAGGAGGACCCGGTAACAAAGGAGCTTACCACGGATCCGAAGACCAAGGAGCTTGAGCTTGTTCTGGTAAGGAATACACCCCCGCGTAATTAGCTCCATATGGTTGCATTCTAATTAATCCCCAATATTTCTAAATGGTTCACGTTCCTTCCGTAGGACAAAGAAAGCAGTAGCGCGGGGTCGTCTCAGAGCTCCCCTTTCGACACCCCTTTGAATAGGGCGTTGAACGTAATGAAAAACAGGGATAAGCTCAATAAGCCGACGTTAGCTGGTCGTGTGGCCGGCAAAGGCTTGTCCACAAAATGGTCGTCATACTATGCCGCTGGTGGGTGAAAGGAGAAAAAGACCAGCTTGTAAGCCAGTCGCGCGAGGTTGAAGCACTCAAGGCGCAAGTGGCGCGGATTCCAAAGATGGTCCAAGAGCAAGTGCAACAACAACTGGGATCGACGCTCATCGGCATTATGCCTACCTTGATTCATGGGATAACGACGTGGATTGCGGGTGGCCAACAGGGGCCGCCCCCGATTCCCAGCTTCACGGCCAACAACTCGCACAACGCGCAGGCGGCGCCATTGGTGTCTCCGGCGGCGGCAGTATTGGTGTCTCCGATGTCGGCATTGGAGCTTAATACACCCGGGTGTACGCTGGCCGACACCTTGCCAGCAAGCGGCCCCTCCGTTAGTTGCACGCCCACCGTCGGTGGTGCCTCGACATTAGCCGAGCTCGACGGCATCACGGTAACTAAGCCTCTCGGCCGAGGACTTCATCTCCTTGCCTTTGACTGGGCATCCCTGACGCCCTACATGTTTTCACAGGGCGCCGCCGACATTCCTTGCACTCTCCTGCACTTCGTGGGCGGCGAGTTGGTCGATGTCGCCAAGGGCAGAATCATTCAACCGGGCAACCCCGTGTTCCACGGTAATTCGATGCCACCCACAATGTATAGGGTTGAAGTGGTTCGGGTGCTGCCAGGCTGCGACGAGCTGTTACCTCCGATTCGACCCGCTGGGGCCGACGAAGAAGATGTGATGACCCTTAGCGCCTGCGTAAGCTGGCCCCTGCTTTGGCCGAAGAGCCAGATTCGTTTGGGGGCGGGGGACACCACCCCACAGACAAGACCGCCAGTCGTGCCGGCACCAAGCCATGGCAAGAACGCCGCAACGCTACCGGACATGCCGGACATCCC
This sequence comes from Triticum urartu, assembly GCF_056163025.1. Classification (NCBI taxonomy): domain Eukaryota; kingdom Viridiplantae; phylum Streptophyta; class Magnoliopsida; order Poales; family Poaceae; genus Triticum; species Triticum urartu. Next base: position 376,428,691 of record NC_141878.1, on the reverse strand, counting down.
AATGGCACAGGATCCGGACATGCATATGGCACAGGATCCGGACGACGATGACAACGACGATGGTACATTTACCAACGTCGATAAGTACTTTGGTGAACATGGGTACGGTGACGAGTTCTGCGGGCCTCCTTCTCAAGAACCCAAACAAGATGACCGCGATCTAGCTGGTATGGCGGAGAAACCCAATTGCAACAGGCGTCGTCTGGCATTCAGTTCTCAGGAGACGCCTCCAGCTGCCGCCTTCACCGAGCCTCAGATAGCGGAGGTGCCAAATATTATCAGCCCCAACACGCTCAAGAAGGCGGTCTGTGAGAAGAACTCGGTCCCATTACAGCAGATCAAGAAGAAGGGCCGGAAACGGCAGACTAAAAAGGGCGTCGGTGCGAGCCAGCCGGCACGGAGTACGATCCGTGCTCAGGACGGGCCACCTTCACCTAAGGATATCTCGAGGAGGGTGCATGTGGCGGGTAGGGCGATGCTACTGACAAATATGCTCAATGCTGCAACCGGTGCTATGCGGAGTCTGCATGACAGTGTTCTTTCTTTGGAGAAGCGGCGTCTCAGAGAGAATGATGTGGCATACCCGGTTTTCATGGCCAAGGTGCCAGAGGGCAAGGGCTTTGTGGATGGCGTCATTGGGGGTACGATCGTCCTGCGGTTTGATGACATCTTTGCTATGTTCAACCTTCATCCGCTGCACTACACCTTCGTTCGGCTGTTTTCGCTGAGTATGGAGATGCGGATCATTAGAGACAAGACCCCGGACATCGTGATCGTCGACCCCTTCTACATGCGTGCCAAGCTCTTGAGCAGCGCTGGGGACCGCCAAGTCGCGAGTTCACACCTCGAAGACGTCATTCTGGCAAACCCAGATAAGGATAACTTCATTGTGGCTTACTTTCCCGAGTAAGTCATCCCTTAACCGCCCCGTAACATATGATTTCTTAGATTTCGATCGTTCTTTTTTTCTAACATTTCGTGTTCTATGCAGTGACACACATTGCACACTCATCCTCTTAAGCCCGAAATATTCCATGGCCACTTATTTCGACCCGAACCGTAACTCTAAGATAGACTACACAAATATCAAGAAAGTTCTTGATGATGTTCTCCCCGGCTATGCCAAATCTGGAGGCACCTTCACCAGGGCAGTTCGTAAGTATGGCAAGCACGTGTTCGCCCACAATACGATGTTCTGCTGCGTCAAGCAGCCGCCTGGCGGTCAGAAGGATGCCTACTACGCCCTCCATCACATGCGGGCAATCGTAAGGGACCATCATCACCTTCTGCTACCAAATAATCTCAAAGATTGGGCCGTGAGCTTGTCAGCAATCCAGGACGCGGACATCAGACAAGAATTCTTTCGCATCCAGTCGGAGTTTGCGGACATCATCCATAAAGATGTCCTTCATACCTCGGGGCAGTTCTTCCTCAGATATCAACCATCCAACATTGAGATAGACGGAATGCTACAAATGCAGGCTGACAACGCCCGCGATTTCATGACCATCACGATAGACGGCGGCTTCATCCATGCTCCTGTCCATGAGTTGAGTCAAAAGTAGTGATGTGTAGTTCTGAAACATTGATTGGCTCATGTTGTAATTAAACTTTAATGAATTGTATGTCTCTTTGGTTTGGACAGTCATTCAACTTAGATGTAATCGATGCTATTTATTAGTAGGACCATGAATCGTGCTATTAATGTCTTGCTTTTCTCTTCCGATCCTTTTGTTGCATACTTATATATTGCTTATGTATGTATTGTCTGTTGTTTGGCTTGTGCATAGAGATGCCGTCGTATGTCGTGTACAAGGGTAAGGTTCCCGGAGTCTACGACGACTGGGAGGAGTGTCGGAAACAGGTTCACTGTTTCAGCGGTAACAGTTACAAAGGGTACACCACTAGGGCGGAGGCGGAATCTAGATACGCCCGCTATCTAGAGGGAGAGAGGAGGGAGCGTTGGAGGAACCGGATGAAGACCAGTTTCATCGCGATGATGCTCATCGTGATGACCGCAGCTCTCTTCTATGTGATGGTAGTTTAGATGATCGATATTGACTTGTAATGTGAAGACAAACTCGATACTCGCGGTCTCGAGACTTGTAATGTTTTATCTTTGTTCGGTCTTTTGAATTCGGAGACTAATATGATGAATTGTATTCGGAGACTAATCTTCTATTGTATTCGATGAATCTGTTGTTGCTATGTGCTACTGTCTATATTCTGTCAAATAATATATTTTGTAACCTGTGCAAAAGTCAGAAAAATAAAAAAAATAAAACCTAATATTCATACTAATGGCGCATCACTACAGAGTGCGCCATTAGTATGCCAAAGTATACTAATGGCGCATCACCAAACAGTGCACCATTAGTATGCCAAGTATACTAATGGCGCATCCATCCGCAGTGCGCCATTAGTGTGCCAAAGCACATGGTTAAATATGGCCCCTGGGAGGCATACTAATGGCGCATGGTGTTATATACTAATGGCGCACTGGGTGGTGCGCCATTAGTAATAAATACTAGTGGCGTGATACTAATGGCGCACCAGTGATGTGCCATTAGTAGGCAAAACTGGTGCGCCATTAGTAGGCCTTTTCCTAGTAGTGTATTCCGGATCTACTCTGGGGGTCGTGTTATTTTTCAGTTTTTTTTTATAATTTCGTTGTGTGTGAGCAGGATGTGTGCTCTTATTTCAACTGTTATACCCATTTTGGAAGCCGTGGTGGCTCGGTGTTCTTTGCCGGCGCTTTTGTATCTGTGTGAGGTCACGGAGGATGGGTCCGTTCTTGCTGGGGTAGAACTGGAGCTTCCAGGGGATAATTCTGCTCCGGTTCCGCGACGAGAATTTTTTTGGAGCTCATCCTGGTGTGGTTTTGTCCATGCTTATGAACAAGCTGCCCTCCAGGCTATAAGTTTTTTGCAGCATCTGTATGGGTTTGTGGTTCAAGACTATAATTATGACTGTATGATGGCCTATAGGAGCTCCCTTCGTTCTTCCATAACTGCTACAGTCTCTGCCATTCGGCGTGTTGGTCACTTGGAGAGAGAGCTATTGCGCTTGCACCATACGTCTGTGGAGACAGAGATAAATCCAGATGTTAGCCCTGTTTTGGCCCAGTTTGACTGGGGTCTAATGTGCTCTCAGATGCTTTCCTCTCTTCAATCTCTTTAGCTATCTTTTCTGGGCTTCCTATTTGGGCCTGTATGCCTACTTTGTACTGAATTGGTTCATTCCTCTGATGCAATAAAGTCCTTGGGCTTTCTATATGGCACTTACAGTGTTTTCTTTCTGTGTTTTGCAAGACTGAAAATAATAGTCTTCTTCTTCGGATTCAATGCTCTTCCCACGTGCCCAAATAATAATAGTCTTCTTATTTGGATTCAATGCTCTTCCCACGTGCCCAAATAATAAATATGTTACTTGTTTATTGATTCTTCCTCGGCTGGGTCTTTGGTCTTTGGACCGCCCCCTTCTCTTATAGAGAAAAAACTAGCACGGGCTTTAGAGGACCCTGTTCCTTTAGGGCTTCTGGTTCTTCATGGGCTTTTGGGAAGGTATTTCTTGGGCCACAAACTTTAGAGAATCTTGTTTGTTTGGGATTATAGTTTCCCATGGGCTCTTGGGAAGGTGTTTCATGTACTTGCTCTCTCTCTCTCTCTCTTGTTTTTTCGCCGCTCGGATTTGTTTGATTGCCTTTTCCTTCTGCCTGTGTATTTTTAAGAAGGCTTACAGTTTACTTTTGGGATGCCTCTCCCTTTCATATAAGAAAATGTTCCATGCCCTTTATAGAACCTTGTCTTTTGAATTCTGTTCCTGGGTCTAGGTGTATGCCTTTTTGCTGTTTAATGCGCCTGATTAGATTGCCTTTCTTTGTGTTACGTTCCTTTTGCAGTGTGTTATGGTTGTTCTATTCTTCATGTCGTTCATGTGAGTCATGCCTCAGCATCGTTCTGTTCGTCGTAAGGCCAGTTCAAGCACCTGTCAACCACCTCTGCGCCATGTTGTTCAACGAAGGCTGTCTTTCTATGACTCACCATTGCCCTACATATCCTCAGGCCTACCTAAAAGAAAATGTACGGGGTGCCCTTTTAAAATAAGTCATTTTCCTTTATAGGTGTGCCTCCTGCACTCTCTCGATTCCTCTTCATACCTGTGACAGGCCCTTTGTTTTTTAGATGATGGTTTCTTCCCCGTTCTTAGTCCAGAAATTACGTCCCGTAATAGAAAGAGATGTAGGGTGGTTGTTGATAGCCTTAGGGGAAAGGGGCCTGCCATTGGATCGCCCTTAAGTGCTGACTGGGTTGGATTCACGGCTAAGGAGTCTGAGATGCTAAAAGGTATGCTGAGTGCCGATATGCCTAGAAACTATTGTATGATGCATTGCTGATTTACCATTGTTACTGAGTCAAGATAAATTTGCAGCTGGGTACCGAAAGAGATCTTTCTACGGTGGCCCAGACTACAAATGTACCAGCTGTGGTGCAGTATTCTGGTTCGAGGAGAGGGTGAGATCGGAATCTGCTATTACGCTAAGGCGGGTGGTTTACAACAAATGTTGCAAGGGTGGTAAGGTGTATATTACACCTTTTAAAAAGCCACCCTTGTTTATCTCTGAGTTGCAGAGACACAATGGTCCCTCGTGTAGCAGAGAGTTTATAAAAAAATTCGTCAGTACAACTGCCTCTTTGCATTTACTTCCATGGGAACTACTGTTGACCGTTCTGTAAATGATGGTAATGGTCCAAATATATACAAAATAAACGGGCAGGTTTGTCATCGAATGGGATCTCTTATGCCTAAGGAAGGAAATACCCCTAAGTATGCCGAACTCTATATATATGATACCCAGAATGAGGTGTAGAATAGGATTCAGGCTTTAGATGAATCTATTGTTGAAGGCTTGATGCATATGCTTGATACACACAATTCTTATGTCAAAACGTTTAGATCAGCTAGAGAAATACTAGCAGCCAATAGGCATGCCGAGATAGCCATTCGTTTAGTTGCCCCTGGAGAATCTGATGGCCCACAATTTAGCCTTCCTACAACTGATGAGCTAGCATCTTTAATGTTTGGTGAGTTCACGGTGGAGGCTTCTTGTGCTCGTACCTACATTTGAATCACACTTCTGGACCAGAATTCGGTGCTCTTGTCCTGGTATGTACACAACTTTTAATTGACGAAAATTACCGTAGAACTACGGTCTCGGGGTAAAAGAAAAAGAATCTTGTGCTTGTACCTACATTTGACTAAGGTATGGTTTATACTGCCTCCTTCCCCAATGACTAGTCCAAGTTCTGTCGTAAGTCAAACTATTTAGTTGACAACATTTATAGAAAAAAACATCTACAATACCAAATCAGTACTAACATATAACATACTAAAAGGCAGGTGGATGAAAGCTTGTTTGCTACCCCGCCCCAGCCACCACCACCACCACACACAAAAAACGTAGCACGGAGTGAGGCGATTAGGGTTACATATGGACTTTATCGCCACCCATGGATCAAGTTGGCGGTGCACACCGGATTGCCGGTGGATATGCCAACATCTTCCAAGTACGGCAATCAAAATGATGCCTTTATCGCCTAGGGCCACGAGGACTAAGTTGGAGCAAGTTTTGGGGAAACTGGACATTATCGAGGAGGAAGCTACACCTCTGGTGATTCATGGTCGAGATGAAGGGCGAGGGGAAGTGGATATTGGCGGGAAAGGTCCAACATTGCGACATGTTCTATATCCAGACGATCTCTAGAGTTTTTTGCTCTAGCTTGGGGTAAACCTAAGCGATTGCTTTTTCGATCTCTAGGAAAAAATATGTTCTTAGTGAAGTTTGCAATTTAGAAAGATCGCACTCCTGTGTGTGTGAGAGAGGGCTCGTCCTGGCATATCAGCAAGAATGATGTGGCGCTATTTGAATTTGAGGGTTGCATGCGATCCTCGAAGCTTAAGTTTGATGGGCTACATATGTGGGCTTGGGTGGTGAATCTCCCTTTCAATCTTCGTGATGATAAGTGAACTTTGTCGATTGCATGGCAGATTGACAAGAATGTGCCAGAATTGCACTTCGATCATTTTGATGATCACTTGACGGCCAGGGTTATAGCGGATGTGAATAAACATTCGAGGCCATGTATTTTGATTGGAATTTTATGAGCAAGTTCCGCACTTCTGTTCTCGTGTGGCCGGTTGGGTTCCTCTACTCGAACAGGAAATCCTCTTTGCCACTGCCTTGGAGCATCTACAACCACAATGCCCTGATTTGACCTACACATGTCCATGGACGCGTCCGGTCACCCCTCATTTATCCATGTCAACAACCACCCCGTCATATGCAAACCTCCAAATCCATACAATATCATGCAACGTAGATCACAAGACATAAATCAGAGTTCACATAGGACATGCACATAGTTCATACAAGACATATCATAGGAGAGTTCGTCGTACCTGCCATCGGAGTACCAAAATTAGGCATGTTCTACTAGTTAAAATCAGACTATGGAGGAAGTTCACCCACTGTCGCTCTTACCCTTGCCATTGTCCAGTTGGTGGAGATTGTAGCGCTTGAAGACGACATATGGTCAAGACGGATCTGCTCGGCATCGGAGCTAGAGTTGTGAGATACGACACCTGTCTCCTCCCCCTCCTCTTTGGGTGCCAGAACATCGAGGGCAAGGACAACTCGGGTTTTCTCCACCGCGAGCGCATGCACTACCTAGGCCTATCGCTTCATTAGGATCCAAGCAGAGATATCATCCACGACCTTGTCTGTCGTGGCCTTGTCCTCCATAGGCTTGTTCAACACGGCGCACCTTGGCCCTCCCACGGGGGGTGCTGCAGGCACCCCAGGCCTCGAACTCGAAGAGCAACATTGCAAGGACAATGACCCAATGTAGGGGTTCCTCAGATGCCGCTGTCGGCAGCGGCTCCGGCTCCAAAGCGGGTGCATTGACGCTGCTGGATCCAAGCCCCACTGGCTCATATGGCACAGAGGCCTGGACGCTTGATTATCGTGTCGTGACCGATGTAGATCCAGCCAGACGGCTATCTCCTCCTCGTTTGTGCAAGGGACGAGGTCCAGTCGACTGATCAGGAGTTGTCGGACTTAGATCCATTGTCTGCCATGCCGGAAATGGTGATAGATCACTGGAGAGGAGCTGCCCGAAGAGGACTGAAAGTGGAATGGCAAAAATGGCTAGGGCTTGGCCCGGGGTGCAGATATGGACGGGATATATGTGGGGATTGGTTCGGCCGGTCTAATGTGGTGGACACGCTTGGGCATGTCCGACAGCTAAGGATGAAAACGGCGCAGAAACGGATGGAACTGGATCCTACCATATTTGTTTTCATATTATTTTACAGAAGCGGAAACGAATACAGAAACCCCAGAAACGAATATGGAAACAGATACTGCCGGAAACAAACACAAAGCGAATACAGAGCGGACATGGAAATAAAATTGTGTGTTGATTGGAACTTAAAACCCCCTTGAATCATAGAGAAATATAGACAAAAAACAAACAAATTGATGGAATTCTTAACATGGCTACAAAATAATATGGTTGTGTTGGTAACATAGGGTAGTATTGTAGTAGTACATGACAATTCCGTATAGAGTCTAGCTGAGTATGTGTGTGGTAGTAAAAGTTGGTACTCAAATGATACATTGTGCTCATTCTAATCATTGTGTCATTGTGTGTTGTTTGGTAGTTGGGCTACAAAGCAGCCATGGGCCTATAGTAGAAACGGAAATTTCATATTAATGGAAACGGAAAGTTCCGTTTCCGCGTGTGTTCCACCGGAAAATACCATTTTGTTTTTGTTTCCGTTTCCACATAAAAATTTCCATTTCCATTTTTGTTTTACAAATTTTCGTTTCCATTTTCATATTTCCTCTCCATTTTCATTTTTCCTTCGAAAAGTGAAAACTTTCCACTCCATTTTCATCGACAGCACAAAATCCTTCCCACTTGAGCTGGGTTTGAGAGACGTCGGGCAGCCAAAACGTTTGGGCTCATGTTGTAGGAATAGGTTGGATGAAGTTTTTTGATCCGGGTGGTATTTAGGTTGTCGGTCTGGACACTAAAGGAGGGTTTAAGAGGTCGTGATATAGCTGCTCTTACCTATGGCATTTCCTATCACTACTAGGAAAAGGTTTATACATACAAGTTTACCAGTAGCGCGTGTTAAGGACCCCACGCTACTGATAAGTACCACTAGCGTCTGTTATAAAGCGTGCTACTGGTACAACTTAGCAGTAGCGTGGGTTTCCAGCGGGCACGCTACTGGTAAGTTAGCCACACCACACCCCCCGGCCAAAAAATAGTAGAAGCGTTTGTACTCTAACCAGCGCTACTGTTAAGAAAATAGCAGTAGCGCCTGTCCACCAAGAAGCGCTACTGCTACTTCTTTTATGTGTAATCTTTTACCAGTAGCGTGGGTTTTGGGCAAGCGCTATAGCTAGTTTTACTTACCAGTAGATATTTTGGCTGGCACACATAGCAGTAGCGCGCTTTGGTGCCCCGTGCTACTACTATGGTCTCTAGCCAAAATAGCTGCCACCTTTTCCCCCTCTTCTTCCTCCCCCTTTCTTTCTCCCCCCTCCCTATTGCACTTGCTTGTTCTTCAATGCTTCCCCTCTTCTTTGCCCCTCCTACCCCCCTCCATTAATGCCCTCCCTCCTTTCTCTTCCTTCTTTTGCCCCTCCTCCCCTTCTCTTCTTTGCCCCTCCACCACCCCCTCCATTAATGCCCCCCTCCTTCCTCTTCCTTTCTTTTGCCCCTTCTCCCCTTCTCTTCTTTTCCCCTCCACCACCCCCTCCATTAATGCCCTCCCTCCTCCCTCTCATAGCTCTCTCTCCCTAGCTAGTTGGAGCTATATTTATGTAGGTACCTCACTATCTAGAGCTACTAGCTAATTACAAGAAGGTGCTCGATATCCCTCTCAACAAATAGGTGAGAAAAAAAAGAGTTGTGCAATAATGGAAATATGTGTGTTTGCGATTAGGACCAAAACTATGTGCGATATGAATATACCGAATTGTGTGTGGCATGTGAGTACATTGAGTTGCCTATGTTTTGCCGAAATGTCGATTCAATTCCGTTTCGGCGAATTTCGGGCAAACTCAATATGTCCTATGTTTAGGGAAGTTCATGCCGAATTTTTGTATGAATTTGATCCATGCATGCATATATACGTGGTTATAATATTTGCTCTGTGCGCAGGTGATCATGAAGGTCAATGGAAGGATGGTGGAAATATACTGGCAATCCGCTGTGGAGGACATGTATGAAAAAAGACTGAAGGATGTTTTATGTCCGTGTCGAAAATGCAAAGGAATAGTCAGGCTCGACCCCTTTGAGGGTGGCACATTCAAGGCGCACCTGCTCATGCATGGTTTCATGCATGGCCATACTCGATGGATAAGTGATGATGATGATGAGGATGTCGACGGGGCAGGAAATAATGACATGGGTCCACCAGACGAAGAGATGACCGATTATGTGCCCGAAGAGGAAGACGGCCTCGGAAATGTCGATGGCGAAGAGGCAGTTCAAGGCGGAGAAGACGCGGACACGCCACCGTCTTCGTTGCTACTAAGTTCATCCATGCGGGACCCGCATGTTTGAGACCTGCTTCGCAAAAAGACGACTAGCGACAGAGCTGCTTCTAGAGAGGAGGCCAAACTGGCGCAACTGGAGGTAGACTCGATGACTCCTTTGTATGATGGTTGCAATCCCGAGGTGACCCGCTTGAGTTTCACACTAGAACTTCTAAAGACGAAGGCAAAAAACAAATGGACAGATACAAGCCTGGATGAGCTTCTGAAGTATCTGAAGAAGGTTCTTCCCGCGGGAAGCCTGTGTCCTACTAGTGTCGAGGAGGCAAAGAAAATTGTGTGCCCTCTTGATCTGCCACACATTAGATATCACACATGCATCAATGTCTGCATCATATATCGGAACGAGCACGCGGAAAAAAAACATCTGTCCAAAGTGCAATGCTTCATGATATAAAAAGGCCGGAAAGAAAGCTCCACAGAAAGTTGTATGGTACTTTCCGATCACTCCGCGCCTACAGCGTTATTTTGTAGATCCTAAGGAAGCAAAGCTTATGCGCTGGAATGCGGAGAGGGTGAAGCCAGATGACGGGGATGAGCCGAAGCTAAGACACCTCGCATATGCTAGCTGGAGAGCATTAAACGCTGAATTTGATTTTTTCGCAAATGATCCAAGAAACATCATGCTTGGCACTAGTAGTGATGGCATTAATCCATTTGGAAACCAGAACACCAATCATAGCACATGGCCCATGTTTGTATGGATGTACAACCTCCCCCCTGGTTGTGCATGAAGGAAAAATACATACACATGGCTATGCTTATTCAAGGGCCGAGATAACCGGGAAATGCTATAAATCTGTATCTCGGGTTACTGAAAGAGGAGCTACAGACCTATGGACAACGCCGACCAAGACATGGGATGCAAGCAAAGGAGAGTACTTCTACATGAGAGCCGCGCTGATCACGACGGTGCAGGACTATCTCGGTTACGGCTATCTCTTCGGCCAGGTGTGCCACGGATATTGCAGATGCACGAGGTGCATGGATGATACAACTTCTTTGAAACTATCGAAAGATGGCGGATCTTAGAAAATCGTGTACATGGGGCATCGAAGATGGCTCGAGAAGGATGACCCGTGGAGAAAGCGTGGATATCTATTCAATGGTAAGGCTGAGCATCGAGGTCCTCCATGTAAGCGTAGCGGTGAAGAAATATATGAGTTATTGAATAACTGGGAAGAGTGCCCCTCGCCGGGAAAGACGAAGAAAAAGGCGCCGGAGCCCCTGCTGAAGGTATGGAAGACGAGATATGTTTTCTGCGACTTGGAATACTGGCACATACTCGACACGCCTCATAGCCTTGATCAAATGCATATCACAAAAAAAATCCTTGAGAGTTTGCTTGGAACATTGATGAATAAGCCGGAGAAGACCAAGGATGGGCTGAAGGAAAGAAAATACTTGGAATTTTTGAATATCAGGAAAGATATCCAAATGCCCAGTAAAAGGTCATCAGAGGAGACCGAGACGAAGACGGAGACGGAAGATAGGGGCAAAAAAGTAAACAAGAAGGAAGAACAATATTGCCCCCCCTCTTGCTTCACCTTAGATCCGAAGGAGGTCGATCAATTGTTCAAGTGCCTTGCCGGAATCAAAGTTAGTTCTGGATACTGTGGGAAGATAAGCAGATATCTGGACATTAAGAAAAAAAAGGTTCAGTGGGATGAAGTCTCCCGACTGTCATGTGATGATGACGCAGTTACTCCCGGTTGCACTTAGAGGGATTATGGACACACACGTGCGTGAGATGCTTACTGACCTATGCCACTTTTTTGATGCTATCTCTCGAAAGTCAATAAGTGTGAAGCAACTCCATAGGCTACAGGAAGATATCATTGTCATATTGAATGAGCTAGAGATGTACTTCCCGCCCGCGTTCTTTGATGTGATGGTGCATCTATGTGTCCACATCGTGGACGACATCATCGACCTAGGGCCGACATTCCTACACAGCATGATGTCGTTTGAGAGGATGAATGGCCTCATCAAAGGATTCGTTCGTAACATGTCCCGTCCAGATGGAAGCATAGCCCAGGGATATCTGACCAAAGAGTGCATCTCTTTCTGTGAGAGTTATCTAGTAGGCACCGGAGACCCTGTTGTTGGTTTGCCTGTCAACAAGCGCTGTGGAAGGCTCGAAGGTGAAGGTCACACCAACAGTCATAGGGATGTGAATGTGTTATGCTCGGGCCGACAAAACGACCTTGACAGGGCAAACTTAGTAGTGCTACAACACCTAGATGTGCTAGAAGATTTCGTGACACTACACAAAGAGACCATCGCAAAGAAGTACCGTGACCGTGGGGTGCACAGGACGGGCGCTGAAGTTATTAGAGAGCACAACTCCACTTTCTTGCGTTGGTTCAAAGAGCGAGTTCTGGCTAATCCCCCGGAAGAGGGTTGTCCGAACGGAACACTCATATACGCCTTAGCACATGGCACCTCGACCAACCTCGTGACTTATCAAGCATACGATATCAACGGATACATGTTCTACACGGAGGAGAAAGATATAAACAGTGATGACCAAATCTTAGGGGTGACGATGGAAGCCATGACCGGGAATGTAATTGAAAGATATTACGGAAGGGTCGAAGAGATATGGGATCTTAACTATTCTGGATTACATAGCGCGATGATGTTCCGTATCAGATGGGCTAAGAATGTACAGAGAGAAAACTGACATTTCACTACCATGTGTATACCTGACTCTGATAGCGGTACCGTCAACGCCATCGCCAAAAATGAGCCATGGGTACATGCTAAACACGTGACACAATGTTTCTTCATAGTTGATCCCAATCCTAGCCGTGTTGTCGTGAGGAGAAGCAAAAGGAGCATCGCCAGAATGGATGGAGTCGCCAACGAGGAAGACTATGACCAGTACGGTGATTCGATGAGGGAAGATGATGCCGATGACGATGAAACATACGTCAAAAGAAGAATGAAGACTACATTACCTATGAAAGATCGTAATCCCTGGAGAAGGAAAAGTCACGACCATGGGCTCAATTATTCGACAACGAACAAAAGAGGGAAGAAGATAAGTCTGAAGCGTCGTCGTCGCCCAAGCTGACAAACTAATCCACAAAGTTTGTGTGTGTCTAGATATTTTGTATACCGCCAATAGCGGTCAAATGATGTAATATATATTATACTAATTATTATCCGGTGGGTAACAGTGGTATTGCTCGAACGACAGACCAAATTAAAGGAAGGAAAGTGCAAAAGAAAGATAAGAAAAAGAAAAGTGCAAATAAAAAGAGAAATAAAAATAAAATAAAAAGGAAGGAAGGAAGTTTGTGGAATATGAAAAAGAAAAAGAAAAAGAAAAAGAAAAAAAGTAAAAAAAGTTAGCAGTAGCGCGTTTTGGCCTAGGCAGCGCTATAGCTAAGGAAAAGAAAAAGAGAAAAAGGAAAAAAAAGTTAGCAGTAGCGTGTTTTCGCCTAGGCAGCGCTATAGCTAAGGAAAATAAAAGTAAAAAGGAAAATAAAAAAAATAAAAAAGTTAGCAGTAGCGCGTTTTGGAGAGGACAGCGCTATAGCTAACTTAGCTATAGCGCGTTTTGCCAACACGCACTATAGCTAAGTTGCCAACAACACCGGACCATTAGCTCCTATCTCTTTCCTCTCTCTCACTCTCTCGCTCGATCCCCTTCTCTGACCTCGATCTCCCGCACGCCACCGCCGACGCCTGCACCCGCCCACGCCCACGCCACCGCCGACGCCCTCACCCTCCTGCATCCGCCCGCACCCGCCCACGCCACCGTCGATGCTCGCATCCGCCCACGCCGTTGTCGACACCCACACCTACCCACGCCGCCGTCGACGCGCGCCGCACCCGACCCCGACGCTGGCCACTGGCCACCCCGACGCTCCCTCCCCCCGTGCTGGCCCCTGCCCTAGGTGCACCCCTAGACCGGCCCCTCCCCCCGTGCCGCCCCTCCGCCGTACAGTCTCTCTCTCTCTCTCTGACCAAATTTGGTCTCTCTGCAGATCGACAAGGAGGAGAAGGACCCCCTCTGCCCCGGTGAGCCCTGACCCCGACGCCATCCCCTCAGCCCCGACGAGCCCTGACCCCGACGCCACCCCCTCAGCCCTGGCGACCCTGACCCCGACGCACGGTGAGCCAGCCCCTCCTTTCCTATTGTTCTTTAGTTAGGGCAAAAAATTCAGAAAATGAAGTAGTAGATGCCACTCTAGCTAGGGCAAAAAATTTAGAAAAAAGTAGTTGATGCCACTCTAGTTAGGGCAAAAAAAATTCAGAAAATGAAGTAGTAGTTATATTGGCAACAAGTAGTTGGCAGAGAGTACTGTATTTTGCATTTTTGTAACTAGTCCATTACAGTAGTCTGCAATTTTATTTGAATGCAATGTTGATGGACACAACAACAAGTTTATGAAATGAAATGAAATGCTGTCCATTGGAGTCCATTTGGAGTTGCTCCATTGCTTGTGAGATGCTCTATATGTGACCTATGTTTTGCCGGTTGTGAGTGACCTATGTTTTGCTGGAAATGTTGATTCATTTCCATTCTGGAAAATTTCAGGTGCTCTATATGTGCACTTTCTAGCAAAGGTCATGCAGAAATTTTCCGTGAATTTCGGCATGACTTGTGCTAGAAAGTTGGACATATCGACTGCTCGAGATTTGTCGCGACGGGAATGAAACGACATTTCCGGCAAAGCAAAGGTCACTTTTTTTCATTATTCACTTTATTATATAAAGCTTGATAATTAAACGACTACGACATTGAACCCTAGGAAACATGACCGACACCGATGAGGCCGTAGGTTCTCAGTCCCAAGCACACGCCTACCTCGACTTTCTGGCGGATCAGGAGAGACAACAAGCTGGGTGTCAGGACCCCCTTGTCATGACGGATGACGACGATGGTGGCACCGGCGCCGACACTGATGCCACTAACGACACGAGCACTGAGACTGGCGCTGATGATGTTCCTAACTACAACACGGAAGGTGGGACCTCCCAAGCCAGTGAGGGAAAGAAGGAAAAGAGGACACGGCGCCCAAATGAGCTCGGCACTGGAAGACTGGTGGTCACGGCGGTGCACCCTGGCGAGTTCGAGCCAATAGAGCCGCGGGAAGTGGCAGCGTGTTATGACAACCAACTAGCATGCATCCTACGGGATACAGCTAACATCAACACCACGAAAATACGGAAGAATGAAAATTTGAAGAAGCTGCTCCTAACTAGGTTGCATGCAAGATTCCCGTTCCCCGGTCGGAATGACGATGTCGACCCGTGGGATGATGATGCCATGAAACAAAATCAACAACAAAGCCCTAGGGAAGTTCAGCAACGCATTGAGCGCTTGGAAAACTAGGGTGAAAAGGGTGATTGAAGTAGACCATGAAACCTACGCCGAGATTGTTGCAGACAATCCAAAAATTACGATAGAGGACTTTGAAAAGTTCAAGGGGACTTGCAATGAAGAAGCTGCCAAGGCCATGTCGCAGAGAGGCAAGCAGCTGCGGGTAAAGAACATGGGGAACCACCGCCTTGGAAGTTGTGGTTACACTGGAAAGAGGCCCGTGTGGGCTAAGGAGGACGCAGAACGTGAACATCAGGGGATCCCAGACCCATTGGCTGAGTTCACCGACCAGCAGGAGCACGACTTCATCAGGGCCCGATTCTCTTGGGACCAAAAAAAGATTTTTTTTCACCGACGGGCCGACTAGGAAATTCATGAGATTATTGGTAATTATCCTTTTACCACCTTACATATTAGCTTCTAATAAATGAAGTCTACTACATTCTAGTCACATTTGTAAGTGATTCATGGTCCATTTTGCAGAGAGAGCAACACAAGCTTGTGGCCGAAAGCGACTCGTCGACATAGTCAACTCAGTCGTCAGCGAAGTACAAGTGGGACACTCCTTTCAACTGGGCCATGAACATAATGATGGGACACCCGCCCGGCCAGCGGCCACAATATGGACGTGTGCACGGCGCCGGGGATGTCGCCATGTGGAAGTACTATTATAACGAGGACCCCGAGGCCAAAAGACAGAGAAAGAAGTTCAGTCAAGTGACTATCGACGAGAAGGTGGCGCGGGCGATGGAGAAAGCAAAAGCTGAGATAATCGCTGCCTGTAGAGATGATATGGTGGCTGCCTTTACAAGCTTGATTCCAACAGTGGTCACATGGGTGCAACAAAATCCAAACGCTCCACCAAGTGATTTTCCCATGCCCAGCTTCACCGGGAGCAACTCAATGAACACTGCACCCATACCCGTACCTAGTATGGCAACTGCACCTGCACCTCCTCCAGCACCTGCTCCTGCACCCAGCTCTCACAGCAGCCCTAGCTCCGTCTCTGGCTTGAATGTCGGGCCGTCGACATTGGCTGAGCTCGACGCCCTCACGGTAAATACGCGTCGCACCTTCATCAACTCAACTAATTAATTAATCTTCAGTTGCTATTCTTTTTGGATCTCTAACGCCGCACGTATATGTCTTTGTAGGCCGACTCCACTCCGTGCACCCTCCTTTACCACATGAAGGGCGGGTTGGTGGATGTGGGGAAGCGTACTATAGTCAAGCCTAAGGATCGATTGTTTCACCGCTGGTAGATGCCTGATAACGCCTTAAGGGTCTCCGTGGCGAGTGTGAAAGCGGGCTACAAGGGTTTCCCTCGTCCGATACAAATCGATGGAGAGGATGACGAGACCCCCACGCAGCTTGGCCAATGCAAAAATTGGCCGATCCTGTGGCCGAAAAATCTTCTTCGCGTCGAGGTGGCCGGGGGCACACTAACGGGACCTCAGGAAGGTATGACCACAACACCACCTACACAAGTACAACCATCATCTGTGCTGCTTGCTGAGATCGAGAGACATGAGGAAGGAGGGCTAACCGTTTCGGTAGATGACGCCATCTGCCCCATGGAAGAGGATATGGATCATGACAAGGAGGAGGACGATGATCCTCTCCAGTATCTCAATATTGCCTTTGGCAATGAAGTAACAATGAGTCAACCATATGAATATGAGATGCATGTACCAGAGCCGGAACGTCCTCGGGAGTGCAAGAAGTCTTTGTTCATGCAATCCTCGCAGGACACACCTCCAGATGCTGGCTCCACCCAAGCTCAACTAATTAGCCAGAGTCGTCCAATGCTGAGCCCGACAACACTATGGGTGGTGCTCAGGGAGGGTCTGACAGACCCACCAGCACCTGAGCCCACCAAGAAGAAGCAGAGGAAGAGACCGACAGCGAGAAAATCCAAGAAAGTTGGCAATGTTGGTTCTAGCAGCCAGCCGCCTTCGACCAAGGTTGACCGTGTACCGATGAAACATGTGCCATTAATCCATGTCGCGGGAGAGCCAATGGTACCAGCGAATGAACTAGCTGCCATAGTAGGGGATCTCAGGAGACTCCATGACCATGTGCTTTTCGACAGAGAGAAGCCTCCTCGCCTCGGACGATCCAGGATACCCACTTTATATGGTTCATGTGCCGATCAGTTGCAAGAAGTATGTCCGCACATGCCCCGCGGACCTCTTCTTCCTGAGGTTTGATTAAATCTTCTAGATTTTTCAAATGAGGACACTCGATTTTACGTTCGTCCGCCTGTATGTGCTGCACATGAACTACATCGTCAGGAGAGAGCAAGTCACCGGTCTTGTGGTCGTGGACCCATACTACATGCATGAGGGATTCTTGTCAATCAACGACGCCAACCGTCAATATGCGAGTGAGTACAGCAAAGAATTCTTGGTCAGCAATAAGGACAAAGAAACGATTCTCCTACCTTATCATCCCAGGTAAGTCATCCGCGGATAGCACTATAACACATACGTGCATTTCAATAGTTACTTTGCATGCATGGAGGCTAACTTGATCGTGTGTTTTGCGTAGCAGGGGGTGTCATGCTGTTCTCATTGTTCTTTACCCGTGTTCCTCACGCGCTCTATATTTGGACCCGTCGAAGAACATACAGAAGAAAGATTACACACACATAAAGCATGTTCTGGACAGAGCTATGCTGGGCTTGAGCATGCGGGGTGGCTACATCCAATGCAAAAAAAACAAATAAGGCCGGTCTTTGTTTCGGCCACAAGACTGACTTTTGTTGCATCCAGCAACCGGCAAGAAGTGACAATGATGGATTCTACGTCATCCATCTAATGATGGAGTACAGAAGGGATGTGCAATCACTTTGCATGAAATCTTCATCCGATACCCATATCCAGAGATGGGCCGAAGCCTTTGGAGCCGTGCCAGATAATCAACTTCGAAACGATTTCTACCGGATCCAACAGGAAATTGCGTCCATCATCATGAAAGATGTCCTCGAAGAGAATGGGATGTTCTACGACGGCCCAATATCGCGAGCTGACGTCCGAACCTGCATTGCCCTACAGCATCAGGACATGACGCCTTTCACTAAGCTTGGGTGCATGATGACCCACAAGTATAGGGGATCTATCATAGTCCTTTCGATAAGTAAGAGTGTCAAACCCAACGAGGAGCAGAAGGAAATGATAAACGGTTTTCAGCAAGGTATTCTCTGCAAGTACTAAAATAAGGGGTAACAGATAGTTTTGTGATAAGATAATTTGTAACGAGCAACAAGTAACAAAACTAAATAAAGTGCAGGAAGGTGGCCCAATCCTTTTTGTAAAAAAGGACAAGCCTGGACAAACTCTTATATAAGGAAAAGCGCTCCCGAGGACACATGGGAATATCGTCAAGCTAGTTTTCATCACATTCATATGATTCGCGTTCGGTACTTTGATAATTTGACATGTGGGTGGACTGGTGCTTGGGTGCTGCCCTTACTTGGACAAGCATCCCACTTATGATTAACCTCTATTGCAAGCATCCGCAACTACAACAAAAGTATTAAGGTAAACCTAACCATAGCATGAAACATATGGATCCAAATCAGCCCCTTACGAAGCAATGCATAAACTAGGGTTTAAGCTTCTGTCACTCTAGCAACCCATCATCTACTTATTACTTCCCAATGCCTTCCTCTAGGCCCAAATAATGGTGAAGTGTTATGTAGTCGACGTTCACATAACACCACTAGAGGCTAGACAACATACATCTCATCAAAATATCGAACGAATACCAAATTCACATGACTACTAATAGCAAGACTCCTCCCTTGTCCTCAGGAACAAACGTAACTACTCACAAAGCCTATTCATGTTCATAATAAGAGGGGTAATAATATGCATAAAGGATCTGAACATATGATCTTCCACCAATTAAACCAACTAGCATCAACTACAAGGAGTAATTAACACTACTAGCAACCTACTAGCACCAATCCCGGACTTGGAGACAAGAATTGGATATAAGAGATGAACTAGGGTTTTGAGATGAGATGGTGCTGATGAAGATGTTGATGGAGATTGCCCTCTCCCGGTGAGAGGAGCGTTGGTGATGACGATGGCGATGATTTCCCCTTCCGGGAGGAAAGTTTCCCCGGCAGAATAGCTCCGCCGGAGCTCTAGATTGGATCCGCCAAGGTTCCGCCTCGTGGTGGCGGAGTTTCGTCCTGAAAGGTTGCTTCTTATTTTTTTTTCTCGACGAAAGACTTCATATAGGAGAAGATGGTCATCGGAGAGCCACCGGGGGGCCCACGAGGTAGGGGGGCGCGCCCTAGGGGGGGCGCCCCCACCCTCGTGAGAAGGGTGTGGGCCCCCTGGTCTTCATCTTTGGCGAGGACTTTCATTATTTATTATAAGGTATTCCGTGGAGTTTCAGGACTTTTGGAGTTATGCAGAATAGGTCTCTAATATTTTCTCCTTTTCCAGCCCAAAATTCCAGCTGCCGGCATTCTCTCTCCTTATGTAAACCTTGTAAAATAAGAGAGAATAGTCATAAGTATTGTGACATAATGCCAAATAATAGCCCATAATGCAATAAATATCAATATAAAAGCATGATGCAAAATGGACGTATCAGTGCACCCTTCTGGATATGGACAGATGGGAAGAGTGCACTGCTTAAAAACAATGTGTCTGTTTAGTTGTTACTTTCTGTACGACGAAATTTCGAATCTCTCAGTACGACGAAAGTATTAGATGTATGGTGCCACGCTCTATTTAATTACTTTCGGTACGATGAAATTTGTTAACTATCTTTATTATATATGTTGCTTCTATTTCATAACTGTTTCGTTGAATTCACTTCATGATATATATATATATATATATTTATATATTTGTGTGTGCATCTCTGACAGGTATGTAGATCAACGATGGTGAGGAAGTGGTATGCCGTGTATGTAGGGCATGTTCCGAGTGTGTATGATGAGTGGCCAGAGTGTCAGGCCCAAGTCTCTGGCTTCTATGGCGGAAGCCAGAAAGGGTTTGATAGCAGAGCGGAAGCCGAAGCTAGTTACTTGAGATTCATAGCACAACAGGGGATTCAGAACCAGCGCCGCTGCAAAAACTACTACATAATACCGCTTTTGACCATCGTGATTGCTCTTATCTCGTATGTCATAGTTTAGGTAGATGATGAAACATGTGTCTACGGTGACAATGTAAGAGACATGTGATCATTAACTTGTATCGCTATTTCGAGATGATGATGAGATCGACATCATTTGTGTTGAAACTATGTTGATATGATGAGACTATGTTGTACCACTTTGATGATGATGATGAGACATTCCTTTTTCATATAATTTTAGTGTATGTGTATGTTGTAATTGTATAAAACCTGTACAAATACGAATACAGCAAAATAAAAAAAAAGAAAATACTAGCAGTAGCGGGGGGTATTGGAGTAGTAGCAGCGCTGCCTTACCAGTAGCGTTTGTTGGAGGGGTCGCTACTAGTATTAGCAGTAGCGATGGATAGGGGCGCGCTACTACTAGATATAGATAGCAGTAGCGTTAGTTCAAACAAGCGCTACTGCTAAAAATAACTGTAGCGCCATAGCAGTAGCGTGCCTACCTGCACTACTAATAGCCAAAAAACCAATGCTACTGGTAAGGGTTTTCCTAGTAGTGTAACGGGCGCCTTAAGCGCTTGTTTCTGTTGTTGCGGCAATAATCAGCACTTGTTTTTGTTGTTGCAGCAATAATCGGGCGCACACCCGGCCTCCGCGCGGGCCGGCCCGTTTAGTTTGTTCCTTTTCCTGTTTTAAACTACAAAAAAGGATAACGCTAGTGTGAATCGAACCCACGATCTTCCGTTCGCACATACACTGCAACAACAACAACAACTAGGACAACAACGCCTATCGTGATAACTTTCACCCTTTTTCTTCTTTCCTTTTCTTTTTAATTATATTTTCCGTTTTCTTTTATTTTTTTTGTTTTTTCTTTTCCCCTAAATCCGTCATTTTTTCTCAAAATCCATGAACTTTTTTGAAAAAGGATGACATTTTTATTTCAAAATTGATGATTTTTTTCCATTTTATGAACTATTCCCCAATATTGATGAACTTTTTTGGGAATTGATGAACTTTTTTTTGAAAATGATGAAATTTCTTAAGATATTTGTGAACTTTTTTTCAGAATTGATCAACTTTTTTCAGATTTTGTGATCTTTTTTTGAAAATCGATGAACTTTTTTCAGATTTTGTTAACTTTTCTGAAAATTGATGAACTTTTTCAGATTTTTTGAAGTTTTTTTAAATCGATGAAGTTTTTTGAAAGTTGATGAACTTTTTTTGAAAACCGATGAAGTTTTTTTTTCAAATTTTGTGAACTTTTTTGAAAATTGAGGAACTTTTTCAATTTTCATGAACTTTTTTGAATAGATATTTTTTCCTAATTCGTGATTCTTTTTTAAATCTATGGATTTAAAATTTTGTTCATATTTTTTTCGAAATAAATCATGTTTTTCTATAATGTTGGCAAGTACATGCAAGAAATAGCGTGGCTATAGTTTTTTGTTCTTATCATGGGTCGCGCTGAAATATTCTACAAGTGCCTAGTAGCTCTGGTGGTTAACCAACCATGTACTTGAAGTAATTGGTGTGAGTTCGATTCCTGACCAGAACCATAATTTTAGGGTTTTTTTCTTGCGGTATACATACGTTGCCCTGCTACATGTCCGTGGCCTGGCCCATCAGGGTGTTGCAGTGTGCGCCCATTGCGTCCACCGGCGCATAAGGCGCCCTATAGGAGCTCCCCCACCGGCATGCTTTAGATTTCCCAAAGGAGTTTGTGAGAATATTACCTCGATCATCAGACAATTTTGGTGGGGCAGCAAGAGAGAAAGAAGAAAGCCTTGTTGGGTTTCATGGGATGTGTGCACCAAACCAAAGTACTTGGGAGGTTTAGGTTTCCAGGACATGGGGTTATTTAGTCTCTCCCTTCTTGCTAGCAAGCGTGGAGGTTAATTCAGAAACCCAACAACTCTAGTGCAAGGATTTTGAAAGTTGTCTACTTTCCCACATAATCTTTTTTTGAAGCTAGCCTAGGCTCCCATCCATCACATATTTGGCGGGCTGTTTTGGACGAAAAAAATGTCCTAACTCAAGGCTTAATACGGAGGATCGGGAATGGAGAAACTACAAGAACTTGGGAACATAATTGGATCCCTCGTGAAGGTATGATGAGACCACTTTCATCTCTTACGAATCACCCACCTAATATGGTCTCGGAGTTAATTGATGCATCCTCGGCATCATGGCGGGAAGAGATGGTCCGGAGCACTTTCTTTTCATTTGACGCCGAGGTAATACTAAGGATTCCCTTATGCACACGGAGACTAGAAGATTTCTGGGCATGGGGATCCGATCGGCGGGGCAGGTTTTCTGTGAGTTCGGTGTACAAAATGCTTGTGAAAACTAAACTGCAAAGGGAGAGTTGGTTGGAGAATGGTGAGGATCAGTCCAATACAGAGAAGGAGGAGAAGAGTTGGGCATCATTGTGGAATATTAAGGTTCCCTCAAAGTTGAAAAACTTCATGTGGAGACTATGCCAGGACTCGTTACCAACTGCTGATATTTTGAATCATCACAACATGTCAACAAGTCGCGTTTGCTCTTTGTGTGGATCAGGGGATAGCTAGAGACATGCTCTGTTGGACTGCATGACGGCGAGATGCATCTGGTCTATCCCTTCTTGCTAGCAAGTGTGGAGGTTAATTTAGAAACCCAACAACTCTAGTGCAAGGATTTTGAAAGCTGTCTACTTTCCCACAGAATCTTTTTTTGAAGCTAGCCTAGGCTCCCATCCATCACATATTTGGCGGGTTGTTTTGGACGAAAAAAATGTCCTAACTCAAGGCTTAATACGGAGGATCGGGAATGGAGAAACTACAAGAACTTGGGAACATAATTGGATCCCTCGTGAAGGTATGATGAGACCACTTTCATCTCTTACGAATCACCCACCTAATATGGTCTCGGAGTTAATTGATGCATCCTCGGCATCATGGCGGGAAGAGATGGTCCGGAGCACTTTCTTTTCATTTGACGCCGAGGTAATACTAAGGATTCCCTTATGCACACGGAGACTAGAAGATTTCTGGGCATGGGGATCCGATCAGCGGGGCAGGTTTTCTATGAGTTCGGTGTACAAAATGCTTGTGAAAACTAAACTGCAAAGGGAGAGTTGGTTGGAGAATGGTGAGGATCATTCCAATACAGAGAAGGAGGAGAAGAGTTGGGCGTCATTGTGGAATATTAAGGTTCCCTCGAAGTTGAAAAACTTCCTGTGGAGACTATGCCAGGACTCGTTACCAACTGCTGATATTTTGAATCATCGCAACATGTCAACAAGTCGCGTTTGCTCTTTGTGTGGATCAGGGGATAGCTAGAGACATGCTCTATTGGACTGCATGATGACGAGATGCATCTGGTCTCTCTCCGCTGAGCAGATGGTGAAACACATGTGTGCCAACCAAGAGCCGGTAGCAAAAGAATGGTTGTTCATGATGCATGAGACCCTGACACTGGAGGAGTTCACAACATTGGTAGTAACTATGTGGGTGATCTGGAAGGCGAGGAGGAAAGCTATACATGAGGATATATTTTAGAGCCCCTTGTCAACTCATCTGTTTATTACTTCTTTCCTTGTTGACATTCAGATTTTGTCAAAGCCAGTCCGAACAGGGAGCAACATCAACACAGCCAGAACATCGCATTGTCTAGCACCACCAGCAGGCCACGTGAAAATTAACATTGGTGCAGCTGTGACGAGGAGTGGTACTCATGGCACAGTTGCAGTTGTATGTAGGGACTCGGGTGGATCTTTTTTGGGAGCATCTTGCATCACTTTCAGATTTATTTTAGACCCTCAAATACTTGAAGCTATGGCAGTCAGGGAGACCCTTGCAATTGTGGATGATTTGTACGAGCAGAGGATATATATGGCCTCGGATTGCAAATCCGTCGTGGATGAAGTAAAGCATGTTGGGGAACACAGTATTTCAAAAAAAATCCTACAATCACGCAAGATTTATCTAGGAGATGCATAGCAACGAGAGGGGAGAGTGTGTCTACGTACCCTCGTAGACCGAAAGCGGAAGCGTTGAGTAACGCAGTTGATGTAGTCGAACGTCTTCGCGATCCAACCGATCAAGTACCAAATGCACGACACCTCCGCGATTCGGTTTGTGCTAGGGGGGCCGCGCGCCCTACCTTGTCCTGCCTCCTCTCTTCCACCACTTGGCCCATGATGCCCAATGCTTCTTCCCCCGTATTCCCGTAACTCCCCGGTACTCCGAAAAATACCGGAATCACTCGGAACCTTTCTGATGTCCGAATATAGCCATCCAATATATCGATTTTTACGTCTCGGCCATTTCGAGACTCCTCGTCATGTCCCCGATCTCATCAGGGACTCCGACCTACCTTCGGTACATCAAATCACATAAACTCATAATACCGATCGTCATCGAACGTTAAGCGTGCGGACCGTACAGGTTCGAGAAATATGTAGACATGACCGAGACACGTCTCCGGTCAATAACCAATAGCGGAACCTGGATGTTTATATTGGCTCCCACATATTCTACGAAGATCTTTATCGGTCAAACCGCATAACAACATACATTGTTCCCTTTGTCATAGGTATGTTACTTGCCCGAGATTCGATCATCGGTATCTCAATACCTAGCTCAATCTCGTTACCAGCAAGTCTCTTTACTCGTTCCGTAATACATCATCCTGCAACTAACTCATTAGTTACAATGCTTGCAAGGCTTATAGTGATGTGCATTACCGAGAGGGCCCAGAGATACCTCTCCGACAATCGGAGTGACAAATCCTAATCTCGATCTATGCCAACTCAACAAGTACCATCGTAGACACCTGTAGAGCACCTTTATAATCACCCAGTTACGTTGTGACGTTTGGTAGCACACAAAGTGTTCCTCCGGTAATCGGGAGTTGCATAATCTCATAGTCATAGGAACATGTATAAGTCATGAAGAAAGCAATAGCAGTAAACTAAAACGATCAAGTGCTAAGCTAACGGAATGGGTCAAGTCAATCACATCATTCTCTAATGATGTGATCCCGTTAATCAAATGACAACTCATGTCTATGGCTAGGAAACTTAACCATCTTTGATTCAACGAGCTACTCAAGTAGAGGCATACTAGTGACACTCTGTTTGCCTATGTATTCACACATGTACTAAGTTTCTGGTTAATACAATTCTAGCATGAATAATAAACATTTATCATGATATGAGGAAACAAATAATAACTTTATTATTGCCTCTAGGGCATATCTCCTTTAGTCTCCCACTTGCACTAGAGTCAATAATCTAGTTCACATCTTTATGTGATTAGTTCACATCTCCATGTGACTAATACCCAAAGGGTTTACTAGAGGCAATAATCTAGTTCACATCGCTATGTGATTAACACCCAAAGAGTGATCATGTTTTGCTTGTGAGAGAAGTTTAGTCTACGGGCCTGCTACATTCAGATCCGTATGTATTTCGCAAATTTCTGTGTCTACAATGCTCTACACGGAGATACTCTAGCTAATTGCTCCCACTTTCAATATGTATCCAGATCGAGACTTAGAGTCATCTAGATCGATGTAAAAAGCTTGCATCAACGTAACTCTTTACGATGAACTCTTTTATCACCTCCATAACCGAGAAATATTTCCTTAGTCCTCTAAGGATAATTTTGACCGTTGTCCAGTGATCTACTTCCTAGATCACTATTGTACTCCCTTGCCAGAATCATACTAAGGTATACAATAGGATTGGTAAACAGCATAGCATACTTTATAGAACCTATGACTGAGGCATAGGGAATGACTTTTCATTCTCTTACTATTTTCTGTTGTGGTCGGGTTTTGAGTCTTACTCAACTTCACACCTTGTAACACACGCAAGAACTCCTTCTTTGACTATTCCATTTTGAACTACTCCAAAATCTTGTCAAGGTATGTACTCATTGAAAAAACTTATCAAGCGTCTTGATCTATCTCTATAGATCTTGATTCTCAATGTGTAAGCAGCTTCATCGAGGTCTTTCTTTGAAAAACTCTTTTGAAACACTCCTTTATGCTTTCTAGAAAATTCTACATTATTTCCGATCAACAATATGTCATTCACATATACTTATCAGAAATGTTGTAGTGCTCCCACTCACTTTCTTGTAAATATAGGCTTCACCACAAGTCTGTATAAAACCATATGTTTTGATCACTTTATCAAAGCATATATTCCAACTCTGAGATGCTTGCACCAGTCCATAGATGAATCGCTGGAGTTTGCTCACTTTGTTAGTACCTTTAGGATCGACAAAACCTTCTGGTTGTATCATATACAACTCTTCTTTAAGAAATCCATTAAGGAATGCAGTTTTGACATCCATTTGCCAGATTTCATAAAATGCGGCAACTGTTAACATGATTCGGACAGACTTAAGCATCGCTACGGGTGAGAAAGTCTCATCGTAGTCAACCCCTTGAACTTGTCGAAAACCTTTTGCAACAAGTCGAGCTTTGTAGATAGTAACACTACTATTAGCGTCCGTCTTCCTCTTGAAGATCCATTTATTCTTAATGACTCACCGATCATCGAGAAAGTCCATCAAAGTCCATACTTTGTTCTCATACATGGATCCCATCTCAGATTTCATGGCCTCAAGCTATTTCGCGGAATCTGGGCTTATCATCGCTTCCTCATAGTTCGTAGGTCCGTCATGGTTTAATAACATGACTTCCAGAAAGGATTACCGTACCACTCTAGTGCGGACCATACTCTGGTTATCCTACGAGGTTCGGTAGTAACTTGATCTGAAGTTTCATGATCATCATCATTAGCTTTCTCACTAATTGGTGTAGTGATCACTAGAACTGATTTCTGTGATGAACAACTTTCCAACTCGGTAGAAGGTACAATTACCTCATCAAGTTCTACATTCCTCCCACTCACTTCTTTTGAGAGAAACTTCTTCTCTAGAAAGGATCCACTCTTAGCAACAATGATATTGCCTTTCGGATCTGTGATAGAAGGTGTACCCAACAGTTTCTTTTGGGTATCCTATGAAGACGCACTCTTCTGATTTAGGTTTGTGCTTATCAGGCTAAAACTTTTTCACATAAGCATCACAACCCCAAACTTAAGAAACGACAGCTTAGGTTTCTAGCCAAACCATAGTTCATACGATGTCGTCTCAACAGATTAGACGGTGCCCTATTTAATGTGAATGTAGTTGTCTCTAATGCATAACCCTAAAATGATAGTGGCAAATCGGTAAGAGACATCATAGATTGCACCATATCTAATAAAGTATGGTTATGACGTTCGGACACACCATTATGCTGTGGTGTTCCAGGTGGCATGAATTTGTGAAACTATCCCACATTGTTTTAGTTGAAGACCAAACTCGTAACTCAAATATTTGTCTCCATGATCAGATCGTAGAAACTTTATTTTCTTGTTATGATGATTTTCCATTTCACTCTAAAATTCTTTGAACTTTTCAAATGTTTCAGACTTATGTTTCATCAAGTATATATACCCATATCTGCTCAAATCATCTATGAAGGTCAGAAAATAATGATACCCGCCGCGAGCCTCAACACTCATCAGACCGCATACATCAGTATGTATTATTTCCAATAAGTCAGTTGCTCGCTCCATTGTTCCGAAGAACGGAGTCTTAGTCATCTTGCCTACGAGGCATGGGTTGCAAGCATCAACTGATTCATAATCAAGTGATTCCAAAAGCCCATCAACATGGATTTTCTTCATGCGCTTTACACCAATATGACCTAAACGGCAGTGCCACAAATAAGTTGCACTATCATTATTAACTTTGCATCTTTTGGCTTCAATATTATGAATATGTGCATCACTATGATCGAGATTCAATAAAAGCATTTATATTGAGTGTATGACCATAGAAGGTTTTATTCATGTAAATAGAATAACAATTATTCTTTGACTTAAATGAATAACCATATTGCAATAAACATGATCAAATCATATTCATGCTCAACGCAAACACCAAATAACATTTATTTAGGTTTAACACTAATCCCGAAAGTATAGGGAGTGTGCGATGATGATCATATCAATCTTGGAACCACTTCCAACACACATCGTCACTTCACCCTTAACCAGTCTATGTTCATGCTGCAACTCCCGTTCGAGTTACTACTCTTTAGTGGCTGAACCAGTATCAAAATACCGAGGGGTTGCTATGAACACTAGTAAAGTACACATCAGTAACATGTATATCAAATATACCTTTGTTCACTTTGCCATCCTTCTTATCTACCAAGTATCTAGGGCAGTTCCACTTTTAGTGACCATTTCCTTTGTAGTAGAAGCACTCAGTTTCAGGCTTGGGTCTAGCTTTTGGCTTTTTCATGAGAGTGGCAACTTGCTTGCCATTCTTCTTGAAGTTCCCTTTCTTTCCCTTGCCCTTTTACTTGAAACTAGTGGTCTTGTCAACCATCAACACTTGATGTTTTTCTTGATTTCTACCTTCGTCGATTTTAGCATCATGAAGAGCTTGGGAATCGTTTCCGTTATCCCTTGCATATTATAGTTCATCACGGAAGTTCTAGTAACTTGGTGATAGTGAGTAGAGAACTCTGACAATCACTATCTTATCTGGAAGATTAACTCCCACTTGATTCAAGTGATTGTAGTACTCAGACATTCTAAGCACATGCTCACTAGCTGAGCTATTCTCCTCCATCTTGTAGGCAAAGTACTTGTCAGAGGTCTCATACCTCTCGACTCGGGCATGAGTCTGAAATACCAATTTCAGCTCTCGGAACATCTTATATGCTCCGTGGCGTTCAAAACATTTTTGAAGTCCCGGTTCTAAGCCGTAAAGTATGGTGCACTAAACTATTAAGTAGTCATCATACCGAGCTTTGTCAAACATTCATAACGCGTGCATATGCTCCTGCAAAAGGTCTGTTACCTAGTGGTGCATCAAGGACATAATTTTTCTGTGCAGCAATGAGGATAATCCTCAGATCATGGATCCAATCCGTGTCATTGCTACTAACATCTTTCAACTTAGTTTTTCTCTAGGAACATATCAAAAATAAACGGGGAGCTACATTGCGAGCTATTGATCTAGGAACATCTTGCACCCGTTGTATATGAACGTAGAGCTTATCACACCCGATCATCACGTGGTGTCTCGGCATGACGAACTTTGGCAACGGTGCATACTCAGGGAGAACACTTGTACCTTGAAATTTAGTGAGAGATCATCTTATAATGCTACCACCGAACTAAGCAAAAATAAGATGTATAAAAGATAAACATCACATGCAATCCAAATATGTGACATGATCTGGCCATGATCTTCTTGCGCCTTTGATCTTCATCTCCAAAGTACCGTCATGATCTCTATCGTCACCGACATGACACCATGATCTCCATCATCTTAATCTCTATCAACGTGTCATCACATAGTCGCCTCACCAACTATTGCTTTTGCAACTATTGCTATCGCATAACGATAAAGTAAAGCAATTATATGGCGCTTGCATCTTATGCAATACAGAGACAACCATAAGGCTCCTGCCAGTTGCCGATAACTTTAACAAAAACATGATCATTTCATACAACAACTTATATCTCATCACGTCTCGACCATATCACATCACAACATGCCCTGCAAAAACAAGTTCGACATCCTCTACTTTGTTGTTGCAAGTTTTGCGTGGCTGCTACGGGCTGAGCAAGAACCGTTCTTACATACGCATCAAAAACCACAACGCGGTATAGTGATTGCTTTTTGATCTTCAGAAAGAACCCTGTTCGTTGAATTCGATTCAACTAAAGCTGGAGAAATAGACACCCACTAGCCACCTGTGTGCAAAGCACGTCGGTAGAACCAGTCTCGCGTAAGCGTACGCGTAATGTCAGTCTAGGCCGCTTCATCCAACAATGCCGCTGAATCAAGAATCAACTTGTGACGGCAAGCAATATGTATATACCCACGCCCACAACTCCTTTGTGTTCTACTTATGCATATAACATCTACACATAAACCTGGCTCGGATGCCACTGTTGGGGAACGTAGTAATTTCAAAAAAAATCCTACGCACACGCAAGATCATGGTGATGCATAGCAACGAGAGGGGAGAGTATTGTCCACGTACCCTCGTAGACCGTAAGCGGAAGCGTTATGAGAACGCGGTTGATGTAGTCGTACGTCTTCACGATCCGACTGATCCAAGTACCGAACATACGGCACCTCCGAGTTCAGCACACGTTCAGCTCGATGACGTCCCACGAACTCCGATCTAGCAGAGCTTCACAGGAGAGTTCCGTCAGCACGACGGCATGATGACGGTGATGATATTGCTACTGACGCAGGGATTATGGTGGAGGGGGGCACCGCACACGGCTTGGAACAATCAACTTGTGTGTCCTAGGGTGCCCCCTGCCCCCGTATATAAAGGAGCAATGGGGCAGGCCGGCCGGCCCTTGCAGGGCGTGCCAGGAGGAGTAGTCCTCCTGCTAGTAGGAGTAGGACTCCCCTTTCCTACTCCTACTAGGAGGGGGAAGAAAGGAGGAGAGGGAGAAAAGGAGGAAAGTGGGGCCGGCCCCCTAGTCCAATTCGGTTTGGGCTAGGGGGCCGCGTGCCCTGCCTTGTCCTGCCTCCTCTCTTCCACCACTTGGCCCATGAGGCCCAATGCTTCTTCCCCCGTATTCCCGTAACTCCCCGGTACTCCGAAAAATACCCGAATCACTCGGAACCTTTCCGATGGCCGAATATAGTCGTCCAAATATATCGATCTTTACGTCTCAACCATTTTGAGACTCCTCGTCATGTCCCCGATCTCATCCGGGACTCCAAACTACCTTCGGTACATCAAATCACATAAACTCATAATACCGATCGTCACCGAATATTAAGCGTGCGGACCCTACGGGTTCGAGAACTATGTAGACATGACCGAGACACGTCTCCGGTCAATAACCAATAGCGGAACCTAGATGTTCATATTGGCTCCTACATATTCTACGGAGATCTTTATCGGTCAAACCGCATAACAACATACATTGTTCCCTTTGTCATCGGTATGTTACTTGCCCGATATTCGATCGTCGGTATCTCAATACCTAGCTCAATCTCGTTACCGGCAAGTCTCTTTACTCGTTCCGTAATACATCATCCTGCAACTAACTCATTAGTTACAATGCTTGCAAGGCTTATACTGATGTGCATTACCGAGAGGGCCTGGAGATACCTCTCCGACAATCGGAGTGACAAATCCTAATCTCGATCTATGCTAACTCAACAAGTACCATCGGAGACACCTGTAGAGCACCTTTATAATCACCCAGTTACGTTGTGACGTTTGGTAGCACACAAAGTGTTCCTCCGGTAATCGGGAGTTGCATAATCTCATAGTCATAGGAACATTTATAAGTCATGAAGAAAGCAATAGCAGTAAACTAAAACGATCAAGTGCTAAGCTAACGGAATGGGTCAAGTCAATCACATCATTCTCTAATGATGTGATCCCGTTAATCAAATCACAACTCATGTATATGGCTAGGAAACTTAACCATCTTTGATTCAACGAGCTACTCAAGTAGAGGCATACTAGTGACACTTTGTTTGTCTATGTATTCACACATGTACTAAGTTTCCGGTTAATACAATTCTAGCATGAATAATAAAAATTTATCATGATATAAGGAAATAAATAATAACTTTATTATTGCCTCTAGGGCATATTTCCTTCATCATTATACCTAGTTCAATCTCGTTACCGGCAAGTCTCTTTACTCGTTTTGTAATGCATCATCCCGCAACTAATTTATTAGTCACACTGCTTGCAAGGCTTATAGTGATGTGCATTACCGAGAGGGCCCAGAGATACCTCTCCGACAATCGGAGTGACAAATCCTAATCTCGATCTGTGCCAACTCAACAAACACCATCGGAGACACCTGTAGAGCATCTTTATAATCACTCAGTTACGTTGTGACGTTTGATAGCACACTAAGTGTTCCTCCGGTATTCGGGAGTTGCATAATCTCATAGTCATAGGAACATGTATAAGTTATGGAGAAAGCAATAGCAATAAATTAAACAATCATAGTGCTAAGCTAACAGATGGGTCATGTCCATCACATCATTCTCTAATGATGTGATCCCGTTTATCAAATGACAACACATTTCTATGGTTAGGAAACTTAACCATCTTTGATTAACGAGCTAGTCTAGTAGAGGCACACTAGGGACACTCTGTTTGTCTATGTATTCAGACATGTAGTAAGTTTCCGGTTAATACAATTCTAGCATGAATAATAAACATTCATCATGATATAAGGAAATGTAAATAACAACTTTATTATTGCCTCTAGGGCATATTTCCTTCAGTCTCCCACTTGCACTAGAGTCAATAATCCAGATTACATAGTAATGATTCTAACACCCATGGAGTCTTGGTGCTGATGATGTTTTGCTCATGAGAGAGGCTTAGTTAACGGGTCTGCAATATTCAGATCCGTATGTATCTTGCAAATCTCTATGTCTCCCTCCTTGACTTGATCGCGGATGGAATTGAAGCGTCTCTTGATGTGCTTGGTTCTCTTGTGAAATCTGGATTCCTTTGCCAAGGCAGTTGCACCAGTATTGTCACAAAAGATTTTCATTGGACCCGATGCACTAGGTACGACACCTAGATCGGATATGAATTCCTTCATCCAGACTCCTTCATTTGCTGCCCCCGAAGCAGCTATGCATTCTGCTTCACACGTACATCCCTCCATGACGCTTTGCTTAGAATTGCACCAACTGATAGCTCCACCATTCAATAAAAATATGTATCTGGTTTGTGACTGAGAGTCATCTGGATCAGTGTCAAAGCTTGCATCGGCATAACCATTTACGGCGAGCTCTTTGTCATCTCCATAAACAAGAAACATACCCTTAGTCCTTTTTAGGTATTTCAGGATGTTCTTGACCGCTGTCTAGTGATCCACTCCAGGATTACTTTGGTACCTTCCTGCTAAACTAATAGCAAGGTACACATCAGGTCTGGTACACAGCATTGCATACATGATAGAACCTATGGCCGAGGCATAGGGATGACTTTCATTTTCTCTCTATCTTCTGCAGTGGTCGAGCATTGAGTCTAACTCAACTTCACACCTTGTAACACAGGCAAGAACCCTTTCTTTGCTTGATCCATTTTGAACTTCTTCAAAACTTTATCAAGGTATGTGCTTTGTGAAAGTCCAATTAAGCGTCTTGATCTATGTCTATAGATCTTGATGCCCAATATATAAGCAGCTTCATCGAGATCTTTCATTGAAGAATTCTTATTCAAGTATCCTTTTATGCTATTCAGAAATTCAGTATCATTTTCGATCAATAATATGTCATCCACATATGATATCAGAAATCCTACAGAGCTCCCACTCACTTTCTTGTAAATACAGGTTTCTCCAAAAGTCTGTATAAAACCATATGCTTTGATCACACTATCAAAGCGTATATTCCAACTCCGAGATGCTTGCACCAGTCCATAAATGGATCGCTGGAGCTTACACACTTTGTTAGCACCTTTTGGATCGACAAAACCTTCTAGTTGCATCATATACAACTCTTCTTTAAGATATCCATTAAGGAATGCAGTTTTGACATCCATTTGCCAAATTTCATAATCATAAAATGCGGCAATTGCTAACATGATTCAGACGGACTTAAGCATCGTTATAGGTGAGAAGGTCTCATCGTAGTCAACTCCTTGAACTTGTCGAAAACCTTTCGCAACAAGTCGAGCTTTGTAGAGTAATACTTTGTTCTCATACATTGATCCCATCTCATATTTCATGGCCTCAAGCCATTTTGCGGAATCTGGGCTCATCATCGCTTCCTCATTGTAACGCCCACGATGTGGCTATATCTCCCACGTGTCGAGGCACGACTTAGAGGCATAACCGCATGGTGGTTTAGTCGCAAGAGGGGTAATCTTCACACAATCCCATGTACTGAATAAGAAAGGGATAAAGAGTTGGCTTACAATCGCCACTTCACACAAATAACAAGTAAACATACATCATCTAGAGTACAATCAAGGCCCGACTATGGAACCAAAATAAAGGAAGACAACCCCAAATGCTAGATCCCCAATCGTCCCAACTGGGCACCACTATTGATCATCCAGAAACGAAACATAGAAAATGATCAAAGGTCCTCATCGAGCTCCCACTTGAGCCCGGTTGCGTCACCTGCACTGGTATCATCGGCACTTGCAACTGTTTGGAAGTATCCGTGAGTCACGAGGACTCAACGATCTCACACCCGCGAGATCAAGACTATTTAAGCTTATGGGTAGGATAAGGTAATGAGGTGGACCTACAACAAGCGCTAAGCAAATATGGTGGCTAACATACGCAAATAAGAGTAAGATGAGAAGCTACGCAACGGTCCTGAAGCTAGAAGTGATCAAGAAGTGATCCTGAGACTACTTACGTTCAAACATAACCCAAGACCGTGTTCACTTCTCGACCTCCGCCGAAAAGAGACCATCACGGCTACGCACATAGTTGATGCATTTTAATTAAGTCAAGTGTCAAGTTCTCTACAACCGGACATTAACAAATTCCCATCTGCCACATAACCGTGGGCACGTCTTTCAAAAGTTTAAACCCTACAGGGGTGTCCCAACTTAGCCCATCACAAGCTCTCATGGTCAACGAAGGATATTCCTTCTCCCGGAAAGACCCGGTCAGTCTCGGAATCCCGGTTACAAGACATTTCGACAATGGTAAAACAAGACCAGCAAGACCACCCGAATGTGCCGACAAATCCCGATAGGAGCTGCGCATATCTCGTTCTCAGGGCACACCGGATGAACACTACGTATAGCTAAAACCAGCCCTCAAGTTTCCCCGAGGTGGCGCTGCAAGTGGTTCTAGGTTGGACCAACACTCGGAGGAGCACTGGCCCAGGGGGGTAAAATAAGATGACCCTCGGGCTCCGGAAACCCAAGGGAAAAAGGCTTAGATTGTTAGGAAAATGTAAAACCAAGGATGTGCCTTGCTGGAGGAGTTTTATTCAAAGCAAACTGTCAAGGGGGTCCCATAACCCCAACCACGTAAGGAACGCAAAATCAAGGAACATAACACCGGTATGACGGAAACTAGGGCGGCAAGAGTGGAACAAAACACCAGGCATAAGGCCGAGCCTTCCACCCTTTACCAAGTATATAGATGCATTAATTAAATAAGAGATATTGTGATATCCCAACGTATCCATGTTCCAACATGGAACAAACTTCAACTTCACCTGCAACTAGCAATGCTATAAGAGGGGCTGAGCAAAAGCGGTAACATAGCCAAACAACGGTTTGCTAGGAAGGTGGGTTAGAGGCTTGACATGGTAATATGGGAGGCATGTTATAACAAGTGGTAGGTAGCGCGACATAGCGATAGAACGAACAACTAGCAAAGCAAATATAGAAGTGGTATCGAGGGTATGGTCATCTTGCTTGAAATCCCGCAAGGAAGAAGAACGAGTCCATGAAGAAGATAAACGGACGTAGTCGAACAGATCCTCACAATCGCAACATTACCGGAACTAGCAAGGAGAAGTACAACCAGAAAGAAGCAAACAACATAGTAAACAACCATCACATAAACATGGCATGATGCACAAACAAGTATGATGCATGTACGGCTTAATGAGGCATGGCATGGCGAAGTGCACAAACAATACTACAAATTAAGTGGAGCTCAATATGCAACGAGTTGCATATTGACGAAACATCACATCAATTATTTAGTTCTCTCTTGTTTATGTACCCAACAATACTAAATGTTGTTAAACATGGTAACAGGTGAAGCATATGAAAACTACACATTTAAGCAAGTTTAAATGAGGCCGGAAACAGCAACAACAATTCTGGAAAATCCTCATATGCATATTTTGAATTAGCTACGGTTCTGCCCTAAACATAATTTTAGAGTTGTTAAACATGCAAAGTAATGCCACCATATTAAACTAGGCATTTTTCTACCCCATTTGCATATAAAGTTTATTTAAATCCGAGCTACGGTTAATTAGTTATGAAATAAAGCATTTTAGCATGGCATTTAAGCAAAATAATGCAAACAGCAGTTTAAACATAGATGAAAGTGGCATATTATGAAACTAGACAAAATTCTAAGCATATTACATATAAAGTTTAATTAATTCTGATGCATGGTTATTTAATTATGAGCAATGCAAGAAAATGGCATTTCTGTAATATGCATGTCCAGGATATTTAGCAAATACGTCCATGGGAAAAAACGTCCGCGGGCTGAAACTGAACTGGCCCAACAGGAGAAAGGAAAAAATAAAAGGTGGGGCGCTGGGGTGTGGCCTCACCCAATGGGCCTTGGCCCGTTCGACGGAGAGGAGGGGCCGGCAGGGGAGCGGGCAGGCCGCAGTTGCTAGGCTGCTCCTGGCTGGATCGAACGACAAGGTGGAAGGGGGCGCAGTCAACAGAGAAGCGAGACTTGGCGCTGGGTCATCCTCCTTGCGCAAGGGTGAAGCGGAGGAGGCGAGCAGGGCGGCGGTGGCTGGGAGCAGAGCTCCGGTGAGCGGGGCGAAGGGGCAGCGAGGTCCTGGGTATCCGGATCTAGCCGGGAACGGGCTTGGACGGCGCCGGGCTTGAGGAGGCCGAGGCGCCATGGTAGGGGAATGGCGGCAGCGGCGGGGGAACTTGGCGCATCCACAAGCACAGTTGAGGAAGGGGCACCGAGAGTGGGAGGTCGTAAGGTGCAGGTTGAGGAGCTCAGCGTCCATGGCGGCATCCATGGTTGGGCGGCGTTGTTCGGTTCCTGCAGAGACACGGGAGAGAGAGGGAGCATGATGTGAGAGAGAATCAAGGGAGGAAGAAGAAGAGGGAAGGAGGCAAGGCATGACGCTGGACCTGTGGCCGCCGGCGGCGATGCTTGTAGGGAGCTCCGGCGACCTGGGGAACGGATCTGGGCGGCGAGGAGCTCCTGTACAGCATGGGAGCCCACCTCCTGGCGGCTTGCACGGGCTGCAGGAGGAAGTCGCGGGGTCGCGAGGCCGAGGCAGGGGTGCTCGGGCAGAGGAGCAGATGCTCATGGACGAGGAGAGGCGCAGGAGATCGGGTGCTGTGGTGATCTGCTCCCCGGTGAGCTCAGGCGAGGCAGAGGGGATCCACGGGCGCGTGGGGGCTGCATTGGTTGGTCGGGGATGCAAAACGAGAAGGTGGTCGGGTCGGCCGGGTGGAGTGGATGGATTGGATCGGGGATCCCTAGGAAGGGGGAGACCAGGTAGAGCTAGTGGCGGCGGAGAGGAGGATGGATGGGATAGGATCCCTAGTTTCTAGGGTTGCCCACTATTTATAGTGCAATGAGATTAGGGTAGGGGCTATCACGTCGCTACGATCGTAAGCGGATGGCTGAGAAAATATAGGTTAGGAAGTCCAATTAAGAAAACGGATATGTTTTATAGATGTTTGGGGATGATCCGGACCCAACGGTAACGATAGTCCGGTTTGGGTTCGGGACAGTTTCGGACGTGCTCGAGAGGGGGCCTGAGAGAGGTCGACAAAGTCAAAGGGTCCTGACAAAGGTCAACGAAGACGAGGAAGAAGCAACAACTGTTAACGACTACGGGTTTAAAAAAACATGCGGATGCAATGCAGATGATGCGATGATGAATGCAACAAACAAACAAATCACACGTCGAAACTCGGAATCCATGGAAGGCATCTGGAGTGTCGGTCTCGGGGCGTTAGACTCATAGTTCGTAGGTTCGTCATGGTCAAGTAACATTACTTCCAGAATAGGATTACCGTACCACTCTGGTGCAGATCTTACTCTGGTTGACCTACGAGGTTCGGTAGTAACTTGATCAGAAGTTTCATGATCATCATCATTAGCTTCCTCACTAATTGGTGTAGGAATCACTGGAACTGATTTCAGTGATGAACTACTTTCCAATAAGGGATAAGGTACAGTTACCTCATCAAGTTCTACTTTCCTCCCACTCACTTCTTTCGAGAGAAACTCCTTCTACAGAAAGGATCCATTCTTAGCAATGAATATCTTGCCTTCGGATCTGTGATAGAAGGTGTACCCAACAGTCTCCTTTGGGTATCCTATGAAGACACATTTCTTCGATTTGGGTTCGATCTTATCAGGTTGAAGCTTTTTCACATAAGCATCGTAGCCCCAAACTTTAAGAAACGACAAGTTGGGTTTCTTGACAAACCACAGTTCATATGGTGTCGTCTCAACGTATTTCGATGGTACCCTATTTAACGTGAATGCAACCGTCTCTAAAGCATAACCCCAAAACGATAGCGGTAAATCATTAAGAGACATCATAGATCGCACCATATCTAATAAAGTGTGGTTGCGATGCTACCATTACACTGTGGTGTTCCAGGTGGCGTGGGTTGCGAAACTATTCCGCATTGTTTCAAATGAAGACCAAACTCATAACTCAAATATTCACCTCCACGATCAGATTGTAGAAACTTAATTTTCTTGTTACGATGATTTTCCACTTCACTCTAAAATTCTTTGAACTTTAAAATGTTCCAGACTTATGTTTCATCAAGTAGATATACCCATATCTGCTCAAATCATCTGTCAAGGTTAGAAAATAACGATACCCACCACGAGCATCAACACTCATCGGACTGCATACATCAGTATGTATTATTTCCAGTAAGTCTGTTGCTCGTTCGATTGTTGCGGAGAACGGAGTCTTAGTCATCTTGCCCATGAGGCATGGTTCGCAAGCATCAAGTGATTCCAAAAGCCCATCAGCATGGAGTTTCTTCATGCGCATTACACCAATATGACCTAAACAGCAGTGCCACAAATAAGTTGCACTATAATTATTAAACTTATATATTTTGGCTTCAATACTATGAATATGTGTATCACTACTATCAAGATTCAATAAAAATAGACCACTCCTCAAGGGTGCATGACCATAAAAGATATTACTCATATAAATAGAACAACCATTATTCCCTGATTTAAATGAATAACCGTCTTGCATCAAACAAGATCCAGATATAATGTTCATTCTTAACGCTGGCACCAAATAACAATTATTCAGGTCTAATACTAATCCTGAAGGTAGATGTAGAGGTAGCGTGCTGACCGCGATCACATTGACTTTGGAACCATTTCCCACACGCATTGTCACCTCGTCCTTAGCCAATCTTCGCTTAATCCGTAGCCCCTGTTTCGAGTTGCAAATATTAGCAACAAAACCAGTATCAAATACCCAAGCGCTACTGCGAGCATTAGTACGGTACACATCAATAACATGTATATCAAATATACCTTTCACTTTGCCATCCTTCTTATCCTCCAAATACTTAGGGAAGTTCCGCTTCCAGTGAGCAGTCCCTTTGCAGTAGAAGCACTCAGTCTCAGGCTTAGGTCCAGACTTGGGCTTCTTCACTTGAGCAGCAACTTGCTTGCCGTTCTTCTTGAAGTTCCCCTTCTTCCCTTTGCCCTTCTTCTTGAAACTAGTGGTCTTGTTGACCATCAACACTTGATGCTCCTTCTTGATTTCTACTTGCGCGGCCTTTAGCATTGCGAAAAGCTCGGGAATTGTCTTATCCATCCCTTGCATATTATAGTTCATCACGAAGCTTTTGTAGCTTGGTGGCAGTGATTGAAGAACTCTGTCAATGACACTATCATCAGGAAGATTAACTCCCAGTTGAGTCAAGTGGTTGTGGTACCCAGACATTTTGAGTATATGTTCACTAATAGAGCTATTGTCCTCCATCTTGCAGCTGTAGAACTTATTGGAGACTTCATATCTCTCAATCCGGGCATTTGCTTGAAATATTAACTTCAACTCCTGGAACATATCATATGCTCCATGACGTTCAAAACGTCGTTGAAGTCCCGATTCTAAGCCGTAAAGTAGTCATCAGCTTTGCTCTGCCAGACATTCATAACATCTAGTGTTGCTCCTGCAGCGGGCTTTGCACCTAGCGGTGCTTCCAAGGCGTAATTCTTCTGTGCAGCAATGAGGATAATCCTCAAGTTACGGACCCAGTCCGTGTAGTTGCTACCATCATCTTTCAACTTAGAGCATCTCCAGCCGTTGCCCCCCCAGGCGGCAATTTTACGCGCCCCCTGGGGGCAAGCCGGTGCTAAAATCGGCGCGGGGGCGAGCAGGTTCCCAGCCGCTCGCCCCAGACGTGGTTTTTTTTATTTTAAAAAATCTGAATTCGGCAACGTTCGGCTAAGTTCGGCAAATCTGACATTAATATTCAACATGTTCGGTGTTACATAAATTATTTAAAAAAATACATCTACGGGGCAGAGAAGTTGCTGAGCGCGGCAAAGTCGCCGACATCATCGTCGTCGGCCTTCTCCTTCTTGACGGCGCGGCCGCCCCTGCTGGACCCCTGCCCGGCGTCTCCAAGGCGGACCAATGGTGGCGGCGGCGTGTCGTCGTCGTCGCTGTCATCAAGGACGACGGCGCCTCCCTCGTCGGGGCCACGACACCGAGCTTCAAACCGCTCATAGGCAGCGCGCTGGCGCTCCAGCTCCAGCTGTGCCCAGTCATCGCGTGCCCATTTGTAACACCCACGATGCGGCTATATCTCCCACGTGTCGGAGCACGACTTAGAGACATAACCGCATAGTAGGCATGTCACAAGAGGGGTAATCTTTACACATCCCATGTACTGAATAAGAAAGGGGATAAAGAGTTGGCTTACAATCGCCACTTCACACAAATACAAGTTATACATACATCATCCAGAATACAATCAATGTCCGACTACGGAACCAAAATAAAAGAAAGACCACCGCAAATGCTAGATCCCCGATCGTCCCGACTGGGCTCCACTACTGATCAAAAGGAAACGAAACACCACAACGAAAAGGTCTTCATCGAGCTCCCACTTGAGCTCGGTTGCGTCACCTGCACTAGTATCATCGGCACCTGCAACTGTTTGGAAGTATCTGTGAGCCACGAGGACTCAGCAATCTCACACCCGCGAGATCAAGACTATTTAAGCTTATAGGTAGGAAAGGGGGTGAGGTGGAACTGCAGCAAGCACTAGCATATATGGTGGCTAACATACGCAAATAAGAGCGAGAAGAGAAGCAATGCATGGTCGTGAACTAGAAGTGATCAAGAAGTGATCCTGAAACTACTTACGTCCAAGCATAACACAAGAACCGTGTTCACTTCCCGGACTCCGCCAAAAAGAGACCATCACGGCTACACACGCGGTTGATGCATTTTAATTAAGTTAAGTGTCAAGTTTTCTACAACCGGATATTAACAAATTCCCATCTGCCCATAACCGCGGGCATGGCTTTTGAAAGTTCAAAACCCTGCAGGGGTGTCCCAACTTAG
This sequence comes from Triticum urartu, assembly GCF_056163025.1. NCBI lineage: Eukaryota > Viridiplantae > Streptophyta > Magnoliopsida > Poales > Poaceae > Triticum > Triticum urartu. The sequence continues at coordinate 376,387,266 of NC_141878.1, read as the reverse complement.
CCCATCACAAGCTCTCATGGTCAACGAAGGATATTCCTTCTCCCAGGAAGACCCGATCAGACTCGGAATCCCGGTTATAAGACATTTCGACAATGGTAAAACAAGACCAGTAAGAGCACCCGCTGTGCCGACAAATCCCGATAGGAGCTGCACATATCTCGTTCTCAGGGCACACCGGATAAGCTAAGCATACAGGAACCAACATAACCCAAGTTGCCAAGGAACGGCCCCGCACGGTGCTCTAGTTTGGACCAACACTCAGGGGAGCACTGGCCCGGGGGTTGAAAATAAAGATGACCCTTGAGTCCACGAAACCCAAGGGAAAAAGGCTCAGGTGGCAAATGGTAAAACCAAGGTTGGGACTTGTCGGAGGAGTTTTATTCAAGGCGAACTATCAAGAGGTTCCCATTATAACCCAACTGCGTAAGGAACGCAAAATCAAGGAACATAACACCGGTATGACGGAAACTAGGGCGGAAAGAGTGGAACAAAACACCTGGCATAAGGCCGAGCCTTCCACCCTTTACCAAGTATATAGGTGCATTAAAGTAAACAAGATATAATAATGATATCCCAACAATAATCATGTTCCAACAAGGAACAAACTCCATCTTCACCTGCAACTAGCAACGCTATAAGAGGGGCTAAGCAAAGCGGTAACATAGCCAAACAACGGTTTGCTAGGAAAGGTGGCTTAGAGGCTTGACATGGCTAAATGGGAGGCATGATATAGCAAGTGGTAAGTATCGTAGCATAGCAATAGAGCGAGCAAAGATAGAAGTGATTTCGAGGGTATGGTCATCTTGCCTGAGATCCCGCAAGGAAGAAGAACGAGTCCATGAAGAAGTCAAACGGACGAAGTCGAACGAATGCTCACAACTCCAGAACGAAACCGAAGCTAACGCGAGAAGCAACCCGGAAAGAAGCAAACAACATGGTAAAAAACCATCACATCAACATGGCATGTGATACGTCTCCGTCGTATCTATAATTTTTTATTGTTCCATGCCAATATTCTACAACTTTCATATACTTTTGGCAACTTCTTATACTATTTTTGGGACTAACATATTGATCCAGTGCCCAGTGCCAGTTCCTGTTTGTTGCATGTTTTTTGTTTCGCAGAATATCCATATCAAACGGAGTCGAAATGGGATAAAAACTGACGAAGATTTTTTGGAATATATATGATTTTTGGGAAGAAAAATCCACGCGAGACGATGTCCAAGGGGGGCACGAGGCAGGGGGCGCGCCCCTGACCCTCATGGCCACCCCGTAAGGCGGTTGATGCCCTTCTTTCGCCGCAATAAAGCTAATATCCGGATAGAGATTGTGTTAAAATTTCAGCCCAATCGGAGTTACGGATCTCCGGAAATATAAGAAACGGTGAAAGGGAAGAATCAGAGAACGCAGAAACAGAGAGAGACAGAGAGACAGATCCAATCTCAAAGGGGATCTCGCCCCTCCCACGCCATGGAGGCCATGGACCAGAGGGGAAACCCTTCTCCCATCTAGGGAGGAGGTCAATGAAGAAGAAGGAGGAGGTGGGCTCTCCCCCCCTCGCTTCCGGTGGCGCCAGAGTGCCACCGGGGGCCATCATCATCACCGCAATCTTCACCAACAACTTCACCGCCATCATCACCAACTCTTCCCCCCTCTATGCAGTGGTGTAACCTCTCTCTTACCCACTGTAATCTCTACTTAAACATGGTGCTCAACCCTATATATTATTTCCCAATGATGTATGGCTATCCTATGATGTTTGAGTAGATATATTTTGTCCTATGGGCTATTTGATGATCGTGATTGGTTTGAGTTGCATGTTTTATTATTGATGTTGTCCTATGGTGCTCTCCGTGTCGCGCAAGCGTGAGGGATTACCGCTGTAGGGTGTTACAATACGTTCATGATTCGCTTATAGTGGGTTGCGTGAGTGACTGAAACGCAAACTCGAGTAAGGGGGTTGTTGCGTATGGGATAAAGAGGACTTGATGCTTTAATGCTATGGTTGGGTTTTACCTTAATGATGTTTAGTAGTTGCAGATGCTTGCTAGAGTTCCAATCATAAGTGCATATGATCCAAGTAGAGAAAGTATGTTAGCTTATGCCTCTCCCTCATATAAAATTGCAATAATGATTACCGGTCTAGTTATCGATTGCCTAGGGATAAATAACTTTCTCGTAACAACAAGCTCTTTACTAAACCTAACTTAGTTGTGTCTTTATCTAAACAGCCCCTACTTTTTATTTACTTGCTCTTTATTATCTTGCAAACCTATCCAAAAACACCTACAAAGTACTTCTAGTTTCATACTTGTTCTAGGTAAAGCGAACGTCAAGCGTGCGTAGAGTTGTATCGGTGGTCGATAGAACTTGAGGGAATATTTGTTCTACCTTTAGCTGCTCGTTGGGTTCGACACTCTTACTTATCAAAAATTGTTGTGACCCCCTATACTTGTGGGTTATCAGTATGATGCACAACCAAGTATGATGCATGTCCGGTTAAAGAGGCATGGCATGGCAAAGTGCACAAACAATACTACAAATTAAGTGGAGCTCAATATGCAACGAGTTGCATATTGACGAAACACCACATCAATTATTTAGTTCGGTCTCGTTTATGTACCCAACAATATTAAATGTTGTTAAACATGGCAAGAGGTGGAGCATAAGTAAACTAAACATTTAGGCAAGTTTAAATGAGGCCGGAAATAACAAACAACAATTCCGGTAAATCCCCATATGCATTTAGCAATTTAATGCAAACAACAATTTTAAACATTTTAAATGTTGTTATCATGATGCGGATGACATGTGCAAGTTATGCAATTTTTATTAAAAGTTGACATGAGCATAATATGGAGCATTTGGTCGCCACGACAGAAAGAAAGGGGTGTCATGGCGGCGAAAACAGAAACGGTGCCATGGCAACGTTCCGATTCCGGTAGCTCATGGAGATACCGGTGCAAAGGAAGTGTGGCGGGAGCGTGCAAAAGATGGTGGGGTGATCCCGGTAACCGGGTCCCCACAGGTTAGCAGCAAACGAGGAGGACCGAGCAAGTGACAACTTGGACACGGTGCAAACATAGGGTGCAACTCATACATCACACAACATGCATTCGTTCCGCGGGTCATCGTCTCGGCGGTTATACCTTCGAAGCATGCAATCGGGATGGTTCGGGTTCGGTGCAAAGTAGAGGAAGTAGATGTTCTCAGGGCATTCGTAGTGGAAGTAGTGGTACACGGCAACGGTAGTCGTACACGGGTCTTCGGCCATGGTAGTAGTCGTACAATGTTTTCGTAGATGTTCAGGGTCACGGCGAGAAACTTGACGTCCATGGTTCTTCAAGGGTCGACGGTAGAGGTACACTTGTTGAAGCAGAACTTGACGAAATCCATCTGGAGGTAGCCGTTCATGGTCGTACCCATGTTGACATGCAGCAAGGTGGTCTTGATGGATCGTAGTCGAACTTGGCGGTCCATATGCCATCGTAGATGAACTTGGCGACAGTGATTCTTATGCTCACGAAACAGCAAAGAAACACAGCAGTGGAGCTCTTGTGGTGTCAACGAAGATGGGCAGCAGTGCTTCTGCTCGCAGCGGTGGATGGCAGGCTTGCTTGAGGAGGAGGCGGCGCTCAAACGAGGCTCCTGGCTCGGGAACGACGGGCGCAGGGAAGGCCAGTGGCGAGGACTTGGCACGGCGGAGCGCTCCAGCAAGGCAGTAGCGGCAGCAGGAACTCGACACAGCAGCGAGAGTTTGCAGAGGAGGTCCGGGACGAGCAGGATGCAGAGCAAGGCGATGCTGGTGAGGCAGGGGACGGCGGCTTGACGCGGCTCCAGCGATTCTCCCATGAATCGGGACGAGGAGGCCACGGCCTTGGGCATAGATGTAGGGGAGCACCGACGCAGGACTTGCGCCTCGATGAAGAGCAGCAGCAGCGAGCGGCTCCAGGAGAGGGCGTAGAGAAGGAGCTCCGGCGAAGGCACGTCGAGGGCAAGCCGGGTCGAGGGCGGCGAGCTCATGGGGTCACGGGGTGGTCGTCCAGGGGCCTCACTCCTCTCCTTTCCCGCGGGAGGCGGCACGAGCGATGGAGAGGGAGATGGGAGGTTCGGTCGTGAGGAAGAGCGAGAGGAGGGAGATGGGATCGAGCGGTAAGAGGCTGGCGGCGCGAGGACAAGGGGGAATCGAGGGAGAGAATGACTCAGGCACGGGCGCTCCTCTCCTGGCGGCGCTGGAGGGAGGAACGAAGGAGGAGGAGGGGGTTCGAGGGAGATGTTCGGCTAGGCCTAGGGTTACGGGGGAGTGGGCCTTGGAGCCGGCCTAGTAGAGAGGGGGCTTGGTGGGAGGTCCAAGTGGCCAGGTAGGCTGAACTCCTCCCTCTCTCTCTCCCATTCTTTTCCATTTAAAACAAAACAGAAAAAGAGAAAGAAAAGAAAGAGAAGGTATGGGTGGAATCTGGGCATGGGGATAATTTTCACGGACTCGTAAAAATGTGCACGGTCCGAGAAAATAGAAAAGGTCAAGTTTGAAAGATTAAATTCAAATTCCTTTGAATTTAATTCAAAAGGTTTGAACTAGGACAGGTTTTTCAAAGTGCCCAAAAATGTTGAGAATATAGGTGGAGCTCCGGAAAATGACGAAAGGACATATGGAAAAGTTAGAGGCCAAGAGTTGTGATAACAAAGGCATTGGGATTTTTGCAAGTGTGTTATGGTGAATTCCAAAATAAAGGAATATTTTCTATAGCTCTCTAAATATCGAGGGGATATGTTGTAAAGAGAATCACCATGTGAATTCCCTCGGTTTAAATGGATCGAAGATCCATACGATTTAATTGTTGAGAAAAAGATGGCATGATGACATGAGGCAATGCACATGATGCAAAGATGAATGCAACAGACAAAACAAAACACACAACGAATCTCGGAAACCCTGGAAGGCATCTGAAGCTCCGGTCTTGGGGCGTCATACCATTTGAGGGCCGCCGCGTCGTCGAGCTCCTCCTCCTGGGCGCCGCCGGCGAGCCCGGGCTCCGCCTTCATGACGGGGAGCCTCGGCTCCGTCTTGACGGCGGCGTGCCCCGGCTCCGTCTTTGGCTTGACAAAGCGTGGAGGAGCCGAGGAGGGGGCGCGCCTGCCACCCTCGTTGATGACGATGTCGGCGCTGCGGGTGCGCCGACCGAGCGGTGTCTGTGCGGCGGGCTCGGCCTTGACACCGAACAGTGCCGGCGAGCCGGAAGAGTGGGAGGAGGAGTGGGAGGACGAGGAAGAAGAGGAGGAGTCGAACCTCCTCGGTGCTCCGGCGGGGGGGGGGGGGGGGGGGGGGGACGACCGCCGCAGCAGGGTATGCCAGCGGCGGGTTATTGCCGCCCTCGAGGTACTCCAGCACCTCGTGGAGTGTGGGGCCCGGGATGCCCCACCAGACGCGGCGGCTGTCTCTGTTCTTGACGCCGCTGACCACCGGCGCCCCATTCGTGGACGCCAGTCGCTGCTGGAAGTAGTCCGCCTACGCCGCATGGTTGTCAGCGGCGTACTAGGGGAGGGCGCGCTGTTCCTCCGTGAGGGACGCCCGCATGTGGTCGACCTCGGCGGCGAAGACGCCGGGGCGCGCGTCGACGTCGGGCACCCAGGGGATGGGGCCGCCGCCGTTGCTGAGCCTCCACCCCGTCGGCCCGGTGCGCATGTCCGGTGGCGCCAGGATGTTGGCCTCGAAAAGCAGCCAGGCCTCCCACTCCTGGAGCGAGCGGCAGCCGAAGCCGTTGGCCGCCGCGGCATCGCCCGGGAAGCGTTCGGCCATCGTCGGGGAAGGGGAGGACGGGGGAGCTCAACAGCGCAGACTGGAGAGTGCAGAGACGGGGGACCTCGGCGGCTGGTTTGGGCTCAGGCTGGTGTGGCCAGCGGCGAGGGGAGCGTCGGGTTTTATAGCCCGCATCGTGTGTACGCATGGCGGGACGAGAGGCGTCGCCGCGCCGCTCGTGACGCGCCTCCCGCGAGGAATCAGTGGCAAGGCTGACCGGGGGCAACCTTGCCATTAATTCCCCGCGGGAAACTGAGGCGCTCTAGGGGAAGACGAGGCGCCGTCTCGCTGACGCGGCTAGCCCGCGGTTCTTTCGCGCCAAAAACGCTCGTCGCGGCGCCCCCCAGCGCGTCGGCTTCGGCCTGGGTACGCCGGTGTCAATTTCGGCCCATGCCAGCGAAAAACGAGCTCCTGGGGGCGCGACTGGGCCGTTCTTTGGGCGGCAGCGCGGGAAAAACGCCTGGGGAGGGCCTGTTGGGGGCGCGGCTAGAGATGCTCTTAGATTTCTCTAGGAACGCATTAAAATTCAACGGAACAACAGCACGGGCCATTTATCTACAACAACATAGACATGCAAAATACTATCAGGTACTAAGTTCATGATAAATTAAAGTTCAATTAATCATATTACTTAAGAACTCCCACTTAGAAATATACCCCTCTAATCATCTAAGTGATCATGTGATCCATATCAACTAAACCATGTCCGATCATCACGTGAGATGGAGAAGTTTTCAATGGTGAACATCACTATGTTGATCATATCTACTATATGATTCATGCTCGACCTTTCGATCTCAGTGTTGCGAGGCCATATCTGCATATGCTAGGCCCGTCAAGTTTAACCCGAGTATCATGCTTGTGCAAAACTGGCTTGCACCCGTTGTATGTGAACGTAGAGCTTATCACACCCGATCATCACGTGGTGTCTCGGCACGACGAACTGTAGCAACGGTGCATACTCAGGGAGAACATTTATACCTTGAAATTTAGTGAGAGATCATCTTATAATGCTACCGCCGTACTAAGCAAAATAAGATGCATAAAGGATAAACATCTCATGCAATCAATATAAGTGATATGATATGGCCATCATCATCTTGTGCCTTTGTGTTGGGGAACGTAGTAATAATTCAAAATTTTCCTACGTGTCACCAAGATCAATCTAGGAGATGCTAGCATTGAGAGAGAGGGAGTGCATCTTCATACCCTTGAAGATCGCTAAGCGGAAGCGTTACAAGGAACGTGGATGATGGAGTCGTACTCGCGGCGATTGAAATCGCGGAAGATCCGATCCAGCGCCGAACGGACGGCGCCTCTGCGTTTAATACACGTATATCCCGGGGATGTCTCCTCCTTCTTGATCCATCAAGGGGAGAGGAGAAGTTGAGGGAGAGCTCCGGCAGCATGACAGCGTGGTGGTGGAGCTTGCAGTTCTCCGGCAGGGCTTCGCCAAGCACTACGGAGGAGGAGGTGTTGGAGAGGGGGAGGGGCTGCGCCAGGGGAAGGGTATGGCAGCCCTCCCACCCCCCACTATTTATAGGGGAAGAGGAGAGGGGGCCGCCCCCCCCCCCAGATCCCATCTACAAGGGGGCGGCGGCCAAGGGGGAACTTGGCCCCCAAGTCAGGTGGGAGGCGCCCCCACCCCTACTGTTTCTAACCCTAGGTGCCTAGGGCCCCTTGGGGGCGCATCAGCCCACCAGGGGCTGGTTCCCTCCCTTGTTCAGCCCACTTGGCCCACCGGGGCAGGTGGCCCCACCCGGTGGACCCCCAGACACCTTTCGGTGGTCCCGGTACAATACCGATAACCCCAAAACCATTCTGGAGACTGAAACTGGACTTCCCATATATAAATCTTCACCTCCGGACCATTCCAGAACTCCTCGTGACGTCCGGGATCTCATCCAGGACTCCGAACAACCTTCGGTAACCACATACTATTTCTCATAACAACTCTAGCGTCACCGAACCTTGAGTGTGTAGACCCTACGGGTTCGGGAACCATGCAGACATGACCGAGACATCTCTCCAGCCAATAACCAACAGCGGGATATGGATACCCATGTTGTCTCCCACATGTTCCACGATGATCTCATCAGATGAACCACGATATCTAGGATTCAATCAATCCCGTATACAATTCCCTTTGTCTATCGGCATGTTACTTGCCCGAGATTCGATTGTCGGTATCTCTATACCTCGTTCAACCTCGTTACCGGCAAGTCTCTTTACTCGTTCCGTAATGCATGATCCCTTGGCTAACTCCTTAGTCATATTGAGCTCGTTATGATGATGCATTACCGAGTGGGCCCAGAGATACCTCTCCGTCATACGGAGTGACAAATCCAGGTCTCGATTCGTGCCAACCCAACAGATACTTTCGGAGATACCTGTAGTGTACCTTTATAGCCAGCCAGTTACGTTGTGACATTTGGTACACCCAAAGCATTCCTACGGTATCCGGGAGTTGCACAATCTCATGGTCTAAGGAAATGATACTTGACTTTAGAAAAGTTTTAGCAAACGAACTACACGATCTTGTGCTACACTTAGGATTGGGTCTTGTCCATCACATCATTCTCCTAATAATGTGATCTCGTTATCAATGACATCCAATGTCCATGGTCAGGAAACCATGACCATCTATTGATCAACGAGCTAGTTAACTAGAGGCTTACTATGGACATATTACGATCTATGTATTCACACATGTATTACGGTTTCCGATTAATACAATTATAGCATGAACAATAGACAATTATCATGAACACGGAAATATAATAATAACCACTTTATTATTGCCTCTAGGGCATATTTTCAACAGTCTCCCACCTGCACTAGAGTCAATAATCTAGTTACATTGTGATGAATTGAACACCCATAGAGTTCTGGTGTTGATCATGTTTTGCTCGCGGAAGAGGTTTAGTCAACGGATCTGCGACATTCAGATCCGTATGCACTTTACAAATATCTATGTCTCCATCTTGAATATATTCACGAATGGAGTTGAAGCGACGCTTGATATGCCTGGTCTTCTTGTGAAACCTGGGCTCCTTGGCAAGGGCAATAGCTACAGTGTTGCCACAGAAGAGAGTCATCGGGCCCGACGCATTGGGAATAACTCCTAGGTCGGTGATGAACTCCTTCATCCAGACTGCTTCCTGTGCTGCCTCCGAGGTTGCTATGTAATCCACTTCACATGTAGATCCCGCCATGACGCTTTGCTTGCAACTGCACTAGCTGACTGCCCCACCATTCAAAATGTACACGTAACCCTTTACGACGAGGTCTTCGTCACCTCCATAAACGAGGAACATATCCTTACTCCTTTTCAGGTACTTTAGGATATTCTTGACCGTTGTCCAGTGTTCCATACCGGGATTACTTTGGTACCTCCCTACCAAACTTACGACAAGGTTCACATCAGGTCTGGTACACAGCATGGCATACATAATAGACCCTATGGCTGAGGCATAGGGGATGACACACATCTTTTCTCTATCTTCTACCGAGGTCGGGCATTGAGCCGTGCTCAATTTCACACCTTGCAATATAGGCAAGAACCCCTTCTTGGACTGATCCATATTGAACTTCTTCAATATCTTGTCAAGGTGCGTGCTTTGTGAAAGACCAATGAGGCATCTCGATCTGTCTCTATAGATCTTGATGCCTAATATGTAACCAGCTTCTCCAAGGTCCTTCATTGAAAAACACTTATTCAAGTAGGCCTTTATGCTTTTCAAAAGTTCTATATCATTTACCATCAATAGTATATCATCCACATATAATATGAGAAATGCTACAGAGCTCCCACTCACTCTCCTGTAAACATAGGCTTCTCCATAAGTCTGTGTAAGCCCAAACGCTTTGATCATCTCATCAAAGCGAATGTTCCAACTCTGAGATGCTTGCACCAGCCCATAGATTGAGCGCTGGAGCTTACATACCTTGTCAGCATTCTTAGGATCGAAACCTTCCGGATGCATCATATACAATTCTTCCTTAAGTAAACCATTAAGGAATGCCATTTTGACGTCCATTTGCCATATCTCATAATCATAGAATGCGGCAATTGCTAACATGATTCGGACGGACTTTAGCTTTGCTACGGGTCAGAAGGTCTCATTGTAGTGAACCCCTTGAACTTGTCGATAACCCTTAGCGACAAGCCGAGCCTTATAGATGGTCACATTACCATCCGTGTCAGTCTTCTTCTTAAAGATCCATTTATTCTCTATGGCTTGCCGATCATCGGGCAAGTCTGTCAAAGTCCATACTTCATTTTCATACATGGATCCCATCTCGGATTTCATGGCTTCAAGACATTTGTTGGAGTCCGGGCCCGCCATCGCTTCTTCATAGGTCGAAGGTTCACCGTTGTCTAACAACATGATTTCCAGGACAGGGTTGCCATACCACTCTGGTGCGGAACGTGTCCTCATTGACCTACAAAGTTCAGTAGCTTGATCCGAAGACTCATGATCAGCATCATTATCTTCCTCTCTAGTCGGTGCAGGCACCACGGAAACATCTTCCTGAGCTGCGCTACTCTCAGGTTCAAGAGGCAGTACCTCATCAAGTTCTACTTTCCTCCCACTTACTTCTTTCGAGAGAAACTCTTTCTCTAGAAAGGATCCATTCTTGGCAACAAAGATCTTGCCTTTGGATCTAAGGTAGAAGGTATACCCGATAGTTTCCTTAGGGTATCCTATGAAGACGCATTTTTCCGACTTGGGTTCAAGCTTTTCAAGTTGAAGTTTCTTGACATAAGTATCTGTAACGCCCTCGATGCGGCTATATCTCCTACGTGTCGAGGCACGACTTAGAGGCATAACCGCATTGAAAGCAATGTCGCAAGTTAGGCAATCATCACAACATCCCATGTAATATGGATAATAAAAGGGGAGATACATAGTTGGCTTACACTCGCCACGTCAATCAAAGTACATAAACATTACATCAACCAATCACTCATGGCCCGACTATGGTGCCAAAATAAAAGATCAACCCAACATGCGACACGGTCCCGATCGCCCCAACTGGGCACCACTACTGATCATCAGGGAAAGACACATAGTAACGGCGTGAGTCCTCGTCGAACTCCCACTTGAGCTCAAGCGCGTCATCTGGAACGGAGTCATCAGGCCCTGCATCTGGTTTGGAAGTAATCTGTGAGCCACAGGGACTCAGCAATCTCGCACCCTCGCGATCAGGAATATTTAAGCTTATAGGTAAGGCAAGGTAAAATATGAGGAGCTGCAGCAAGCGACTAGCATATATGGTGGCTAACCTGTTCGCAAAAGAGAGCGAGAAGAGAAGGCAAAGCGCGAACGCATGACTAGAGAACAACCTGCGGCAAGCATTACTCCAACACCGTGTTCACTTCCCGGACTCCGCCAAGAAGGGACCATCACGGTAACTCACACAGTTGTTTCATTTTAATTAAGTTTAGGTTCAAGTTATCTACAACCGGACATTAACAAATTCCCATCTGCCCATAACCGCGGGCACGGCTTTCGAAAGTTCAAATCCCTGCAGGGGAGTCCCAACTTAGCCCATGACAAGCTCTCACAGTCAACGAAGGAATAGACCTTCTCCCAAGACATTCCGATCAGACTCGGTATCCCGGTTCTACAAGACACTTCGACAAGTTAAAACAAATCCAGCAACACCGCCCGAATGTCCCGACAAATCTCGATAGGAGCTGCACATATCTCGTTCTCAGGGCACACTCAGATGAGACTAGCTACGAGTAAAACCAACCCTCAAGTTTCCCCGAGGTGGCCCCGCAGGCAGCTCGGTCGGACCAACACTCAGAGGAGCACTGGCCCAGGGGGGGCTTAAAATAAGATGACCCTCGGGCTCCGGAAACCCAAGGGAAAAGAGGCTAGGTGGCAAATGGTAAAACCAAGGTTGGGCATTGACGGAAAAGCTTTATTCAAGGCAAACTATCAAGGGGTTCCCATTATCACCCAACCGCGTAAGAACGCAAAATCCGGGAACATAACACCGATATGACGGAAACTAGGGCGGCAAGAGTGGAACAAAACACTAGGCGAGAGGCCGAGCCTTCCACCCTTTACCAAGTATATAGATGCATTAAGATAACAAGATAAAATAATGATATCCCAACAAGTAAATAATGTTCCAACAAGGAACAGTCTCCAATCTTCACCTGCAACTAGCAACGCTATAAGAGGGGCTGAGCAAAGCAGTAACATAGCCAATCAACGGTTTGCTAGGACATGGTGGGTTAGAGGTTTGACATGGAAATTTGGGAGGCATGATAAGCAAGTGGTAGGCATCGTAGCATAGGCATAGCAAAAGAGCGAGCATCTAGCAAAGCAAAGATAGAAGTGATTTCGAGGGTATGATCATCTTGCCTGCAAAGTTGTCAGAGTTGACTGGATCCTCGAAAGCAAACTCAACGGGCTCCTCGTTAGCGAACTCGTCTCCCGGCTCTACCCAAACAAGACAAAACAAGCAAACGGAACACAATCAACCACGTGCAAAGCTCAAACAACATGATGCAAACATGGTATGCTATGCGGGATGCGGGATGCAATGCATATGCAAGATTTGACAAAGAATGAATGAACCTGGACTCAACTTGGAAATCCAAGTGTTCCACTGGAAAGGTGAGATGATTTCGCTTGAAAACGATATAAAGAACGCCGGAATCGGAGTCACGGTTTAGAAATGGCAAGCAATTCAAATATGACAACGGTCTGCGATATACAGCAAGTAGCCATCTAAATGCAACCAGATGAACATGCTACAACACTCAAACATTGCAACAAAATACATGGCAGGGATCCATTCATGATGCTCAACAAAAGATGAACACTGAGCTACGGCCAAATCATCCATTAAGAGGTTCAAACAAGCATGGCAAAAATGCATTTGGTAAACAGATCTCAGACTTAGTGAAATTAACACTTGTCTGGAATTTCAGATCGGATAGCACACTTTGAAGAATGAAAACTATATGCTACAGGGCCTGAACATGGCAAACTAAAGCATGGCATGGAGCTACTCAAAGAGCTTAACAAAAGTCCCTTAGTGACCTTGAGCCAAAAGGGATCAGAAAATACATTTGCAAGCATGTGAACATGGCAAAAACATAATCAGATCTCAGACTCGGTGAAAACTGGAGCATGCAAAATCAGATATCAAGTAGGCATGTTTACGAGCTCGATGCACTCACTACAGAGCAAGTCATGGTAACCTAAGCACACACCCATTAAGAATACACATAATACAAGCTAGACATGGCAAGAACAATAGCATAGCATGCACGGATCAACTACAACATCCTCGGCAAAATCGCTAACAAGTAGACAATCTGCCCAGATTCACGAAATAGCAAAAGTAGAGCTCGATTGACTCAAGCTAGGGTGCTCCACAATTTCAAACAAAGACATGGATGGATAGAACACTACAAGATTAACAAAACATCCTTACTGATCATCCTCAAAAGAGGCACGGATCACTAGGAAACAACATGAACATATGGCATATTGAGATAAACAGATCAAGGACTTAGTGGAATTGCTAAGTCCCTGAAATTAGCATTAACGAATGCACCACTTTGCAAGCTTGTGCTAGTCACCACACACATCACAAAAATACATGGATTGCACCTATGGAAAGATGACAAAGCATATAACAAAACATATGTAGAGCTCAGGGGCATATCATGCACACATTAATCATGGCAAAAATGACAAATATCTAATTGGAGCAGCAGATCTGGCAATTATCTCAAATGGCATTCTTCCAACAGCATTTCGGGCATCAAGATGAACTCAAATGAAGATGATGCAATGAGATGAAATGATGTACTCTCTGAGGTGAACATTTTGATATGCTATATGCCCAAAACGGAGCTACGGATGCGGAGTTACGGCACGACGAACATAGCAAAATAGTTAGGGTTTCGGAGCAAAAAGTCAACCAAGGCAATTCCAGATCTAGATCCGGCCCGAGTGTACTGTAGCAGTGGCATGGACTTCGAGGTTCGCCGGAGTCGGAGTCGGACTTGCCGGAGACGGAGTTGGGCACCGGAGTGGTAGGAGCTCGTGGGGAGGAGGCCGGAGCCGGACTTGGGCGGCGCGGGCGGAGGCGCACGGCGTCGGGGAAGAAGAGGCAGGCACCGGGGCGGCAAGCGGCGTGGTCGGCGAGGTCGCCGGACGCCGGTCTCGGGCGGCGCGCGCTCCGGCGCGGCGGCACAGCTCGGGGAGAGGCGGCGCGGAGGGCGGGGAACAGGCACGGGCGGCGGCGCGCCTTCGGGTCGGGGAGGGCCCGCGGCGGGTTTGCGGGCCAGCGGCGGGGGATGCGACCGGGCCAGTGGGGGCGCGCCACATGGCGGCGGTGGGAGATTCGGATGTTGTCCGGCGCCGGCGGACACGTCCGGCGCGCGGAGAGGAGCGGGGCTAGGGTTTGGGGACGAAGGAGATCCGGATTTTCAGGGAGAGACCTATTTATAGACATAGGAGGAGCTAGGAGAGTCCAAATGAGGTGCGGTTTTTGGCCACGCGATCGTGATCGAACGCTCTAGATGATGGAGAGGGTTTTGGTGGGTTTTGGACCAAATTGGAGGGGTGTTGGGCTGCAACACACACGAGGCCTTCTCGGTCCCTCAGTTAACCGTTGGAGCATCAAACGAAGTCCAAATGGTACGAAACTTGACAGGCGGTCTACCGGTAGTAAACCAAGGCCGCTTGATAAGTCTCAGTCCAATCCGGAAATGTTTAATCCCCACATACGAAAGAAAGGTAGAAATGACCACCGGAGGAGAACGAAGCGCCGGAATGCAAAACGGACAACGGGGAAAATGCTCGCATGCATGAGACGAACACGTATGCAATTGCAAAGCACATGATGACATGATATGAGATGCATGACAACGACAACAACACGGAGACAAAACCCGAACCCGAGAAAAAATAAAATAACTTAGCGCCGGAAACGGCAAGAGTTGGATTACATATTAGGTAAATCATATCCGGGGTGTTACAACACTCCACCACTACGAAAGGATCTCGTTCCGAGATCTAGGACTGAAAGAACGCCGGGTACTCAGAACGGAGGTGATCCTCGAGTTCCCAGGTGGCTTCACGGTCGGAATGGTGTGACCACTTGACTTTGAGGAATTTGATTGACTTGTTGCGAGTCTTGCGTTCAGTCTCTTCAAGAATAGCAACGGGGTGCTCAGATAAGAGAGATCTTCTTGGAGATCAATGCCTTCGAAGTTGATGGTGCGGTCAGGAGTCTTGAAGCACTTTCGGAGCTGGGAGACATGGAACACGTCATGCACATTTGCAAAGTTTGAAGGAAGCTCGAGTTGATAGGCGAGATCGCCTCTCTTGCTGACAATCTTGAAAGGTCCCATGTATCTAGGGGCAAGCTTCCCTTTGATACCAAAGCGACGAGTACCTTTCATTTGAGAGACGCGGAGGTAAACATGATCTCCGATCTCGAAAGTCAAATCACGGTGCTTACTATCATAGTAGCTCTTCTGGCGGGATTGGGCTGCTTTGAGGTTATATCGAATGACTTTACACATCTCCTCTACCTCTGTGATTAAGTCATTACCCAGAAGCTGACGTTCACCGGTTTCAGACCAGTTGAGAGGGGTACGGCACTTCCTGCCATACAGAATTTCGAATGGGGCCTTACCCGAACTTGCTTGAAAACTGTTGTTGTAGGAGAATTCAGCATATGGAAGACAATCCTCCCACTTCATGCCGAAGGAGATCACACAAGCCCTGAGCATATCTTCAAGAATCTGGTTGACACGCTCGACTTGACCGCTAGTTTGCGGATGGAAAGCTGTGTTGAAGCGGATGTTGGTGCCCATGGCCTTCTGAAAAGAATCCCAAAACTTGGAGGTAAAGATGCTGCCACGGTCTGAAGAGATCACTTGTGGAATACCATGCAGCGAGACAATCCGAGAGGTATACAGCTCTGCCAATTGAGCTGCAGTGATTGACTCTTTGATAGGCAGAAAATGAGCCACTTTAGTGAGTTTGTCGATGACAACGAATATAGCATCATTGCCACGTTTGGACTTTGGAAACCCAGTCACGAAGTCCATCTCAATGTGGTCAAACTTCCATTCTGGAATGGCAAGAGGTTGGAGGAGACCAGCTGGCCTTTGGTGTTCTGCCTTCACTCTTCTGCAGACCTCGCATTCATTCACGAACTGAGCAATCTCGCGCTTCATTCGAGTCCACCAATAAGCATGCTTGAGGTCCTGATACATCTTCGTGCTCCCAGGGTGGATGGAGAGGAGAGAATTGTGAGCCTCATTCATGATCACTTTACGAAGGTCACCTTTGGGCACAACAATACGATCCTCGAAGAAGAGAGTATCCTTGTCATCAAGGCGGTAGCACTTGTACTTGGGTTGACTCTTGGCAATCCCAATCTTCACCTTCTTCACCATAGCATCAAGAAGCTGGGCTTGGCGAATCTGGTCTTCCAAGGTAGGAGAGACTTGAAGGTTGGCGAGGAAACCTTGAGGAACAACTTGCAGATTAAGTTTGTGGAAAGCTTCACAAAGCTCGGGTTGATAAGGCTTGAGAATCAGACTGTTGCAATAAGCCTTCCTGCTCAATGCGTCAGCAATCACATTGGCCTTGCCTGGAGTATACTCGATACTCGGATTATACTCTTGAATCATTTCGACCCATCGAGTCTGCCTGAGGTTGATATTAGGCTGAGTGAAGATGTACTTGAGACTCTTGTGGTCAGTGAAAATGTCCACTTTTCTTCCCAATAAGAGATGTCTCCAAGTCAAAAGAGCATGCACAACTGCCGCCAACTCGAGGTCATGAGTGGGGTAGTTCTTCTCGTTGGGCTTCAACTGGCGAGAGGTATAAGCCACCACTTTCTTCTCTTGCATCAACACTGCGCCGAGACCTTGGAGAGAGGCATCGCAAAAGACCTCGTACGGTTTGGATTCATCAGGAGGAGTCAGAACTGGAGCAGTGACCAATTTCTCTTTCAAAGTGTTGAAAGCGATGTCACATTCCGGAGACCAAACGTACTTGACGTGCTTCTGGAGAAGATTTGAGAGAGGCTTCGCGATCTTAGAAAAGTTCTCAACAAACCTTTGATAGTAGCTTGCGAGACCGAGGAAGCTACGGAGTTGCTTCACGTTCTGAGGTGGTTCCCAATTCACAATTGCAGACACCTTCTCAGGATTCACCGCAATGCCCTTTGCAGAGATGATATGCCCAAGATAAAGAACCTCGTCGAGCCAAAACTCGCACTTTGAGAACTTGGCGTAGAACTGGTGTTCCCTGAGCTTATCGAGTACCAAACGCAAGTGCTTGGCATGATCTTCCTTGTTCTTCGAAAAGACCAGAATGTCGTCGAGATAGACCAAAACAAAGTCATTGGTGTAGGCGTTGAAGATGAAGTTCATCATGCGAGAGAATGTCGGAGGAGCGTTGACGAGGCCAAAAGACATGACAGTGTATTCATATGAACCATAGCTTGTCCTGAAAGCCGTATTGGGAATATCTTGCTCACGGATTCGAATCTGATGATAACCCATACGGAGATCAAGCTTGGAGAATACTTGGGCACCTTTGAGTTGTTCGAATAGCTCATTGATGTTGGGAAGTGGGTATTTGTTCTTGATAGTCTTCTTGTTCAATGGATGGTAATCAACACAAAGTCGGTCCGTTCCATCCTTCTTCTTTACAAAAAGAACACCACAACCCCACGGAGAAGAACTAGGCCGGATGAGACCCATTCGCTCTTGAATATCGAGTTGCTTCTTCAGCTCCTTCAACTCTTCAGGTCCGAGCTTGTAAGGACGCTTGCACACTGGTTCCGTGCCAGGCTCAAGATCAATGACGAATTCAACTGGCCGGTGTGGAGGCATTCTTGGAAGCTCTTCTGGAAAGATGTCTTGATATTCGCAAATGACTGGAATTTGCGAGATGGCATCCAGTTCACCCTTCTCATTGAGAGAAAACAGACGGATAGTATTATCCCGAGCGGCAAAGACAATTACATCCTCAGAAGAATGAGTCAATTGAATCTGCTTGGCTGCACAATCAAGCTGAGCCTTGTGCTTAGAAATCCAATCCATCTCGAGAATAAGATCAATATCCGAGTTACCAAGGACCATTGGAGAAGCCAGAAACTTGAAATCACCCATCATGATAGAAATGTCCGGAACCATCATACTGGAACTCAGACGCTTAGCCGGAGAGATGACTTGCATAGCTCTAGGTAATGCCTTAGTACTAAAATTGTTCTCCGATGCAAATGGAAATGACATGAAGGAATGCGATGCACCAGAGTCAAAAAGTACTTTAGCTGGAATATCGTTAACAGGAAGGTTACCCATGATGACATCTGACGAGTCCTCTGCCTGAGCTGCATTCATCAAGTTGACCTTGGCGTGCTTGGGGTTATGCTTGACCACAGCTGTACTTGCCGATCTCACAGGAGGAGGAGGAGGAGGAGGAGGGAGATGCCTCTGATTGAAGCACTTGTTGGCATAGTGACCCTTCTGTTGGCACTTGTTGCACGTGACCTCTGAAAGCGGACGGTGATACGGAGCACTCGATCTTGGAGCTTGAGACGAAGTCTTGTTCTGAAAGCCAGGGTTGGGTGGGTGGGAAGATCCACTACCACCTTTGCTCTTCTGATACGGCTGACGAAACGGAGGAGGAGGAAGCCAATACTTCTGCTGCTTGGCCACTTGAGTAGAGGAAGAAGGAGTAGCATCTCTGACTCACTTCTTGGAAGCATCACACCTTAGTTGAGCAGCCTCTTGCTTCAATGCCATGTTGTAGAACTCATCGTACCTCAAGGGCTCAAAGATAACAAGAGCTAGCTGGATTTCTTCTCTGAGACCACCCCTGAACTGGTATATCATGATCTTCTCGTCAGGGACGTCCTGCTTAGCAAAGCGGGCGAGCTTCTGAAAGAACTTGTTGTAGTCATAGACAGACAAAGAGCCTTGCTTCAGGTTGCGGAATTCCTCACGCTTGCTTTCGACCACGCTTTGAGGAATATGATGAGCTTTGAAATCTTGACAGAATTCAT
This sequence comes from Triticum urartu, assembly GCF_056163025.1. Classification (NCBI taxonomy): domain Eukaryota; kingdom Viridiplantae; phylum Streptophyta; class Magnoliopsida; order Poales; family Poaceae; genus Triticum; species Triticum urartu. Next base: position 376,368,392 of record NC_141878.1, on the reverse strand, counting down.
CCCAGGTAATCACACGGCCTCCTCTGGAATCCTTGTACTGCTGGAACCATTCTGCAACTTGGTCTTTGAGTTGGAAGGAGGCGAACTTAACAAAGTCCTCAGGCCTGACGTTACTACACTCGAAATGCTTGCACAGATCCACGAGCCAATCGTCGGCATCAGTTGCCTCAACACAATTGCTGAAAGTCTTTGGCCCGTTAGCAAGGAACTGGTTGAGTGTAGCAAAGTGATTCTGATTGTTGCCTTGGTTTCCTTGGTTCACTTGATTGCGCTCTTGAAGAATTTGCATGATCAACTGCGTGTTTGCATTGGTTGCGGCCATCACAGCTTGCCATGCCTCCGGAGGAGGTGGAGGTGGTGGCGGATCCTGATTTTGATTCTAATTGCTGCTCTTAGCGGGAGCCATCCTGAAGAGGGTGACAATCGTTAGCACATTGACAGATAAAATGCAGCTGAATCAAGCGGGTTGAAATTGCAACATATAGTCTTCACATTCGAACAAAATGAACGAATGCATTCCACTTGAAATGGTCACATATCCATAAATTGAGAAGCCACTTAGAATTTAGGTAGATGAATAAATCAACAAGGTACGGATCAAGAACGAATACTCGGTAAGAAATCCCAATCTCAAACCAAATATCCGTGGAAGAAGAACTAGAGCTACAAGAATTCCCACCTATGAAACTCCCGAACCTTTCCGGTTATGCAATCAGGTGTTGGGGATACAGGGGAAGCATAATATCTCACCCAAATCTAGCAAATCCTACATCCATCTGTATCCATCCTTCAACACATAACCGAGAAAAACTTCGGAAACCATCTACCTCAACCTTCGAAAAGCATCCGTTATACAAGTTATGGCAATACTCCCGAACTCCCGCCCCAGTACTGGGTGGCGTTGAGGTTATCTCACCAACGAACTGCATAAAAGAGATTTTCAATGTCGGCGTACTAAACTTAGGTATTCCAGAACTGCAACGATAAAATTGTGACGACAACACCTCGGAGTTCAACTTCCCGGGACACTGCCACAACCCCTAAAGACAGGAGGCACCAAGAACAATGTTCTCATCACAAAACCACCAGAACGATTCCAAGATACCCGCGCGATCCTAATTTTTTTTGTGAAATTTGAGAAGAGAAGAGTCAAAACTCTACATCAGGATGCCTTACCAGAGCGATGAGGAGACTGGGAGTAAAAAGAATTCCTAAACTCTCCGATATATAATTCCTAAATGACTCAAAACATTTTTTTAGACTCAACAACGGCTGCTAAAAACGATCAAGCAATGGGGGGTCCTAAGGTCGGGGAAGGCTCTGATACCAACTTGTAACGCCCTCGATGCGGCTATATCTCCTACGTGTCGAGGCATGACTTAGAGGCATAACCGCATTGAAAGCAATGTCGCAAGTTAGGCAATCATCACAACATCCCATGTAATATAGATAATAAAAGGGGAGATACATAGTTGGCTTACACTTGCCACGTCAATCAAAGTACATAAATGGCATTAAATCAACCAATCACTCATGGCCCGACTACGGTGCCAAAATAAAAGATCAACCCAACATGCGACACGGTCCCGATCGCCCCAACTGGGCACCACTACTGATCATCAGGGAAAGACACATAGTAACGGCGTGAGTCCTCGTCGAACTCCCACTTGAGCTCAAGCGCGTCATCTGGAACGGAGTCATCAGGCCCTGCATCTGGTTTGGAAGTAATCTGTGAGCCACAGGGACTCATCAATCTCGCACCCTCACGATCAGGAATATTTAAGCTTATAGGTAAGGCAAGGTAAAATATGAGGAGCTGCAGCAAGCGACTAGCATATATGGTGGCTAACCTGTTCGCAAAAGAGAGCGAGAAGAGAAGGCAAAGCGCGAACGCATGACTAGAGAACAACCTGCGGCAAGCATTACTCCAACACCGTGTTCACTTTCCGGACTCCGCCGAGAAGGGACCATCACGGTAACTCACACAGTTGTTTCATTTTAATTAAGTTTAGGTTCAAGTTATCTACAACAAGACATTAACAAATTCCCATCTTCCCATAACCGCGGGCACGGCTTTCGGAAGTTTAAATCCCTGTAGGGAGTCCCAACTTAGCCCATGACAAGCTCTCACGGTCAACGAAGGAATGGACCTTCTCCCAAGACATTCCGATCAGACTCGGTATCCCGGTTCTACAAGACACTTCGACAAGTTAAAACAAATCCAGCAACACCGCCCGAATGTGCCGACAAATCCCGATAGGAGCTGCACATATCTCGTTCTCAGGGCACACTCAGATGAGACTAGCTACGAGTAAAACCAACCCTCAAGTTTCCCCGAGGTGGCCCCGCAGGCAGCTCGGTCGGATCAACACTCAGAGGAGCACTGGCCCAGGGGGGCTTAAAATAAGATGACCGCCGGGCTCCGGAAACCCAAGGGAAAAGAGGCTAGGTGGCAAATGGTAAAACCAAGGTTGGGCATTGCTGGAAAAGCTTTATTCAAGGCGAACTATCAAGGGGTTCCCATTATCACCCAACCGCGTAAGAACGCAAAATCCGGGAACATAACACCGATATGACGGAAACTAGGGCGGCAAGAGTGGAATAAAACACTAGGCGAGAGGCCGAGCCTTCCACCCTTTACCAAGTATATAGATGCATTAAGATAACAAGATAAAATAATGATATCCCAACAAGTAAATAATGTTCCAACAAGGAACAGTCTCCAATCTTCACCTGCAACTAGCAACGCTATAAGAGGGGCTGAGCAAAGCAGTAACATAGCCAATCAACGGTTTGCTAGGACATGGTGGGTTAGAGGTTTGACATGGCAATTTGGGAGGCATGATAAGCAAGTGGTAGGCATCGTAGCATAGGCATAGCAAAAGAGCGAGCATCTAGCAAAGCAAAGATAGAAGTGATTTCGAGGGTATGATCATCTTGCCTGCAAAGTTGTCAGAGTTGACTGGATCCTCGAAAGCAAACTCAACGGGCTCCTCGTTAGCGAACTCGTCTCCCAGCTCTACCCAAACAAGACAAAACAAGCAAACGGAACACAATCAACCACGTGCAAAGCTCAAACAACATGATGCAAACATGGTATGCTATGCGGGATGCGATATGCGATGCATATGCAAGATTTGACAAAGAATGAATGAACCTGGCCTCAACATGGAAATCCAAGTGTGCCACTGGAAAGGTGAGATGATTTCGCTTGAAAACGATATAAAGAACGCCGGAATCGGAGTCACAGTTTAGAAATGGCAAGCAATTCAAATATGACAACGGTCTGCGATATACAGCAAGTAGCCATCTAAATGCAACCAGGTGAATATGCTACAGCACTCAAACATGGCAACAAAATACATGGCAGGGATCCATTCATGATTCTCAACAAAAGATGAACACTGAGCTACGGCCAAATCATCCATTAACAGGTTCAAACAAGCATGGAAAAAATGCATTTGGTAAACAGATCTCAGACTTAGTGAAATTAACGCTTGTCTGGAATTTCAGATCAGATAGCACACTTTGAAGCATGAAAACTACATGCTACAGGGCTTGAACATGGCAAAGTAAAGCATGGCATGGAGCTACTCAAAGAGCTTAACAAAAGTCCCTTAGTGACCTTGAGCCAAAAGGGATCAGAAAATACATTTGCAAGCATGTGAACATGGCAAAAACATAATCAGATCTCAGACTCGGTGAAAACTGGAGCATGCAAAATCAGATATCAAGTAGGCATGTTTACGAGCTCGATGCACTCACTACAGAGCAAGTCATGGTAACCTAAGCACACACCCATTAAGAATACACATAATACAAGCTAGACATGGCAAGAACAATAGCATAGCATGCACGGATCAACTACAACATCCTCGGCAAAATCGCTAACAAGTAGACAATCTGCCCAGATTCACGAAATAGCAAAAGTAGAGCTCGATTGACTCAAGCTAGGGTGCTCCACAATTTCAAACAAAGACATGGATGGATAGAACACTACAAGATTAACAAAACATCCTTACTGATCATCCTCAAAAGAGGCACGGATCACTAGGAAACAACATGAACATATGGCATATTGAGATAAACAGATCAAGGACTTAGTGGAATTGCTAAGTCCCTGAAATTAGCATTAACGAATGCACCACTTTGCAAGCTTGTGCTAGTCACCACACACATCACAAAAATACATGGATTGCACCTATGGAAAGATGACAAAGCATATAACAAAACATATGTAGAGCTCAGGGGCATATCATGCACACATTAATCATGGCAAAAATGACAAATATCTAATTGGAGCAGCAGATCTGGCAATTATCTCAAATGGCATTCTTCCAACAGCATTTCGGGCATCAAGATGAACTCAAATGAAGATGATGCAATGAGATGAAATGATGTACTCTCTGAGGTGAACATTTTGATATGCTATATGCCCAAAACGGAGCTACGGATGCGGAGTTACGGCACGACGAACATAGCAAAATAGTTAGGGTTTCGGAGCAAAAAGTCAACCAAGGCAATTCCAGATCTAGATCCGGCCCGAGTGTACTGTAGCAGTGGCATGGACTTCGAGGTTCGCCGGAGTCGGAGTCGGACTTGCCGGAGACGGAGTTGGGCACCGGAGTGGTAGGAGCTCGTGGGGAGGAGGCCGGAGCCGGACTTGGGCGGCGCGGGCGGAGGCGCACGGCGTCGGGGAAGAAGAGGCAGGCACCGGGGCGGCAAGCGGCGTGGTCGGCGAGGTCGCCGGACGCCGGTCTCGGGCGGCGCGCGCTCCGGCGCGGCGGCACAGCTCGGGGAGAGGCGGCGCGGAGGGCGGGGAACAGGCACGGGCGGCGGCGCGCCTTCGGGTCGGGGAGGGCCCGCGGCGGGTTTGCGGGCCAGCGGCGGGGGATGCGACCGGGCCAGTGGGGGCGCGCCACATGGCGGCGGTGGGAGATTCGGATGTTGTCCGGCGCCGGCGGACACGTCCGGCGCGCGGAGAGGAGCGGGGCTAGGGTTTGGGGACGAAGGAGATCCGGATTTTCAGGGAGAGACCTATTTATAGACATAGGAGGAGCTAGGAGAGTCCAAATGAGGTGCGGTTTTTGGCCACGCGATCGTGATCGAACGCTCTAGATGATGGAGAGGGTTTTGGTGGGTTTTGGACCAAATTGGAGGGGTGTTGGGCTGCAACACACACGAGGCCTTCTCGGTCCCTCAGTTAACCGTTGGAGCATCAAACGAAGTCCAAATGGTACGAAACTTGACAGGCGGTCTACCGGTAGTAAACCAAGGCCGCTTGATAAGTCTCAGTCCAATCCGGAAATGTTTAATCCCCACATACGAAAGAAAGGTAGAAATGACCACCGGAGGAGAACGGAGCGCCGGAATGCAAAACGGACAACGGGGAAAATGCTCGCATGCATGAGACGAACACGTATGCAAATTCAAAGCACATGATGACATGATATGAGATGCATGACAATGACAACAACACAAGGAGACAAAACCCGAACCCGAGAAAAAATAAAATAACTTAGCGCCGGAAACGGCAAGAGTTGGATTACATATTAGGTAAATCATATCCGAGGTGTTACAGTATCGCATCCCCAAACTTTCAGAAACGACAGCTTAGATTTATTTCCAAACCATAATTCATACGGTGTCGTCTCAACGGATTTCGATGGAGACCTATTTAAAGTGATTGCGGCAGTCTCTAAAGCATAACCCCAAAATGATAGCGGTAGATCGGTAAGAGACATCATAGATCGCACAATATCCAATAGAGTGCGATTATGACGTTCGGACACACCATTACACTGAGGTGTTCCAGGCAGCGTGAGTTGTGAAACAATTCCACATTTTCTTAAGTGCGTGCCAAACTCGTGACTCAAATATTCCCCTCCACGATCTGATCGTAAGAACTTTATTTTTCTATCACATTGATTCTCTACCTCACTCTGAAATTCCTTCAACTTTTCAAAGGTCTCAGACTTGTGTTTCATTAAGTAGACACACCCATATCTACCTAAGTCATCAGTGAGGGTGAGAACATAACGATACCCACCGCGATCCTCAACGCTCATTGGACCGCACACATCAGTATGTATGATTTCCAGTAAGTTGGTTGCTCGCGCCGTCGTTCCGGAGAATGGAGTCTTGGTAATTTTGCCCATGAGGCATGGTTTGCACGTGTCAAATGATTCATAATCAAAAGACTCCAAAAGTCCATCTGCATGGAGTTTCTTCATGCGTTTGACACCAATGTGACCAAGGCGGCAGTGCCACAAGTATGTGGGACTATCATTATTGTAACATCCCAAATTTTCAATTTGGAATGTTATACACTAGATCATATGCATATCATATTTTCTTGCATTTGGTTGATCCTAGAAATTTCACGCAACTCAAGGACCCTCGGAGAGAGTTGGAGATTTCGTTATTTTCATATTTGAGAGTTTTCTCGAATTTTGAAAAATAGGATCATTTGATTTATTTATTTTATCTTCAATAAATTTTCCGGTGTCAAAATATATGAGAGAGGGAATAATATGACTTTCTCAAATTTAGGAAAAATGAAGATATAATAAATAGATCAATTTTGCTTTCCGGTGTTTATTTGCATTTTATTTGGATAGGGAAAAATGCGCGTTTTCAAAAATTGCATTTTAGGTCCGGAGAAAAGTTCATTTTGTTCGGCTCATTTTTAGGAGTCGGGGAAAATTTACTTTAGATTTTTCGGACTTCGTTTAGATCCCTTTTTGTTTTTTTTTCTGCGCGAGGAAACTATTTCAAAAAAAATTGAGCAGCGCCTTGGGCCAAAGGCCCAAGCCAAGCCACCTACCGCCGCGCTCCCAGGCGCCAGGCGCCGAGCCAGGAGCCGGTCGGCCGCCGCCGCCTCTTGCTAGGACCGAATCCTTTTAGGATTCTAGGGCGCCCCTTGTCCCTTTTTCCTTATTTCGTTTTCTTTAGTCCTATTCCGTTTATTTTCTAGATCTTTCCTACTCCTATTCTAATTCCTTGTCCTCTACCCCAAGTAAACCCCTCCCCTCCCCAATATAAATACCCAAGCACCCCCCCCTCTAAACACATCAAATCAAAGCTCTCCTCCACACCGCGCCTTGCACCGCCGCCGCGCCGCATCACACCGCGCCCTGCGTCACCGTCGCCGCGCCGCCTCACCCGCGCCGCCACCCCACACCCCGCGCCGCCGCCGCACCTCGCCGCCGCCGCCACCTCACCCGCGCCGCCACCCCACACCCCGCGCCGCCGCCGCACCTTGCCGCCGCCGCCCCACACCTGCGCCGCCGCCGCACCTTGCCCACGCCGCCGCCCTACGCCGACGCCGCCGGAGCCCCGTTCACCGGAGACCTCGCCAAGGTAGCCCCGCGCTACATCTATTCTTTTCCTCGGATCGTTCTCTTCTAATCGTTCCGATTCTTTTCTTCTCTAAACCGTTCCGGTTTTCTAGATCAGTTTTTCGATCGGTTTTTCTTCTCCGAAACCCTAGATCGGATTCGTTTTCTTCTCCGATTTAGTTGCCTTTGGACCGTTCGCCGGACCGTTCGTCCTAACGAACGTGATCACCGGATTCTTCTAGGTTAACGAACGTCCGTTCGTTTAACCGTTCTTCATTTTCTTTTCGTCGGATTTATTCCGCGATCGCGATCTCAGATCTGATCTTCTTTCTAGTCTTTCTTTTCGCTCGTTTATCGGAATCAGGTGATTCAAGCGCCTGGAGTTTCGTCTCGAAACCGCCGTTCCGTCTAATCAACTTGAACAAGCTTTTGTTACAGTAAAATTTTGACCTAGTTTCAACTTGCTAGAACCGAGTTGTTTTCTTCCGCCGTTTGTTTTTCGTTCTTTCTTGCAACCGGAGTTCTTAAGTTGAACTACCTGGTTCGATCTCTTGTTCGAGTTTTACCTGTGCATTAGATGAGTACTTATTGTATGCTTGTTGTTTGTCTACGATAGATTACTCGGATTGCGCCGCTTGTTACTTCAAAACCCTAGGACTCGCGGATCATCAGCAAGGCAAGTAACACTTTGATCATACCTTTTCTACAACCCATGTTTTATTGCATTAGATCAATCCTCACACATTGCATGATTAGTATCTAATTAAATTGTGGGATGGGAAGTAGATGAGGTAGTACCTATTACCTGTATTATTATGAAACCTTTGGGAGTTACTTCTACGTTTGCTTATTATGCCATGCTATGCTAGTAGACGTGGATTGGGTGAGTGATATCCATGACAGATGTGAGATGATAATTTTAATGGTTTATTTAAGGTGGCAACTTAAACACACATCTGGGTGGATTGAGGCACCTGATGTCTATCAGGACTTGCCTGTTTTTTTTGGACCGCCACCCAGGCTCAAAGGGATCATAAGATCTTTCATGCTAGAAACTTCTGTGTGCAGCCACATGCTACTATGGGCTCTGGCATAGTTGACTAAGTTGTGCGAACTCTTACGGGGTGGACTAGCAGATGTAGGGGATGTAGGTGTACCGGTCTACCCCACATGTAAGGTGCTAGTGCTTCTGAAAGACTATGTCTCGGTCATCCGTCTTCTCAAACACCATGTAGTGCGAGAAACCAAACGGAGGCGATCGAGTCATGTGGGGAAAAGTGCGCAAACCTCTGCAGAGTTTACAAACTAATCATGATTAGCCGTGTCCCCGGTTATGGACAACTTGAGTATCTAGTACTTGAATATCATTGTGAATCTCAACATGTTACTTCTAATTAATGTTATTGGGTTTTAATTACTTTTAATTGGGATTGAGAATGCTGTCAACCATTCTCAATGTTTCACAACCACCATGATAGTAAATAAAATTTATTCCTTTGCAGTAGGGAAAAACTGGCTTTACGCAAAACTGTAACCATAGAGCTTTCCACCAGCCATATATGCATGTAGTATAGCTGTTTCATTCCATTACTCTCTATGTGTTACTTTGCCAGCATATTCCATGTGCTGACCCGTTTTCGGGCTGCAACGTTAATGTTGCAGACTTTTCAGACGACGATTGAGGTGCGTTTAGGTCGTGGTTCTATACTCAGTGATGCCGCTGGAGTCGATGGACCCATTTATCTTCCAAGTCTTCCACTGTTATCTTTAAAATATGGCCTTAAGTCATATTTATTGTAATAAGTTCTTTTTGAGCCATCGATGTAATAAGTGTGTGATTGCAACTCTGCTATAAAACCTCGATGTATTGTGTGGTGTCAGCATTACTGATCCAGGGATGACACCGTAGCACAGTAGACGTGATCCATTCGGGTCAGGTCGCTACAGAGATGGTATCAGAGCACACGCTGACTGTAGGACACGACCACTAAGTTAAAGCCATAGATCACCCTTCTCTTCTCATTTTCTAACTCCTCATCTTTTCTACTCTATTAGGATGACAAACGCGAAGATTAAGTACGCTCAACCGGATGAAGGCACACCTTTTGGATTTCACCTGAAGGAAGTCACCAAGTACCTGAACATTGGATTACCAAGCTTCACGGGAACCTTCAACGCCACCCTGCCTGAAGAGGAGCGCTGGAAGATTCAAGCTCACGTTCCGGGAAGAACATTCGCGCCAATCACGAAGCCATAGATAGTGTTTTCAATGCACCAACCTGGAGTCTAGGAAGGAGCATGGCAGCTCATATCACCATAGGACGCATTGGAGAAGTTTATCAAGAAGACCTCAAGGACACTATGTACCAGATTTGCGGACGCCGTGATGAACAATGGGAGTTAGTCAGCACCAAGAAGGATAGATCCATTGCATCTTTCATCCAGGAGTTAAACCAGCACATTCGACGCCATGAGAACCAGATGTGCAATGATATGGTAGAGTTGAAGAATGCGAAGGCAAGGATCATCGAGCTAGAAGGAGAACTAAAGTCTACACGCAAGGACTACATGGACGAGATCGTAGCTCTAGCAAGGCACAATTGCGATCTTAAGCAGGAGATTGAAGAACTCAAGAGCAAGTTAGCATCCCAGGAGGACGACAAGTACGTCGCATGTCCAGACAACTACATCATCATCGACGACACCGATTCGGATCCAAGTGAACCCGACTTTGAAGACGAAGCTGGAGTAGATATCATGGAGTCTTCCACCGGTTCAAATTTCTAGATGACCACCAGATAGTAGTAGTATTCCCCCATGTAAACACATTATAGTCGAGCACTTTTGCGATAGTTAGACCATTTGTAAGCCCTTGTTTGATTGATTGAAGTGAATTGTGTGCTTTTGCCTCATGTGCATATGGGTAGTGTTTTCCCTTTAGACCCCCTCTATTCTTAATTCTCGTCTTTTCTAAACCCTCAGATGCCTCCGAGACGTGACAATGGATTTCCACCGGAGCTCACTCAGTTGATCCAGCAGCAGAATCAATTGATGCAGGTGTTAGTCCAGAATCAGCAGAACAACAACAACAACCCACCACCACCACCTGTTGACCACTTAGCCCGTTTCCTTAGGCTGAATCCGCCGGTGTTTTCCAGTAGCACCGAGCCAATAGTAGCAGATGATTGGCTCCGCAAGATAGGAAGGGAGTTGACCACTGCAGGATGCACGGATGGTGAGAAAGTGAAGTTTGCCGCACACCAGCTTGACGGACCCGCGGCAGCATGGTGGGAGAATTTCACAGCCACTTACCCAGTTGACACTGTCACATGGGATTAGTTTCAGCAAGCTTTCCGCACTGCCCATGTTTCAGCAGGAGCTATGGCCATAAAGAAGCGTGAGTTTCGCAACTTATGCCAAGGAGGAAGGACTGTTGGCCAGTATGTGGAAGAGTTTAGTAAGCTAGCCCGTTATGCCCCAGATGACGTTGCTACGGATGCAGCCAAGCAGGAGAAGTTTCTGGAAGGATTGAATGATGAACTAAGCATGCAGTTGATGGTAGCAAATTTCAACAACTACCAGGAGTTGGTAGATCGTGCCATCATGATTGAAGGGAAGCAACAGCAGATTGAGAACCGTAAGAGGAAGTATGGACAGGGGAAGTATAACTCTGGAGCCCAGCAGAAGCCCCGTTTTACCCCTAAACCGGGATTTAAGTTTCAGCACACCCATGGAGGAGGTAGCTCGCACAACCATAATGGCCACAAGAATGGTAATGGGAATGGAGGAAGCAACGGCCAGAACCGAACAACCCCATCAACCCCAACCAAGAGAGACCTGAGTCAAGTCACCTGTTTCAAGTGTTCGAAGACCGGACATTATGCCAATGAATGTCCTGAAGGCCAGAATGGAAATGGCAATGGAAGCTCTGGGAAGAAGCCGAACCCTTTCAATAGGGGACAGGTGAACCACGTTAATGTGGAGGAGATTGAAGATCAGCCCGATGCAGTAATCGGTAAGTTTTTGGTTAAGTCATTTACTGCACTCGTTCTTTTTGATACTGGTGCATCGCATTCATACATATCAAGGGGATTTGTGGAAAAGTATAGCCTGCCCACTAGGATTCTTAAAACACCTATGCTAGTAAGCTCGCCAGGAGCAGAATACATGGCCAGACAAGGATGTTTTCAAGTACCATTGAGTATAGGAAGGCATGTATTCCCAACGGATTTAATTATTCTGGAATCCCAAGGTCTGGATGTGATTCTTGGTATGGATTGGCTGTCGATGTATGGAGGAAACATCGATTGCACCAGTAAGACAATTTTGCTTACCACACCAGAAGGAAGAAGGATCAAGTATGTATCCCGGCATGTGCCAAACAGGACACAAGTGAATTGCTTATCAGGAGTTGTGCAGGAGGAAGTACCAGTGGTAAAGGATTTTCCTGATGTATTTCCTGAGGAATTACCAGGCATGCCACCGGATAGAGACATTGAGTTTTTGATTGAGTTATTGCCAGGTACAGGCCCAATATCGAAGCGGCCGTACCGGATGCCAGCAAAGGATTTGGTGGAAATTAAGAATCAGATTAAGGAGTTATTGGATAAAGGTTACATTCGCCCAAGTTCTTCACCTTGGGGATCACCTGTACTTCTAGTGGAAAAGAAGGATGGATCATTAAGGATGGTTGTAGATTATCGGGGATTGAATGAAGTAACCATCAAGAACAAGTACCCACTGCCAATGATTAATGATCTGTTTGATCGATTACAAGGAGCTAAAGTGTTTTCCAAGATCGATTTGCGATCAGGGTACCATCAGTTGAAGATTCGAGAGCAGGACATACCTAAGACAGCATTCACCACAAGATATGGACTGTATGAGTATACCGTTATGTCATTTGGATTGACTAACGCACCTGCCTATTTTATGAACCTGATGAACAAAGTGTTTATGGAGTTTTTGGATAAGTTCGTCGTAGTGTTCATTGATGACATCCTAGTTTATTCAAAGAATGAAGAGGAGCATAAGGAACATTTGCGTTTGGTTTTGGAGAAACTAAGGGAACATCAGTTATATGCCAAATTCAGCAAATGTGAGTTTTGGTTGAAGGAAGTTGGATTCCTCGGACACATTATATCCGGAGAAGGTATAGCAGTTGACCCCACAAAGGTTGAGACCGTAACCGAATGGGAAGCACCAACAACAGTTGGAGAGATCCGGAGTTTTCTTGGACTCGCAGGATACTACCGGAGATTTATTGAGAATTTCTCAAAGATGGAGAAGCCTATGACGGAGTTGTTGAAGAAGGAAACTAAGTTCAAATGGACTGAGGAGTGTGAGGCTAGTTTCCAGGAGTTGAAGAAACGTTTGGTTAGCTCACCGGTATTGATTTTGCCAGATCAGACCAAGGATTATGAGGTGTATTGCGACGCTTCACGTCGAGGACTTGGAGCAGTGCTTATGCAGGAAGGGAGAGTTGTTTCGTATGCATCACGACAACTGAAGCCTCATGAGTTGAATTATGCCATGCATGATTTGGAATTAGCAGCCGTAGTGCATGCGTTGAAAACGTGGAGACATTTCCTCATTGGAAATCATTGTGAGGTGTACACGGATCACAAGAGTTTGAAGTACATTTTCACGTAGAAGGAGTTGAACCTCCCACAAAGGAGATGGTTGGAGCTCATCAAGGATTATGACATGAGATTGCATTACCATCCCGGAAAGGCTAATGTAGTAGCTGACGCATTGAGCCGTAAGAGCCATGTCAATACCCTAGTGACGGGGGAAATACCCAAGGAGTTAGCAGAAAACCTTCGTGAGCTATGTTTGGAAATAGTTCCGAGAGGCTATGTAGCAGCATTGGAGATTCAATCAACATTGATGGATAAGATCAGAGAAGCTCAGAAATCTGACAAGGAGTTTGCTGCTATAAAGGAGAAACTTAGCAAAGGAAAAGCAAAGGGATTTCGTGAGGATGAGCACGATACCCTATGGTTTGAGGACCGTGTTTATGTGCCCAATGACCCGGAGATCAGGAAGTTGATTTTGCAGGAGGCACATAATTCACCATATTCGATTCACCCAGGGAATACCAAGATGTATTTGGATTTAAAGGAAACATTCTGGTGGACCGGAATGAAGAAGGATATTGCAGCGTATGTAGCAGTTTGTGACGTATGTCAGAGAGTAAAAGCAGAACATCAAAAGCCAGCAGGATTGTTACAACCACTGCCGATACCCGAATGGAAGTGGGATAAGATAGGCATGGATTTTATCACAGGGCTACCCAGGACAAAAGCCGGATATGACTCGATATGGGTAGTAGTTGATCGTTTGACGAAGGTAGCACATTTCATTCCAGTTAAGACCACTTACACCAGTGCTAAGTTGGCAAAGATATACATGACTAGAATCGTTTGTTTGCATGGAGTTCCGAGGAGTATCGTATCAGATAGAGGAACCCAATTTACCTCAAAGTTTTGGAATCAGTTGCATGAAACTTTAGGAACCAGACTAGAGTTCAGCACAGCTTTTCATCCGCAGACAGATGGACAGACCGAGAGAGTCAATCAGATTTTGGAAGATATGCTGAGAGCTTGTGCACTAGATTATGGATCAAGTTGGGACGAAAACTTGACGTATGCGGAGTTTTCTTATAACAACAGTTACCAAACCAGTTTGAAGATGGCCCCTTTTGAAGCTTTATACGGAAGGAGGTGCAGGACACCGTTGTCCTGGAACGAAGTTGGAGACCGTCAATTCTTTGGACCAGATTTGATTAAGGAGTCAGAACGGAAGGTTAAGTTGATTCGCGATAGGCTCAAGGTAGCCCAGTCCAGGCAGAAGAGCTATGCAGATTCTAAACGCAAGGAGATAGCTTACGAAACCGGAGACAGAGTTTACCTTCGAGTATCCCCACTTCGAGGAGTTAAGCGCTTTGGAGTTAAGGGAAAGTTAGCACCGCGTTTCGTTGGACCGTTTAAGATCGTGAAACGTATGGGAGAAGTCGCTTATAAGTTGGAACTACCAGAAGGACTGTCAGGAGTTCATGATGTATTCCATGTTTCTCAGCTGAAGAGATGTCACGCCGAGATGGCGGAGGTACCGCTAAGAGATACAGTGCCATTAGAAGCAATTCAGTTAAAGGATGACCTAACATATGAGGAGAAGCCAGTCAAGATTCTCGATTATGCCAGCAGAGTTACTCGCAGCAAGGTTATCAAGTTTTGCAAAGTTTAGTGGAACCACCATTCAGAGGATGAAGCCACCTGGGAGAGAGAAGAAGATTTGCTCAAAGACCACCCTCACCTATTTTCTAGCCAACCCGAATCTCGAGGGCGAGATTCATCTTAAGGGGGGTAGGTTTGTAACATCCCAAATTTTCAATTTGGAATGTTATACACTAGATCATATGCATATCATATTTTCTTGCATTTGGTTGATCCTAGAAATTTCACGCAACTCAAGGACCCTCGGAGAGAGTTGGAGATTTCGTTATTTTCATATTTGAGAGTTTTCTCGAATTTTGAAAAATAGGATCATTTGATTTATTTATTTTATCTTCAATTAATTTTCCGGTGTCAAAATATATGAGAGAGGGAATAATATGACTTTCCCAAATTTAGGAAAAATGAAGATATAATAAATAGATCAATTTTGCTTTCCGGTGTTTATTTGCATTTTATTTGGATAGGGAAAATGCGCGTTTTCAAAAATTGCATTTTAGGTCCGGAGAAAAGTTCATTTTGTTCGGCTCATTTTTAGGAGTCGGGGAAAATTTACTTTAGATTTTTCGAAGTTCGTTTAGATCCCTTTTTTTTCTGCGCGAGGAAACTATTTAAAAAAAATTGAGCAGCGCCTTGGGCCAAAGGCCCAAGCCAAGCCACCTACCGCCGTGCTCCCAGGCGCCAGGCGCCGAGCCAGGAGCCGGTCGGCCGCCGCCGCCTCTTGCTAGGACCGAATCCTTTTAGGATTCTAGGGCGCCCCTTGTCCCCTTTTCCTTATTTCGTTTTCTTTAGTCCTACTCCGTTTATTTTCTAGATCTTTCCTACTCCTATTCTAATTCCTTGTCCTCTACCCCAAGTAAACCCCTCCCCTCCCCAATATAAATACCCAAGCACCCCCCCCCCTCTAAACACATCAAATCAAAGCTCTCCTCCACACCACGCCTTGCACCGCCGCCGCGCCGCATCACACCGCGCCCTGCGTCACCGCCGCCGCGCCGCCTCACCCGCGCCGCCACCCCACACCCCGCGCCGCCGCCGCACCTCGCCGCCGCCGCCGCCTCACCCGCGCCGCCACCCCACACCCCGCGCCACCGCCGCACCTTGCCGCCGCCGCCCCACACCCGCGCTGCCGCCGCACCTTGCCCACGCCGCCGCCCTACGCCGACGCCGCCGGAGCCCCGTTCACCGGAGACCTCGCCAAGGTAGCCCCGCGCTACATCTATTCTTTTCCTCGGATCGTTCTCTTCTAATCGTTCCGATTCTTTTCTTCTCTAAACCGTTCCGGTTTTCTAGATCAGTTTTTCGATCGGTTTTTCTTCTCCGAAACCCTAGATCGGATTCGTTTTCTTCTCCGATTTAGTTGCCTTTGGACCGTTCGCCGGACCGTTCGTCCTAACGAACGTGATCACCGGATTCTTCTAGGTTAACGAACGTCCGTTCGTTTAACCGTTCTTCATTTTCTTTTCGTCGGATTTATTCCGCGATCGCGATCTCAGATCTGATCTTCTTTCTAGTCTTTCTTTTCGCTCGTTTATCGGAATCAGGTGATTCAAGCGCCTGGAGTTTCGTCTCGAAACCGCCGTTCCGTCTAATCAACTTGAACAAGCTTTTGTTACAGTAAAATTTTGACCTAGTTTCAACTTGCTAGAACCGAGTTGTTTTCTTCCGCCGTTTGTTTTTCGTTCTTTCTTGCAACCGGAGTTCTTAAGTTGAACTACCTGGTTCGATCTCTTGTTCGAGTTTTACCTGTGCATTAGATGAGTACTTATTGTATGCTTGTTGTTTGTCTACGATAGATTACCCGGATTGCGCCGCTTGTTACTTCAAAACCCTAGGACTCGCGGATCATCAGCAAGGCAAGTAACACTTTGATCATACCTTTTCTACAACCCATGTTTTATTGCATTAGATCAATCCTCACACATTGCATGATTAGGATCTAATTAAATTTGCATGATTAGGATATAATTAAATTGTGGGATGGGAAGTAGATGAGGTAGTACCTATTACCTGTATTATTATGAAACCGTTGGGAGTTACTTCTACGTTTGCTTATTATGCCATGCTATGCTAGTAGACGTGGATTGGGTGAGTGATATCCATGACAGATGTGAGATGATAATTTTAATGGTTTATTTAAGGTGGCAACTTAAACACACATCTGGGTGGATTGAGGCACCTGATGTCTATCAGGACTTGCCTGTTTTTTTTTGGACCGCCACCCAGGCTCAAAGGGATCATAAGATCTTTCATGCTAGAAACTTCCGTGTGCAGCCACATGCTACTATGGGCTCTGGCATAGTTGACTAAGTTGTGCGAACTCTTACGGGGTGGACTAGCAGATGTAGGGGATGTAGGTGTACCGGTCTACCCCACATGTAAGGTGCTAGTGCTTCTGAAAGACTATGTCTCGGTCATCTGTCTTCTCAAACACCATGTAGTGCGAGAAACCAAACGGAGGCGATCGAGTCATGTGGGGAAAAGTGCGCAAACCTCTGCAGAGTTTACAAACTAATCATGATTAGCCGTGTCCCCGGTTATGGACAACTTGAGTATCTAGTACTTGAATATCATTGTGAATCTCAACATGTTACTTCTAATTAATGTTATTGGGTTTTAATTACTTTTAATTGGGATTGAGAATGCTGTCAACCATTCTCAATGTTTCACAACCACCATGATAGTAAATAAAATTTATTCCTTTGCAGTAGGGAAAAACTGGCTTTACGCAAAACTGTAACCATAGAGCTTTCCACCAGCCATATATGCATGTAGTATAGCTGTTTCATTCCATTACTCTCTATGTGTTACTTTGCCAGCATATTCCATGTGCTGACCCGTTTTCGGGCTGCAACGTTAATGTTGCAGACTTTTCAGACGACGATTGAGGTGCGTTTAGGTCGTGGTTCTATACTCAGTGATGCCGCTGGAGTTGATGGACCCATTTATCTTCCAAGTCTTCCGCTGTTATCTTTAAAATATGGCCTTAAGTCATATTTATTGTAATAAGTTCTTTTTGAGCCATCGATGTAATAAGTGTGTGATTGCAACTCTGCTATAAAACCTCGATGTACTGTGTGGTGTCAGCATTACTGATCCAGGGATGACACCGTAGCACAGTAGACGTGATCCATTCGGGTCAGGTCGCTACAATTATCAACCTTACATCTTTTGGCATTCACACTATGAATATGTGTAACATCACGTTCGATATTAAACAAAAATAAACCATTGACCAGCAGGGCATGACCATAAAACATATCTCTCATATAAATGGAAAAACTATTATTCTCATATGTAAATGAGTAGCCATCTCGCATTAAACGAGATCCAGATACAATGTTCATGCTCAAAGCTGGTACTAAATAACAATTATTGAGGTTTAAAACTAATCTCATAGGTAGATGTAGAGGGAGCGTGCCGACGGCGATCACATCGACCTTGGAACCATTCACGACGCGCATCGTCACCTCGTCCTTTGCCAGTCGGTATCAGATACCCATGAGCTACTACGACGCTGGTAAGGTACACATCAATAACATGTATATCACATATACCTTTGGCGTTGCCTGCCTTCTTATCCGCTAAGTACTTGGGGCAGTTCCGCTTCCAGTGACCGTTTCCCTTACAATAAAAGCATTGAGTCTCGGGCTTGGGTCCATTCTTTGGCTTCTTCCCGACAACTGATTTACCGGGCGTGGCAACTCCCTTGGCGTCCTTCTTGAAGTTCTTCTTACCCTTGCCTTTCTTGAAACTAGTGGTTTTATTCACCATCAACACTTGATGTTACTTTTTGATTTCCACCTCCGTTGATTTCAGCATTGAATATAACTCAGGAATGGACTTCTTCATCCCTTGCATATTGTAGTTCATCACAAAGCTCTTGTAGCTAGGTGGAAGCGACTGGAGGATCATGTCAATGACCGAGTCATCTAGAAGATTAACTCCCAGCTGAGACAAGCGGTTGTGCAACCCAGACATTTTGAGTATATGCTCGCTGACAGGACTGTTTTCCTCCATCTTACAACTGTAGAACTTGTCGGGGACTTCATATGTCTCGACCTGGGCATGAGCTTGGAAAACCATTTTCAGCTCTTGGAACATCTCATATGCTCCGCGCTGCTCAAAATGCTTTTGGAGCCCCGGTTCTAAGATGTAAAGCATGCCGCACTGAACCAGGGAGTAATCATCACTACGCGACTGCCAGGCGTTCATAATGTCTTGAGTTGCTGGGAAAATGGGTACGTCACCTAGTGGTGCTTCAAGGACATATGCTTTCTTGGCAGCTATGAGGATGATCCTCAAGTTACGGACCCAATCCGTATAGTTGCTACCATCATCTTTCAGCTTGGTTTTCTCTAGGAACGCGTTGAAGTTGAGGGCAACATTTGCGTGGACCATTTGATCTACAAGACATATTGTAAAGACATTTTAGACTAAGTTCATGATAATTAAGTTCATATAATTAAATTATTTAATGAACTCCCACTCAGATAGACATCCCTCTAGTCATCTAAGTGATACATGATCCGAATTGACTAGGCCGTGTCCGATCATCACGTGAGACAGACTAGTCATCAACGGTGAACATCTCCATGTTGATCGTATCTACTATACGACTCATGTTCGAACTTTTGGTCTCTCGTGTTCCGAGGCCATGTCTGTACATGCTAGGCTTGTCAAGTCAACCTAAGTGTTTTGCATATGTAAATCTAGCTTAAACCCGTTGTATGCGAACGTTAGAATCTATCACACCCGATCATCATGTGGTGCTTCGAAACAACGAACCTTCGCAATGGTGCGCAGTTAGGGGAAACACTTTTCTTGAAATTTTAGTGAGGGATCATCTTATTTATGCTACCGTCATTCTAAGCAAATAAGATGTAAACATGACAAACATCACATGCAAATCATAAAGTGACATGATATGGCCAATATCATCTTGCGCCTTTGATCTCCATCTTCGAGGCGAGGCATGATCACCATCGTCACCGGCATGACACCATGATCTCCATCATCGTGTCTTCATGAAGTTGTCTCGCCAACTATTGCTTCTACTACTATGGCTAACGGTTAGCAATAAAGTAAAGTAATTACATGGTGTTTTCATTGACACGCAGGGCATACAATAAATTAAGACAACTCCTATGGCTCCTGCCGGTTGTCATACTCATCGACATGCAAGTCGTGATTCCTATTACAAGAACATGATCAATCTCATACATCACATATATCATTCATCACATCATCTTGGCCATATCACATCACATAGCATACCTTGCAAAAACAAGTTAGAAGTCCTCTAATTCTTGTTGCATGTTTTACGTGGCTGCTATGGGTTTCTAGCAAGAACGTTTCTTACCTACGCAAAAACCACAACGGTGATATGACAATTTCTATTTACCCTTCATAAGGACCCTTTTCATTGAATCCGAACCGACTAAAGTGGGAGAGACAGACACCCGCTAGCCACCTTATGCATCAAGTGCATGTCAGTCGGTGGAACCAGTCTCACGTAAGCATACGTGTAAGGTCGGTTCGGGCCGCTTCATCCCACAATGCCGCCGAATCAAGATAAGACTAGTAACCTTAAGCAAATTGAACAAATCCTCGCCCACAACTACTTTGTGTTCTACTCGTTCATAGAATCTACGCATAGACCTAGCTCTGATACCACTTTTGGGAAACATAGTAATAATTCAAAATTTTCCTACGTGTCACCAAGATCAATCTAGGAGATGCTAGCAACGAGAGAGATGGAGTGCATCTTCATACCCTTGAAGATCCCTAAGCGGAAGCGTTACAAGGAACACGGATGATGGAGTCGTACTCGTGGTGATTCAAATCAGGGAAGATCCGATCCAGCGCCGAACGGACGGTGCCTCCGCGTTCAACATACGTACAGCCCAGGGATGTCTCCTCCTTTTTGATCCAGCAAGGGGAGAGGAGAAGTTGAGGGAGAGCTCCGACAGCACGACGGCGTGGTGGTGGAGCTTGCAGTTCTCCGGCAGGGCTTCGCCAAGCACTACGGAGGAGGAGGTGTTGGAGAGGGGGGGGCTGCGCCAGGGGAAGGGTATGGCAGCCCTCCCAACCCCCACTATTTATGGGGGAAGGGGAGAGGGGGCCGGCCCCCCAGATCCCATCTACAAGGGGGGTGGCGGCCAAGGGGGGGACTTGCCCCCCAAGTCAGGTGGGAGGCGCCCCCACCCGCTAGGGTTTCTAACCCTAGGCGCCTAGGGACCCTTGGGGCGCACTAGCCCACTAGGGGCTAGTTCCCTCCCTTGTTCAGCCCACTTGGGCCACCGGGGCAGGTGGGCCCACCCGGTGGACCCTCGGACACCTTTCGGTGGTCCCGGTACAATACCGATAACCCTGAAACCATTCCGGCGACTGAAACTAGACTTCCCATATATAAATCTTCACCTCCGGACCATTATGGAACTCCTCATGACGTCTGGGATCTCATCCAAGACTCCGAACAACCTTCAGTAACCACATACTATTTCCCATAACAACTCTAGCGTCACCGAACCTTAAGTGTGTAGACCCTACGGGTTTGGGAACCATGCAGACATGACCGAGACATCTCTCCGGCCAATAACCAACAATGGGATCTGGATACCCATGTTGGCTCCCACATGTTCCACGACGATCTCATCGGATGAACCACGATTTCAAGGATTCAATCAATCTTGTGTACAATTCCCTTTGTCTATCGGCATGTTACTTGCCCGAGATTCGATCATCGGTATCTCTATACCTCGTTCAACCTCGTTACCGGCAAGTCTCTTTACTCGTTCCGTAACGCATGATCCCGTGGCTAACTCCTTAGTCACATTGAGCTCGTTATGATGATGCATTACCGAGTGGGCCCAGAGATACCTCTCCGTCATACGGAGTGACAAATCCTGGTCTCGATTCCTGCCAGCCCAACAGATACTTTCGGAGATACCTGTAGTGCACCTTTATAGCCACCCAGTTACGTTGTGACGTTTGGTACACCCAAAGCATTCCTACGGTATCCGGGAGTTGCACAATCTCATGGTCTAAGGAAATGATACTTGACATTAGAAAAGCTTTAGCAAACGAACTACATGATCTTGTGCTACGCGTAGGATTGGGTCTTGTCCATCACATCATTCTCCTAATGATGTGATCCCGTTATCAATGACATCCAATATCCATGGTCAGGAAACCATGAACATATATTGATCAACGAGCTAGTCAACTAGAGGCTTACTAGGGACATATTATGATCTATGTATTCACACATGCATTACAGTTTCCGGTTAATACAATTATAGCATGAACAATAGACAATTATCATGAACACGGAAATATAATAATGACCACTTTATTATTGCCTCTAGGGCATATTTCCAAAACTTTAATCTCCATCTCCAAAGCATCGTCATGATCACCATCATCACCGGCTTGACACCTTGATCTCCATCGTAGCATCATTGTCATCTCGCCAACTATTGCTCCCACGACTATCGCTACCGCTTAGTGATAAAGTAAAGCAATTACATGGCGATTGCATTTCGTACAATAAAGCGACAACCATATGGCTCCTGCCAGTTGCCGATAACTTTGTTACAAAACATGATCATCTCATACAACAATTTATATAATAACATCTTGACCATATCACATCACAACATGCCCTCCAAAAACAAGTTAGACGTCCTCTACTTTGTTGTTGCAAGTTTTACGTGGGTGCTACGGGCTTAGCAAGAACCGTTCTTACCTACGCATCAAAAACCACAACGCGGTATAGTGATTGCTTTTTTATCTTCAGAAAGAACCCTGTTCATTGAATCCGATTCAACCAAAGTTGGAGAAATAGACACCCACTAGACACCTGTGTGCGAAGCACGTCGGTAGAACCAGTCTCATGAACGCGGTCATGTAATGTCGGTCCGGGCCGCTTCATCCAACAATACCGCCGAATCAAAGTATGAGATGCTGGTAAGCAGTATGACTATTATCGCCCACAACTCTTTGTGTTCTACTCGTGCATATAACATCTACGCATAGATCTGGCTCTGATACCACTGTTGGAGAACGTAGTATTTCAAAAAAGTTCCTATGATCACGCAAGATCTATCTAGAAGATGCATAGCAACGAGAGGGAAGAGTGTGTCTATGTACCCTCGTAGACCAAAAATGGAACCATTGACTAACGCGGTTGATGTAGTCGAACGTCTTCGCGATCCAACCGATCAAGTACCGAACGCACGACACCTCCGCGATCTGCACACGTTTAGCTCCGTGACGTCCCTCGAACTCTAGATCCAGCTAAGGCCGAGGGAGAGCTTCGTCAGCACGACGGCGTGTTGACGGTGATGATGAAGTTACCGACGCAGGGCTTTGCCTAAGCACTACGACAATATGACCGAGGTGAAAATCTATGGAGGGGGCACCGCACACGGCTAAGAAATCAACTTGTGTGTCTATGGGGTGCCCCCTCCCCCGTATATAAAGAAGGGGAGGAGGGGGCCGGCCGGCCTCAAGAGGCGCGCCCCAAGGGGGAATCCTACTCCTACTAGGAGTAGGTTCCCCCCTTTCCTAGTCCAACAAGGAGGGGAAGGAAGGAGGAAGGGGAGAGAAGGAAGGAGGGGGCGCCGCCCCCACCCCTTGTCCAATTCAGACTGGGGGGCGCCACCTCCTGGCCGGCCCTCTCTCCTCTAAGGCCCATGGTGGCCTATTATCTTCCTGGGGGGTCCGGTAACCCTTCGGCACTCCGGTTTTATCCGAAACTCTCCAGAACACTTCCGGTGTCCAAACAACATGGTCCGATATATCAATCTTTATGTATCGACCATTTCGAGACTCCTCATCATGTCTGTGATCTCATCCAAGACTCTGAACAACCTTCGGTACATCAAATCACATAAACTCATAATACCAATCGTCATCGAACGTTAAGCGTGCGGACCCTATGGGTTCGAGAACTATGTAGACATGACCGAGACACTTCTCCGGTCAATAGCCAATAGCGGAACATGGATGCTCATATTGGTTCCTACATATTCTACGAAGATCTTTATTGGTCAAACCGTACAACAACATACGTTGTTCCCTTTGTCATCGGTATGTTACTTGCCCGAGATTTGATCGTCGATATCATTGTACCTAGTTCAATCTCGTTACCGGCGTTCCGTAATGCATCATCCCGCAACTAACTCATTATTCACATTGCTTGCAAGGCTTATAGTGATGTGCATTACCGAGAGGGCTCAGAGATACCTCTCCGACAATCGGAGTGACAAATCCTAATCTCGATCTATGCCAACTCAACAAACACCATTGGAGACACCTGTAAAGTATCTTTATAATCACCCAGTTACGTTGTGACGTTTGATAGCACACTAAGTGTTCCTCCGGTATCCGGGAGTTGCATAATCTCATAGTCATAGGAACATGTATAAGTTATGGAGAAAGCAATAGCAATAAACTAAACGATCATAGTGCTAAGCTAACGGATGGGTCATGTCCATCACATCATTCTCTAATGATGTGATCCCGTTTATCAAATGACAACACATGTCTATGGTTAGGAAACTTAATCATCTTTGATTAACGAGCTAGTCTAGTAGAGGCATACCAGGGACACTCTCTTTGTCTATGTATTCACACATGTACTAAATTTTCGGTTAATACAATTCTAGCATGAATAATAAACATTTATCATGATATAAGGAAATATAAATAACAACTTTATTATTGCCTCTAGGGCATATTTTCTTCAAAGCTGGGCTCATCGACAACATACGGAGCGATCATACATGAGATAATAGAACACTCTACTAGTTTTACTGCTTGTAACATAGTCCATGAATTTAGGAGCTCGAACACCGAGGCTCACAATCTCGCTAAGCATTCATTATCACTTGGTTTTGGCCGCCATGTTTGGTTTGGGCAACCGGGTGACTTGCTCTTTATACCTGTAAACATTATGATTTGAATAAAGCTTGGCGAGTTTCTCTCAAAAAAGGAGCTCCCCCATAGCTGCTCTTACCTAAACGAGGATGCACACCCCCAAAACATAAAAAGGGTAGCCCATGTAAATTATAGTTTTTCGGTGTTTGGAGCCTTAGAATGTCCCCTGGTTTTTACTTTATTTTTTTCTTCTGGATTTTACTTTATTTTTTATTTTACTTTTGTTTTATATTTTTCCTGAAAACCCGATATTTTTAAATTCATGAACTTCTTAGATGTGGGAACATATTTTAAAATTGATGAATATTTTTGAAATCCATAATCACTTTTCAAATCATGAATAAGTTTTAAATTCATGAACATTATTTCAAATTCTTAAAATTCTTGAGAACATTTTGCAATTCCATTGTTTTCTTAAAAACATTATGTATATTTCTAGAATTCGTAATCAAATATTGATATATTTTTAAAATTCTTGAAGTTTTCCCTTTTTGCTTTGTTGAATGTATAACTTATTTTTATCTATAAAATATCAGATTTGGTCTTTTCCCGTGAACTAGTAGCTACTGGCTGGCGAGCGAGCTGCCAGGGGCTGCAGGAGCTATGTCTTGTTTTGGGCGAGACCTAATACATCTCGCCGACTAGGGGGTGTTATTGCGCCGGCCTGATATTATAGTTGCACGTGACTTTTTTTTCCTTCTATGGGTTTTTATCGTTTTTTCCCACTATTTTGCATTGCTGTTTAGAGTTTTCTTTGGCTTTGCCATTCTCTTTTCTTTTTTGTTTGGTTTTCTTTGTTTCTTTCTTCAGTATTGTTATTTTTTCTTTCCATTTTTGTATTTCCTTTTTTCACAACAGGCCTAATTTTTTCATACACATTGTAATTTTTTTGTATACATCAAGAACAATTTTCATGCACGACTAACATATTTTCAAATATATGTTTTGATGTCTACTTCTATACATACACATTGTATATTTTTTGTATACATAATAAACATTTTTATATGTGTTTAGCATATTTCAAACCCTGAATTTTATTTTCAAAATCATGTTTTGAACAGTTTTTTTAAATCTAAGTAGAAACATATTTCTGTACAATATGAAAGATTTATTTTAATCTATGAGAACATTTTCACCTTGTATAAACTTTTTTTAAATGCCACAATTTTTTAAGCATTTGAACATTTCCTAAAATATAACATACATTTTCTGAATGGTGTGAAACACTTTCTTGAATTACACAAAAAAAATTACATTGTATTATATATTTTGTAACTGTCACATACATTTATTTGAAATGCACAGACATTTTTAAATGCCACATACATTTTTTTACACTGCATGAACATATATTAAATGTGTGACAAACACTTTTAACAAAAAACAACATTATTTTCCCATAATGTATGTATTTAGTATTTTCAAAATATAATAAAGTAAAAAACATGCACGTGACATGAACATGGTGCGAACAAACCTATAGTTGGATAGTTAGGAGGACAGTAGTATCCCAGCCCACCAGAGTTCAAGTCCCAGACTTCACACTTATGCTCGCATTTTCTGGATTTATTTCAGGCCTTTCGGTGATGTGCGTTCTATTAGAGAAGATGTTCCCGTCAACTATGATGATGTTTGTGGCGACTTTGTCAATCTCAAAATGATGTGTTGGCTCTGTTTTTAGGAGATGCTCATAGGGATAAGGTGTGTGTGTACATAGGGATGATTGTACGTGTGTATGTATGAGCATCTGCGTCTATACTATGTTTAAAACAAAGACCAGATGGTACTGGGCCTCCAAGGGTCACTTTGACTCATTGGCTACCCTGGGAGCGCTCCAAGTGGTATGTCCAGCCGCCGCCATATGTTGCGTGTTGTGCGCTCTCTTTGGATTTCTTTTTTACGTGCTTTATGGCTTTAGATTCTTTTTTGGGGGGATTTTCAGATTTCACTTGGTTTCCACTTTGTTCTGGTGGGATATTATTTGCGCGAAAAATATATTCTTTGTTTCCACGAGAAGAATAGAAAAGTCTGTGCTTTCTTGAGAAGCACAGATTTGCTTCCGCAAAAAGTATGTGAAAAATAAACTTTGCTTTCACGAGAAGGGAAAAAGCACAACTTATGCTTCTGATAAAATGAAATGCTGCAACCGTGCTTCCGAGCTCCCCTTTTTTGTATTCTTTTTTTTTGCGTGAACTGTTCATTTGTTTTTTGTTTTTTTCTTTCGGTATTCCTTCTTTTGGTTTTCATTTTTTGTCAATTTTTTTATGAAAAGGGTTCGTTCAAACTTATTAACATGTGATCTAGTTTTGAATACCTTGAAGCGAGAAATCTAATGGTGAAAATGATTCTGGACGCAAGGTTCTAGATATAAAACGCTTTGATAAAAAAATTCTATGAAGAAAAGTGTTGACACCCAATTTTGACATGGTCAAGAACTTAATTAAGATGACCTTAAATAGAGAAGTGTTCTACATGAAAGATTTCCGTATTATCGACATGAACATCTTGGAAGTTTTGGCCATCGCTATCCAATCCCATCTCGAGGGCCGAAACTATACTCGAAGTACTCAGATTTTGTATTAAGAGTATTATTCGGCCAATTAAGCCTCCAAGATGGCCTCGTATGAAAAATCTTTCTACACGAATTGCCTTCGCCTCGTCGAAATGGTCAACTTTAATGTAAACATCGTCCCAATGCAAGTTCGTATGCAAAAGTTATAGCCATTCGAATACAACCCTATCACGAGCCAGAAGTGGCGCGCCCCACCACACACCTTATCTGATGGGTAGCGCGAATAATAGTCTGTTTTGCACGAGGGATTTGTCCCTCAAGATGACCTCTGATAAAAAAAAGGTCAACATGAAAGTTGTTAGTCTCGTCGAAACGGTCAAGATTGCTTTTGGCCTCGTTTTCATCCAAGGTAGTTTACCACCTCAAAAATTACCTGCAAGGTCCAGCCAGTTTAAACCGAACAATTTTGGAAAGTTCGGACAAAACCAATCCAAATTTGACTAGGGTTTTGGACGTGAATCCAAGCCTTTTCCTTGCACGGGAAGTCCAGCCGCCTCTTATATACCTAAGGGGTGATGGCTGATTGAACAACACACAATCGAACAAATCATCTACCACTTTTTATTTTTTATCTTTTCTCCTTAACCCTAGTTCTTCTTCTTCCTCGTTCTTCGTCTGTTCTTCTTGTTGCAGGGAGACGATCCTCGAGGCCCTAGGGGCGACCAGGTCAACCTAGGGCAGCCCATAGCCGCTGCGCGCCCTAACGGGGTCCCTCCCGAGCGTCTGGGGTTTCGGGTCTTCAAAAGCACCCGTCGGATTGCTTGCGTACCGCGCTTCCGGACGGGTCTCCTTCAACGTGAGCTGCAGTGCATCACCCTCGGCGTTGGAGGTACATAGTGATGTGTTCGTGTGCGAACACACTTTTTGGCGACTCCGGTGGGAACGAAGCTTTGAACGGTCTCCAGCCCGTTCTTGCTACGAAGAGATCGTCATCTAGGGTTTGTGATCTACAAAGGTAATATGAATACCCAATTCACTTATGTAGATGCAAATAATGCATATGTTGTTGCTAGATCGTCTAATGAGCATAATGTATCGGCTAACCCTAGTTTTATCAATCATGCATCTAATTATGTGCAACAGCCGATTCAGAATAATCTTCATGCTTCAACTTCATATAATTTTAGCAACATGCAACATATGTATCCCAACTCCCATGCATCGACAACCCCACAAATCTATATGCCGATGAACAACATGATGAGTTCGGTTAATCAAGTTGAAACACCCCATGTAGGAACTTTTAATGGCATGCAACATAGTGTTTCATCTTTTTATTCATCGGCAACTAATTTGCAACATGTTAATCCAAACATGCCGGTGGATAGGGGAATTGGCCATGCTACTACTAGTTATTCGGCCAATTACCCTCAAACATCATATGCTACACCTCATGCTACTAATTTTTGGCACCATACGCAACTGTTGATATCCATAATTCGGCTCCACACCTTCACGGTCATGGTCGAATAAGTGAAACTTCTGCAGGAGCACAAATGCCTTCACTTACTACCGTGGCATATCATGTCCCCCCTACACAATTACAGAATTTTGGCAACATCTCATTATAGAAAGAATCTAAAAGCATCGGGGGACAACCATATCCAGACTAGGTAATTGAGAACAAGCTTACATTCTCTTGGGATTTGTGCAACTCTATTCGTCAGGAACTAATAGAACGCGGGAAGCCTCATAATTTTGCTGCTGTAAAAGCTAGAGTTGTGCAAATGATGCAGTCGCCCAGTGTTGTACCATCCAGTGTACCACCTAAACAATTGCAGAGTTTCGGCACCTCATTGCCGAAAGAGTCTCAAAGTATTGGGGGGCAATCTCACGAGGAGTGGATGGAGATTGAGATGAAAAGGTTCAAAGCTCGCCAAGCTGAGATGTGGGCTAAAATTAGACAAGAGCGAGAAGCCTTGCAAATTCAAAAAGATAAAAGTATTGATTCAGATAACAAAGAAAATTCGGTTATTGAAAAAGCCGAATCAAATAGTATGTGTACCGAATCTATCGAAGAAAAGAGGATGCCGAGGCATTGGAGAGTTATTCAAAAGTGGAAGATAATTCAAGTGATACAACCATCATGCTCTCCCAACGTGTATGAAAAGGTATGTCTACCAAGTGATTTATCTATTTTCAGATTTGGTCACAACTTTATTGTTGATGCATCTATTAGGAAAAATATTATAAGTAATTTTGAAAGACCAATGATGAAGAGTAATTTACTTGTTAGCAACAAAATTGTTGCAAAGTATATCGGTCAACCTATTGTGCCATTCATAAAGACCCATAATGACTTATTATTGCAGCCAAAGGCTTCCCCATTGCTTTACTTAAAACTTATCTCTAAGGGGGATGGCTATCTCACGCGCGCGTTGCAGTGCTCGTTTTCCGACAGGCCCGATTTGGCAAGTGGCTTCAATACGTGGAGTAATTAGGGGTGGATTAATTAGGCGCGGCCCCCCTGAAAATCAGGGGGGCGATTAGTGTTGATTTCAGGTGGGGCCGACTCCACTTGCCTTCCTAGCCTTCGCATGTGTACGTGCACAAAGCCTCACGTGGTGGGCCTCGATTGAAAATCTTGTCGGACGAAGACTTGCGCTTGATTGGTTTCGCTCGCTGGAGCGGCCGAGCGCGAAGGAGTCTTCTCGATCTCTAAGTGGGTAGCTTTGTTTGTTTCATACTTGGCTTGCACTTGGTCTCAATTGAGACACGTGTGTTCTAACTATTTTCGTTTCAGAAATTTAAAGCCAATGTTAAATTCTTTTGAGAAATCGAATGCTAATGTAATATCTTATCCAAAGACATTGGAGATAAAGTGGAAAACACAATGCATAGCCGAATGGGGAGATTCCAAATTTGTACCATTCGTTTGCTTACCTCCAAAGCCGTTCGTACACCAAGATCGGCTAGAAAACAAGAAGTATACCTTCAACTCAAGCATGTGTGATCAAATATTTGATTTGTTTCTGAAAAATAATTACATTAGAATTCTTGATCACCATGTCAAGCCATCCATCCAGGGATGTATGTATTGTAACTTGCATGATTCGTCCAAGCATAATTTTGAGGATTGCAACATGTTTCGTCAAATAGTTAAATCAGCCATTGATAAAGGACGGTTGAATTTTGTTGAAACACCAAGAGATGACCAGTCTATTTCGATTGGTCTTGATGGCAAAAACTTTTTGCATCGGTTGCTTCAAGCCGATCCATTGAAGGTAAAATTGTAGGTGGTGAAATCAAGCTTTCAAGTAAAGAAGTTGTTCAAGAGCACAATAAAAATATTCTTGAAGGCATGAGTTCTATTGAAGTTATAGTGAAGACGCCAAGGACTGGGGGGCAGCAAGGAAATCCTATGATCAATGAAAGCAAACAAAAAGAAAACAAAGACCGAAATAAGCGCAAGGGTAAGAGATCGAAAATAACCTTCACTGAATTATTAGATAAATATCAAAAGAAGAGTGAAGATAAAAGTGCTTATCGCTCAAGTAGTTCAGAAGCATCAAGATCATCCCCTAGGCGCAAATCCATGGATCGATATTGGCAAGAAGAGAATTTGAATGCAACTTGTTCATATCCTTATTTTGGGCCGCCAATGCCAATGTCGTGGACGCCTCCCTATGCTTACATAAATCCATATTCATCATGGGACAAGTATGATACAAGGGCACATTCTCCATATTATTATAAACCATCTCGCCAATATTATGCAGCTCCAAGAAGACCAATGTTTAATGAGCAGTCATATGTTCAAGACCATTTCAACAAAAAAGAATCGGTCCGGAGCACAAAAAAGAGAAAGGTGATCAAACAAGTCTATCGAGTTAAAAAAGATGGTCGCAAGAGTGCAATTCAGATTTGATCTTAAAGGATAAAGAGCCAATTAAAATGATAACATTGGCTACTAAAGGCAATAAGATGAAGCAATCAATTGTCGAGAATGAAAGTGCCAAATCCGAAGAAAAGAAGTTGAAAGTGCACAAGGTAAAACAAGAATTGTCATTAGTTCAAATAAAATCACAGCGGGGGTGCTCACTCGGCTTATCGTATTGGCAAAAAAAGAAATTACAAAAAAAAACTTAGTGAACAAGAGCTCGAAAAGAGAAACATGGCATGGGTTCTTAAAGGAAATAATCAAAACGAGAGTGATGTGCAATGTTCCATTGCAAGAAGTGCGACAAAGGTAAAGAAGAAAAAGAGTGAAACTTATGAATGACCAAGCCGAAGGTTTCAACGTCTTCGGTGCACACATTATCCACATTATCCAACTATGCCACTGATGCCGATGACATGGAATTCATTCTCAGGTATGACTGGTTACCCTCAATGGACTTATCTTGATCCATGGATGCAATATAATTTCTTACCTCATAAAAGGGTATTACTAAATCATCATACGTTCGATTAGCTTCACGTTTGTTGCTAATTTAAATGGTCGATACAGAATTATCCTTCTAGAAATAAAATGGCTGATATATACTTATCGTCCTAAGAACATACAAATGACCGATGGAGTATTGACATCATGCTTAAAACAAACTCCGTGCAAGTTATTTTTTGGCACACAAAAGTTTTGCCGAAAAACAAGGGGACATGTGTTGACACCCAATTTTGGCATGGTCAAGAACTTAATTAAGATAACCTTAAATAGAGAAGTGGTCTACATGAAAGATTTCTGTATTAGTGACATGAATATCTTCAAAGTTTGGGGCATCACTATCCGATCTCATCTCGATGGCCGAAACTCTACTCGAAGTACTCAGATTTTGTATTTAGAGTACTATTCGGCCAATTAAGGCTCCAAGATGGCCTGGTATGAAAAATCTTTCTACACGAATTGTCTTCGCCTCGTCGAAACGGTCGATTTTAATATAAAAATCATTCCAATCCAATTTTGCATGAAAAAGTTACGGCCATTTTGCATGAAAAGTTTGGACAAAACCAATCCGAATTTGACTAGGGTTTTGAACGTGAATCCAAGCCTTTTCCTTGCACGGGAATTCCAGCCGCCTCTTATATACCTAAGGGGTGATGACTGATTGAACAACACACAATCGAACAAATCATCTATCACTTTCTATCTTTTATCTTTTCTTCTTAACCCTAGTTCTTCTTCTTCCTCAGTCTTCGTCTGGTCTTCTTGTCGCAGGGCGACGAACCTCGAGGTCCTAGAGGCGATCATGTCGACTTAGGGCAGCCCGTAGCCGCCGCGCGTCCTGACGGGGTTCCTCCCGGGCGTGTGGGGTTTCAGGTCTTCAAAAGCACCCGTCGGATTGCTTGTGTACCGCGCTTCCGGACGGGTCTCCTTCGACATGAGCTGCAGTGCATCACCCTCGGCGTTAGAGGTACACAATGACGTGTTCGTGTGTGAACAAAAAGAAAAACTTTCGGATTGCAACAAGTAATGTACATGAAGTTCGCCATTTGTCAGACCATAGAAGAAGATGAGAAAGTGCCCTTTGCAAGTGGTACACATTAACTAGTGATTTCGTTGACTCAGTCGGCAAGTGCCAACTGGCAGAGCGAGAACGCTGATGGGTCGCGGCGTACCTAGTGATGTGGGCAAGTGCTACCATCGATTTGAGCAGCAGACGTGTCGAATTGGATAGGAGGTCTCACTGCTTGGTATATGTCGATCCGAGGGGTCCTATATGCCGCTTGCTGCGGCTGCGAGCTCTCCTTCGCGCAGGGTGCCCCCTCCACTGGGCCGGCCCATTTGCAGATCGTACAATAAAAATCCCAAAAAACAAGAGTGCGCACGAGGGATTAAACGGGAGCTCCTAACCGGTGAGCAACTAGTTAATGAGCGCTCCTTTAGCGTTGTTTGGATAGGTGATATATACAGAACCTGTACTCTAAAAACTAAGAAAACGGTTGAGCGGAACAAAACCTTGTTTGGTTACTAAAACGAATCCACGTATATAAGAAACTAGGAACTGTACAACCCAGGATTTTGGCTTGATAGAAAAACGAGTATTATCCATTTTTCCACAAACGCGATTGCTACATGCGTGAATGCAACAGTTTTTTTCTTCACCCGCTCGTTTCTCAACAACTTTGTTGGCATTTTGTATTTTGCTGCGGGATATCCACTCACCGAGAGAATAGGAACGGGCTTATCCAAACAAGGAAGTGTACGTATCAGATTTTAGACTCTCTCAACCCAAATGTGACTTTCTATATACTGGTTATTTGTAAAATCACAACTAAAACTGATTCGGCTAAAATCTAGCTGAAAACTTGTTTTCTATATACCGATCGCTAATCCTCCTTATCCAAACAACGCCTTCGGGAGTCTCGCCACGTGTCGCACTCTGGACGCTTCCTTCGGATTTTTTTTTTAATTTTTCCGTACGCGTTTCGGCTTTTTAAACGGTTTTTTCCTTTTTTCTGACGTTTTGGTTTTCCCCTGGTCTTTCTTAGCTTTTCGATCAAAAAAAAATTCGAATTTTTTTTGCGCGAAAAAATGCATTCTCTTTTTTTTCCTTTCGCGAAAGTCACGGTTTTTCTTCCGCGAGAGGCACGGTTGTGCTTTATCGAGAGTCACGGTCGTGCCTTTCGGAAACGAAAAAAAACGCGTTTTTTGTTTTTTTCTTTCGCGAAAGTCACGTTTTGCTTCCGCGAGAGGCACGGTTGTGCTTTCGCAAGAGTCACGGCCGTGCCTCTCGGAAAGGAAAAAACAAAACACATTTTCTGTTTTTTTTTCGTGAGTCACGATATTGCTTTCGCGAGAGGCACGGGTGTGCTTACGCGAAAGTCACGGCCGTGCCTCTCGGAAAGGGAAAAAATACGCGTTTCTGTTTTTTTCGCGAGAGGCACGGTTTTGCTTTCGCGAGAGTCACGGCCGTGCCTCTCGGAAACGGAAAAAATGCATTTTCTGTTTTTTTTCCTACGAGAGTCACGGTTTTGCTTCCACGAGAGGCACGGTTGTGATTTTGCGAGAGGCACAGGCGTGCCTTTTTCGTAAAGGGAAAAAAACTGTGCTCCCGGTTCGGTTTTTTCACCCGGTTTTTTCGTTCGTTTTTTTTATAAAAAAAAAGTTCGTCAAAACCTATCAACATGGGATCTAATTTTGAAAATCTCAACGCGAGAAATCCAATGGTGAAAACGGTTCGAGATTTGGACGCACGGTTTAAGAGATAAAACGTTTTGAATAAACGGATCTATGAAAAAAGGAAAAACTTCCAGATTGCGACAAATGGCACGCTGCATGTGCGTCACTTGTCGCGACCCGGAAAAGTGGAGTGCTCTTTGCAACGAGTACTCCTTAATTAATGATTTCGTCCTAACCGGGGGAGCTCCTAACCGGCGCACTCAGCGCCGGTTTTGATTACTGGCGCTCGAAGGTGGTGGTACTTCGGCCGGCCCAGCAACACTTCGTTCGCTCGCCCCCAGGCAGCGCAAACAAAATAACACAATAAGTAGCGATCTGGTGGATTGAACTCGCGCCGCGATTGGAATGTTCGAGCACGGCTAGCCACCACGCCAAGTAGGTACAGTACTTGCCAGTAATTACAGGACAAACAATTTAAGAGGAGAGTTCTATCGTTTACTGGTTTCTCAAAAAACAAAAGGTTATCATTTACTGTAGCGTTTTGATTCTTGAATTATTTCAAAACATTTTTGGAAAAAATGTTTTTTCAATGTAAACAAAAAATTTAAAGTTCACAGATTCAAAAAAAAGTTATTAAAATAAAAAGCACAAATACTAAAAAGTTAATGTATTAAAAAAAGTTCACAAATACAAAAGGTCATTAAAAATTAAAAAGTACACTAATTTGGGAAACAGTTCATGAATTTGAAAAGGAGTTCATCGTTTCTTAAAAATGTTCATGAACTTTTAAAAAAAATATCGGTGGTCGAATTTGAAAGAAAATCATGAAAAAAGTTCATCAAATTGAAAAAAGTTCATAAAAATGAAAAAGTTCATCGATTTTGAAAAAAGTTCATCAAATTATAAAAACAGTTCAACAACTTCGAAAAAAGTTCATCGAGTTTGAAAAAAGTTCATCAAATTTGAAAAATAGTTCATCAACTTCGAAAAAAGTTCATCAAGTTTGAATTTAATTATCAAATTTGACAAAAGTTCATCAAATATTATAAAATACGTTCACGTAATTTTGAAAACAAAAAACATAAAAAGTTCATTTCTTTTGAAAAATAGTTCATGAATTTTAAAAAATATTCACTCATTTAGCTAAAAGAAAAAAGAACCAAACAAAAACTGTTCTGAGAAAAAATAAAAAGGAGAAGAAGAAAACGTGGAGAACTATTGCTAGAAAAAAGGAAAACGAAAGAACAAATGAAGGAAAAAAGCAGTTAGCAAACACATATGGTCGG
Organism: Triticum urartu; assembly: GCF_056163025.1. Lineage (NCBI taxonomy): Eukaryota > Viridiplantae > Streptophyta > Magnoliopsida > Poales > Poaceae > Triticum > Triticum urartu. The sequence goes on along the minus strand of NC_141878.1, from coordinate 376,332,951 downwards.
TGTGGCTAGTTGGTTGGCCTTAGCGTACGTTAAACCTGGGAGTCCCTAGCTGACGCTCGCTAGCGTCAAAAGGACGAGCTTTCGCGCAGGCGCGATCTAAATGGGCCGGCCCATTCGATGGAATCATGGCTAAGACGGTACTACAAATAAAAGAAAAATAAAGCTATCACGGGGATTCGAACTTGTAACCAGGCTACAGCTGGTCGGCGATCTCAACCAGTTGAGCTACAAGTGTTCGTGGTTAGAAGGCCGCAAAAACATTTATGAAACTCAATGGGTTGACAGATCCAGAAAAAATTGAACTTTTCAACCATGGAACATTTTTGTAAAGATACTACGAACAATTTAAATACACATTGAACTTCTTGATATATGCTGAACAATTTTAAAATACACATATTTTGATGTACGCAGAACATTTTATTAAATATACATTAAAACATTCTTTATTAATAAAGGATGGACATTTTTTGAACTACACATTGAACATTTTTGTGATATACGCTGAACATTTTATTAAATATACATTAAAATATTTTTTATTAATAAAGGATGAAATTTTTTGAACTACACATTGAACATTTTTGAAATATAAACTGAACAATATTTAAATAAACATTGAACATTTTTGTGATATATCACGAACAATTTTGAAAAAATACATTGAACATTTTTGTAATATACGCTGAACAATTGTTGAATTGTGATTGTTTTTGAAAAAACTGATTTTTGTCAAAATCGTGAACAATTTTTGAAGTTATGAACAAATTTGGAATTTTGAAAATTTTGGAAAATTAAGAATAAAAGTAAAACTTAAAAAGGATAAAAGGAAAGGAAAGGAAAGGAAAAATAAAATAAATATAAAAAGAAAGAGGAGAAAAAGAAACAAAAAATAAAAAGAAAAAGAAAAAGAAAAAGGAAACAGAAAAAACCGAGAAAACAGTAAAAGAAAAAACAGAAAAAACCGGTTGAAGGAACCCTCTAGAGGTTCCCAAAACCGGTTTGCGAGGCACTGCTTCAACGCTCAAAGTGGGCCGGCCCGTTTCGCGCTGCTCGCTCGCGCGCTTCAGCGAAAGGACTGCAGTCGGACGCACGCGAGCGTCAAATAGGATTCGCCGTTAAACCTAGCGATCATGGTTCGACTCACGCCACCGCTCAGTTTTTGCGTTTTAACAAAAAAACAAAGTAGAACGGGCCGGCCCAGCGAGGCGGAAGGGTGTGCGCCCGTTTGAGAAACCTGAAGAAACGGGTGCAGCAGGCGCCGTTTAGGATTTGCCGAATTAAACACATGACCTCCTAGTTAGCGCCTTTGGCGCCGGCTAGGGAAATCAGCGCTCACGCGTGGTGCACGTCTGGGCCATCCCGAAGAGAGGTTACCGTTCCCTTGCTTCGCTATGCTGAGGAGGATCGCTGGCTTTCTCTAAAAAAACGAGGATCTGTGACTTCTTTTTCCCGTTCGCAAAGTGACATGGCCGCTGGTTTTAATATGGTTTAATTTAAAGAATTAGTGCACTCAAAAAATCAAACTCACAAAATAAAAAAAAGTATAATTTTTAGAAAAGTTTGCGAATTTGAAAAAGTTCATCGATTTTGGAAAAAAGAACATAAATTTGCAAACAAGTTTGTCGATTTAGGAAAAGATATCATCAGATTTGTAAAAAGTTCATCGATGTGTGAAATTTTCATCAAATTTGAAAAGAAATGCACAGATTTTTAAAAAGTTCATCAATTTTTAGAAACAAGTTCATCAAATTTGAAAAAAAAGCTTATCGAATTTGAAAAAAAATCATGTATTTTCAAAAAATAGTTCAAAAATTCAAAAAAGTTCATCAATTTTGGGGGAAAATGTTGGATTTGAGAAAAGTTCATCGGTTTTGATTAAAAAATCACACATTTTCAAAAAAACAATAGAAAGGAAAAAGGGGAAAAAGAAAAGGGGAAAAAGAAAGGAGTAAAAAAATGTCACTAATCACATTATTTTTTTTGGGGGGGGGGGGGAGGGGGGGCTGGTTGGCTACCATAGCAGACGCTAGTTGGAGAGGCCGTGGGTTCGAATTATACCTCTCGCGTTCACCTTTTATATTTTGGAAAACAGAAAAAAAAAGAGTAGGATGGGCCAGCCCAGGAGCGGAGGGGGGAGGGGGTGGTTGTCCCCGTGTTGCGAAACACATTGTTACGGGCGCTTAAGGCGCTGTGTAGGAAATGCCACCAGGGCATGTACAATGAGTTTTTTTTTTGTTATATATTGTTCATTGTTTTCGGCATGTACAATGAGGTTGACTTAGTTGTCTATAAGCAAGCCCACGTGGGATATTTGATTAACATGGTAAGGAAAAAAGATGAGAGAGAAAGTGTCTATATGTATAATTACTGATCATCTAATCGCATAAAAATCGATGCTTAATAACTACCTTCGTCCTGTTGTACGAAGGGTAGTCCGCATCGGGCAGTTTTTCCTTCCAGGATCGGTCAAATGACTCCATGGTTTTAGAGCATAGTATATAGACAACTAAATAAACAGTGCATTGTAAAAGGTGTCTGTAGTACAGTCTATATCTGACATGGACAGGGGCTATAGACAGGAGCTGTCTAGACTGTTGCACATGCCCTCAAACATGAGACCTACTTAAGAGCTGTTAGTACTCACCGATTTGAGATATCTTTTTAAAGTTCAAAACACATTTTTTAAACAGAATATTTTTTAAAACATGAACCTTTCTCAAAATTGTGTATACTTTTAAAAAACAGTTTTTCAGAACACAAACAGTTTTGGAAAAATATCAATATATATTTTGAAAACATGAACATTTTCGAATCTACAAACAATTTTTGGAAAAAGGAACAGTTTTCGAAATTTTGAACTATATTTGAAAATGTGACATATTTTAAAACATGAAAAATTATTGAAACTCTGACTTTTTTTTTGAAATTTTGGGACATTTTTTGAATTTATGATTTTTATAAAGTGCTAACTTTCTGAAACTCCTAAACATTTTTTGTATTTGTGTTTACAAATTGGAAAAATGGTAACATGTTTTGAAATTGTGAAAAAAATTGAAACCACATTTTTTCGAAATCCTAAATTGTTTTTGATATTAATAACAAATTTTGAAAGCGAAGACATTTTTTGAATTTCTGAACAAATATTTGAAAATTTCAAAGAAGTTTGAAGAAAAACTTGAAAAGAGAAAAAGAAAAAGAGAAGATACAAAAAAAAACGGTTGGCCTAATCTTGGGAGCCCCTATGTAGAGCCCCGACAGTGTGCCGCATTGTGCGGCAAATAGGGTTTTCTGTTGATCCGTGCAAGCAGGGGCGCCACACCACTAACATGGGCCAGCCTACGAAACACATTGCTATTAGCCAATTTTTAGCGAGGCCATCTCAAGAGGAAATAGCCGGGGTTCTCATAGAAGGATGTGTGTACAGAAAAACCGTTTTCTATGCTGGTTCCTATTCAGCGCCTTAAGCGCCCGTTGCAGACATTCCACCCCTCTCCCCTTCCAACGGTACTAACGAGCCGGCCCATCTCCCCTTTGGTTATATGGTTTCTATACCGCAAAAAAAGGTTACCGCAGAGAGAATCATCGATGGATGTTGCACTAACCACCACGCTACCCAACCCGATCGGACAAGTTACATCTTTTGTTTCCTTTATTCTTTTGTATTTTCTTTTTCCATTTCTTTTTTTCCTTTCTGCCTTTTTCTATTTTCTGTTTTTTCTTTTTTCTCTTCTTCCTTTTTCAAATGGATTAACGCTTTACATTTTTGTATGAACTTTTTCGAAAAACAATAAACCATTTTTCGAATTTGATAAACTTTTTTCAAAATCGGTGAACTTTTCATTTTTTGATGATCTTTTTTTGGGAATTGATGAACTTTTTTCAAATTTGATGATTTTTTTCAAATCCAATAAACTTTTTCCAAATTTGACGAACCGTTTACAAATTCAATGATCTCTTTTCAACTTTGATGAACTTTTTTGAAAATTGATGAACTGTTTTTCAAATTTGATGAACCTTTTCCATTTTCAGATGAACTTATTTTGGAAATTGATGAACATTTTTCAAATCTGATGAAAATTTTCAAATCCGATGAACTTTCTATAAAATTTGGTGAACTTTTTTTCTTGATGAACTTTTTTCATATTCAGTGAATTTTCTTTCAAATTTAATGAACTTTTTTGAAAACCGATTAACTTTTCCTATATTGGTGAACTTTTTTTCAATTTTCTGGCAGTTTTTTGTATTTCATGAACCTTTTCCAAATTTTCATGAACTTTTTAATCCATGAACTTTTTTCAAATTCGTGAACTTTTCTTAAATTAGTGACCTTTTTAAATTTCATGAACTTTCAAAACCGTGAACGTTTTTGAATACATGAACCTTTATGTTTTTTTAAACGAATTCGTGAAGTTCTTTTTATTGTTCCTGAGCTTTTTTTAAACATCACGGTTTCATTGGTTTCTTAACTCTTTAGCGGTAATATTGGTTAGTAGAACCTGGTAGCTCTAGTGGTTAGCCTACGCGTATGGCACTGCTTCGCCCCAAGTTTGAATCCTCGCTGCAGCAAGTTTATCTAATGTTTTTCGGCCGGAGCCGCGTTGTACTCGGCCGGCCCACCAGGGCGCTGTAGTGGGCGCCAATTGGGTTTAACGGCGCTGAAGGCACCCTATAGGTGCTCTCGTTTTGTGTATATGCAACAAAACTAGTTTATAGACAAATTAACCTGTGGTTGAATGGTTAGAAGGACAGAGGTATGTCGAGCCCACCAGGGTACTAGACTTGACAATGATGTTTTCATTTTGCCAGGTTTATTTTAGATCTTCTCGCGATGTGTTTTTAGTGGGAGAAGACGTTCCCGTCGACTAAAAGGCATGTGTGATGACTTCATCATTCTCAATATGATGTGCCTGCTTATTCTCTCAAAGGTGCTCATAGGGGTAGGGTATGTGTGAGTGTGTTCATAGAAGTGAGTGTATGTGTGTACGTATGAGTGTCCGTGTCCGTACGGTATTTAAAAAAAGAAATAATTTTATATATCCAGTCTAAAACAATAAAGTGAAATTTTATCTGTTGGGAACGTAGCATGCAATTTCAAAAAGTTCTTACGCTCACGCAAGATCTATTTAGGAGATACATAGCAACAAGAGGGGGAGAGCATCTTCATACCCTTGAAGATCGCAAAGCGGAAGCATTTATCAACGCGGTTGATGTAGTCGTACACCTTCACGGTCCGTCACGATCAAGTACCGGATGTACGTCACCTCCGCGTTCAGCACACGTTCAACTCGATGACGTCCTCGCCTTCTTGATCCAGCAGGATGGGCGAAGTAGTAGATGAGTTTCGGCAGCATGACGGGATGGTGACGGTGTTGGTGAAGAACAATCTCCGCAGGGCTTCGCCATGCACAACGAAAACTATGACGGAGGATAAACTAGAGGGGACGGGGTTGGCGGCACACGGCTTGGTGATTCTTGATGTGTCTTTGGTGCTAGCCCTGCCCCTCTATTTATATATTGAGCCCAGGGGTCAAAACTTGGAGTAAAAGCCTCCTCAAAGTCGGTTTTGCCCGAAAGGCAAGAGTCCTGCTCGGACTCCAGGGCTAGACGCAATGGTTCCCGGCGTCTACCCCCTAGACGCTAGGGTTCCTGGCGTCTAGCCTCTGGTCTCCGCAAAACTCCCGTTTGCATTTTCCAAAAGCCTCTTGGGCTTTCCCCTTTGGCCCAAATAAAGTATTCCCGTACATAAACATTTCGGGAAACATCCGGAACCCCTTCCGGTGAACTCCGGAACCCTTCCGGAGACCAAACACTATTATCCCATATATCAATCTTTACCTTTGGACCATTCCGGAGCTCCTCGTCATATCCGTGATCACATCCTAGATTCCGAACAACATTCGGTTACCAACATACATAACTCATATAATACTAGCTATATCGTCAATGAACGTTAAGCGTGCGGACCCTACGGGTTCGAGAACTATGTAGACATGACCGAGACACCTCTCTGGTCAATAACCAATAGCGGAACCTGGATGCCCACATTGGCTCCTACATATTCTACGAAGATCTTTATCGGTCGAACCTTATGACAACATACGTTATTCCCTTTGTCATCGGTATGTTACTTGCCCGAGATTCGATCGTCGGTATCTTCATACCTAGTTCAATCTCATAACCGGCAAGTCTCTTTACTTGTTCTGTAATACTTCATCCCGCAACTAACTCATTAGTTACATTGCTTGCAAGGCTTCTTATGATGTGTATTACCAAGAGGGCCCAGAGATACCTCTCTGATACTCGGAGTGACAAATCCTAATCTTGATCTATGCCAACCCAACAAACACCTTTGGAGATACCTGTAGAGCATCTTTATAATCACCCAGTTACGTTGTGACGTTTGATAGCACACAAGGCATTCATCCGGTATCCGGGAGTTGCATCATCTCATAGTCGAAGAAATATGTATTTGACATGAAGAAAGCAATAGCAATAAAACTGAATAATCAAGATGCTAAGCTAACGGATGGGTCTTGTCCATCATATGATTCTCCTAATGATGTAACCCCGTTCATCAAATGACAACACATGTCTATGGTTAGGAAACTTAACCATCTTTGATTAACGAGCTAGTCTTAGTAGAGGCTTACTAGGGACACGTTGTTTTGTCTATGTATCCACACATGTATCAAGTTTCCGGTTAATACAATTCTAGCATGAATAATAAACATTTATCATGATATAAAGAAATATAAAATAACAACTTTAGCATTGCCTCTAGGGCATATTTCCTTCAGTCTCCCACTTGCACTAGAGTCAATAATCTAGTTCACATCGCCATGTGATTTAACACCAATAGTTCATATCTTTATGTGATTAACATCCATAGTTCACATCGCCATGTGACCAACACCCAAATGGTTTACTAGATTCAATAATCTAGTTCACATCGCTATGTGATTAACACCTAAAGAGCACTAAGGTGTGATCATGTTTTGCTTGTGAGAGAAGTTTAGTCAAAGGGTCTGCCACATTCAGATCCATATGTATTTTGCAAATTTCTATGTCTACAATGCTCTGCATGGAGCTATTCTAGATAATTGCTCCCACTTTCAATATGTATCCAGATTAAGACCCAAAGTCATCCAGATCGGTGTTAAAGCTTGCATCGACGTAACTCTTTACGATGAACTCTTTATCACCTCCATAACCGAGAAATATTTCCTTAGTCCTCTAAGGATAATTTTGACCACTGTCTAGTGATCTACTCCTGGATCACTATTGTACCCCTTTGCCAAACTCATGGCAAGGTATACAATAGGTCTGGTATACAACATGGCATACTTTATAGAACCTATGGCTAAGTCATAGGGAATGATTTTCATTCTCTCTCTATCTTCTGCCATGGTCGGGTTTTGAGTCTTACTCAACTTCAAACCTTACAAATCAGGCAAGAAATCCTTCTTTGACTGATCCATTTTGAACTCCTTCAAAATCTTATCAAGGTATGTACTCATCGAAAGTCATATCAAGCGTCTTGATCTATCTTTATAGATCTTAATGCCCAATATGTAAGTAGCTTCACTGAGGTCTTTCTTAAAAAAAACTTCTTTCAAACGCTCCTTTATGCTTTCCAGAAAATTCTACATTATTTCCGATCAACAATATGTCATTCACATATACCTATCAGAAAGGTTGTAGTGCTCCCCCTCTCTTTCTTGTAAATACAGGCTTCACCGCAAGTATGTATAAAACTATATGCTTTGATCAACTCATCGTATATTCCAACTACGAGATGCTTGCACCGGTCCATAGATGGATCGCTGGAGCTTGCACACTTTGTTAGCACCTTTAGGATCGACAAAACCTCTTGGTTGCATCATATACAACTCTTCTTTAAGAAATCCATTAAGGAATGCAGTTTTGACATCCATTTGCCAGATTTCATAAACCGCGGCAATTGCTAACATGATTCGAACAGACTTTAAGCATCGATACGAGTGAGAAAATCTTATCATAGTCAACACCTTGAACTTTGTCGAAAACCTTTTGTGACAATTCGAGCTTTGTAGATAGTAACACTACTATAAGCGTCCATCTTCCTCTTGAAGATCCATTTATTCTCAATGGCTCGCCGATCATCGGGCAAGTCAATCAAAGTCCATACTTTGTTCTCATACATGGATCCCATCTCAGATTTCATGGCCTCAAGCCATTTCGCGGAATCTGGGTTCATCAACGCTTCCTCATAGTTCGTAGGTTCGTCATGGTCTAGTAACATGATTTCCAGAACAGGATTACCGTACCACTCTGGTGCGGAACGTACTCTGGGTGACCTATGAGTTTCGGTAGTAACTTGATCTGAAGTTTCATGATCATCATCATTAGCTTCCTCACTAACTGGTGTAGGAATCACCAGAACTAATTTCTGTGATGAACTACTTTCCAATTTGGGAGAAGGTACAATTACCTCATCAAGTTATACTTTCCTCCCACTCACTTCTTTCGAGAGAAACTCCTTCTCTAGAAATGATCCATTCTTAGCAACAAATATCTTGCCTTCGGATCTGTGATAGAAGGTGTACCCAATAGTTTCTTTTGGGTATCCAATGAAGACGCATTTATCCGATTTGGGTTCGAGCTTATGAGTTTGAAACTTTTTCACATAAGCATCGCAAACCCAAACTTTAAGAAACGACAGCTTAGGTTTCTTGCCAAACCACAGTTCATACGGCGTCATCTCAACGGATTTAGATGGTGCCCTATTTAACGTGAATGCAGCTGTCTCTAACGCATAGCCCCACAACGATAGTGGTAAATCGGTAAGAGACATCATAGATCGCACCATATCTAATAATGTGCGGTTACGATGTTCGGACACACCATTACACTGTGGTGTTTGATACGTCTCCAATGTATCTATAATTTTTGATAGTTCCATGCTATTATATTATCAACCTTGGATGTTTTATATGCTATTTTATATGATTTTTGGGACTAACCTATTAACCTAGAGCCCAGTGCCAGTTTATGTTTTTTTCCTTGTTTAGAGTATCGCAGAAAAGTAAAATCAATAGGAGTTCAATTGACCTGAAACTTCACGGAACTTATTTTTGGAAGGAAAGCAACCCGGGAGACTTGGAGTCCACGTAAGGGAAGCAATGAGGAAGCCACGAGGCAGGGGGTGCGCCCACCCCCCTAGGTGCGCCCTCCACCCTCGTGGGCCCCTCGTGGCTCCCCTGACGTACTTCTTCCTCCTATATATCTCCATATACCCTAAAACGATCGGGGAGCACAATAGATCGGGAGTTCCGCCGCCAGAAGCCTCCGTAGCCATCGAAAACCAATCTAGACCCGTTCCGGCACCCTTCCGGAGGGGGAATCCTTCTCCGGTGGCCATCTTCATCATCCCGGTGCTCTCCATGACGAGGAGGGAGTAGTTCTCCCTTGGGGCTGAGGGTATGTACTAGTAGCTATGTGTTTGATCTCTCTCTCTCTCTCTCGTGTTCTTGAGGTGATACGATCTTGATGTATCGTGAGCTTTGCTATTATAGTTGGATCTTATGATGTTTCTCCCCCTCTACTCTCTTGTAATGGATTGAGTTTCCCCTTTGAAGTTAACTTATCGGATTGAGTCTTTAAAGATTTGAGAACACTTGATGTATGTCTTGCCGTGCGTATCTGTGGTGACAATGGGATACCACGTGATTCACTTGATGTATGTTTTGGTGATCAACTTGCGGGTTCCGCCCATGAACCTATGCATAGGGGTTCGCACACGTTTTCGTCGTGATTCTCCGGTAGGAACTTTGGGGCACTCTTTGAGGTTCTATGTGTTGGTTGAATAGATGAATCTGAGATTGTGTGATGCATATCGTATAATCATACCCGCGGATACTTGTGGTGACATTGGAGTATCTAGGTGACATTAGGGTTTTGGTTGATTTACGTCTTAAGGTGTTATTCTAGTACGAACTCTAGGGCTGTTTCTGACACTTATAGGAATAGCCCAACAGATTGATTGGAAAGAATAACTTTGAGGTGGTTTCGTACCCTACCATAATCTCTTCGTTTGCTCTCCGCTACTAGTGACTTTGGAGTGACTCTTTGTTGCATGTTGAGGGATAGTTATGTGATCCAATTATGTTATTATTGTTGAGAGAACTTGAACTAATGAAATTATGAACCCTAGGCCTTGTTTCAATGCATTGCAATACCATTTACGCTCACTTTTATCATTCGTTACCTTGCTGTTTTTATATTTTCATATTACAAAAACCTTTATCTACTATCCATATACCACTTGTATCACCATCTCTTCGCCGAACTAGTGCACCTATACAATTTACCATTGTATTGGGTGTGTTGGGGACACAAGAGACTCTTTGTTATTTGGTTGCAGGGTTGCTTGAGAGAGACCATCTTCATCCTACGCCTCCTACGGATTGATAAACCTTAGGTCATCCACTTGAGGGAAATTTGCTACTATCCTACAAACCTCTGCACTTGGAGGCCCAACAACGTCTACAAGAAGAAGGTTGTGTAGTAGACATCAAGCTCTTTTCTGACGCCGTTGCCGGGGAGGTGAGTGCTTGAAGGTATATCTTTAGATCTTGCAATCAAATCTTTTTGTTTCTTGTTTTAGCACTAGTTTAGTTTATAAAAGAAAACTACAAAAAATATGGAATTGAGTTTGCCTCATACACTTCATCTTTTTAATATCTTTCATGAGTATGATGGAAAGGAAAATTGTGCCAGAGTGTTAGAATAAGAATGCATGAAAATGTTTGGCACTAAATATTTGAATGATGAGCATGATTGCAATGTTGTTAGTATGAATTCCTTGAATATCCATGATACTAATGATATGCAAAGCCACAAGCTTGGGGAAGCTATGTTTGCTGAAGATGATATTTTTGTCCCCCATGTTTTGATGAGCAAATTTATTATGATGAAATAATGCCTCCTATTTATGATGATTATATTGATGAAAGTGGATTTGGAGAGGTCATGACTTTATTTTGTGATGAATCCACTATTTCAGAAGAGGTTCCAATTGATTATGAGAACAAGGTTGCTATCTATGATGATTATTGTGATGACTTGTATGCTATAAAGAATAATGATATCCATGAAACTTGTTATCATTATTTTAGTTTTCAATTGGATTATGCCTCACATGATAATTATTTTGTTGAGTTTGCTCCCACTACTATTCATGAGAAGAAATTTGCTTATGTGGAGAGTAATAAAAATTGTATGCTTATGCATCATGAAAATAATGATTTATGTGATATCTATATTGTTGAATTCATTCATGATGCTACTGAAATTTATTATGAGGGAGGAATATATGCTTGTAGGAATTGCAATAATATCAAGTTTCCTCTCTATGTGCTTAAAATCTTGAAGTTATGCTTGTTTTGCCCTCCTATGAAAGTTGATTCTTGTTCCCATAAGTTGTTTGCTCAAAAAATCCTATGCATAGGAAGAGGGTTAGACTTAAATGTGCTAGTCATATTCTTCATGATGCTCTCTTTATGTTACAATTCTTATCTTTTATGTGAGCATCATTGAAATCATCATGCCTAGCTAGGGGCGTTAAACGATAGCGCTTGTTGGGAGGCAACCCAATTTTATTTTTGTTCCTTACTTTTTGTTACTGTTTAGTAATAAATAATCTATATAGCCTCTGTTATGATTGAGTTTTTATGTTTTAATTAGTGTTTGTTCCAAGTATAACCGTTGGGAAGACTTGGGGAAAGTCTTGTTGATCTTGCTGTAAAAAACAGAAACTTTAGCACTCACGAGAATTGCTTCCATTTTTTATTGGAGAGTGCTATTTAGTTAATTATTTTTGCATATGATTAATAGATAAATTACTCACGTACATCAATTTATTTTAGAATTTTTGGGGTTCCAGAAGTTTGCATTAGTTACAGATTACTACAGACTGTTCTGTTTTTGACAGATTCTGTTTTTCATGTGTTGTTTACTTATTTTGATGAATCTATGGCTAGTAAAAGATTTTATAAACCATAGAGAAGTTGGAATACAGTAGGTTTAACACCAATATAAATAAAGAATGATTTCATTACAGTACCTTGAAGTGGTGTTTTGTTTTCTTTCGCTAACGGAGCTTACGAGTTTTCTACTTTAAGTTTTGTGTTGTGAAGTTTTCAAGTTTTGGGTAAAGATTTGATGGATTATGGAACAAGGAGTGTCAAGAGACTAAGCTTAGGGATGCCCATGGCACCCCCAAGATAATCTAAGGACACCTAAAAGCCAAAGCTTGGGGATGCCCCGGAAGGCATCCCCTCTTTCGTCTACTTCTATCGGTAACTTTACTTGGAACTATATTTTTATTTACCACATGATATGTGTTTTGCTTGGAGCGTCATTTTATTTTATTTAGTTTTTCTTGCTGTTTGAATAAAATACCAAGATCTTAAATTCTTAAATGAGAGAGAGTCTTCACATAGTTGCATAATTATTCGACTACTCATTGAGCTTCACTTATATCTTTCGGAGTAGTTTGTTGTTGCTCTAGTGCTTCACTTATATCTTAGAGCACAGTGGTGGTTTTATTTTGTAGAAATAGATGAACTATCATGCTTCACTTATATTATTTTGAGAGTCTTTAGAACAGCATGGTAATTTGCTTTGGTTATGAAACTAGTCCTAATATGATGGGCATCCAAGAGGGATATAATAAAAACTTTCATATAAAGTGCATTGAATACTAAGAGAAGTTTGATACTTGATGATTGTTTTGAGATATGAGGATGGTAATATTAGAGTCATGCTAGTTGAGTAGTTGTGAATTTGAGAAGTACTTGTGTTGAAGTTTGTGATTCCCGTAGCATGCACGTATGGTGAACCGTTATGTGATGAAGTCGGAGCATGATTTATTTATTGATTGTCTTCCTTATGAGTGGCGGTCGGGGACGAGCGATTGTCTTTTCCTACCAATCTATCCCCCTAGGAGCATGCCCGTAGTACTTTGTTTCGATAACTAATAGATTTTTGCAATAAGTATGTGAGTTCTTTATGACTAATGTTGAGTCCATGGATTATACGCACTCTCACCCTTCCACCATTGCTAGCCTCTCTAGTACCGCGCAACTTTTGCCGGTACCATAAACCCACCATATACCTTCCTCAAAACAGCCACCATACCTACCTATCATGGCATTTCCATAGCCATTTCGAGATATATTGCCATGCAACTTTCCACCGTTCTGTTTATTATGACATGTTTCATCATTGTCATATTGCTTTGCATGATCACGTAGTTGACATTGTATTTGTGGCAAAGCCACCATTGATAATTCTTTCATACATGTCACTCATGAGCCATTGCACATCCCGGTACACCGCCGGAGGCATTCATATAGAGTCATATCTTGTTCTAAGTATCGAGTTGTAATTCTTGAGTTGTAAGTAAATAAAAGTGTGATGATCATCATTATTAGAGCATTGTCCTAGTGAGGAAAGGATGATGGAGACTATGATTCCCCCACAAGTCGGGATGAGACTCCGGACGAAAATAAATAAATAAAAGAGGCCAAAGAAGCCCAAATAAAAAAAAAGAGAAAAGAGGCCATAAAAAAGAGAAAAGGCCCAAATAAAAAAATTATTAAAAAAATGATGAGAGAAAAAGAGAGAAGGGGCAATGCTACTATCCTTTTACCACACTTGTGCTTCGAAGTAGCACCATGATCTTCATGATAGAGAGTCTCCTATGTTGTCACTTTCATATACTAGTGGGAATATTTCATTATAGAACTTGGCTTGTATATTCCAATGATGGGCTTCCTCAAAACACCCTAGGTCTTCGTGAGCAAGCAAGTTTAATGCACACCCACTTAGTTTTTTTTGAGCTTTCATACACTTATAGCTCTAGTGCATCCGTTGCATGGCAATCCCTACTCACTCACATTAATATCTATTGATGGGCATCTCCATAGCCCGTTGATACGCCTAATTGATGTGAGACTATCTTCTCCTTTTTGTCTTCTCCACAACCACCATTCTATTCCACCTATAGTGCTATATCCATGGCTCACGCTCACATAGTGCGTGAAGATTGAAAAAGTTTGAGAACATAAAAATTATGAAATAATTGCTTGGCTTGTCATTGGGGTTGTGCATGATTTGAATATGTTGTGTGGTGAAGATGGAGCATAGCCAGACTATATGATTTTGTAGGGATAACTTTGTTTGGCTATGTTATTTTGAGAAGACATAATTGCTTTGTTAGTATGCTTGAAGTATTATTGTTTTTATGTCAATATTAAACTTTTGTCTTGAATCTTATGGATCTAAATATTCTTCCCACAATAGAGAAGATTACATTGAGAAATATGCTAGGTAGCATTCCACATCAAAAATTCTGTTTTTATCATTTACCTACTCGAGGACGAGCAGGAATTAAGCTTGGGGATGCTGATACGTTTCCAACGTATCTATAATTTTTGATTGTTCCATGCTAATATATTATCAACCTTGGATGTTTTATATGCATTTATATGCTATTTTATATGATTTTTGGGACTAACCTATTAACCTAGAGCCCAGTGTCAGTTTCTATTTTTTTTCCTTGTTTTAGAGTATCGCAGAAAAGGAAAATCAAACGGAGTTCAATTGACCTGAAACTTCACGGAACTTATTTTGGAAGGAAAGCAACCCGGGAGACTTGGAGTCCATGTAAGGGAAGCAACGAGGAAGCCACGAGGCAGGGGGGCGCGCCCACCCCCCTGGGCGCGCCCTCCACCCTCGTGGGCCCCTCATGGCTCCCCTGACATACTTCTTCCTCCTATATATCTCCATATACCCTAAAACGATCGGGGAGCACAATAGATCAGGAGTTCCGCCGCCAGAAGCCTCTGTAGCCACCGAAAACCAATCTAGACCCATTCCGGCACCCTACCAGAGGGGGAATCCTTCTCCGGTGGCCATCTTCATCATCCCGGTGCTCTCCATGACGAGGAGGGAGTAGTTCTCCCTCGGGGCTGAGGGTATGTACCAGTAGCTATGTGTTTGATCTCTCTCTCTCTCTCTCTCTCGTGTTCTTGAGGTGATACGATCTTGATGTATCACGAGCTTTGCTATTATAGTTGGATCTTATGATATTTCTCCCCCTCTACTCTCTTGTAATGGATTGAGTTTCCCCTTTGAAGTTAACTTATCAGATTGAGTCTTTAAAGATTTGATAACGCTTGATGTATGTCTTGCCGTGCGTATCTGTGGTGACAATGGGATACCACGTGATTCACTTGATGTATGTTTTGGTGATCAACTTGCGGGTTCCGCCCATGAACCTATGCATAGGGGTTGGCACACGTTTTCGTCATGATTCTCCGGTAGGAACTTTGGAGCACTCTTTGAGGTTCCATGTGTTGATTGAATAGATGAATCTGAGATTGTGTGATGCATATCGTATAATCATACCCGCGGATACTTGTGGTGACATTGGAGTATCTAGGTGACATTAGGGTTTTGGTTGATTTGTGTCTTAAGGTGTTATTATAGTATGAACTCTAGGGCTGTTTGTGACACTTATAGGAATAACCCAACGGATTGATTGAAAAGAATAACTTTGAGGTGGTTTCGTACCCTACCATAATCTCTTCGTTTGCTCTCCTCTATTAGTGACTTCGGAGTGACTCTTTGTTGCATGTTGAGGAATAGTTATGTGATCCAATTATGTTATTATTGTTGAGAGAACTTGCACTAGTGAAATTATGAACCCTAGGCCTTGTTTCAACGCATTGCAATACCGTTTACGCTCACTTTTATCATTCGTTACCTTGCTGTTTTTATATTTTCATATTACAAAAACCTTTATCTACTATCCATATACCACTTGTATCACCATCTCTTCGCCGAACTAGTGCACCTATACAATTTACCATTGTATTGGGTGTGTTGGGGACACAAGAGACTCTTTGTTATTTGGTTGCAGGGTTGCTTGAGAGAGACCATCTTCATCCTACGCCTCCTACGGATTGATAAACCTTAGGTCATCCAGTTGAGGGAAATTTGCTACTGTCCTACAAACCTCTGCACTTGGAGGCCCAACAACGTCTACAAGAAGAAGGTTGTGTAGTAGACATCAGTGTTCCAGGGGCGCGAGTTGCGAAACTACTCCACATTGTTTTAAATAAAAACCAAACTTGTAACTCAAATATTCGCCTCTGCGATTAGAGCGTAGAAACTTTATTTTCTTGTTACAATGATTTTCTACTTAACTCTGAAATTCTTTGAACTTTTCAAATATTTCAGACTTATGTTTCATTAAGAAGATATACCTATATCTGCTCAAATCATCTGTGAAGGTCGGAGAATAACGATACCCGTCGCGAGCATCAACACTCATCGGACCGCATACATCAGTATGTATTATTTCCAATAAGTTAGTGGCTCGCTCCATTGTTCCGAAGAACGGAGTTTTAGTCATCTTTCCCATGAGGCATGGTTCGCAAGTATCAAGTGATTCATAATCAAGTGATTCCAAAAGCCCATCGGCATGGAGTTTCTTCATGCACTTTACACCAATATGACCTAAACGTATGTGCCACAAATAAGTTGCACTATCATTATTAACTTTGCATCTTTTGGCTTCAACATTATGAATATGTGTATCACTACGATCGAGATTCAATAAACCATTTATATTGGGTGTATGACCATAGAAGGTATTATTCATGTAAAGAGAACAACTCTAACTTAAATGAATAACCGTATAAATAAACATTCATATTAATGCTCAATGCAAACACCAAATAATATTTATTTAGGTTTAACACTAATCCCGAAGGTAGAGGGAGTATGCGATGGTGATCTTATCAACCTTGGAATCTCTTCCAACACACATTGTCACTTTGCTCTCAACTAGTCTCTGTTCATTTTGTAACTCATGTTTCGAGTTACTAATCTTAGCAACTGAACTGGTATCAAATACCTAGGGGTTACTATGAATACTAGTAAAGTACACATCAATAATCTGTATATCAAATATACCTTTGTTCACTTTGCCATCCTTCTTATCCGCCAAATGTTTGGGGCAGTTCCGCTTCCAGTGACCATTTCCTTTGCAGCAGAAGCACCCAGTTTCAGGTTTAGGTCCAGACTTGGGCTTCTTCCCGGGAGCAGGAACTTGCTTGCTATTCTTCTTGAAGTTCCCCTTCTTCCCTTTGACCTTTTTCTTGAAACTAGTGGTCTTGTTAACCATCAGCACTTGATGCTCTTTCTTGATTTCTACCTCCGCATCCTTTAGCATTGCGAAGAGCTCGGGAATTGTCTTGTTCATCCCTTGAACATTATAGTTCATCATGAAGTTCTAGTAACTTGGTGATAGTGACTAGAGAACTTTGTCAATCACTATCTTATCTGGAAGATTAACTCCCACTTGATTCAAGTGATTGTAGTACTCAGACATTCTGAGCACGTGCTCACTAGCTGAGCTATCCTCCTCCATCTTGTAGGCAAAGTATTTTTTAGAGGTCTCATACCTCTCGACATGGGCATGAGTTTGAAATACCAATTTCAACTCTTGGAACATCTTATATGCTCCGTGGTGTTCAAAACATTTTTGAAGTCCCTGTTGGGGAGCGTAGCAGAATTTTAAAATTTTCTACGCATCACCAAGATCAATCTATGGAGTCATCTAGCAACGAGGGAGAGGGGAGTGCATCTACATACCCTTGTAGATGGCGAGCGGAAGCGTTCAAGAGAACGGGGTTGATGGAGTCGTACTCATCGTGATCCAAATCAACGATGACTGAGCGCCGAACGGACGGCACCTCCGCATTCAACACACGTACAGTTGGGAAGACGTCTCCTCCTTCTTGATCCAGCAAGGGGAAGGAGAGGTTGATGGAGATCCAGCAGCACGACGGCGTGGTGGTGGAAGCAGTGGGATCTCAGCAGGGCTTCGCCAAGCACCAACGAGAGGGAGAGGTGTCACGGGGGGGGGGGGGGGGGAGAGGGAGGCGCCAGGGACTTGGGTGCGGCTGCCCTCCCTCCCCCCACTATATATAGGGCCCCTAGGGGGGGTGTGGGAGTCCTGGATTAGGGGGTCTCCGGACAGCCAGACTATCTCCATTGGACGGACTGTTAGACTATGAAGATACAAGATTGAAGACTTCGTCTCGTGTTCGGATGGGACTCTACTTGGCGTGGAAGGCAAGCTAGGAAATACGTATATGGATATCTCCTCCTTTGTAACCGACCTTGTGTAACCCTAACCCTCTCCGGTGTCTATATAAATAGAAGGGTTTTAGTCCGTAGGACAACAATCACAACATACAATCATACCATAGGCTAGCTTCTAGGGTTTAGCCTCTCTGATCTCGTGGTAGATCTACTCTTGTAACACCCATATCTTCAATATTAATCAAGCAGGACGTAGGGTTTTACCTCCATCAAGAGGGCTCGAACCTGGGTAAAACTTCGTGTCCCTTGCCTCCTATTACCATCCAGCCTAGATGCACAGTTCGGGACCCCCTACCCGAGATCCGCCGGTTTTGACACCGACATTGGTGCTTTCATTGAGAGTTCCGCTGTGCCGTCGCCACAAGGAAGGATGTCTCGTCCCTTCTCTAAAGATGGCACTATCGCCGAGGGAGCTCTGGCTATCGGCCAAACTCTCCTGCTAGGTGGTTTTCTTATGACCGCCTGTTCGGCCGCTGCGCCGACGATGACTTCTCGGGTCATCGAAAGCAATCTTCACATCAACTCGGAACTCGCCGAGCAGTTAGATCCAATGGAGCTCTCTTCCCTGAACGAGCTCTTGGATCGTATCGCCGCCCTGGGAGTCGCTACAGACTACGATCAGATTGGGCCTAAACCCGATCTAAGAGAAATTAACTCTCCCCAGGTCACCCATCACGTTGCGGTGGTGGAAGAACAATGCGGGAAAACTCCATCTATCTTAAGGACTAGCTACGTCCGGATTCCCAATCCCTCCAAGCCGGATACCCGCGGAGGGGAGGATGTCACTCAAAGCCTGAACCCAGAATCAGGCAGCGGGCCAGATTTACCGGAAAACATCCAAGAATCCAAACTTTCGAGTTCGGAAACTCCTTGGCCACTGAGCCTCAGATTGGGTGAGGATTCGGATTCAATTCCACCCACCCACCCAAACATACGCGATCTATCCCAAATTAGGCAAGAGCCCGCAGAAATAGTACACCATTACTAGGCCAGATTCCTCCTGGTCAAGAACAGGATAAAGGACTGCCGCGAGGAAGATGCAATTTCACTCTTCTGCAATAATTGCACGGACAAGGGAATCCTCAACGCCATAAGTCGTCGCGAAATTACATGCTTTGCCGACTTGGTGTCCATAGTACGAAAGTACTGTGCGATGGAAAGCGCCTGGAAAACCGAAATAAAATTTTGGGATAATCCGGCCCTGAATACAAACCCAGTCCAAAATAAAAGGGTGCATTATCACAATACACCTGGGTTAACTACCAAAAAGCAAAAGCCCTCCACGGGGCAAGGAACCGTACTGGAGGGATGGCTCAACGGACCCTGCAAAATTCATAGTACAGCGGATGCGATACCAACGCACAACCTTAGAGCACGCTGGATACTCCGGCAGGTGGCCAAAAGTGGTGAGGATCTACTCCTCCCAAAAACCACAGAGCACCACCCCGAGGACAACAGTACGGTCTTAACGGTCTTCGAGACCTTCGTGTCAAATAAAAGATGGAAGCGAACACTCCGCAGCACGTCCGAAATCTGCCACATAGCAGAAACAAAGCCTTGGAGCGACACGGCTATTACCTTCAATGCCAGTGACGAACCTAAATTCCGAACAGCCCGAGTACCAGCCGCACTGGTCCTCAGTCCAATCGTGGACGGCTTTCGACTCACCAAGGTACTCATGGACGGCGGCAGCGGATTAAACCTCATCTACGAGGAAACTCTTCAAAAGATGGAAATAGACTGGAGCCGCATTAAGCAAAGCAGCACAACCTTTAGAGGAATCCTCCCCAGTCGGGAAGCACGCTGCGCCAGAAAAATCACACTAGATGTGGTATTCGGCACGCCGGATAATTACAGGTCCGAAGAAATTACATTCCAAGTGGCCCCGTTCAGCAGCGGATACCACGCTCTATTAGGGCGGGAGGCGTTTACAATCTTCCAAGCCATACCCCATTACGGGTACATGAAGCTCAAAATGCCTGGGCCCAACGGAATCATCACTCTTGTTAGTGATCCGGACATAGCACTCCGCGCCGAAAATAAGACAGCTGCACTGGCCCTTGAGGCACTATCCGAAGCCCTAGCGGCCAAAGAACTAACTGCGCCGCGCTCCACGGTGAACAGGGACGACGTGATACTCGATAAAAAATCCAAGTCCACCTCCTTTAAGCTGGCGGACGAAATAGTCAAATTCCAAGTTCATCCAACGGACCCTACAAAAACAGCTTCCATCAGGGCACAATTAAACCCTGATGTTGACGCCGCACTGCGAGAGTTCCTACGCGAGAACTGGGACATTTTTGCCTGGCACCCTTCAGACATGCCAGGAATCCCACGCAGGCTGGCTGAACACAGCCTAAATATCCTAAAAGGATTCAAGCCAGTCAAGCAGGCTCTTCGACGTTTCTCCGAGCCTAAAAGACAAGCCATGGGAGAGGAACTTGCCAAGCTATTGGAGGCCGGATTCATCAGAGACATAAAACATCTGGACTGAGGACCTTAATAAGGCCTGCCCAAAGGATCCCTTCCCCCTCCCCCGCATCTCAAATCATCGATGCTACCGCAGGACACGATTCATTGTGTTTCCTCAACGCATACTCCGGCTACCATCAAATCAAAATGGCAGAGCCAAACCAAGCCGCAACGGCATTCATCACACCATACAGCCCATTCTGCTTCAACACAATGCCCTTCGAGCTAAAAAACGCCGGTGCAACATATCAGCGCATGATTCAGACATGCCTGGCAAACCAGATCGGCAAAACAGTGGAGGCATACGTGGATGACGTGGTCGTTAAAACCAAGCATGTCGAAACCCTAGTAGACGACTTGAGGGTCACATTCGACAACCTCCGAACATATGACATCAAGCTCAATCCGGAAAAATGCGTTTTTGGCGTACCAGCAGGAAAGCTCCTGGGATTCATCGTCTCCAGTAGAGGTATTGAAGCTAATCCGGCCAAAATCCGAGTGTTGTCACAGTTGGCTACCCCAACTGACCTCAAACAAATACAAAAATTAACTGGATGCGTGGCGGCTCTAAGCTGCTTTATCTCCCGCTTGGGAGAAAAGGCATTACCCCTTTATCGCCTCCTACGGTGCACCCAACACTTCGAGTGGACGGACGCCGCCACGGCCGGACTGAATGAAATAAAAGCCATATTGGCAACAAACCCAGTCCTGGCCGCGCCAAACACTGGTGAACCAATGCTATTATACATTGCGGCAACTCATCAAGTAGTAAGCGCAGTGCTTGTCGTCGAGCGAGAAGCGTACATACACAAATTTCCCCTTCAAAAGCCGGTTTACTACGTGTCCACAGTCCTTACCCCATGCAAATCACGGTACCCACATTATCAAAAGATAGCGTACGCGGTATTTATGGCATCCCGGAAGCTGCGACACTACTTTCAAGAGTGTTCGATAACGGTAGCCTCAGAAGTACCACTTAACGATATTATAAACAATCGTGACGCGACGGGCCGGATTGCCAAATGGGCCATTGAGCTCCTCCCGTTCGACATAACTTACAAACCACGGCGAGCTATTAAATCGCAAGTTTTGGCCGACTTCGTCGCTGAATGGACGGAAGCCGAACTCCCTAAAGAGTACGACACATATTCAAACTGGATCATGCACTTCGACGGCTCCAAAATGTTGGCTGGTCTGGGGGCTGGCGTCGTTTTGACGTCCCCAACAGGAGACACCATTCAATACGTACTGCAGATAATGTATACAGACTCCAACAACGCAGCCGAATATGAGGCCCTTCTCCATGGTCTCCGGATGGCAGTATCCATGGGCATTCAACGCCTAGAGGTGCGCGGGGATTCAAACCTCGCGATATCCCAAATAAATGGAGACTTTGATGCCAAGGATCCAAAAATGGCCGCTTATCGCAATGCCGTCCTAAAAATGTCAGCTCGGTTCAAAGGGATCGAATTTCACCATGTGGCTCGGGAAAACAATCAGGCGGCGGATATCCTCACCCGCATTGGCACCAAAAGCGACGCGGTCCCTCCCAACATTTTTTTGAAAGGATTTTCAAGCCATCCGTAGCATGGGAAGGGGACACCGGTAACAACAGTCCGGACCCGGCCAAAATACCCGATAGCGAACCCTCTGACACAATCGGAGGCTCCGCCACCGAAATAACACAATCAGCCCACGAAATAATGGCCATTATTGCCCCGTGGACAGAACCATTCCTGGCCTACTTAACTAGACAGGAACTCCCGGAGGACCAAAATGAGGCACGCTGCATAGTGCGGCGATCAAAGGCCTACAGGGTCCACGAGGGAGAATTGTACAAAAAAAGTGCTACCGGAGTCCTTCAACGGTGCATCTCCGAAGAGGAAGGACGGAACCTTTTGGCAGAAATTCATGCCGGACTCGGAGGTCATCACGCCGCAGCCCGGGCTCTTGTGAGCAAGGCCTTCCGTACATGATTCTATTGGCCAACGGCCCGGGCAGACGCACATGACTTAGTCCAGCGTTGCGCCGGTTGCCAGCTCTTTGCAAATCAAGGCCATATGCCACCCACCGCCCTCCGAACAATCCCCATTACATGGCCCTTTGCGGTCTGGGGGCTTGACATGGTTGGACCCCTTAAAGGTGGAACCCACAAGAAAAAATACTTATTGGTCATGGTGGATAAATTCACCAAATGGATAGAGGCCAAACCGGTTAAACAGCCGAATCCGGACCGATGATAGATTTCATATCCGGGGTTGTACATCGCTACAACGTCCCCCACAACATCATCACTGATAACGACACAAACTTCACGGCCGACGAGGTAAAACTCTGGTGCAGCAAAATGGGCATCAAGCTCGATTATGCTTTAGTCTACCACCCACAAACCAACGGTCAAGTTGAATGAGCAAATGGTCTTATAATGAGCGGCATTAAACCCAGACTAGTGCGCTCAACAGAGTCTGACACGCACTGGGTAGAGGAGCTCGACTCCGTACTCTGGGGGCTGCGGACCACGCCGAATAGTAGTACCGGATACACACCATTTTTTATGGTGTACGGCGCAGAGGCAGTCCTGCCCTGTGGCATAATTCATGACTCACCTCAAGTGCGCATGTACGAAGAAAGAGAAGCCGAGCTCGATCGGCAGGACAGTCTGGACACCTTGGAGGAAGAGCGCGACGTAGCCAAAGCCCTGTTCTACATTTTACCAGCAACAGGCTCGCAGATACCAAAGCAGAGAAGTACGCGCCAAAACTTATAACGTTGGCGAACTAGTTCTCCGGCTGCCGGATAAGAAAAAGAACAAGCTAGAGCCCAAATGGGAAGGTCCCTTCATCATCGACCAAGTTCTGACCGTCGGAGCGTACCGACTGCAGGATGCATCGACTAGTCGACTCGAGCCGAACCCATTGAACGCAGCCAGGCTCCGAAGATTCTACGCCTAGCACCGGACTTTATGTTAGTCCC
The DNA here is from genome assembly GCF_056163025.1 of Triticum urartu. Lineage (NCBI taxonomy): Eukaryota > Viridiplantae > Streptophyta > Magnoliopsida > Poales > Poaceae > Triticum > Triticum urartu. The sequence continues at coordinate 376,309,284 of NC_141878.1, read as the reverse complement.
CTCCCTTTGTCCATTTTCTGCATATGCGTCATCTGTCTTGTTTCCCTTTCTTTCTTTTATTCCTCTAGGCCTTCAAGGGTCACCTTGTGCCTCACTTGTACATTACAGAGGTGCTAGCCGCACTATCTACACCTGGGGGCTTCTTTCACAGAAGCTTAAATTATTTACCTGGGCATCACGCCCAACACATGCGTTATACTTCCGCATGTGCCTTTTTTCACCATTATATGCATCGATATGACTTAAGTTTTGGCCAAGCTGGGTTGCCTGGCTCTTGTATTTATGCCCTACGTTCCCGTTAATTCGGCTAGGGCATAAGGGGAGCACCTCTGCGATTGTTACCGCCGGGTCAGCCGGACGTGTACCTCAGACTGGGTGAAGCCGAAAGCTAGCGTTCTTAAGAGAATATTTGGTTGGTGAACAAAAGATGACTTTTATTTATTAACCATATCTGCCCCCAGACGTTTTTACTGTGCTTCTTGTCACAGTCCGGACATGCACTTTAGGGCATGCCTACCTAGGGAAAGGAACCCTTAACGGAACTATTCTCTATGGAAGATGTTTCTTACTACCCATGTAATATAACATAACTAGTTGGGCACTTGTCTGATAAAGCACTAATGACCCCTACGCCTGGTCTCCATGCATGCCCCAATTCTTATATAACCGAGAGGGTATTCGGATACACTCCGGACTGTCGGGTCCCGAGGTTGAAGCGAAAAGGTCCACCACGACAAACGATCTACAATCCGGCTAGAAGACATCATATATGTCACTTTACAATTACATAGTCAATTTGACTGGTTGAATTCCTCTTCAATGCCCTCCAATAGGCTGTCTACTCTACAGTCCTGTTGGGAATACTTTGTGGCCAATTCTACTTGGCCGTACACTAAATTCATAGGGATCTCCTTGCCGTCAGGCCCCACAGGTCCGACTTCGGCCATGTGGTTCAGGTCAGCCTTCGTATACCGTGTCTTCACCATTGCCCAAGCCTCCCTGGCGCCCTGACGGCAGGCCGATATCTTCCATAATCGGAAACACCGCCGTGCTCCCTTCAGCTTTTTTGCAAGCTCTCCAAGGCCTTCGGGCATGGAGACGGACGGCCACAAGGCCTGTGCAATGCCTTGCATCACCTGCCAAACTCGTTCTTGCAACTGTGCGAGCTCGGGAAGAAGATCACGCATTGAACTAGGCATCTCCTTGGCAGGACGTCCTGTTAGCATACCTACAGACATAACTCTGTCAGCCAGCTTCCTCGCCGAACTCTTTTTCAAAGTTCGTTCAAGCACTTACTAAATATGCCGCGTCGAAGCCGCCGATTCTCCTTAACAGAATCCGACAGTTGGGCACGAACATCTTTTAGTTCCATGCCCAGCTTGGTGTTGGCATCCTGGAGATCATTCTTCTCCTGCCTCACCCTCGTTAGCACGCTCTCACCAGCCTTTAGCTGGCGTATGAGCTGCTGCTTATCCGGATTCACTCCAGCGTCATCTGCTATTTTATCGTCAGATTTGCATATAAAGCCGCACTCTAATATGATACTTATCATTTGACGGATATGTTACCAGCGGGGGTCTCTTTGGGCTCCCCTGCGGCGGACAGTGCGGTGTGAAGTTGGGCTTTGCACTCTTCCAGCTCCTGGGACAGTTGAGTATTCTTTTCTGTAAGAACCTACATAACAAATGATCCTTAAATCAGTTATCCTAACTATTTCAAGTCTCAGGGGCTACTGATATATATAATCATCAAATTTTCTCACCCGTATGTCTTTTACATACTGCTCCATGGCTCTGGCTAGACCATTTTGAGCGGCACGGAGGTGCGCATCTCCCAAGTTGAAGGCATCCAAAGCCTCTTGGGAGAAACAAGCGTCACGAAGAATAGTCCGGCGACGCCTATGGTTCATGGCACTTTCCACCTCGGAATGGGTGGCGGACAGTCTATCCGTATCCTCTGTCGGAGGAGCACCCGGTGCACGCCTTGTACTCGTTCCCACTCCTGAGTCCGGCCTTGGAGCCTAGCTTGTGGAGGCGCGGTTGGTAGCCTCTCCGGGTATAGTCCGGCGAGCACTCTTTATCCTGAAAAGAAGGCATGGGCATTAATATGCCTCTGTAAATAATGTCTTGCAATAAAGACGGCACGCTATACCACTGCACCGGTGCCTCAATCCGGACTGCGGATCTTTTCAGCCTGCCTGGCCTAGCGGCCCCTTGTTGGCTAGTTGCCACAAGCTCGGCCTTCTGCCCCGAGGACCTCCCCTGCAAAACACGGCTGTTATACGGCAATGAAAAAGATCACAAGGACGGATCCCTTTTTAAGGGCTGGGACTTCGGTCTCAGTCACTTGTGAGGCTGGAACTAGCCCAGGGTAATCGGCCGTAATGGCCACCAAGGTATTCTCATTACTCCCTTGGTAAAATACCCCGTCGATCAGCTCCACGGATATGTCTGGATCCTCCTGGGAGGCCGGGTCAAGGGACCGTCCAGGGTCCTCGGGCTGTGGAGGAGGGCTGTTTATCTCCTTTACTGCTTGGCGCAGCTCCTGCGATGAAATCGCTAGAATGAATACTTAAACTACGGGAATACGAAACGGATGGGCGAGAAAAAAATCTCCGCTTACCCAGCTCGGAGGATTGTACATGGAGAATCCGCCCTGCGGGTTGACACGGAGGAATTCCTCCTCTTCTCCCTTGTACAAAGTGGACAAGATCTTTATTAGATCAGTAGCTGATCCCGGCCCTTTGCGGCCGTGGCGGGTGGCGTCATCCTCCCCATTGAAGTCCCACATGGGGTGGCCTCTATAATGGAGCGGCTGCACCCCCCGCATAATGCATATAGCCATGACCTCAATCATGGTCAATCCGGATCGAGCTAAAGAGCTTATCAGGCTCATCAGATAAAGAATGTCCCGGTCGTCTTCCTCCAGGGGGTTCCGTGGACACCAGCTCTGGCGCTTCTTCAAAGGGGCGTTGTCAAACTCAGGAAGGCCGATCCGAATAGGGTCCGGAAGGGGGACATCTTCTATATAAAACCATTCTGAAGGCCAGTCTTCGGACGTCTTCTTTGGGGTCCCGGATAGGTATCTGGTCCCAGCGATACGCCACACTTCGGCTCCGCCCACTTGATATATTGATCCCTTCTTAGAACGGGGCACAAGGCAGAACAGCTTCTTCCACAGAGCGGAATGAGCCTCACAACCCAAAAATAACTCGCAAAGGGCTATGAATCCCGCGATATGCAGCAGGGAGGCAGGCGTAAGGTTGTGCAGCTGGAGGCCATAAAACTCCAGAAGCCCTCGGAGAAACAGATGGATTGGGAATCCGAGCCCTCTTACCAGATAATGGACAAGGCATACCCGCTCTCCCTTGGAGGGATTGGGACGGCTCTCTGCTTGCTCTCCGCCATTATAAGTGGCAAGCCCGGCTCGAACCGGGACCAGGTACGCTGGGGGAAGAAATCCCTTGGACTGAAGCATCACCAATTTGTTGTGCGGGATGGAACATCTCTCCCAATCTCCAGGCTTGGAACTAGGGGTGTGAGAGGAGGAGCTGCGTCGACCGGCCATGGTGGAATGGATCTCTGTCGGGTACGCTCTGATGAAGACTCGGCAAGGGAGGATGATGTGATTTGGATCCGAATCCTCGTCTTTTTAAATAGGCGGCTCATTTACATAGCTAGGGGGGTAAATGTGAAAACACCCTGGCTCTTCACATTCGTTCGACACGTGGAAAGTGGCCATTATTGGGCATAGAAGCCAAGAAGTACAAACCATCACAAGGAACCGGACATTATTTCGACAGGTACACATAATTTGAAGAGGAACCCGCCTTGCAATGCCGAAGATAATAGTGCGCGCCGGACTCGTCGTCATTGAAGCCTGGTTCGGGGGCTACTGTGGGAGTCCTGGATTAGGGGGTCTCCGGATAGCCGGACTATCTCCATTGGCCGGACTGTTAGACTATGAAGATACAAGATTGAAGACTTCGTCTTGTGTCCGGATGGGACTCTACTTGGCGTGGAAGGCAAGCTAGGCAATACGTATATGGATATCTCCTCCTTTGTAACCGACCTTGTGTAACCCTAACCCTCTCTGGTGTCTATATAAACCGAAGGGTTTTAGTCCGTAGGACAACAATCACAACATACAATCATACCATAGGCTAGCTTCTAGGGTTTAGCCTCTCTGATCTCGTGGTAGATCTACTCTTGTAACACCCATATCTTCAATATTAATCAAGCAGGACGTAGGGTTTTACCTCCATCAAGAGGGCTCGAACCTGGGTAAAACTTCGTGTCCCTTGCCTCCTGTTACCATCCGTCCTAGACGCATAGTTCGGGACCCCCTACCCGAGATCCGCCGGTTTTGACACCGACAGGGGGGCGCCGGCCCTAGGAGATGGGATCTCTAAGGGGGACTTGCCCCCCAAGCCAAGTGGGGCGCCCCCACCCCTAGGGTTTCCAACCCTAGGCGCAGGAGGAGGCCCATGGGGGGCGCACCAGCCCACCAGGGGCCGGTTCCCCTCCCACTTCAGCCCATGGGGCCCTCCGGGATAGGTGGCCCCACCCGGTGGACCCCCGGGACCCTTCCGGTGGTCCCGGTACAATACCGATTACCCCTGAAACTTTCCCGATGGCCAAAACTGGACTTCCTATATATAAATCTTCACCTCCGGACCATTCCGGAACTCCTCGTGACGTCCGGGATCTCATCCGGGACTCCGAACAACTTTCGGGTTACCGCATACTAATATCTCTACAACCCTAGCGTCACCGAACCTTAAGTGTGTAGACCCTACGGGTTCGGGAGACAAGCAGACATGACCAAGACGACTCTCCGGTCAATAACCAACAGCGGGATCTGGATACCCATGTTGGCTCCCACATGTTCCATGACAAATCCCAGTCTCGATTCGTGCCAACCCAACAGACACTTTCGGAGATACCCGTAGTGCACCTTTATAGTCACCCAGTTATGTTGTGACGTTTGGCACACCCAAAGTATTCCTACAGTATCCGGGAGTTGCACAATCTCATGGTCTAAGGAAAAGATACTTGACATTTGAAAAGCTCTAGCAGATGAACTACACGATCTTGTGCTATGCTTAAGATTGGGTCTTGTCCATCACATCATTCTTCTAATGATGTGATCCCGTTGTCAATGACATCTAATGTCCATAGTCAGGAAACCATGACTATCTATTGATCAACGAGCTAGTCAACTAGAGGTTCACTAGGGACATGTTGTGGTCTATATATTCACACATGTATTATGATTTCCGGATAACACAATTATAGCATGAACAATAGACAATTATCATGAACAAGGAAATATAATAATAACCATTTTATTATTGCCTCTAGGGCATATTTCCAACAGTCTCCCACTTGCACTAGAGTCAATAATCTAGTTACATTGTGATGAATCAAACACCCATAGAGTTCTGGTGTTGATCATGTTTTGCTCGAGGAAGAGGTTTAGTCAATGGATCTGCGACATTCAGGTCCGTATGCACTTTGCAAATATCTATGTCTCCATTTTGAACATTTTCACGAATGGAGTTGAAGCGACACTTGATATGCCTGGTCTTCCTGTGAAACCTGGGCTCCTTGGCAAGGGCAATAGCTCCAGTGTTGTCACAGAAGAGAGTCATCGGGCCCGACGCATTGGGAATAACTCCTAGGTCGGTAATGAACTCCTTCACCCAGATTGCTTCTTGTGCTGCCTCCGAGGCTGCCATGTACTCCGCTTCACATGTAGATCCCGCCACGATGCTTTGCTTGCAACTGCACCAGCTGACCGCCCCACCATTCAAAATATACACGTATCCGGTTTGTGACTTAGAGTCATCCAGATCTGTGTCGAAGCTAGCATCGACGTAACCCTTTACGACGAGCTCTTCGTCACCTCCATAGACAAGAAACATATCCTTAGTCCTTTTCAAGTACTTCAGGATATTCTTGACCGCTGTCCAGTGTTCCATGCCGGGATTACTTTGGTACCTTCCTACAAAACTTACGGCAAGGTTTACATCAGGTCTGGTACACAGCATGACATACATGATAGACCCTATGGCCGAGGCATAGGGGACGACACTCATCTTTTCTCTATCTTCTACCGTGGTCGGGCATTGAGCTGCGCTCAATCTCACACCTTGCAATACAGGCAAGAGCCCCTTCTTGGACTGATCCATATTGAACTTCTTCAATATCTTGTCAAGGTATGTACTTTGTGAAAGACCAATGAGGCGTCTCGATCTATCTCTATAGATCTTGATGCCTAATATATAAGCAACTTCTCCAAGGTCCTTCATTGAAAAACACTTGTTCAAGTAGGCCTTTATGCTTTCCAAGAATTCTATATCATTTCCCATCAATAGTATGTCATCCACATACAATATGAGAAATGCTACGGAGCTCCCACTCACTTTCTTGTAAACGCAGGCTTCTCCATAAGTCTGCGTAAACCCAAACGCTTTGATCATCTCATCAAAACGAATGTTCCAACTCTGAGATGCTTGCACCAGCCCATAGATTGAGCGTTGGAGCTTGCACACCTTGTCAGCATTCTTAGGATCGACAAAACCTTCTGGCTGCATCATATACAATTCTTCCTTAAGGAAACCATTAAGGAATGCCGTTTTGACGTCCATTTGCCATATCTCATAATCATAGAATGCGGCAATTGCTAACATGATTCGGACGGACTTGAGCTTCGCTAAGGGTGAGAAAGTCTCATCGTAGTCAACCCCTTGAACTTGTCGATAACCCTTAGCGACAAGCCGAGCTTTATAGATGGTCACATTACCATCCGCGTCTGTCTTCTTCTTAAAGATCCATTTATTTTCTATGGCTCGCCAATCAACGGGCAAGTCAGTCGAAGTCCATACTTCGTTTTCATACATGGATCCTATCTCGGATTTCATGGCTTCCAGCCATTTGTCGGAATCTGGGCCCGCCATCGCTTCTTCATAGTTCGAAGGTTCACCATTGTCCAACAACATGATTTCCAGGACAGGGTTGCCATACCACTCTGGTGCGGAACGCGTCCTTCTGGACCTTCGAAGTTCAGTAGCAACTTGATCTGAAGTTTCATGATCATCATCATTATCTTCCTCCCTAGTCGGCGCAGACACCTCAGGAACAATTTCTTGAGCTGCGCCACTCTCCGGTTCAAGAGGCAATACTTCATCAAGTTCTACTTTCCTCCCACTTACTTCTTTCGAGAGAAACTCTTTCTCTAGAAAGGATCCATTCTTGGCAACAAAGGTCTTGCCCTCGGATCTAAGATAGAAGGTATACCCAATAGTTTCTTTAGGGTATCCTATGAAGATGCATTTTTCCGATTTGGGTTCGAGCTTTTCAGGTTGAAGTTTCTTGACATAAGCATCGCATCCCCAAACTTTCAGAAACGACAGCTTAGGTTTCTTGCCAAACCACAATTCGTACGGTGTCGTCTCAACGGATTTCGATGGAGCCCTATTTAAAGTGAATGCGGCAGTCTCTATAGCATAACCCCAAAATGATAGCGGTAGATCGGCAAGAGACATCATAGATCGTACCATATCCAATAGGGTGCGATTATGACGTTCGGACACACCATTATGCTGTGGTGTTCCAGGCAGCGTGAGTTGTGAAACTATTCCACATTTCCTTAAGTGCGTGCCAAATTCGTGACTCAAATATTCTCCCCCACGATCTGATCGTAAGAACTTGATTTTCCTGTCACATTGATTCTCAACCTCACTCTGAAATTCCTTGAACTTTTCAAAGGTCTCAGGCTTGTGTTTCATTAAGTAGACATACCCATATCTACTTAAGTCACCAGTGAGGGTGACGACATAACGATAGCCATCGCGAGCCTCAACGCTCATTGGACCGCACACATCAGTATGTATGATTTCCAATAAGTTGGTTGCTCACTCCATTGTTCCGGAGAACGGAGTCTTGGTCATTTTACCCATGAGGCATGGTTCGCACGTGTCAAATGATTCATAATCAAGAGACTCCAAAAGTCCATCTGCATGGAGTTTCTTCATGCGTTTGACACCAATGTGACCAAGGCGGCAGTGCCACAAGTATGTGGGACTATCATTATCAACCTTACATCTTTTGGCATTCACACTATGAATGTGTGTAACATCATGTTCAAGATTAAATAAGAATAAACCATTGACCAGCGGGGCATAACCATAAAACATGTCTCTCATATAAATAGAACAACCATTATTCTTAGATTTAAATGAGTAGCCATCTCTCATTAAACGAGATCCAGATACAATGTTCATGCTCAACGCTGGTACTAAATAACAATTATTGAGGTTTAAAACTAATCCCGTAGGTAAATGCAGAGGTAGCGTGCCGACGGCGATCACATCGACCTTGGAACCATTCCTGACGCGCATCATCACCTCGTCCTTCGCCAGTCTCCGTTTATTCCGCAGTTCCTGTTTTGAGTTACAAATATGAGCAACTACACCGGTATCAAATACCCAGGAGCTACTACGAGCGCTGGTAAGGTACACATCAATAACATGTATATCACATATACCTTTGGTATTGCCGGCCTTCTTTTACGCTAAGTACTTGGGGCAGTTCCGCTTCCAGTGACCGTTTCCCTTGCAATAAAAGCACTCAGTCTCAGGCTTGGGTCCATTCTTTGACTTCTTCCCGGCAGCTTGCTTACCATGCGCGGCAACTCCCTTGCCGTCCTTCTTGAAGTTCTTTTTACCCTTGCCTTTCTTGAACTTAGTGGTTTTATTCACCATCAACACTTGATGTTCCTTTTTGATTTCCACCTCCGCTAATTTCAGCATTGAATATACCTCGGGAATGGTCTTTTCCATCCCCTGCATATTGAAGTTCATCACAAAGCTCTTGTAGCTAGGTGGGAGCGACTGAAGGATTCTGTCAACGACCACATCATCCGGGATATTAACTCCTAGCTAAGACAAGCGGTTATGCAGCCCACACATTTTGAGTATGTGCTCGCTGACAGAACTGTTCTCCTCCATCTTACAACTGTAGAACTTGTCGGAGACTTCATATCTCTTGATCCGGGCATGAGCTTGGAAAACCATTTTCAGCTCTTGGAACATCTCATATGCTCCGTGTTGCTCAAAACGCTTTTGGAGCCCCGGTTCTAAGCTGTAAAGCACGCCGCACTGAACCAGGGAGTAATCATCACTACGTGTCTGCCAAGCGTTCATAACGTCTTGTTCTGCAGGGAAAACAGGTACTTCACCTAGCGGTGCATCAAGGACATATGCTTTCCTGGCAGCTATGAGGATAATCCTCAGGTTACAGACCCAGTACGTGTAGTTGCTGGCATCGTCTTTCAGCTTGGTTTTCTCTAGGAACGCGTTGAAGTTGAGGGCAACATTAGCGTGGGCCATTTGATCTACAAGACATATTGCAAAGATTTTAGACTAAGTTCATGATAATTAAGTTCATCTAATCAAATTATTTAATGAACTCCCACTCAGACAGACATCCCTCTAGTCATCTAAGTGATACATGATCCGAGTCAACTAGGCCGTGTCCGATCATCACGTGAGACGGTCTAGTCATCATCGGTGAACATCTTCATGTTGATCCTATCTTCTATATGACTCATGTTCGACCTTTCGGTCTTCCGTGTTCCGAGGCCATGTCTGTACATGCTAGGCTCGTCAAGTCAACCTAAGTGTATTGCATGTGTAAATCTGGCTTACACCCGTTGTATTCGAACGTTAGAATCTATCACACCTGATCATCACGTGGTGCTTCGAAACAACGAACCTTCGCAACGGTGCACAGTTAGGGGGAACACTTTCTTGAAATTATGTGAGAGATCATCTTATTTAAGCTACCGTCGTTCTAAGCAAATAAGATGTAAAACATGATAAACATCACATGCAATCAAATAGTGACATGATATGGCCAATATTATTTTGCTCCTTTTGATCTCCATCTTCGGGGCGCCATGATCATCATCGTCACCGGCGTGACAGCATGATCTCCATCATCGTGTCTTCATGAAGTTGTCTCGTCAACTATTACTTCTACTACTACGGCTAACGGTTAGCGGTAAAGTAAATTAATTACATGACGTTTATGTTGACACGCAGGTCATAAATAAATTAAGACAACTCCTATGGCTCCTGCCGGTTGTCATACTCATCGACATGCAAGTCGTGATTCCTATTACAAGAACATGATCAATCTCATACATCACATATATCATTCATCACATCCTTTTGGCCATATCACATCACATGGCACATGCTGCAAAAACAAGTTAGACATCCTCTAATTGTTGTTGCAAGTTTTTTACGTGGCAGCTATAGGTTTCTAGCAAGAACGTTTCTTACCTATGCCAAAACCACAACGTGATATGCCAATTTCTATTTACCCTTCATAAGGACCCTTCTCATCGAATCTGATCCGACTAAAGTGGGAGAGACAGACACCCGCTAGCCACCTTATGCAACTAGTGCATGTCAGTCGGTGGAACCAGTCTCACGTAAGCATACGTGTAAGGTCGGTCCGGGCCGCTTCATCCCACGATGCCGCCGAATCAAGATAAGACTAGTAACGGCAAGTAAATTGACAAAATCAACGCCCACAACAACTTGTGTTCTACTCGTGCATAGAAACTACGCATAGACCTAGCTCATGATGCCACTGTTGGGGAACGTAGCAGAATTTTAAAAATTTCTATGCATCACCAAGATCAATCTATGGAGTCATCTAGCAATGAGGTAGAGGGGAGTGCATCTACATACCCTTGTAGATTGCGAGCGGAAGCGTTCAAGAGAACGGGGTTGATGGAGTCGTACTCGTCGTGATCCAAATCACCGATGACCGAGCGCCGAACGGACGACACCTCCGCTTCAACACACGTACGGTTGGGAAGAAGTCTCCTCCTTCTTGATCCAGCAAGGGGAAGGAGAGGTTGATGGAGATCTAGCAGCAAGATGGCGTGGTGGTGGAAGCAGCGGGATCTCGGCAGGGCTTCGCCAAGCACCAACGAGAGGGAGAGGTGTCACGGGGGGAAGAGGGAGGCGCCAGGGACTTGGGTGCGGCTGCACTCCCTCCCCCACTATATATAGGCCCCCTAGGGGGGGCGCCGGCCCTAGGAGATGGGATCTCCAAGGGGGGGCGGCGGCCAAGGGGGACTTGCCCCCCAAGCCAAGTGGGGCGCCCCCACCCCTAGGGTTTCCAACACTAGGCGTAGGGGGAGGCCCATGGGGGGGGGCACCAGCCCACCAGGGGCTGGTTCCCCTCCCACTTCAGCCCACGGGGACCTCCGGGATAGGTGGCCCCACCCGGTGGACCCCCGGGACCCTTCCGGTGGTCCCGGTACAATACCGATTACCCCCGAAACTTTCCCGATGGCCGAAACTGGACTTCCTATATATAAATCTTCACCTCCGGACCATTCCGGAACTCCTCGTGACGTCCGGATCTCATCCGGGACTCCGAACAACTTTGGGTTACCGCATACTAATATCTCTACAACCCTAGCATCACCGAACCTTAAGTGTGTAGACCCTACGGGTTCAGGAGACAAGCAGACATGACCGAGATGACTCTCCGGTCAATAACCAACAGCGGGATCTGGATACCCATGTTGGCTCCCACATGTTCCATGATGATCTCATCGGATGAACCACGATGTCGAGGATTCAATCAATCCCGTATTCAATTCCCTTTGTCAATCGGTACGTTACTTGCCCGAAATTCGATCGTCGATATTCCAATACCTCGTTCAATCTCGTTATCGGCAAGTCACTTTACTCGTTCCGTAACACATCATCCCGTGAACAACCCTTAGTCACATTGAGCTCATTATGATGATGTTTTACCGAGTGGGCCCAGAGATACCTCTCTGTCATGCGGAGTGACAAATCCCAGTCTCGATTCGTGCCAACCCAACAGACACTTTCGGAGATACCCGTAGTGCACCTTTATGGTCACCCAGTTACGTTGTGACGTTTGGCACACCCAAAGTATTCCTACAGTATCCGGGAGTTGCACAATCTCATGGTCTAAGGAAAAGATAATTGACATTCGAAAAGCTCTAGCAGACGAACTACACGATCTTGTGCTATGCTTAAGATTGGGTCTTGTCCATCACATCATTCTTCTAATGATGTGATCCCGTTATCAATGACATCTAATGTCCATAGTTAGGAAACCATGACTATCTGTTGATCAACGAGCTAGTCAACTAGAGGCTCACTAGGGACATGTTGTGGTCTATATATTCACACATGTATTATGATTTCCGGATAACACAATTATAGCATGAACAATAGACAATTATCATGAACAAGGAAATATAATAATAACCATTTTATTATTGCCTCTAGGGCATATTTCCAACAGTCGCGGTTCTAAGCCGTAAAACATGGTGCACTAAACTATCAAGTAGTCATCATTCTGAGCTGGTCAAACATTCATAACGTCTGCATCTGCTCCTGCAACAGGTCTGTCACCTAGCGGTGCATCAAGGACATAATTCTTCTGTGCAGCAATGAGGATAATCCTCAGATCACAGACCTAGTCCACATCATTGCTACTATCATATTTCAACTTAGTTTTCTCTAGGAACATATCAAAAAACATAGGGGAGCTGCAACGCGAGCTATTGATCTACGACATAGATATGCAAATACTATCAGGACTAAGTTCATGACAAATTAAAGTTCAATTAATCATATTACTTAAGAACTCCCACTTAGATAGACATCCCTCTAGTCATCTAAATGGTCACGTGATCCATATCAACTAAACCATGTCAGATCATCACGTGAGATGGAGTAGTTTTCAATGGTGAACATCTCTATATTGATCATATCTACTATATGATTCACGTTCGACCTTTTGGTCTCAGTGTTCCGAGGCCATATATGCATATGCTAGGCTCGTCAAGTTTAACCCGAGTATTCTGCACGTGCAAAACTAGCTTGCACCCGTTGTATGTGAACATAGAGCTTATCACACCCGATCGTCACGTGGTGTCTCGGCACGATGAACTGTCACAATGGTGCATACTCAGGGAGAACACTTATACCTTGAAATTTAGTGCGGGATCATCTTATAATGCCCCCCCCCCGTACTAAGCAAAATAAGATGCATAAAAGATAAACATCACATGCAATCAAAATATTAGACATGATATGGCTATCATCATCTTGTGCCTTTGATCTCCATCTCCAAAGCACCGTCATGATCTCCATCGTCACCGGCTTGACACCTTGATCTCCATCGTAGCATCGTTGTCGTCTCACCAACTATTGCTTCTACGACTATCGCTACCGCTTAGTGATAAAGTAAAGCAATTACATGGCGATTGCATTTCATACAATAAAGCGACAACCATAAGGCTCCTGCCAGTTGCCGATAACTTTTACAAAACATGATCATCTCATACAACAACTTATATCTCATCACGTCTTGACCATATCACATCAGAACATGCCCTGCAAAAACAAGTTAGACGTCCTCTACTTTGTTGTTGCATGTTTTACGTGGCTTCTACGGGCTTCTATCAAGAAACATTCTTACCTATGCATCAAAACCACAACGAGTTTTCGTCAAGTGTGATGTTTTAACTTTCAACAAGGACCTGCCGTAGTCAAACTCGATTCAACTAAAGTTGGAGAAACAGACACCCGCCAACCACTTGTGTGCGAAGCACGTCGGTAGAACCAGTCTCATGAACGCGGTCATGTAATGTCGGTCCTGGCCGCTTCATCCAACAATACCGCCGAATCAAAGTAAGACGTTGGTGGTAAGCAGTATGACTATTATCGCCCACAACTCTTTGTGTTCTACTCGTGCATATAACATCTACGCATAGACCTGGCTCGGATGCCACTGTTGGGAATGTAGCATGAAATTTCAAAAATTTCCTACGCTCATGCAAGATATATCTAGGAGATACATAGCAACGAGAGGGGGAGAGCATCTTCATACCCTTGAATATCGCAAAGCGGAAGCGTTTATCAACGTGGTTGATGTAGTCGTACACCTTCACGATCCATCCCGATCAAGTACCGAACATACGGCACCTCCGCGTTTAGCACATGTTCAGCTCGATGACGTCCTCGCCTTCTTGATCCAGCAAGACAGGCGGATTAGTAGATGAGTTCCGGCAGCACGACTACATGGTGGCGGTGTTGGTGAAGAACAATCTCCGCAGAGCTTCCCCAAGCACAACGAAAATTATGACGGAGGATAAACTAGAGGGGACAGGGTTGCCGGCACACGTCTTGGTGATTCTTGATGTGTCTTTGGTGCTAGCACTGCCCCTCTATTTATATGTTGAGCCCTGGGGTCGAAACTTGGAGTAAAAGTCTCCTCAAAGTCGGGTTTGCCCGAAAGGCAAGAGTCCTACTCGGACTCCAGGGCTAGACGCCAGGGTTCCCGGCGTCTACCCCCTAGACGCTAGGGTTCCTGGCGTCTAGCCTCTGGTCTATGCAAAACTCCCTTTTGCACTTTCCAAAAGCCTCGTGGGCTTTCCCCTTTGACCCAAATAAAGTGTTCTCATACCCAAACATTTCGAGAAACATTCGGAACCCCTTCCAGTGAACTCCAGAACCATTCCGGAGACCAAACACTATTATCCTATATATCAATCTTTACCTCCGGACCATTCCGGAGCTCCTCGTCATATCCGTGATCACATCCGAGATTCCAAACAACATTCGGTTACCAACATACATAACTCATATAATACTATATCGTCAATGAACGTTAAGCGTGCGGACCCTACGGGTTCGAGAACTATGTAGACATGACCGAGACACCTCTCTGGTCAATAACCAATAGCGGAACCTGGATGCCCATATTGGCTCCTACATATTCTACGAAGATCTTTATTGGTCGAACCTTATGACAACATACGTTATTCCCTTTGTCATCGATATGTTACTTGCCCAAGATTTGATCATCGGTATCTTCATACCTAGTTCAATATCATTGTCGGCAAGTCTCTTTACCCATTCCATACATCATCCCGCAACTAACTCATTAATTATATTGCTTGCAAGGCTTCTTATGATGTGTATTACCGAGAGGGCCCAGAGATACCTCTCCGATACTCGGAGTGACAAATCCCAATCTTGATCTATGCCAACCAAACAAACACCTTCGGAGATACCTAGTTACGTTGTGACGCTTGATAGCACACAAGGCATTCCTCCGGTATCCGGGAGTTGCATAATCTCATAGTCGAAGAAATATGTATTTGACATGAAGAAAGCAATAGCAATAAAACTGAACGATCAACATGCTAAGCTAAGAGATGGGTCTTGTCCATCACACCATTCTCCTAATGATGTGATTCCGTTCATCAAATGACAACACATGTCTATGGTTAGGAAACTTAACCATGTTTGATTAACGAGCTAGTCTTAGTAGAGGCTTACTAGGGACACGATGTTTTGTCTATGTATCCACACATGTATCAAGTTTCCGATTAATACAATTCTAGCATGAATATTAAAAATTTATCATGATATAAGGAAATATAAAATAACAACTTTATTATTGCCTCTAGGGCATATTTCCTTCATTATCACGTGTTGCAATTTTATTTTGATGATTTTCTAAAAAGTGTATGACTGACGAGTGCTGGTCTGCTCGTCCGGATCCATGCCCTACGACCGGGTGTTGGTATGCTCATATGGATCCATGTCCGACTGCCTGGGCCATATCTGTTGGGTGTTCGACTATGACTATTCCTCCAGCTAGGAGTCCTCAACTTGTCCGCTTTCATATCCGCCTCCATCATGGATAATGTTCATCTTGTCTCATCGTCTAACATTGCCTGCTTGGATGAGGCACTCTCGCAAACATTGACCAAGCACGAACGAGCGTTCCATAGCTGCCATCCGTGACCCAACAAGCCCCGACGACTACGACTCCATGAAGATGTAGTCGGTGTTGAGGACAACAATGAATGTGACACGATGGCCAGAGGTGGAGGACACCGTGGATTGCTACAGCAATTACCGCGCGTCGGACGGACTGAGGTCCTAGGATCCGCGGTAGTAGGGAAGCTTTAGTTGGGATTGCTAGGGTGGCAACAACTTGATGACGCGCTTTGCGGGACGAGGTCTGCCTTGACCGTTCTCCGTCGCATCACCCATCTTCTTCTTTGCCTTGATGAGCCGGGTGTTGCGTTCCACGGATGCGTCCTTGCGGGCAGCCACCACTCTCGAGTCCTTCGGCTCCGGTGGGACGATGATCGTCTCAGCCAGGTCCTCCAGTAGCGGCTCCATCATGGCAGCGGACAACCAAACCATGTTGGTGGTGGTGGGGGGGGGGGGAGGAGAAGGCGGCGATCAGAGGGAGGACACAATGGGAAAGGGCAATCTTTTACACGGAAACACTGCTAAAAATGTCCAAATGGGCGGGCTCTGACTCGGTTTTGGATGCATCGGGCATGTTGGAGTCCGACGCGGCTGAAGTGCGGACTCTCGCAAAGCTTCCTTTGTTTAGTGTCGATTTGCGGGATTACGGACATCCGGACCGTTCCGAAAAAATTTCTTGATCATCATTGGATGGTAAAACATGTCCCAACATTCGATCTGAACATTTTGCCGATAATTTGGTGAACCGGGTTGGAGTTATCATAAGTGGATATAACATCTGCGACCCCATGGCATGCATGATGCGTAGACGGGAAAATACAGAGGATCATGCATGCATGGGAGATCTTTTTTTGCATGGTAATACGTGTCTCATTCATATCATAAAGAACAAAGTACAAGTCACATAAAGACCGACATGACAAAAATGAAAAGTAGCAGAACAACTCTGAGCTTGACACCAACGCCCGTCACCTGCCTCCTGCACCACCACAACAGCCACCGAAGAAAAGAATGACGAATCACCTCCTCACCCGAGCTCGACGCGGCTCCATCACTGATATGCAGCTTTGCGGACCTCCAAGGTGGCTCACCAAAAGTGATGTTGGGGAATGCAGTATTCCAAAAAAATTACTATGCTCATGCAAGATCTATCTAGGGACGCACAGCAACGAGAGGGGATAGTGTGTCTACGTACCCTCGTAGACCGAAAGCGGAAGCGTTGAGTAACGCGGTTGATGTAGTCGAATGCCTTTGCGATCCAACTGATCAAGTACCGAACACACGACACCTCCGTGATCTGCACACGTTCAGCTCGGTGACGTCCCTCGAACTCTAGATCCAGCTGAGTCAGAGGGGGAGTATCGTCAGCACGACGGCGTGTTGATGGTGATGATGAAGTTACCGACGCAGGGCTTCGCCTAAGCACTACGACAATATGACCGAGGTGGAAATCTGTGGAGGGGGGCACCGCACACGGCTAAGAAATCAACTTGTGTGTCTATGGGGTGCCCCCCTCCCCCGTATATAAAGGAGTGGAGGAGGGGGCCCGCCGGCCTCATAGGGCGCGCCCCAAGGGGGGAATCCTACTCCTACTAGGAGTAGGTTCCCCCCTTTCCTAGTCCAACTAGGAGGGGGAGGAAAGGGGGCTGGCCCCCTCCCCAATTCGGATTGGGATTGGGGGGGGGCGCCCCTCCTCTTGGCCGCGTCCTCTCTCTTCCACTAAAGCCCATGAAGTCCCATTAACCCCCCGGGGGGTTCCGGTAACCCCCGGTACTCCGGAAAATGCCCGAACTTATCTGAAACCTTTCCGGTGTCCAAACATAACATTCCAATATATCAATCTTCATGTCTCGACCATTTTGAGACTCCTCGTCATGTCCGTGATCACATCCGGTACTCTGAAGAACCTTCCGTACATCAAATCACATAACTCACAATACATATCATCATTGAACGTTAAGCGTGCGGACCCTACGGGTTCGAGAACTATGTAGAGATGACCGAGACTCATCTCCGGTCAATAACCAATAGTGGAAACTGGATGCTCATATTGGTTCCTACATATTCTACAAAGATCTTCATCGGTCAAACCGCATAACAACATACGTTGTTCCCTTTGTCATCGATATGTTAATTGCCTGAGATTTGATCATCGGTATCATCATACCTAGTTCAATCTCATTACCGGCAAGTCTCTTTACTCATTTCGTAATGCAACATCCCGTAACTAACTCATCAGTCACATTGCTTGCAAGGCTTAAAGTGATGTGCATTACCGAGAGGGCCCAGAGATACCTCTCCGACAATCGGAGTGACAAATCCTAATCTCGATCTATGCCAACTCAACAAACACCATCGGAGACACCTGCAGAGCATCTTTATAATCACCCAGTTACGTTGTGATGTTTGATAGCACACTAAGTATTCCTCCGGTATTCGGGAGTTGCATAATCTCATAGTCATAGGAACATGTATAAGTTATGGAGAAAGCAATAGCAATAAACTAAATGATCATTGTGCTAATCTAACGGATGGATCATGTCAATCATATCATTATCTAATGATGTGATCGCATTTATCAAATGACAACTCATGTCTATGGTTAGGAAACTTAACCATCTTTGATTAACGAGCTAGTCAAGTAGAGGCATACTAGTGACAATATGTTTGTCTATGTATTCACACATGTACTAAGTTTCCAGTTAATACAATTCTAGCATGAATAATAAACATTTACCATGATATAAGGAAATATAAATAACAACTTTATTATTACCTCTAGGGCATATTTCCTTCAATCTCCCACTTGCACTAGAGTCAATAATCTAGATTACATTGTAATAATTCTAACACCCATGGAGTCTTGGTACTGATCATGTTTTGCTCGTGAGAGAGGCTTAGTCAACGGGTCTGCAACATTTAGATCTGTATGTATCTTGCAAATCTCTATGTCTCCCTCCCTGACTTGATCGCGGATGGAATTGAAGCGTCTCTTTATGTGCTTGGTTCTCTTGTGAAATCTGGATTCCTTTGCCAAGGCAATTGCACTAGTATTGTCACAAAAGATTTTCATTGGACCCGGTGCACTAGGTATGGCACCTAGATCGGATATGAACTCCTTCATCCAGACTCCTTCATTTGCTGCTTCCGAAGCAGCTATTTATTCCGCTTCCCACGTAGATCCCGCCACGACGCTTTGCTTAGAAATGCACCAACTGATAGCTCCACCATTCAATAAAAATACGTGTCCGGTTTGTGACTTAGAGTCATCCAGATTAGTGTCAAAGCTTGCATCGGCGTAACCATTTACGACGAGCTCTTTGTCACCTCCATAAACGAGAAACATATCCTTAGTCCTTTTCAGGTATTTCAGGATGTTCTTGACTGCTATCCAGTGATCCACTCCTGGATTACTTTGGTACCTCCCTGCTAAACTAATAGCAAGGGACACATCATGTCTGGTACACAACATTGCATACAAGATAGAACCTATGGCTGAGGCATAGGGAATGACTTTCATTTTCTCTTTATCTTCTACGGTGGTCGGGCATTGAGTCTGACTCAATTTCACACCTTGTAACACAGGCAAGAACCCTTTCTTTGCTTGATCCATTTTTGAACTTCTTCAAAACTTTATGAAGGTATGTGCTTTGTGAAATTCCAGTTAAGCGTCTTGATCTATCTCTATAGATCTTGATGCCCAATATATAAACAACTTCACCGAGGTCTTTCATTGAAAAATTCTTATTCAAGTATCCTTTTATGCTATTTAGAAATTCAGTATCATTTCCCATCAACAATATGTCATCCACATATACTATCAGAAATGCTACAGAGCTCCCACTCACTTTCTTGTAAATACAGGCTTCTCCAAAAGTCTGTATAAAACCATATGCTCTAATCACACTATCAAAGCATATATTCCAACTCTGAGATGCTTGCACGAGTCCATAAATGGATTGCTAGAGCTTACACACTTTGTTAGCACCTTTTGGATCGACAAAACCTTCTGGTTGCATCATATACAACTCTTCTTTAAGATATCCATTAAGGAATGCAGTTTTGACATCCATTTGCCAAATTTCATAATCATAACATGCGGCAATTGCTAACATGATTCGGACGGATTTAAGCATCACTACGGGTGAGAAGGTCTCATCGTAGTCAACTCCTTTAACTTGTCGAAAACCTTTCGCAACAAGTCGAGCTTTGTAGACAGTAACATTACCGTCAGTGTCGGTCTTCTTCTTGAAGATCCATTTATTCTCTGTGGCTTGCCGATCATCGGGCAAGTCAACCAAAGTCCATACTTTGTTCTCATACATGGATCCCATCTCAGATTTCATGGCCTCAAGCCATTTTGCAGAATCTGGGCTCATCATCGCTTCCTCATAGTTCGTAGGTTCTTCATGGTCAATCAACATGACTTCCATAACAGGATTACCGTACCACTCTGGTGCGGATCTTACTCTAGTTGACCTATGAGGTTCGGTAGTAACTTGATCAGAAGTTTCATGATCATCATCATTAGCTTCCTCACTAATTGGTGTGGGAATCACTGGAACTGATTTCTGTGATGAACTACTTTCCAATAAGGGAGCAGGTACAATTACCTCATCAAGTTCTACTTTGCTCCCACTCTCTTCTTTTGAGAGAAACTCCTTCTCTAGGAAGGATCCCTTCTTAGCAACGAATATCTTGCCTTCGGATCTGTGATAAAAGGTGTACCCAACAGTCTCCTTTGGGTATCCTATGAAGACACATTTCTCCGATTTGGGTTCGAGCTTATCAGGTTGAAGATTTTTCACATAAGCATCGCAACCCCAAACTTTAAGAAATGACAATTTGGGTTTCTTGCCAAACCACAGTTCATATGGTGTCATCTCAACGTATTTCGATGGTGCCCTATTTAACGTGAATGCAGTCGTCTCTAAAGCATAACCCCAAAACGATAGCGGTAAATCAGTAAGAGACATCATAGATCGCACCATATCTAATAAAGTGTGTTTACGATGTTCGGACACACCATTACGCTGTGGTGTTCTAGGTGGCGTGACTTGCGAAACTATTCCGCATTGTTTCTAATGAAGACCAAACTCGTAACTCAAATATTCTCCTCCACGATCAGATCATAGAAACTTTATTTTCCTGTTACGATGATTTTCCACTTCACTCTGAAATTCTTTGAACTTTTCAAATGTTTTAGACTTATGTTTCATCAAGTAGACATACCCATATCTTCTCAAATCATCTGTGAAGGTCAGAAAATAACGATACCCGCCACGAGCATCAACACTCATCGGACCGCATACATTAGTATGTATTATTTCCAATAAGTTTGTTGTTCGTTCCATTGTTCCGGAGAATGGAGTCTTAGTCATCTTGCCCACGAGGCATGGTTCGCAAGCATCAAGTGATTCATAATCAAGTGATTCCAAAAGACCATCAGCATGGAGTTTCTTCATGCGCTTTACACCAATATGGCCTAAACGACAGTGCCACAAATAAGTTGCACTATCGTTATTAAACTTATATCTTTTGGCTTCAATACTATGAATATGTGTATCACTACTATCAAGATTTAGTAAAAATAAACCACTCATCAAAGGTGCATGACCATAAAAGATATTACTCATATAAATAGAACAACCATTATTCTCCGATTTAAATGAATAACCGTCTCGCATCAAACAAGATCCAGATATAATGTTCATGCTTAACACTCGCACCAAATAACAATTATTCAGGTCTAAAACTAATCCCGAAGGTAGAAGTAGAGGTAGCGTGCCGACGGTGATCACATCGACTTTGGAACAATTTCCCACGCGCATCGTCACCTCGTCCTTAGCCAATCTTCGCTTAATCCGTAGCCCCTGTTTCGAGTTGCAAATATTAGCAACAGAACCAGTATCAAATACGTAGGCGCTACTGCGAGCATTAGTAAGGTACACATCAATAACATGTATATCAAATATACCTTTCACTTTGCCATCCTTCTTATCCACCAAATACTTGGGGCAGTTCCACTTCCAGTGACCTGTCCCTTTGTAGTAGAAGCACCCAGTCTCAGGATTAGGTCCAGACTTGGGCTTCTTCACTTGAGAAGCAACTTGCTTGTCGTTCTTCTTGAAGTTCCCCTTCTTCCCTTTTCCCTTCTTCTTGAAACTGGTGGTCTTATTGACCATCAACACTTGATGCTCCTTCTTGATTTTACCTTCGCAACCTTTAGCATCGCGAAGAGCTCGGGAATTGTCTTGTCCATCCCTTGCATATTATAGTTCATCATGAAGCTTTTGTAGCTTGGTGGCAACGATTGAAGAACTCTGTCAATGATACTATCAACCGGAATATTAACTCCCAGCTGAGTCAAGTGATTGTGGTATTGCTACCTCTTGAGCACTATGTTGGTTTTCCCTGAAGAGGAAGGGATGATGCAGCAAAGTAGCATAAGTATTTCCCTTAGTTTTTGAGAACCAAGGTATCAATCCAGTAGGAGGCTATGCGCCAGTCCCTCGTACCTGCACAAAACAAATAAATCCTCGCAACCAACGCGATAAGGGGTTGTCAATCCCTACACGGCCACTTATGAGAGTGAGATCTGATAGATATAATAAGATAATATTTTTGGTATTTTTGTGATAAAGATGCAAAGTAAAATAAAAGCAAAGTAAAAGCAAAGGAAATAACTAAGTATTGGGTGATTAATATGATGAAGATAGACCCGGGGGCCATAGGTTTCACTAGTGGCTTCTCTCGAGAGCATAAGTATTCTATGGTGGGTGAACAAATTACTATTGAGCAATTGACAGAATTGAGCATAGTTATGAGAATATCTAGGCATGATCATGTATATAGGCATCACGTCCGAGACAAGTAGACCGACTCCTGCCTGCATCTACTACTATTACTCCACTCATCGACCACTATCCAGCATGCATCTAGAGTATTAAGTTAATGAAAACAGAGTAACGCCTTAAGCAAGATGACATGATGTAGAGGGATAAACTCATTCAATATGATGAAAACCCCATCTTGTTATCCTCGATGGCAACAATACAATACGTGCCTTGCTGCCCCTATTGTCACTGGGAAAGGACACCGCGAGATTGAACCCAAGGCTAAGCACTTCTCCCATTGCAAGAAAGATCAATCTAGTAGGCCAAACCAAACTGATAATTCGAAGAGACTTGCAAAGATAACCAATCATACATAAAAGAATTCAGAGAAGATTCAAATATTGTTCATAGATAGACTTGATCATAAACCCATAATTCATCGATCTCAACAAACACACCGCAAAAAGAAGATTACATCGAATAGTTCTCCACAAGAGAGGGGGAGAACATTGTATTGAGATCCAAAAAGAGAGAAGAAGCCATCTATCTACTAACTATGGACCCGTAGGTATGAGGTGAACTACTCACACTTCATCGGAGGGGCTATGGTGTTGATGTAGAAGCCCTCCGTGATCGATGCCCCCTCCGGCGGAGCCCCGGAACAGGCCCCAAGATGGGATCTCATGGATACAGAAAGTTACGGCAGTGGAATTAGGGTTTTGGCTCCGTATCTGATCGTTTGGGGGTACGTAGGTATATATAGGAGGAAGGAGTACGTCGGTGGAGCAACAGGGGGCCCACGAGGGTGGAGGGCGCGGCTGGGGGGGGGGGGGTAGGCGCGCCCCCTACCTCGTGGCCTCCTCTTTTGTGTCTTGACGTAGGGTCCAAGTCTCCTGGGTCTTGTTCGTTGAGAAAATCACGTTCCCGAAGGTTTCATTCCGTTTGGACTCTGTTTGATATTCCTTTTTCTTCGAAACCCTAAAACAGGCAAAAAACAACAATTCTGGGCTGGGCCTCCGGTTAATAGGTTAGTCCCAAAAATAATATAAAAGTGGATAATAAATCCCAATAATGTCCAAAACAGTAGATAACATAGCATGGAGCAATCAAAAATTATAGATACGTTGGAGACGTATCAAGGATCCCCAAGCTTAATTCTTGCTCGTCCTCGAGTAGGTAAATGATAAAAACAGAATTTTTTATGCGGAGTGCTACTTGGCATAATTTTAATGTAATTCTTCTTAATTGTGGTATGAATATTCAGATACGAAAGATTCAAGATAAAAGTTTAATATTGACATAAAAATAATAATACTTCAAGCACACTAACAAAGCAATCATGTCTTCTCAAAATAACATGGCCAAAGAAAGTTATCCCTACAAAATCATATAGTCTGGCTATGCTCCATCTTCACCACACAAAATATTTAAATCATGCACAACCCCGATGACAAGCCAAGCAATTATTTCATATTTTTGGTGTTCTCAAACTTTTTCAATCTTCAAGCAATACATGAGCGTGAGCCATGGATATAGCACTATAAGTGGAATGGAATGGTTGTTGTGGAGAAGACAAAAGGGGAGAAGATAGTCTCACATCAACTAGGCGTATCAACGGGCTATGGAGATGCCCATCAATAGATATCAATGTGAGTGAGTAGGGATTGCCATGCAACAGATGCACTAGAGCTATAAGTATATGAAAGCTCAACAAAAGAAACTAAGTGGGTGTGCATCCAACTTGCTTGCTCATGAAGACCTAGGGCATTTTGAGGAAGCCCATCATTGGAATATACAAGCCAAGTTCTATAATGAAAAATTCCCACTAGTATATAAAAGTGATAACATAGGAGACTCTCTATCGTGAATATCATGGTGCTACTTTGAAGCACAAGTGTGGTAAAAGGATAGCAACATTGTCCCTTCTCTCTTTTTCTCTCATTTTTTTATTTGGGCCTTTTTTCTTTTTTTATGGCCTCTTTTTTTTCCTTTTATTTATTTTTTGTCCGGAGTCTCATCCCGACTTGTGGGGGAATCATAGTCTCCATCATCCTTTCCTCACAGGGACAATGCTCTAATGATGATCATCACACTTCTATTTTTCTTACAACTCAACAATTACAACTCGATACTTAGAACAAAATATGACTCTATATGAATGCCTCCGGTGGTGTACCGAGATGTGCAATGAATCAAGAGTGACACGTATGAAAGAATTATGAATGGTGGCTTTGCCACAAATACGATGTCAACTACATGATCATGCTAAGCAATATGACAATGATGGAGTGTTTCATAATAAACGGAACGGTGGAAAGTTGCATGGCAATATATCTCGGAATGGCTATGGAAATGCCATAATATGTATGTATGGTGGCTGTTTTGAGGAAGGTATATGGTGGGTGTATGATAACGGCGAAAGGTGCGCGGTATTAGAGAGGCTAGCAAAGGTGGAAGGGTGAGAAAAGTGCGTATAATCCATGGACTCAACATTAGTCATAAAGAGCTCATATATTATTGCAAAAATCTACAAGTTATCAAAGCAAAGTATGACGCGCATGCTCCTAGGGGCATAGATTGGTAGGGAAAGACCATCGCTCGTCCCCGACCGCGACTCATAAGGAAGACAATCAAAAAATAAATCATGCTCTGACTTCATCACATAACGGTTCACCATATGTGCATGCTACGGGAATCACAAAAAACAAAACAGAATCTGTCAAAAAACAAAACAGTCTGTAGTAATCTGTAGGTAGCGCAATATCTAGAACCCCAACAATTCTAAAATAAATTGCTGGACGTGAGGAATTTATCTATTAATCATCTTCAAAAATAATTAACTAAATAGCTCTTTCCAAATAAAAATGGTAGCAGTTCTCATGAGCACTAAAGTTTCTGTTTTTTACAGCAAGATTAACAAGACTTTCCCCAAGTCTTCCCAACGGTTCTACTTGGCACAAACACTAATTAAACACAAAAAACACAACAAAAACAGAGGCTAGATAAATTATTTATTACTAAAAAGGAGCAAAAATCAAGGAAAAAAATAAAATTGGGTTGCCTCCCAACAAGTGCTATCGTTTAACGCCCCTAGCTAGGCATAACAAGCAAGCATAGATCTAGGTATTGCCATCTTTGGTAGGCAATCCATAAGTGGCTCTCATAATAGATTCATAAGGTAATTTAATTTTCTTTCTATTAAAGTGTTCCATGCCTTTCCTTAATGGAAATTGGAATCTAATATTTCCTTCCTTCATATCAATAATTGCACCAATCGTTCTATGGAAAGGTCTACCAGGAATAATAGGACATGAAGGATTGCAATCTATGTCAAGAACAATAAAATCTATGGGAACATGATTCCTATTTGCAACAATAAGGACATCATTAATTCTTCCCATAGGTTTCTTAATAGTGGAATACGCAAGGTGCAAGTTTAGAGAGCAATCATCAAAATCATGGAAACCTAACAAATCACACAAAGTCTTTGGAATCGTGGGAACACTAGCACCCAAATCACATAAAGCATAGAATTCATGATCTTTAATTTTAATTTTAATAGTTGGTTCCCACTCATCATAGAGTTTTCTAGGGATAGAAACTTCCAATTCAAGTTTTTCCTCATAAGATTGCATCATGGCATCAACAATATGTTTAGTAAATGCTTTATTTTGACTATAAGCGTGAGGAGAATTTAGCATGGATTGCAACAAGGAAATACAATCAATCAAAGAGCAACTTTCATAGTTAAATTCCTTGAAATCCATAATAGTGGGTTTAGCAACATCTAGGGTTTTAATTTCTTCAATCCAACTTTTATCAATTTTAGTATCAAGATCAAAAAATTCCGAATTCTTGGAATGCCTTCTAGGTAAAGGTGGATCATATTCAGTCCCATAATTATCAAGATTCATATTGCAAAAAAATGATTTAATAGGGACACATCAATAACTTTTAGATCCTCATCTTTATTTTCATAGGAACTAGAAGAACACGCTCTTATAAAGGCATCTTTTTTAGCACGCATCCTAGCGGTTCTTTCTTTGCACTCATCAATGGAAATTCTCATGGATTTGAGAGACTCATTGATATCATGCTTAGGTGGAATAGATCTAAGTTTCAAAGAATCAACATCAAGAGAAATTCTATCAACGTTCCTAGCCATCTCATCAATCTTAAGCAATTTTTCTTCAATCAAAGCATTGAGATTCTTTTGCGAAGTAATAAATTCTTTAATATTAGATTCAAAATCAGAGGGCATCTTATTATAATTTCCTTAAGAATTGTTGTAGGAATTGCCATAATTATTAGAGGGATTACTAGGATAAGGCCTAGGATTAAAATTTCCTCTATACGAGTTGTTACCAAAATTGTTCCTACCAACAATATTCACATCCATAGATTCATTATTATTATCAATCAAAGTAGACAAGGGCATATCATTAGGATCAGAAGAAACACTTTTACTAGCAAATAATTTCATAAGTTCATCCATCTTTCTACTCAAAACATTAATTTCTTCTATCACATGCACCTTTTTATTAGTAGATCTTTCAGTATGCCATTGAGAATAATTAACCATAATATTATCTAGGAGTTTAGTAGCTTCTCCTAAAGTGATTTCCATAAAAGTGCCTCCCGCGGCCGAATCTAAAAGATTTCTAGAAGCAAAATTCAATCCGGCATAAATTTTTTGTATAATCATCCACAAATTTAAACCATGAGTAGGGCAATTACGTATCATTAGTTTCATTATCCCCCAAGCTTGTGGAACATGTTCATGATCAAGTTGCTTAAAATTCATAATATCGTTTCTAAGAGAGATGATCTTAGCAGGAGGAAAATACTTAGAGATAAAAGCATCTTTGCACTTGTTCCATGAATCAATACTATTTTTAGGCAAAGACGAAAACCAAGGTTTAGCACGATCTCTAAGCGAAAAAGGGAATAGCTTCAATTTAACAATATCATTATCCACATCTTTCTTCTTTTGCATATCACACAAATCAATGAAGCTATTTAGATGGGTAGCGGCATCTTCACTAGGAAGGCCGGAAAACGGATCTTTCATGACAAGATTCAGCAAAGCGGTATTAATTTCACAAGATTCAGCATCGGTAAGAGGAGCAATCGGAGTGTTAATAAAATCATTATTGTTGGTATTGGTGAAGTCACACAATTTAGTGTTATCTTGAGCCATCGTGACAAGCAAGCAATCCAACATACAAGCAAACAAAAAGCAAGCGGGCAAAAAGAGGCAAATAGAGAAGGGGGGAGGATAGAGAGAGAGGGCGAATAAAATGGCAAGGGTGAAGTGGGGGAGAGGAAAACGAGAGGCAAATGGCAAATACTGTAATGCGGGAGATGGGGATTGTGATGGGTACTTGGTATATTGACTTTTGCGTAGACTCCTCGGCAACGGCGCCAGAAATCCTTCTTGCTACCTCTTGAGCACTGCGTTGGTTTTCCCCGAAGAGGAAGGGATGATGCAGCAAAGTAGCGTAAGTATTTCACTCAGCTTTTGAGAACCAAGGTATCAATCCAGTAGGAGGCTATGCGCCAGTCCCTCGTACCTGCACAAAACAAATAAATCCTCGCAACCAACGCGATAAGGGGTTGTTAATCCCTACATGACCACTTACGAGACTGAGATATGATAGATATGATAAGATAATATTTTTGGTATTTTTGTGATAAAGATGCAAAGTAAAAGCAAAGGAAATAACTAAGTATTGGGAGATTAATATGATGAAGATAGACCCGGGGGCCATAGGTTTCACTAGTGGCTTCTCTCGAGAGCATAAGTATTCTACGGTGGGTGAACAAATTAATGTTGAGCAATTGACAGAATTGAGCATAGTTATGAGAATATCTAGGCATGATCATGTATATAGGCATCACGTCCGAGACAAGTAGACCGACTCCTGCCTGCATCTACTACTATTACTCCACTCATCGACCGCTATCCAGCATGCATCTAGAGTATTAAGTTAATGAAAACAGAGTAACGCCTTAAGCAAGATGACATGATGTAGAGGGATAAACTCATGCAATATGATGAAAACCCCATCCTGTTATCCATGATGGCAACAATACAATACGTGCCTTGCTGCCCCTATTGTCACTGGGAAAGGACACCGCAAGATTGAACCCAAAGGTAAGCACTTCTCCCATTGCAAGAAAGATCAATCTAGTAGGCCAAACCAAACTGATAATTCGAAGAGACTTGCAAAGATAACCAATCATACATAAAAGAATTCAGAGAAGATTCAAATATTGTTCATAGATAGACTTGATCATAAACCCACAATTCATCGATCTCAACAAACACACCGCAAAAAGAAGATTACATCAAATAGTTCTCCACGAGAGAGGGGGAGAACATTGTATTGAGATCCAAAAAGAGAGAAGAAGCCATCTAGCTACTAACTATGGACCCGTAGGTCTGAGGTGAACTACTCACACTTCATCAGAGGGGCTATGGTGTTGATGTAGAAGCCCTCCGTGATCGATGCCCCCTTCGGCGGAGCTTCGGAACAGGCCCCAAGATGGGATCTCGTGGATACAGAAAGTTACGACGGTGGAATTAGGGTTTTGGCTCCGTATCTGATCGTTTGGGGGTACGTAGGTATATATAGGAGGAAGGAGTACGTCGGTGGAGCAACAGGGGGGCCACAAGGGTGGAGGGCGTGCCCGAGGGGGGGGGGGGGTAGGCGCGCCGCCTACCTCGTGGCCTCCTCTTTTGTGTCTTGATGTAGGGTGCAAGTCTCCTGGGTCTTGTTCGTTGAGAAAATCATGTTCCCGAAGGTTTCATTCCGTTTGGACTCCGTTTGATATTCCTTTTCTTCGAAACCCTAAAACAAGCAAAAAACAGCAATTCTAGGCTGGGCCTCCGGTTAATAGGTTAGTCCCAAAAATAATATAAAAGTGGATAATAAACCCAATAATGTCCAAAACAGTAGATAATATAGCATGGAGCAATCATAAATTATAGATACGTTGGAGACATATCAGGTACCAAGACATTCTGAGTATGTGCTCACTGACAGAACTATTTTCCTCCATTTTACAGCCGTAGAACTTATTGGAGACTTCATATCTCTTAATCCGGGCATTTGCTTGAAATATTAACTTCAACTCCTAGAACATCTCATATGCTGCATGGCGTTCAAAACATCGTTGAAGTCCCGGTTCTGAGCCGTAAAGCATGGCACACTAAACTATCGAGTAGTCATCAGCTTTGCTTTGGCAGGTGTTCATAACATCTGGAGTTGGTCCTGCAGCGGGTTTGGCACCTAGTGGTGCTTCCAGGACGTAATTCTTATGTGAAACAATGAGGATAATCCTCAAGTTACGGACCCAGTCCGTGTAGTTGCTACCATCATCTTTCAACTTAGCTTTCTCTAGGAACGCATTAAAATTCAATGGAACAACAGCACGGGCCATTTATCTACAACAACATAGACATGCAAAATACTATCAGGTACTAAGTTCATGATAAATTAAAGTTCAATTAATCATATTACTTAAGAACTCCCACTTAGATAGATATCCCTCTAATCATCTAAGTGATCACGTGATCCATATCAACTAAACCATATCCGATCATCACGTGAGATGGAGTAGTTTCCAATGATGAACATCACTAAGTTGATCATATCTACTATATGATTCATGCCCTATTGGTTCAAGAACTATGTAGACATGACCGAGACTCATCTCCGGTCAATAACCAATAGCGGAACCTGGATGCTCATATTGGTCCCTACATATTCTATGAAGATCTTTATCAGTCAAACCGCATAACAACATACATTGTTCCCTTTATCATCGGTATATATGTTACTTGCCAGAGATTCGATCGTCGGTATCATCATACCTAGTTCAATATCATTACCAGCAAGTCTCTTTACTTGTTCCGTAATGCAACATCCCGTAACTAACTCATTAGTCACATTGCTTGCAAGGCTTATAGTGATGTGCATTATCGAGAGGGCCCAGAGATACCTCTTCGACAATCGGAGTGACAAATCCTAATCTCGATCTATGCCAACTCAGCAAACACCATCGAAGTCACCTGTAGAGCATCTTTATAATCACCCAGTTATGTTGTGACGTTTGATAGCACACTAAGTGTTCATTCGGTATTCGGGAGTTGCATAATCTCATAGTCATAGGAACATGTATAAGTTATGTAGAAAGCAATAGCAATAAACTAAATGATCATAGTGCTAAGCTAACGGATGGGTCATGTCAATCATATCATTCTCTAATGATGTGATCCCGTTTATCTAATGACAACTCATGTCTATGGTTAGGAAACTTGACCATCTTTGATTAACGAGCTAGTCAAGTAGAGGCATACTAGTGACACTCTGGTTGTCTATGTATTCACGCATGTACTAAGTTTCCAGTTAATACAATTCTAGCATGAATAATAAACATTTATCATGATATAAGGAAATATAAATAACAACTTTATTATTGCCTCTAGGGCATATTTCCTTCAAGTGAAGCCCTTACCGTTGAATGAATCAGACCGGGGCAACACCCCGGACACGCCATCAAACTCCAGATCTGGCACCCCACCACGACTAAAACGCCAAAGGAGGAAACCATATCTGCCATCCACGGACCACGAGCCCAACACATGCTCCGTCTTCCAGATATCGTCGATGTAGACCACAATCTGCATCCGCTCCTTGACTACCTCCCAAGCTCCGCGCCAACGCTGGAGCAAATGTCGTCGCAACGGCGGAGCCCGAGGACACAGGTCCACCACGAGGATGCCGCCGCCGACACGCCATCCTTGCTTGAACAGACTGGTTTCCAAATCCATCCCCAACCATAGGACCGATGGCCTTGATACATCTTCGTTGTATTTACTTTTCCAAACACTTTTGCCCTTGTTTTGGACTCTAACTTGTATGATTTGGATGGAACTAACCCGGACTGACGCTGTTTTTAGCAGAAATGCCATGGTGTTGTTTTATGTGCAGAAAACAAAAGTTCTCGGAATGACCTGAAACTCCATGGAATATCTTACAATAAATAATAAAAAATCCTTGCCAAAGATGAAGACCAGGGGGCCCACACCCTCTCACGAGGGTGGGGGCCCCTCCCTAGGGCACGCCCCTACCTCGTGGCCCCCCTGGAGACCCCCCCGACTCCAACTCCAACTCTATATAACTGCTTTCGGGGAGAAAAAATAGGAGAGAAGAAATCATCGCGTTTTACGATACGGAGCCGCCGCCAAGCCCTAAAACCTCTCGGGAGGGCTGATCTTAGCACAAGTCAAGCAATCTCCACACAATTCAAGCAAGCATGCAAAAGAGTATATGAGCAGCGGAAAGTAAAGAATGCAACTTGCAAGAATGTAAAGGGAAGGGTTTGGAGGATTCAAACGCAATTGGAGACACAGATGTTTTTGTCGTGGTTCCGATAGGTGGTGCTATCGTACATCCATGTTGATGGAGACTTCAACCCACGGAGGGTAACAGTTGCGCGAGTCCACGGAGGGCTCCACCCATGAAGGGTCCACGAAGAAGCAACCTTGTCTATTCCATCACGACCGTCGCCCACGAAGGACTTGCCTCACTAGCGGTAGATCTTCACGAAGTAGGCGATCTCCTTGCCCTTACAAACTCCTTGGTTCAACTCCACAATCTTGTCGGAGGCTCCCAAGTGACACCTAGCCAATCTAGGAGACACCACTCTCCAAGAAGTAACAAATGGTGTGTTGATGATGAACTCCTTGCTCTTGTGCTTCAAATGATAGTCTCCCCAACACTCAACTCTCTCTCACAGGATTTGGATTTGGTGGAAAGAAGATTTGAGTGGAAAGCAACTTGGGGAAGGCTAGAGATCAAGATTCATATGGTTGGAATGGAATATCTTGACCTCAACACAAGTGTAGGTGGTTCTCTCTCAGAAAAAGTGTATTGGAAGTGTAGGTATGTTCTGATGGCTCTCACCTTGAATGAAGAGTGGGTGGAGGGGTATATATAGCCTCCACACAGAATCTAACCGTTACACACAATTTGCCAAACTCGGTGGGACCGAATGGTTAAACTCGGTCGGACCGATTCAGCAAACCTAGTGACCGTTAGGATTTTCGGTAGGACCGATATGGTTAGGGTTAGGGCATAACGTAATCTCAGTGTGACCGATTACACAAACTCGGTGGGACCGATTTTGGTAATAAGCTAACCAGAGAGTTGGTCAGGTAAACTCGGTGGGACCGATTCACTCATCTCGGTGAGACCAAAATGTTACAAAAGGGAAACAGAGAGTTTACATTGCAATCTCAGTGGGAGCGATCGATCATCTCGGTAAGACCGAAACGTTACGAAGGGAAATAGAGAGATTACAATACCATCTCGGTGAGACTGAGATCCCTATCGGTGAGACCGATTTGCCTAGGGTTTGTGGCAGTGGCTATGATATTTGAAACTCGGTGGCGCCGGATAGAAAGAATCGGTGGGGCCGAGTTTGACTTTTGGTTTAGGTCATATGTGGATGTGGGAGAGTAGTTGAGCATTTTGGAGCATATCACTAAGCACTTTGAGCAAGCAAGCCATTAAGCAACACCTCATCCCTCCTTGATAGTATTGGCTTTTCCTATAGACTCAATGTGATCTTGGATCACTAAAATATAAAATGTAGAGTCTTGAGCTTCACGCTTGAGCCAAACTTTTTGTCCTTAGAATTTTGAGGGATCCACTTTCCTCATCCATGCCATGCCATTCATTGAGCTTTTCCTGACATATTAATCTTGGAATAATGTTAGCTCAATGAGCTATATGTTGTTAGGAATTACCAAAACCACCCAGGGATAGTTGCACTTTTAATCTCCCCTTTTTGGTAATTGATGACAACATATAGATCAAAGCTTCGACAAATGATAATAAGAGTGAAAGATATTGTCGCTTTGAGAAGTATGTGAAAAGCAAGAGCTCCCCCTAAATTTGTGCATATCTTAAGATTTGCTTTGGACTGCAAATGCACAATGAGTTAGGATCATGGGTTACTCTTCCATGTCTCATACATCTTGGTGGAGCGCTCAAAATGATAAGAATTAAATACATGCACTCATCACCAAGCAAAGTGAATGATCATATAAGGATAAGTAAGATAATATCATCTAACAAGCATAAGTGTAGCTTACGATCAACCACATGATCATCAATGTCTCACAGATAATAGCATAGTATCTCAAGCAATCAAAAGACAAACAAAGTTCAACCACCAAAGCAAGAGAGAATAAAAAGCAATGCTCTCTCTCGAAGCCTATCATCTATACATTTTTCTCCCCCTTTGGCAACAAGTTACCAAAAAGTTTATAGAAAATGCATAGCACTAAAACGTCTCTCAAGCTTGGTCTTCAGGTGGTGGTGTCCGGAGAACGCCAAGGACGAAGGCTTCAGTCGAAGTAGATGGAGCTGATGGAGTTGGTGCTGGAGCTGGTTGCGCCGGAGCTGTAGCTGGTGCAGATGAAGTAACTCTAGTGTCTGGAACAGGCACTGTAGCAGATCTCTGAGCTCGAGGCACTCTGGCAAATGCATCAGTGGTTGTCTTGCCCTTCCTCTCCTGCATGTCATCCTGTAGCTGCTCCACAACAGACTGAATCTCAGTTACTTTGACATCTAAATCATAGAATTTTTGTTCCATGATTCTTTCCAGGCTCTCCTGGTTTTGAGTTAGGGTGGCCAACCCCTTCTCAATCCTCAGAGTTGATGCTATCAAATAACCAAGCTGGTCCTGCTTGCTTTTCAAAAAGTACTCAGATGCCTCCTCTTGAGTTGGCATCTTGGCAGCCTTCTCTTTCTTTGCTTTCTCCTTCTTCTCTTGAGCTTGTACTGATGATGGTTCATTCTCATTCATCACAACTTGATTGTCCTCAAAGTCAGGATAGATAGGCAAGTGTTCCTTATCCAACAAGTATGTGCCTGTGCCCATTTTTGAGTTTATCAACTCCTGGATCTGTGGGGCATATCCACAACTTCTTTTCTGGTCAGCTGCAGTCCTCTTGATAGTCTCAACTATAAGGCTCATGACCTTGAACTTCTGTGGCACATCAAATATATGTAGCAAGTTAATTGCATGGCCTCTGATCATTCTGTGATCACCAGACTTGGGTAAGAGAGTGTGCCTAAGGATCCAATTGATTGTGGGCAGCCCTGACAGCAAGTGTTTTACTGACCCAAACTGGTGAGTCTCAAGATCATCTTCAGGAATCTCCTTGTACATGTTTGCCATAGAGTTGTGATCCATCTTCTTCTTGGCATAGACATCCAAGTCATCTTCTTCTTCCTTAGGAGCATTGATCAGATTTGCCCATTCCTCAATAGTTGAGTGGTACCTTGTACCTTCAGACATCCATACTATCCTGCCATCTGGATAGAAGTGTGCTGTGGAGTAGAATTGCATTATGAGCTCCTCATTCCACTTTGTGAGGTTCTGCCCAACAAAGTCTGCAACTCCACAAGCACTGAAGCTGTCAAACACACCAGGATAGTGTTCCTCATTTTCCTTGATATACTTCCAGTCGACCCATCTCATTTCACACACTATAGGCTTCTTGTCCAACAACATTGTCTCATAGAAGTCCTGCTGTTCCTTTGTGTGGAACCTGTAATCAACAGCAGTCCTTCTCCTGGTAGCATATGGATCTGTCTCTCTCCATTTCCTCAGTCCCGAGTCTCTCCTGATCTTCATGTTCTCAGCCACAAGATGAGCATCATTGTGGTCTGGAATCTTCGGTTTGAGCTTTCTCAGGACTTGTCCTTCATCATCTTCATCAGCAGCAACTTCAGGCACTGGGGCCTTGTTCTTCTCAGCAGCTGGTATACTCCTGGTATTCCTCTTAGGTGCACTCTTGGGCTTGGAGGCTGCTTTGGGTGCTTCTTTGGGCTTTGATGAAGCAGCCCCTGTCCTGATAGCATTACCCATAAGCTTTTGTGCCTTGGGTGCTGGTGCAACAACCTCTTCTTCCTCTTCCTCTTCAGAATATCTCATGATTGAGGATCTCCCAAGCACTCTAGCAGTGGTCTTTTTGATCCTCTCCTTCCTCTTCTGCCCTTCTGCAGCAGCCTCTTTGGGTTGAGATTCCAAAGATGCTTGAGAGGAGGCTCTGGCTTTAGACATTGGCTGTCTCCCTGCTGACCTCTTGGTCTTCAGACCTAGCTTGGTTGAAGCAGCTGTGCCATATTCCTTCTTAAGCACTTTCTTCTTTGATGTGGCATCATCCTCAGTGGCCACATAGTCTTCATCCTTAGACTCTGACAGCAAACCCTGTGAATAGATATAGATGAGATAGAGTGGATGAGCATCACAAAATGCAGAGGTTTTTGCAAAAGAATGAGTCAAAAACTTAGTTTTAGTTTTCCACAGAAAGCATTTCGGATCAACCGATTTGTAAACTTGGTGATACCGAAGCAACTGTTGGAACCTAAACTAGTGAACTCGGTCAGACCGAGTCACAGTTCGGTGTTACCGAGACTGCTAGGGTTTCACAAAGTCCTGAACTCGGTCATACTTATTTGCAATTCTCGGTCAGACCGAAAATTACATGTGCAATGGCCCGAGCCGAATCGGTGGTACCGAGTTCCACAACTCGGATGGTCCGAGATGGTTTCGGTGGAAACCTAACCCTAAATTTTCAATTCAACTTTAATCTACGGAGTGTTTTGACTGAATAGAAGCGTTTCAATCGTGGTAAGAATCATAATGAACACAATGTGCTAGGAATCGGACGGGGATAGCACTGTGATCGAGTCCATACCCTAGTTCGGCGATGAACTCGCTACGGCGGCAACGGCGGGGAAGAATTCCGTTGACGGCGGCGGAGACCAGCGACAGGAGGCGGCTGGCGATGAGGAGGATGATCCGGAGACCCAGGAGGCAGAGCGAGCTATGCGCGGGCGAAGGGGTTTCGGAGAAATTTCCAAAATTTTGCCCGTGAGTATATATAGCCCGACCCTGTCGGTGTGATCGAGTGGAATAAGTCGGTCGCACCGAGATTCATAACTGCAAGCAGTTACTGAAACTCGGTGTGACCGAAAGGTTCAAATCGGTTGCACCGAGATTGAAAACCTAGATCGACATAGTGATCTCGGTATGACCAAAATGGATGAATCGGTCAGACCAAAAAGCACAAAGAAGTTTTGGAAGTTTAAGTCTATGACGAATCGGGGACTCCGAGTGCTCCTCACACAGAGTGGTTCGAATCTGACTTGATCAAATTTTGTGATGCAGCATGAATAGAGTTTGAGACGAGAAAAGCATAGATAGCTAGAGAGGGTTCTTAGGCATTCTTGTCCATCCACTTGGCAAAAGAAAAGAAAACCAATCAATCAAAACAACAAGTGGATGTCCTCGAATGAGTAAAATATGCAATCAACATGCTCACACAATAAAATGGCAATTGAAATATGTGGCAAAGCATGCACAACCAATTCTAGCATCTATCAAACAATTGGCGATGACTAGGTCATCTATATATATGAGTATATTGACTTAGGAGTCAAATGAGAACATTTGATCATAGGTCATACTCATCGTTTAGGCACAAGTGGGGTTACCACTTTTACATAAAGCATTTGTTGTGTTCACACCATTAGAGTTGCTTTAGCTCAATTCTTAGAGTAAAGCTCCCCCTAGATGTGAGATCCCCCCTAAGAGGGATGAACTAACCTTGGGTTTTGTCGATGATGACTTCATGTAGATGTTGAAGATGTGGATGCTCAATGTTGATGTAGATCATTTGGAGCTGTCCATTGGAGTGAGTTGCACTTTCAATACCTACACGGGTTAGTCCCACAAGGAACAAACAAGGATATCCATAGACATAGAGTGATGCACACACAAGATGATGTCTATGAAAGCTTTTAGGTTACCTTGTCCCTTGTCTTACCAACAAGAGGTTGTGACTCCTTGAACTAGTGCAAGATGTGGAAGTTGATTGCACTTGTTCTTGCCAAGATGATAAGAGTGAAGTATGTTGGCGGAGTCACCCTCAAGAACTCTCTAGTTCTTCTTCTTCGGGATCCACACCATCTTGATGGGAATCCTCGGTGTTGTAGTTGTACTTGATGAAGTGGAACTTGAAGTAGTCTTGGGGACCCACTTGACCAAGGCCTTAGGAGCTTCTTCAAATGCATCAATTTCCTCTTGAAGCTTGTCCTTGCCTTTTTGCTTGTGGTCTTGTGGTGGAAGATCATCTTGAGCTTGTGTCCCTTTGAGAGAAGTAGGATCATACTTCTCTTGTTGAGGAACAAACTTCGTCTTGGGGTATTGATCTTCTTCCCACTCAACTCCATTGGCATTGAACTTTCGTTCAAAACCAACACCTTGATTCTTCCGGTGCCTTCCTTTATTGTGTACAATTTCCTCGAATTGCTTACTTCCGGCAAGGCTCTTGTAAACACCTTTCTCTATAATTCCCTTCAATAAGCTATTTTCTTGCTCAAGTGTAACTTGGCTAAGAGAATCATTAGTGGAATCAAGAGAACTACTAGAAGCAACAATATTGGATTTAGCATGATTATTGTTACTACAAGAGGAAGAATCTTTCTTGTTCTTGTTACTAGACTTGACTTGAGGCATGTAAGTGGATAAGAGTAAACACTTGGCAATGTAATAAGAACTTTTCTTACGAAGATCATCATTGATTGCTTTGAAGAACTCATGCTCTTGCTCAAGGTTGAGCTTTTCAAAGCGTAATTTCTCATGAGTCCTTAAAAGTTCTCGATGATCTCCTAAGATAGTTTCATGAGCTAACTTAAGAGCGTTTAGTTCTTTAGTTAGAGACTCAATCTTCTCATTATCATTGTCATTCGTTTTATCTTGATTATCATGATTAATTGACATTTCATCATAGTATTCATCACTAGAGTTGTCAACAAGTAAATCATCATCACCTAACAAGTCATCTTCATCACTATTGAAATCAACATACTCGGGGTGTGATACCTTTGGGCCTTTAGCCATGAAGCATGTTCCAACTCCTTCATTTGGTGAGTCAAATATGTCGTAGGAGTTGGTTATCACAAGTGCTAGACCGACAACACCTTCATCTTGAGTATATTAAGAGTCGGAGTGATAGCTTCTCTCGGAGTGGTTGTCGGAGTCAGAGCCGGATACTCATTCACCAACATGAGCTCGATGTCTTCGTTTTGTGTAGCTCCTTGATGACTTGTCCTTTCTTTCCGAATCCTTGCTTCTCCGTGAGGGTCTTCGTTCATAACGATCATATCTACTCCTTCTTTCTCTAGATGGTGATTCTTCTCTTCTACTTCTTCTCTTGGGAGAGTCTTCTCTTCTTTTGTAGGGGGCCGTACACTCATTGGAATAGTGTCCGGGCCTTCCACAATTGTAGCAATTTCGCTCTCGACTAGAATATCTTTTGTCATTGTAGGACCTTGACTCGGAGCTTCTCTCTTTGCTTCTACTCTTGTAGAACTTGTTGAAGTTCTTCACCATTAAGCTCAATTCTTCATTGAAGGTTTGTTTCTCACTCGATGATGTGGGGGCTTCACATGAGGCTTTGTAAGCACCACTTTATTTGTTGTGAAGTTCCTATTTATCCTTGAGTGACATCTCATGAGCAACAATTCTTCCGATGACTTCCGTTGGCTTGAGATCTTTGTAATTGGGCATCATTTGAATCAATGTGCACACGGTATCATATTTTCCATCCAAGGCTCTTAGGATCTTCTTGATGATGAATCTATCGGTCATCTCTTCACTCCCTAAGCCGACAATCTCATTTGTGATAAGAGCAAGCCTAGAGTACATTTCAGCAACACCTTCACCATCCTTCATTTTGAACTTGTCAAGTTGACTTTGAAGCACATCCAATTTGGATTCCTTGACGGAGTCGGTACCTTCGTGCATATCAATCAAAGTATCCCAAATTTCCTTTGCATTCTCAAGACGGCTGATTTTGTTGAATTCTTCGGGGCACAATCCATTGAAGAGGATATCACAAGCTTGAGCGTTGTATTGCAGCATCTTCAACTATTCCGCGGTGGCTTCACGGTTCGGTTCTTTCCCGTCAAAGAATTCACCTTGCAAGCCAATACACACAATAGCCCAAACGGCGGGGTTATGTCCAAGAATATGCATTTTCATCTTATGCTTCCAACTAGCAAAATTAGTACCATCAAAGTAAGGACCTCTATGGTGATAATTTCCCTCGCTAGACGCCATACTCTCCTAGGTTGTGAAACCAAGGCTATGACCGCCAAAAGCTATGGAAATCAAAGCAAATGGAGACCAAAGCTTTGATACCACTTGTAGGATCGAAAGTATGTCTAGAGGGGGGTGATTAGACTACTTGATCAAATAAAAATCTAGCCTTTTCCCAATTTTAGTTCTTGGCAGATTTTAGCTATCTTAGCACAAGTCAAGCAATCTCCACACAATTCAAGCAAGCATGCAAAAGAGTATATGAGCAACGGAAAGTAAAGCATGCAACTTGCAAGAATGTAAAGGGAAGGGTTTGGAGTATTCAAACGCAATTGGAGACACGGATGTTTTTGTCGTGGTTCCGATAGGTGGTGCTATCGTACATCCACGTTGATGGAGACTTCAACCCACGGAGGGTAACGGTTGCGCGAGTCCACGGAGGGCTCCACCCACGAAGGGTCCACGAAGAAGCAACCTTGTCTATTCCATCACGGCCGTCGCCCACGAAGGACTTGCCTCACTAGCGGTAGATCTTCACGAAGTAGGCGATCTCCTTGCCCTTACAAACTCCTTGGTTCAACTCCACTATCTTGTCGGAGGCTCCCAAGTGACACCTAGCAAATCTAGGAGACACCACTCTCCAAGAAGTAACAAATGGTGTGTTGATGATGAACTCCTTGCTCTTGTGCTTCAAATGATAGTCTCCCCAACACTCAACTCTCTCTCACAGGATTTGGATTTGGTGGAAAGAAGATTTGAGTGCAAAGCAACTTGGGGAAGGCTAGAGATCAAGATTCATATGGTTGGAATGGAATATCTTGACCTAAACACAAGTGTAGGTGGTTCTCTCTCAGAAAAAGTGTATTGGAAGTGTAGGTATGTTCTGATGGCTCGCACCTCGAATGAAGAGTGGGTGGAGGGGTATATATAGCCTCCACACAGAATCTAACTGTTACACACAATTTGCCAAACTCGGTGGGACCGAATGATTAAACTCGGTCGGACCAATTCAGCAAACCTAGTGACCGTTAGGATTTTCGGTGGGACTGAGATGCAACTCAGTAGGACCAATATGGTTAGGGTTAGGGCATAACGTAATCTCGGTGTGACCAATTACACAAACTCAGTGGGACCGATTTTGGTAATAAGCTAACCAGAGAGTTGGTTAGGTAAACTCGGTGGGACCGACTCGCTCATCTCGGTGAGACCGAAATGTTACAAAAGGGAAACAGAGAGTTTACATTGCAATCTCGGTGGGAGCGATCGCTCATCTCGGTAAGACCGAAACGTTATGAAGGGAAACAGAGAGATTACAATCCCATCTCAGTGAGACCGAGATCCCTATCGGTGAGACTGATTTGCCTAGGGTTTGTGGCAGTGGCTATGACATTTGAAACTCGGTGGTGTCGGATAGAAAGAATCGGTGGGGCCGAGTTTGACTTTTGGTTTAGGTCATATGTGGATGTGGGAGAGTAGTTGAGGATTTTGGAGCATATCACTAAGCACTTTGAGCAAGCAAGCCATTAAGCAACACCTCATCCCTCCTTGATAGTATTGGCTTTTCCTATAGACTCAATGTGATCTTGGATCACTAAAATATAAAATGAAGAGTCTTGAGCTTCACGCTTGAGCCAAACTTTTTGTCCTTAGAATTTTGAGGGATCCACTTTCCTCATCCATGCCATGCCATTCATTGAGCTTTTCCTGACATATTAATCTTGGAATAATGTTAGCTCAATGAGCTATATGTTTTTAGGAATTACCAAAACCACCCAGGGATAGTTGCACTTTCAGAGAGTTCTAGATCCTATCTTGCAAGTCTATAGTCACCTATTATGTGTTATGATCTGTTAAGCCCGAAGTGACAATAATCGGGATACTTACCGGTGATGACCGTAGTTTGAGGAGTTCATGTATTCACTATGTGCTAATGCTTTGTTCCGGTTCTCTATTAAAAGGAGGGCTTAATATCCCTTAGTTTCCATTAGGACCCCGCTGCCATGGGAGGGTAGGACAAAACATGTCATGCAAGTTCTTTTCCATAAGCACGTATGACTATATTCGGAATACATGCCTACATTACATTGACGAATTCGAGCTATTTCTGTGTCACCCTATGTTATGACTGTTACATGATGAACCGCATCCGGCATAATTATCCATCATTGATCCGATGCCTATGAGCTTTCCATATACTGGTTTACGCTTATTTACTTTCCCGTTGCTATTGCTACAATCACTACAAAACACCAAAAACATTACTTTGCTTTCATTACTCTTTTGTTACCGTTACCATCACTATCATATTACTTTGCTACTAAACACTTTGCTGCAGATACTAAGTTTCCAGGTGTGGTTGAATTGACAACTCAGCTGCTAATACTTGATAATATTCTTTGGCTCCCCTTGTGTCGAATCAATAAATTTGGGTTGAATACTCTACCCTCAAAAGCTGTTGCGATCCCCTATACTTGTGGGTTATCAGACCTCATCAGGGAAGGATCTGAACAATCTTTATTCAGCATTGTCATCGTCGCCGCCGATGCAAAGACGATGAACAACGTAAAAACCTAGACTACGAGAGTAAAAGCGATCCACACGCGTGGATCCGGCAACCCCCCTCACCATCGACGATCGAGGTCGTCGGTGGAGGGGAGCCGCGAGAGAGTGGTGTTGGAACATCGGCCTCCCTTGGCAGTGGCCGGGGCTCCGGCCGCTAGGGACGAGAGGGAAAACATGGTCAATCGATTGATCTGATCGATCGTGGGTTTGGACCCTGGGGTGTTAAGCAGATATACTAGCTCCATTTCAATGAATAAGACACACACTTATCTTCAAATTGAACTTTAACCATAAATTAGACCAACTAAATGTAAGTTATATATATGACAAAGATTATACTGTTGTATTCGTATCCCAAAGAAGCGTTTAATGATATAATTTTGAAGTCACCAAAGAATACTATTATTTATCTAATTTATGGTCGAAGTTGAATTTTAACATGTATGGACATTTATTGAGTCTATGTACATGTATATGGGCTCTGTGTTGTACTTTTTTTAGAAAAAATACATGTACATTTTATTCGTTTTTTTTTGCGTGGGAAAAACTTGCATTACTCATTAAAAATGTCCTTACAATCAAGAGAAACAATCTCCATCAGCTCGTCCAGACCAGCCTCGAGCCAGGTCATGGTCGTGCTTTGAGATCTAGCAAACAATGCTAAACTATCGCTAGCTTTATTTTGAGACCTAAAAACATGAGTAATACAAGTTTGTATAAGAGACATCAAGTGTTTTATCTCCATCACGATGGATGCATAGATTGAGCGATCGATGGCCTCACATGAAATCATGGTAACTGCCTCAGGAGAATCCAACTCCACCACTATTGGAAGATTACTGCATTGAATTGCCAGGGAAAGCCCTTCCATACATGCACACAGCTCCGCCTCCAAGGCATCTCGACATGAAAACAGAGCCCTACACGCTGAAAAGTTGATGACACCATGGTGATTAGGCAAAATCATTCCAACACCGGCAATATTGGAGGAAACAAAAGAGCCATCCGTGTTCAGTTTGTTCCAACCCAATGCCGGTGGGCACCATCCTCTCACATCTGACACACTGGTGAAGCCCGCAGCTGGAGCCGGTCTTTCTTAGAGTATGGTGGATTTGCCTTTTGCCGGGTCTGCTTGCGGATTCAGTTTGATGCCAATCAGGGTATCGACGTAGCTTCGAAGAAATCTAACAGAACCCTCCAT
The DNA here is from genome assembly GCF_056163025.1 of Triticum urartu. Classification (NCBI taxonomy): domain Eukaryota; kingdom Viridiplantae; phylum Streptophyta; class Magnoliopsida; order Poales; family Poaceae; genus Triticum; species Triticum urartu. The sequence continues at coordinate 376,265,630 of NC_141878.1, read as the reverse complement.
TTATGGTGCAGGTTTACAGTGCAACACTTCGTTTTGGACAAACCAACTCCTCCAAAAAATCATCATGACCATCATCCATCCCACATCATTCAACGACACTAGGACATGAAGAATCCACTCCTTACCGTTATTCTGCAGAGATTCTAACTCCAGGATCATCCATACTTTGGCCATGGCAAGGTAGAGGTCACGACCAAACTGACATCTAACGAAAGGATGATAGTTGTCTTCTTCCTCCACCCCACACACCAGGCACCTGCTCAAGACTTCAAGGCTAATTCTATGCTTTCTCTGCCAAGTAGGTAGTGAGTTAGTAGCTAGCCACCAAGAAAAATTGCGAACCGAGGGTGGCGCCCAACTCTTCCGAATAAAGTCCCCACATTTTCTTTGCCCCGAAGGTGACGAACTTGAGGAAACATCAATGCCACGATGCGCCTCCTCAAAAGCCAAACTATAGGCCGATTTAACAGTGAATACACCATACTTACCAGGGCCCCAAGCAATCACATCATCATCCAACCTCGGGGATGCTCTAATCTTCACTATCTCTTGTACATCCGCCTCAACAAAGTATTCAGTTACTAGCCCATAGTTCCACGAGCCATTCTGATTTAACAGGTCAGAAACAAAGCGAATGCGACACTGTCGGGTGGTAGGTGCGACATATGCCAACGGGTGGCTTATCATTGTGGGAGCCAGTAAGACATCGCTGGTGCCTGGAAACGGGATAAGGCGAAGACATGCACGCCGGCGGATCTTACCCAGCTTCGGGGCTCTCCGTGGAGATAACACCCCTACTGCTGCTCTGCGGGGTCTCCGCATGATCATTAGATGAACAAGTAGCTACACAATGCTCCTTGAGCTGTTTGGTGGGAGGAGGAAGAAGGGCACGGTTAGCCTGCTTCCTCTCCTTGTGTGGTGTCTAAGACTAGCAGGGGGTCGAACCCTTTGCATGGGTGCCTCGGGGGGTTTATATAGGCCTACCCCCTGGGGGTACAATGGTAATCCAACTGGGCGCGGGGCCCAGCCGTCTGTGACTGCGCTCGTCGGCTCCTGTGCCGGCTACCGGGGCCCGCCGACTGGTGGGTCCCGCCGGCTGCCGGCCCCTTGGTCGACAGGCAGGCCCCACTGTCCAGGGCCTGGTCGGCGGCTGGTTACTGTGGCTCCATCTTGGTGACGCGGGCCTCGTCGTGGTAGGCGCGGCTACAGTGCTGCCGCCCGTCGGGCGATCGCTGTAGCCTCACCGCGTCTTGTCTCCTTAATGGGGCGTCTCCTTCGAGGGAGGCGGCAAGCCGGCTGCGGGGAGCCGGCTCTGTCTTGGGCCGACTGGTTGGAGGCGTGGCCGCCTTCGGGCGTCTCTCTGCCCGAAGGGGCCCACCGTCTGTGGGCCGCGCTAGCGGCCCGTCGTGGGTGACATCAGGGTCAACATGGCAACAGTGCCGCGCCGGACGGGTCATGGCTACTCCGTACGGCGCACTGTGCCAGGCGTGCTCCGGGATACGGGGGTGGCAGGCTTCACTGTAGCCACGCCCCGTCGCACTGCCGTTAGGTGGGTGCAAACTTTGAGGGTACGGTCTCGACCGCTTTATGGGAGCCGGCTTCTTGGAGTCGGCCTTCTCATGGCCGGCTTCCCGAAGTCGGCCCTCTCGTGGCTTCCTTCATGAGGGCTAAAGTCGGACCGCCTTCCGAAAGCCGGCCTGGGTGGCAGCCAGCAAGGGGAAGGCGGCTCCATGTCTTGGATTCTTGAGAGTCGGACGGGTTCGTAATTTTTTCAGAAGGGCCAGGGGAAGCCGGCTAGGCTACCCATGGCTATTTACTCCGATAGTAGTCCCCAAAGCTGATCGAGCTTCGAGGCGGACAAAGGGACGAGAAGCTTGGTCAGCTTCCTATCCTGAAGAGCCGGCTTTGCTGATGTATGCCGATTTCGGGGAGCCCTGCGTCTTGCAGGCGGGAAAGTGGTCGACCCGCGTGCTGACCGCGGGCCCTCCTGCGGGCCACGTGGCAGCGAGACCCTGCCGTCGCATGCGCGCGACGGGACGCCGCTGCAGGCCCGGGCCCGCCACTCCTAGGCCTCGGCCCGAACGCTGATCTTCTGCGGCCCAGGTGGACCGCTCGCCTTCCCGTGGCGATGTTATTTCGCCATTAGGGTGCAACAAGCGTAGGACGTGGGGGAGTGGGCACGATCGATCCCCACGTTTCCCCACGCCGCGCCTCCTCGGCTCCGCCACGCGAGCCTATAAGTAGGGGGAGGAGGGGGAGCGACAGAGGTTCGCACGCTCCCTCTCGCTCCGCCCCCTCTCGTCCTCGTTTCTTCTTCTCGTTGCCGCTGCAGCCTCCCGTCTCAGCGCCGCCGCGCCTCCCCATCATCTCGCTCCCATGGCGCTGTCAAGCTCGTGGGACGGCTCCAACGTCCATGAGGACCACGTTGAATTCCTCCGCCAGACTCGGCGCCTGCCCGACGCCAACCTCGTGCGGGTCCGCCTGGCGCCGAAGACGGAGATTTCGCCGGTGCCGGAGTAGGGCGAGCGGGTCGTCTTCCGCTGGCACTTCCTGCGCGGCTTCGGCCTTCCGGCGAGCGGATTTCTGCGCTCCTTCCTCGAGTTTTACAACCTTCAGCCGCATCACCTCACGCCCAATGCGGTGATGCTGCTGTCGGCCTTCGTCCCCCTCTGCGAAGGTTTCTTGGGGCTGCTCCCACGCTAGAGCTCTGGGGGGAGTTATTCCAGAGCAAGCTCGGCACCGTCGTCGCAGGTGTGCCCGCCTCCTGCGGGGCCTTCATCGCCATGAGGAGGGCGAGCGAGAACAACCCATTCCCGCCCATCCCCCTGATCCAGTCGGTGAAGATCTGGCAGAAATCATATTTCTACGTGAAGAACGTCGCCGAGCAAGGAGACCACGTCAACCTGCCGGCTTACGTAGCCGGCCCGCCGGCTGGGAGGCAGCCCTCATGGAGTTTCCGGTCCCGGTCACTGTCTCAGGCCGGGAACGCCGCCGTCTCCCGGCTTCGGGTGATGATCCAGTCGGAAAACTTGAACGGGGCTGACTTGGTGGCCGCCTTCGTGGAGCGCCGGATATCTCCTCTCCAAAGCCGGCCCCACATGATGTGCCAGATGAGCGGCCGCTTCAACCCAAGCCGGTTGAGCACCAGGGAGATGCCTCACGCGGAGGTATCGTATATGTAAACTATATCTCCAACTGCAAGCTCGCCGAGGACTGGCGATACGGCAAGGCGCCGTATTCTCGCGCCAACCCTCCGCCCGTGGTAAGCTTTCTTTTCTTCCTTCTTTTCGTTGGTAGCCGGCTTTATGATGGCCAGCTTCTAATCAGTCGGTTCTTCTTAGCAGAATCCCCTTCTCCCGCCGACGACCGGGTCAGCGGGGATAGAACGCCAGTATGCCCCCGACCGCACGGCGGACGACGTCGACGATCCGGACTTGGGGGCGGCCGCCATGGAAGACGCCGTCGTGGGGGACGACGCCGAGCCCAGGGGCTCAAGGCTCACCGCGAGCTTCGAGGACTGGCCGGACGATGCTGAAGCCGAAGTCACCCCGCGTTGCCAGCCGGTGGCCGACCATCAGGGCGCGGGCTCGTCCATCGTGCCGGCTGCCGGTGGTGGTGCACAGAAGCGCCGGGCTACTTCAGGCCTCTTCGGCAGTCGGCCGAAGAAGTCCAAAGCCTCCACCGCTGCGACCAAGCGAGACGAGGCGGCCGTGAAAGCGGCCCGCTTCCGCAAGGCGGTGAAGCAGCCTCAGGCGGTCTCAGTGTAAGTCGTCAATTGCCTTGTCGCATGCTCTTCATCATTCTCTTCTTGTTCGAGCATTCTTCTTAATTTCTTCTGCTTGCTGGGCAGGGCGCCGCTTTCCCTTGAGCGTGGTCCGGGCGGCTCTGTAGTTGGGCCGACTGGAGGTTCTTCACGCTCCCGCCGCGTGGACCCCCGCGCCGACCTCAGGGAGGCCACAGAGCGGAACGCCCGTGAAGCGAGGGAGGAGCGTGAGGCGGCGGAGAAAGCGGCCGCCCAGGCGGCGAGGGAGCAGGCCGACGCGGCAGCCAAGGCCCAGACGGAGGTGGAGACCGCGGAGCCGGAGGTGGAGGGTTCGCGCAACCAGCCTCCGCTGCTCGCCATTCCCCTCTGAGCCGTGGCCCCCGACACCCCATTGCCCTTGGCGGAGGAGATCGTCCAAGACCCGCCGCTGATGGAAAGGGGGGAGGACCCCGTGGCCTTTAGGAGGAAAGCGCCGCCAGCAGCGCCAACCTGAGCGGGCCAAGGCGGCCAATCGTTAGCGGCGCCAGAGGGGCCGACCGGGGGTGAGCCGGAGAACAGAGCCGGCCTCGAGGTGCAGCCGGCGACGGGCCGGCGCACGGGGGGAGGCGCCGCTCCGCCGGAGTTGCGCCGAGTCGCGGGCGCAGGCCAGTCGGCGGAAGATCTGGAGGCGGCCAGCACTGCCACGTCCGAGTGGACTCCCAGCGGGGGGACTGGTGAGCTGAATGTGGCGGCTCAAGGGGTCCGGAGCCGGCTGCAAGCTCAGGCCGCCCTGCTGCAATAGTTCACCCAGGAGTTCTTGTCGACGCGAGCCACCATCCGGGTGAGTCCTTCGTTCTTGGCTGCTTTGCTCTCTTAATTTCTTCCGTGGGGGCGCGTCAGCGCACCCACTGGGTGTAGTCCCCGAGATTCGGGCCGACTGCTGCGCAGTCGGGTCGGATCTTTCTTGACGGCTACCTTATTTTTGCCTCTTGTCTGAACTTCCAGGAATATCACAACCTCCCTGCTGCCGCCTTCAACTCCCAGGCTCGGGAGTTGAGCCGGAGGACCGACGACCTGGCCGACAGCCGAAGTAAGTACTCGATCTTTTCTGTCTCCTGTGGGGGCGCGTCAGCGCACCCACTGGGTGTAGTCCCCGAGATCTGGGCCAACTGCTGAGCAGTCAGGTCGGATCTTTCTTGACGACTCTTTCCTTATGGGTTTTTCTTTTTCTTTGTCTTCAGGGGCCAGCGCCGATTTGAGGAAGGAGCTCGGTGAAGCGAAGGCCGCCCTTCATACCAAGGATGCCGAGTACGTTGCCTTGGTCCAGGAGCGTGATCGCCTGGCCAAGAAGCTAGCCGACCAGGAGAAGAGCCACAAGGCGGCCCTGCAGGCGGCGCAGGATAGCGAAGCCGCCCTGAAGGCAGAGTATGAGACCGAGGCGGCGAGCTGGGCTGAGACTCGGCGAGCCCTGGATGAAGGCTTCGGCCGGATCAAGGATTTGATCGACGGTAAGCCGCCTTCCTCGCCCCTCTCCTGCCCCTTGCCGCCTGGGTTTTTGGCTTAACTTGAGCTGCTGCTTGTTTTTTGGTGCAGACTACTTCCCCGCTATGCCGCCTTCGCCGCCCAAAGCATTGAGGCCCATCGCGAGGCGCGCCGTCAGGCGGGGGCCAACATCGCGCCGGATGCGAACCGGACGCTTGAGGAGCAGCTCTTGGCTGTCCAGGCGCGGTTGCAGCTGGCTCATCGGATGCTTCGCCGGCTCCAACGTGTCGGGGCGCAAGTGTTGGCCGCCCTCTGGCCCGGCGAGACGATCCCCGCACCCCAAGCCGAACTGCCGACTGGCTAGAGGTCGCAGTCGGTCGCTTTGAGGCTTGGAAGGCGTCGGCGGCCCGCCTCGGAGCCGGGCGGGCGTTGGAGTTCGTTCAGGCTTGGTACCCAGGGCTGAGCCTGGACCAGCTGCGCACTTGGCGGATGGAGACGACGCGGAGCTGGAGGAGGTGAGGCCGGCTATCGCCCAGCGGGCTTCGACGATCGCCGAGTGCACCGACATAAGCGTTTTCGCACCCGAAATCGATGATGACGGTGTTGCTCAGCTGGAGGAGTGGTTCGGGCTAAACCCGGCGGTGGGCGAGGACTTGGCGGAGGAGATTGCCTCCAGCGACGAGGGCGAGGATGACGAAGAGGAGGACGGCGAAGACGTCGAGCCGGCTGGTGGAACAACCGGCTGACCTCAGGCCGACCGTGCCTCCAGCAACGAGGCGCGTGGAAGCGCGCCCTCTACGGGAGGCGGTGACCAAGCCGAAGTTCGCCAGCCAGCCGCTCCTTCAGCCGGCACGACCATCTCCGCCAACCAGTTCGGCTCGTCGGTCGCTCCGCCAGCTTGACCTGCCGTCTTTATCTTTCCTGCTTGTTGTCTTTTGAACAATCTTCATTAAGTTTTCGCAGTTCCACCCACTGGGGGTGTATCCAAACTATGTTGAATGCTGGCCTCTCGGAGGTCTTTTATGTAAATATTGTTATGTGCATGTTTGGTTTCCATTCGCGTATGCTTTTTATCCTTAGGCCTTTTCCTTTGCCGCCTTCCCTCTTTGGGGAGGCAAGTACTTGAGCTTTCTTGGATTGAAGTGAAGTGAATGGAAACCGGCCGGCCGGCCGGCTACTCTGGTAGCCAGTCGGCGGTGGGAGAAAAAAATCGGCTTTTGTTATATTAGTCCGTTAGTCCCTAGCCGTTTTTCGTGTGGGCGCCCGTTCCTGCCTTTAACTCTTGCCAGCCGGACAGCCGGTTCTTCGAACTGCAACTTTTGGCAAGAGAAGGCTTGGGAGCTGGCACACTACTTGTCTGACTGCGGGTAGGCCTTCTAATATAACTCCAGTCGGCCAGTCCCCGAGCCGACTAGTCGAACTCGGTGCCGAACGGAACAAGTAAATGAAATGACAAGGTCATAAGCATGATTATTTTCATTCATAAATAAGGGATGGCAGTCCCCGAGCCCTCCTCGGGGGGCCTATTGTATCGTACTTAATACAAAAGTTAGCGTGATACATACTGCATTTCAACTGTAAAATCTTCGGAGGAGGTTGGCGTTCCATGGTCGTTCCGACTCCTTGCCGGAGTCCTCTCTCTTGCGTGCCTTCGGCTTCTGTGCGTCGACCAGGTAGTAGGAGTCGTTGCCTAGAGCTCTGCTGATGACGAAGGAGCCTTCCCAAGGGGCCAGAGTTTGTGTTGGCCGGCTGTTCGCTGGATCAGCCGGAGCACAAGATCGCCCTCTTGGAAAGATCTTGGCCTGACCTTTCGGCTGTGGTAGCGGCGCAAACCCTGCTGGTAGATGGCAGACCGGCTGAGGGCTAACAGCCGGCTTTCTTCTAGCAGGTCGACGCCGTCTTCTCATGCTTCCTTGGCCTCCGCTTCCGTGTACATGGTTACTCGAGGCGAGTCGAACTCGATGTCAGTTGGGATGACCGCCTCGGCACCATACACAAGGAAGAAAGGGGTGAAGCCGGTTGACTTGTTTGGTGTAGTGCGCAGACTCCAGAGGACAGCCGGCAGCTCATCGAGCCAACAGCCGGCTGAGCGCTCTAGAGGTACGACCAGTCGGGGCTTGATGCCGGAGAGGATGAGGCCGTTGGCTCGCTTGACCTGGCCGTTTGACTGCGGGTGGGCGACGGATGCTAAGTCCAGTCGGATACCTTGGGCTGCGCAGAAACGTGCCAAGGCTCCTTTGGCAAAATTCATGCCGTTGTCGGTGATGATGCTGTGTGGCACGCCGTACCGAGTTGTTATGTCTGCAATGAACGTCACAGCAGTTGGCCCATTCAGCTTCTTGATCGGCTTTGCCTCAATCCACTTGGTGAATTTGTCCACGGCGACGAGCAAATGCGTCATGCCGCCGCGCGCCGTCTTGAATGGGCCCACAATGTCCAGTCCCCAAACGGCGAAGGGCCAAGTGAGGGGAATGGTCTTGAGTGCCGAAGCCGGCATGTATTGCTTGGAGCTGAAGAGTTGGCACCCCTTGCAATGTTTAACTAATTCTTTGGCGTCATCCAAAGCAGTTGGCCAGAAGAAACCATGGCGGAAGGCTTTGGCGACAAGTGATCTTGAGGCCGCATGGTGGCCGCATTCTCCTTGGTGAATGTCTCTGAGGATTGTAATGCCCTTCTCTTGCTCGACGCACCGTTGGAGGATTCCAGTGACACTGTGCTTGACTAGTTCTCTGTTGACGATTGTGTATGCTCCGGCTCGACATTGGACTTGTCTTGCTTCTGTTTCGCCAGCCGGCAGATCTTGGTTTACTAGGAAGTTGAGGATAGACTGAGCCCATGACGGAGCCGCGACTTCTTCTACCGCCAATGTGGCTACTGCCACCAGGGTGGGCGGGCTGGGTGGTGAGATGCTGGAGTCGGTCGCCGGCTGTTGTGCTGGTGCAGTCCCCGGGCCGGCTACCGCAGTCCCCGAGCCGGGTGTGGCAGTCCCCGAGCCGGTTCCCGAAGTCCCCGGGCCGGCTGCGGGAGTGTCGGGGTCGCCTGCTAGGTTCTTCGAGCTGGACCCGGCCGCATCGGGGTCAGGCGGCACGAAGATGGAGTCGGACTCTGGAGACGACTTGATGGACGGCTTGAGGAGGCATTGTAGAGCGACGCCGGTTGGAATTGCTTGCCGAGTGGAGCCTATTCGAGCCAGGGCATCGGCTGGCTCGTTGTCGGCTCGCGGTACGTGGAGGAACTCGCATCCTTCAAAGTATCCGCTGAGTTGTTGAACCAGGAAGCGGTAGCTCGCCATGTTTGCGTCCTTGGCATCCCAGTCGCCGGATGATTGCTGTACCACCAAGTCCGAGTCACCATAGCATAGGATCTGGCGAATGCCGAGTTCTTTGGCAAGCTGGAGCCCGTGTATGAGCGCCTCGTACTCGGCCACGTTGTTGGAGGCGGCAAAGTGAACCTGCAGCGTGTATCTGAGCTTGTCGCCTTTAGGAGAGGTAAGGACGATGCCAGCTCCCAAGCCGGTGCGCATCTTGGACCCGTCAAAGTGCATGCGCCAATGGGTGGAGTCGGGAGCCGGCGGCAGGTACTGGGTCTCGGCCCAGTCGACGAGGAAGTCGGCCAGTGCTTGGGACTTGATGGCGGTGCGGGGCTGGTAGAAGATTGTGTAAGGGGCCAGCTCGATGGCCCATTTCGCCACCCGGCCGGATGCATCCCGGCTGCCTATGATCTCAGCCAGCGGGGCGGTGCATACGACTGTGACGGGATGCTCTTGAAAGTAGGGCTTCAGCTTCTTGGCGGTGAAGTACACACCGTAACACATCTTCTGGTAGTGCGGGTAGTTCTGCTTTGAGGCGGACAGCACCTCGCTCAAATAATACACCGGCCTCTGGACCGGCTGGGCTCGGCCTTCTTCTGGGCGTTGGACTACGATGACGGTGCTGACCACCCGGCTAGTTGCGGCGATGTAGAGGAGCATGGGCTCTTTCTCAGTCGGCGCCGCCAGAACGGGCGGCGTGGCCAGCATCTTCTTCAGCTCGTGAAAAGCTTGGTCGGCCTGGTCGTTCCACTCGAAGTGAGTGCTCTTCCTCATGAGGCGGTAGAGGGGGAGAGCTTTCTCTCCGAGCCGGCTGATGAAGCGGTTCAAGGAGGCCAAGCACCCGGTGAACTTCTGAATGTCTCGAAGCTTGGTGGGGATCGCCATTCTCTCGATGGCCTTGATCTTCACCGGTTTGCATTCGATGCCGCGTTCGGAGACCAGGAAGCCTAGGAGCTGGCCGGCTGGCACTCCGAACACGCATTTCTCGGGGTTGAGCTTGATTTGGAACCGGCGTAAGTTCTCAAACGTTTCCTTGAGGTCTCCCAGCAAGGTGTTGCGCTTCTCCGTCTTCACCATGATGTCGTCCACGTAAACGCGAGCGTTTCGGCCAAGTTGCTTGAGGAGGCACTTCTGCATGCAACGCTGAAAAGTGGCACCGGCATTTCTCAAGCCGAATGTCATAGTCAGGTAGCAGAAGGCTCCAAATGGCATGATGAAGGCGGTCTTCAGGCGGTCGTCCGGATCCAGCTTTATCTGGTGATACCCGGAGTAAGCATCCAAGAAACTCAACAGCTCGCATCCGGCTGTGGAGTCTATCACTTGGTCGATCCTTGGCAGGGCAAAGGGATCTTTGGGGCAAGCCTTGTTGAGGCTCGTGTAGTCTATACACATGCGCCACTGGTTATTCTTCTTTAGCACAAGGACCGGGTTAGCGAGCCACTCTGGAAAGAAAACTTCCATAATGAAGCCGGCCGCCAGAAGCCGGGCTATCTCCTCCCCTACGATCCTGCGTTTCTCCTCCGACAGTCGACGAAGGGGTTGTTTGACTGGCTTTGCGTCTTCTCGAACGTGTAGTTTGTGCTCGGCGAATTTCCTCGGAACACCCGGCATGTCCTTGGGGGACCATGCAAAGATGTCCCGATTCTCACGGAGGAAATCGGCGAGCTCGCCTTCCTATTTGCTGTTCAGACTTGCCCCGATGACGGCAAACCTCTCTGGATGCTCGGGGTCAAGAGGTATCTTCTTTGTCTCCTTGGCCGGCTGGAAGGATCCTTGAGCATCGTGCTCCTTGGGGTCGGGGGACACGGCCGACTGCTTGCCGGCTATGGCCACGACTCGGTCCAACATCTTCTTTTCCTCGGCAATCACAAGGGACTCAGCCAGCCGGCTGCTGGCTGCCGTGCACTCAGAGGACTTCTTGTAATCGCCGGCTACGGTGATGACGCCTTTGGTGCTTGGTATCTTCATCTTGAGGTATGCATAGTGGGGAACTGCCATGAATTTGGCCAAGGCAGGTCGGCCAAGCAATGCATGGTAAGGGCTCTCCAGGTCCACCACTTCAAACCAGATCGCTTCCCGGCGGAAATGCTCCTTGTCCCCAAAAAGTACATCGATCTTGATCTTGCCAATGGGGGCGCATGATAAGCCGGGTACGATGCCATGAAACACTGTCCGAGTAGGCATGAGCTGCTTTGTCTTGACGTTTAGCTTCTCCAGGGTGTCACGGTACAGGATGTTGATGCTGCTCCCGCTGTCTATCAACACACGGGAGAAGCGGGCGGCGCGTCTGTCCGTTGCAAGGGTGGCTTCCAGGACCAAAGCATAAGAGCCGGGAGACGGCATCACCTCTGGATGGTCGGCTCGGCTCCAGCTGATGGGCTTTTCTGACCAATGCATGTGTCCAGCGGGGTTGGCAGCGACCACGCTGACTTCCTGGTTCTCTCGGCTTTTGCTGCGCCGGTCTTCGGGCTGGCTGGTAAAGACGATGTAGGTTGCTTGCTCGTCGGGGAATTCGTCGTGCACGGCTCCGACTGCGGGCCGAGCGGCCGGAGGCGGCGGGCCGGCAGGCGGAGGCGGCACGAGCCCCTCGCCTTTAGAGATTCGGGGTGAGCCAATGGCACTTCCGGGTTGTGTGGTTGGACGGCTTCGCGCCGCTGTGGAACTTGCACGGGGCGTCGAGAGTTTGCTCGTAGGAGAAAGCCGGCTGCCAAGCCGGCCGGCCGCCCTTGGGTTTCTTGGGCGCGGGCCGCCCTTCAGGCGGCACGTCTTTAACTGTGGCCACCTGCCGACTGGCGGGAGGCGGCGCGGGGCCCTTGCGCTTGTGGTCGTTCGAGTGGGGGCATCAGCCGGAATCCCCAGCCGGCGTCTTGGGCTCCGGGTTGAGTACCTTTCCGGACGCGTCTACCCGAAGCTCAGTCTTCATCGAGGAGTCGGCGGTGGCGTACTTGTCCGCTATGTCCAGAAGCTCGTCGAGGGTAGCCGGCTCGTCGCAGAGGAGCTTGTGCTTGAGGAGGGTGCCTTCTCGGCATCCGGCTGTAAAGTACTCGATGGCTTGCACCTCGTGCACCCCCTCGCAAGAATTGCGGAGCTCGGCCCAACGCGTGAGGTAGTCGTGAGTGGACTCGGCGGGGCCTTGTACGCACAAGGAGAGCTGTCTGGGCTTGGGAGCCCGCTTGTAGGTGCTGGTGAAGTTGCGGATGAAAGCTTCGGTGAAATCTAGCCAGCTGTTGATGCTGAGAGGGTTGAGGCTGTTGAGCCAGGTTCGCACCGTGCCTTGCAGCATGAGGGGCACGTACTTCACGGCAACGCGCCGGTTGCCGTTGGCTATGCTGACCGCCGTGGAGTAGTCGATTAGCCAATCTTCCGGCTTCACAGAGCCGTTGTACTTGGGCGTGTCTCTTGGGAGCGAGAACCCTTTGGGGAAAGGCTCGTCGCGGATGCGGGGGCCAAAACAAGGCGGGCCGACATCGTCTTCTTCTTCCAACGCCAGGGATCACGCCAGGCGGTCGATCCGATGGCGGGCGTCGTTCTCGCCGACTCCTTCGCGGCGACCTAGTCGGCCGCTGAGAGTCGGGTGCGCCACTGGCAGCGGGGTGGGATATCTCTCTCCACGGGGCCGAGGCGGAGGCGGGTTGCCCCGCCATTCCATGGCTCGGGGATGGCCGTCCGTGTCTCGCTCGATGGAGATTTGGGTCCGGCTGCGGCTGGCAGCCGGCTCTTTCTCGCGCCGCGCGCGGGTGTTGCTCGTAGCCGGCGTCCGGGACATCGCGCCATGATCTCGGCGCGGGGGAGGGCTTCCCGCGCGGGCGTCTGCTTCATGTTGCTGCGCGGCTGCGTCAATCAGTTGCTAGATGCGCCGGGTCATGTGGGGGAGGTCTTCGGCCTCCAAGCCGTCCAACTCGTCTACGGCTGCCTGGGCGGCACGCAAGTTCTCGAGCGGAGTGGCATAGACCGGGCGGTCGACTCCCAGCGTGTCGGCAATGACGCCGCCGCGTTGCTTGACAAGGCCGGCCCGGCTTGGCCCGCCCGGGGCCGGCGTGCCGAAGGCGGCGCGGTCAGCTTCGCGCTGATAGGCCTCAGTGAGGCGTCTCGTGGAGGCTAGCCTCCGGCCCTCTGCGAGGAGGGCGAGGCGGCGTGCCTCCACTGCTTCGTCATCGGCATTGGCCGGGAGGGGGACGGACAAGTCGTGGGCGCTCTCGTCGGCCGGGCCGCCGTGGCCAACAACCATCACCTTTGGTGGTGACAGCATCGCAGCCGTCGGCTCGAGGAAGCGGGTCATTGTAGATCGTGACGTTGGTGGGGAAGGTGTCATAGGAGGCCGTGTCGGAGTCGACAAGCATCGGGTCGGTGGAGCCAACCGACTCCAGATCCGCAGCGGGCTCGCTGGAGACATGGAGCTGACCGAGAAGGTTGGCGAGGTGGTCAGTGCCCGCATCGGAGGCGAGCTCGTCGGAGATGAGGGTTTCGTCGAGGAGATCGGCGAGGCTGCTCGCCGCGCAGATGCTGGTGACGCCTTGCAGCGCGTCGTGGCAAGCGCCATCGGGCATGCCGGGCTGGCTACGCTCGCTGGGGACGAAGAGGGTTCCCGTCCAGAATAGGTCTCCGGACGACGGTGCACCTGGCCCCACGGTGGGCGCCAAATGTCGGGTGGTAGGTGCGACATATGCCAACGGGTGGCTTATCATTGTGGGAGCCAGTAAGACATCGCCGGTGCCTAGAAACAGGATAAGGCGAAGACATGCACGCCGGCGGATCTTACCAAGCTTCGGGGCTCTCCGTGGAGATAACACCCCTACTGCTGCTCTGCAGGGTCTCCGCATGATCACTAGATGAACAAGTAGCTACACAATGCTCCTTGAGCTGTTTGGTGGGAGGAGGAAGAAGGGCACGACTAGCCTGCTTCCTCTCCTTGTGTGGTGTCTAAGACTAGCAGGGGGTCGAACCCTTTGCATGGGTGCCCCGGGGGGTTTATATAGGTCTACCCCCCGGGGGTACAATGGTAATCCGACTGGGCGCGGGGCCCAGCCGTCTGTGACTGCGCTCGCCGGCTCCTGCGCCGGCTGCTGGGGCCCGCCGACTGGTGGGTCCCGCTGGCTGCCGACCCCTTGGTCGACAGGCAGGCCCCACTGTCCAGGGCCTGGTCGGCGGCTGGTTACTGTGGCTCCATCTTGGTGACGTGGGCCTCGTCGTGGTAGGCGCGGCTATAGTGCCACCACCCGTCGGGCGATCGCTCTAGCCTCACCGCGTCTTGTCTCCTTAATGGGGCGTCTCCTTCGAGGGAGGCGGCAAGCCGGTTGCGGGGAGCCGGCTCTGTCTTGGGCCGACTGGTTGGAGGCGTGGCCGCCTTCGGGCGTCTCTCTGCCCGAAGGGGCCCACCGTCTGTGGGCCGCGCTAGCGGCCCGTCGTGGGTGACATCAGGGTCAACATGGCAACAGTGCCGCGCCGGACGGGTCATGGCTACACCGTACGGCGCACTGTTCCAGGCGTGCTCCGGGATACGGGGGTGGCAGGCTTCACTGTAGCCACGCCCCGTCGCACTGCCGTTAGGTGGGTGCAAACTTTGAGGGTACGGTCTCGACCGCTTTATGGGAGCCGGCTTCTTGGGGTCGGCCTTCTCATGGCCGGCTTCCCGAAGTCGGCCCTGCCGTGGCTTCCTTCATGAGGGCTAAAGTCGGACCGCCTTCCGAAAGCCGGCCTGGGTGGCAGCCAGCAAGGGGAAGGCGGCTCCATGTCTTGGATTCTTGAGAGCCGGACGGGCTCGTAATTTTTTCAGAAGGGCCAGGGGAAGCCGGCTAGGCTACCCATGGCTATTTACTCCGACGGACACCTTCCCTGGGGAGAGATTGGCTTATACGAAAAAGTTCTAGGGATCCAGTTATCACGCCAAACACGGATACTTCTCCCATTTACCAACTCTCCACACCAGCCCCTTCTTCAATAATTTCAAGCCATAACTAATAGCTTGCCATGACGACGACGCATTCCCGGCAAAAACTGTATCCTCCAACTTGCCCATTGGGTAGTATCTCGCCTTTAAAACTTGAGCACACAAGCTATCTGGTTTAGTTAAAAGTCTCCATGCTTGGCGTGCTAACAAGGCTTGATTAAACATCCGAAAGTCATAGAATCCCGCTCCTCCCTTAGCCTTGGGCTAAAGCAGATAATCCCATCCACGCGAATGCACTTTTCTTTTGCCTTCCGCCGAGCCCCAATAGAAATTTCTTACCATACGAGTAAGATCATCACATACCGAGAAAGGGACCTTGAAAACACTCATTATATAAGTAGGGAGCGCCTGAGCTACAGACTTGATCAACACCTCACGTCCCGGTTGAGCCAGATGTCCATCGCCCCATTGCACTAAGCGTTTTGTAAGGCTTGTTTGCAGGTTCTGAAACCGACCTTTCGATATCCTCCACTCCGGAGTTGGCAATCCCAAATACTTCTCCTAAAATAGGTGATTAGTGACATGTAATGCAGTCCGAACCTCCTCCTGGACTGGACCTGGGCATGCCTCTCCGAAGAGTAATGAGCACTTGTCGTAGTTGAGACTCTGTCCTATAGCAGTACCATATAAATCCAGCACTGCTTTCACCTTCTCTGTCTGGGTTTTGGACACCCCAAAGAACAAAAGTGTATCATCAGCGAACAGTAAGTGTGAGATGCCCGGAGCACTTCTACATACTTTGATCGGAGTGTTATCTCCTGATGCCACATTATTTTTCAGTAACGCTGATAGTCCATCCGCCACAAACAAAAATAAGAACGACGATAGAGGGTCTCCTTGCCGAAGCCCACGCGATGGCGCAAACGAATCCAAGAGAGTTCCATTGAATTTCACCGTGTATCTCACCGACATGACACATGCCATTATCCAGTCAACCCATCATTGAGAGAAACCCAACTTTTGCATCACTTGAAGACCCAATCTACCCTGTCATAAGCCTTGGAGAGATCCAACTTGTAAGCATATAAATTGTTAGTTGGATCCTTCTCTTGCTTAATGTAGTGAATGCACTCGAAGGCCACAAGTGCATTATCCGTGATCATTCTTCCCAGAATAAAAGCACTCTGCTCCGGAGAAATAAGGTCATCCAGGAGAGGCCTCAACTTGTTTACCAAACATTTCGAGATCACTTTATATATGACATTGCAAAGACTTATAGGCCTATACTCCGACGGCTTGGAGGGATTCGAAACTTTAGGGATAAGGACAATGAATGTAGAATTTACCCCCTCTGTCATAACTCTTGTGTGGAAGAAATTTTCCACTGCCTCCAAAACACCCTCCTTGAGCGTACTCCAGTTGCGCTAAAAAAACCTGGCTGGGAGGCCATCCGGGCCTGACACCTTGAGCAGCCCTATTTGAAACATTGCATCCGATATCTCCTTATCAGAAAAAGGTGCACAAATTTTGATGTTAACTTCAGTCGACGCCCTATATTCCAGACGATCTAGTACCGGCGAATCACCTAGGGAGGTGTCCGTCGAGAAGATGTTTTGAAAGTACTCATTTGCCAACATCCCGATGGTTTCAAAACAAGAGTGCACAACACCGATGCTATCCGTAAGCTCTCGTATTTTGTTTTTCCTCGCCCTCCAAATAGCTTTGATCTAAAAATATTTGGTGTTTCTGTCGCCATCTTTTAGCCAAGTGATTCTAGATCTTTGAAGCCAAAGCATCTCTTCCTGATAGAGCAACTCATTCATCTTATCAATGACCCTTCTAATATCGTGTTTATCCGCATTCATAAGCATGAGTTCTTCCAATTGGGACCGTGACTTAGCCAGCTCATGTGTTACATGGCCAAACTTCTTACTCCACATACCCAATGTTGACATTGTTTTTGATAAAGCATCCCGGAGTTGTGCCAGGTTCTGAACGTTTCCTACCGCCTCCCAAGCCTCTTTAATCACATCTGGGAGCATAGCATCCCTCTCGCAGAGCATCTCATATCATATCTGCTTGCCTCCAGACAGCCATGGGTCTGCTGCTGCTTTTACTACTAACGCCACGTGATTAGAGCAAGGTGAGGGAACATGGAGTACTGTAGTAAAGGCAAACAAATTCCTCCAGTCATTAGTAGCCACCACTCTGTCCAAACGGACTTGGACATTACCTGACCCTCCCCTTTTGTTATCATATGTGAAAGGTATGCCCACAAAACCAAGGTCTACAAGACGACAAATCTCCAAGGTATCCCGAATGGCAATCATCTGTGGTTCCGCCCGGGGTGTAGATGAGAAGTGTACATAGTTCCACATTGCCTCATTGAAGTCACCCACTATCGGTGTCAGAACCGGCGGATCTCGGGTAGGGGGTCCCGAACTGTGCGTCTAGGATCGATGGTAACATGAGACAGGGGACACGATGTTTACCCAGGTTCAGGCCCTCTCTATGGAGGTAATACCCTACGTCCTGCTTGATTGATCTTGATGAATATGAGTGTTACAAGAGTTGATCTACCATGAGATCGTAATGGCTAAACCCTAGAAGCCTAGCCTGTATGACTATGGTCATGAGTATATCCTTTCCGGACTAACCCCTCGGGTTTATGTAGACACCGGGGGGGGGGGGATCTAGGGTTACATAGAGTCGGTTACATAAGAAGGAATCTTCATAGTTGGTCGCCAAGCTTGCCTTCCATGCCAAGGAGAGTCCAATCCAGACACAGGTACAATCTTCGGCCTTCATGTCTTC
Source organism: Triticum urartu (assembly GCF_056163025.1). Taxonomy (NCBI): domain Eukaryota; kingdom Viridiplantae; phylum Streptophyta; class Magnoliopsida; order Poales; family Poaceae; genus Triticum; species Triticum urartu. Next base: position 376,248,395 of record NC_141878.1, on the reverse strand, counting down.
ATAGCCCATCAGTCCGGCCCATAGATAACAGGCCGGACGCCCGAGGACCCCTTAGTCCAGGACTCCCTCAGTAGCCCCCGAACTAGTCTTCAATAGCGAGGTGTTCGGCACACAAATTGTCTTTGACATTGCAAGGCGGTTTCCTCCTTTTATGATCTCCAAGTGATGTATTCAGCCATCGGTTCAATGTCGCTCCGCTCGGCTTCTGCGTGTTGAATAACTTCGCCCTCCACGTGTCGAGCGAAGGTGGAAGGTCAGGGCATGTTTGAAGATAACACCCCGTCCATGGAAGGAAGAGCGCCTATTAAAGAGACTTGGATCCTAGATCCATTCGGCACCACGCAAAGGAAATCCCCGGAAACTGCTTAGGAGAAACCATTCCAGTATGGCTAGTGTCCCCAGCTCCTCCACCGTTCCGGCCCAGAGAAAGGCGAGTGGGAGAGGTGTTCAGTGTCCCACAGTCAATTGACGAAGTTGCAGATGCAGGGATTTCTTCCCCCCGCAGATCTAGTTCCTGTTCGAGCGGGGCTAGATTCCTTTGTAACGCCCCGAGACCGATGTGCCAGGTGTCGTCCATTTATTCGCCATTGTTGCCATGTCATTGCTTGCATGTCATGCATTGCATATCATGTCATCATGTGCATTTCATTTGCATACGTGTTCGTCTCATGCATCCGAGCATTTTCCCCGTTGTCCGTTTTGCATTCCGGCGCTCCGTTCTCCTCCGGTGGTCATTTCTACCTTTCTGTCATGTGTGGGGATTAAACATTTCCGGATTGGACCGAGACTTGCCAAGCGGCCTTGGTTTACTACCGGTAGACCGCCTGTCAAGTTTCGTACCATTTGGACTTTGTTTGATGCTCCAACGGTTAACCGAGGGACTGAAAAGGCCTCGTGTGTGTTGCAGCCCAACACCCTTCCAAAGTGGCCCAAAACCCACCTAAACCTGTTCCATCACCTCGGTCGTTCGATCACGATCGCGTGGCCGAAAACCGCACCTCATGTGGACTCTCCTAGCTCCCTCTACCTATAAATATGTGCACCCCGTTCTTTTTCGCGGACGAAACCCTAGCCTCTTCTCCACCGCGCCGCCGGACATGTCCACCGCTGCACTGCCACCTCACCCGGACCAATCCGGAGTCGCCACGTCATCGCCGCCGCCGCCCTCGCCCACTCACATCGCGCCACCTGTCGCCGCCACTTCCCACCGCCGCCGCGGCCCGCGCGGGCCCATCTCGCCGCCGCCGTCGCCCCACGGGAGCCCGCGCTTGCAAACCTCGCCGGATCTTCGCGCCGCCCTCACGACCGTCGCCGGCGACCAACCCCGGCGATCGGAGCTCGCTGCCGCCGCTTTTCCTCCCTCCGCTGCCCGCGCCAGAGGTCGCCGGAGCCGCGCCCCCATCTCCGGCAACGGCCGCCTCCCGCCTCTGCCTCTCCACCGCAGGAGCTCGCCGCTCCGTCGCGTCACCCTCCGACGCCGCCATGCATCACCGGAGTTCGCCCCGCCGCCACCGATTCTCTCCGCCGGCGACTGCCGCCCTTTGCGCCGCCCTTCACCGCCGCCGGAGCTCCTCCCATGGCGCCGCCCCGCACTTTCCTTCGCCGCCCGGCACCACCACCATCTCCGGCGACCCCGTCGCCCACGTCACCGGCCTCTGCCGCCGTAGCCGTCGATTCTCCGGCGAGATTCCGGCCGGATCTGGTCGGGTGGACCAGATCCACCAGTTCGGCCATCCAAACGCGCCGCACCCAATCCGGATCCACCCCGTCCCGGATGCCTTCGTCCCGGGTTGATTTTTCCCGGAGAGGTCCAAAAATTCCACCAAGTCCCCGAGATTTCCATGTTTCATATGCACTTGTTCATCGCCTCGTAATTTTGCATCCGTAGCTCTGATTCATGCATATAGCATATCAAAATGTTCGTCTCAGAGAGTACATCATTTCATCTCATTGCATCATCTTCATTTGAGTTCATCTTGATGCCTGAAATGCTGTTGGAAGAATGCCATTTGAGATAATTGCCAGATCTGCTGCTCCAATTAGATATTTGTCATTTTTGCCATGATTAATATGTGCATGATATGCCCCTGAGCTCTACATATGTTTTGTTAAGGGGTTTGCCATCTTTCCAGAGGTGCAACCCATGTATTTTTGTGATGTGTGTGGTGACTAGCACAAGCTTGCAAAGTGGTGCACTTGTTAATGCCGATTTCAGGGACTTAGCATTTCCACTAAGTCCTTGATCTGTTTATCTCAATATGCCATATGTTCATGTTGTTTCCTAGTGATCCGTGCCTCTTTTGAGGATGATCAGTAAGGATGTTTTGTTAATCTTGTAGTTCTCTATCCATCCATGTCTTTGTTTTCAATTATGGGGCACCCTAGCTTGAGTCAATCGAGCTCTACTTTTGCTATTTCGTGAATCTGGGCAGATTGTCTACTTGTTAGCGATTTTGCCGAGGATGTTGTAGTTGATCTGTGCATGCCATGTTATTATTCTTGCCATGTCTAGCTTGTATTTTGTGTATTCTTGATGGGTGTATGCTTAGCTTGTCATGAACTGCTCTGTAGTGAGTGAATCAAGCTCGTAAACATGCCTACTTGATATCTGATTTGCATGCTCCAGTTTTTCACTAAGTCTGTGATCTGATTATGTTTTTGCCATGTTCACATGCTTGCAATTGTATTTTCTGATCCCTTTTGGCTCAAGGTCACTAAGGGACTTTTGTTAAGATCTTTGAGTAGCTCCATGCCATGCTTTACTTTGCCATGTTCAGGTCCTGTAGCATGTAGTTTTGTCGCTCCGAAGTGTGCTATCTGAGCTGAAATTCCAGACAAGTGTTAATTTCACTAAGTCTGAAATCGGTTTGTCAAATGCATTTTTGCCATGCTTGTTTGAACCTGTTAATGGATGAATTGGCCGTAGCTCAGTGCTAGACTTTTGTTAAGCTTCATGAATGGATTCCTGCCAAGTATTTTGATGCCATATTTGAGTGTTGTAGCATGTTCATCCTGTTGCATTTAGATGGCTACTTGCTGTAAATCGCAGACCGTTGTCATATTTGAATTGCTTGCCATTTCCAAACCGTAACTCCGTTTCCGGTGATCTTTATATCGTTTTCAAGCGATTTCATCTCATCTTTCCAGTGGCACACTTGGATTTCCAAGTTAAGTCCAGATTCATGCATTCCTTGTCCAATCATGCATATGCATCGCATCCCGCATCCTGCATATCATACCATGTTCGTGTGTTGGTTGTTTACTATGTTGTGTGCTTCTTTCCGGTGTTTGCTTCTTCGGGTTGGTTCCGGTATCGTCGAGTTTGTGAGGACCCGTTCTTCTACGCCTGTTTGTCTTCTTCATGGACTCGTTCTTCTTCCTTGCGGGATTTCAGGCAAGATGATCATACCCTCGAAATCACCTCTATCTTGGCTTGCTTAGTTGCTCGCTCTTTTGCTATGCCTATGCTGCGATACCTACCACTTGCTTATCATGCCTCCCATGTTGTTGAACCAAGCCTCTAACCCACCTTGTCCTAGCAAACCGTTGTTTGGCTATGTTACCGCTTTGCTCAGCCCCTCTTATAGCGTTGTTAGTTGCAGGTGAAGATTGAAGTTTGTTCCTTGTTGGAACATGGAGATGTTGTTCCTCGTTGGAACATGTTTACTTGTTGGGATATCACTATATATCTTATTTAATTAATGCATCTATACTTGGTAAAGGGTGGAAGGCTCGTCCTTATGCCTGGTGATTTGTTCCACTCTTGCCGCCCTAGTTTCCGTCATATCGGTGTTATGTTCCTTGATTTTGCGTTCCTTACGCGGTTGGGTTATAATGGGAACCCCTTGACAGTTCGCTTTGAATAAAACTCCTCCAGCAAGGCCCAACCTTGGTTTTACCATTTGCCACCTAGCCTTTTTCCCTTGGGAGTCGCGCATCCCGAGGGTCATCTTTATTTTAACCCCCCCGGGCCAGTGCTTGTCTGAGTGTTGGTCCGAACTAGAGTCCTTTGCAGCGCCACCTCGAGGAAACTTGAGGGCTGGTTTTAGTTGTATAGAGCGCTCATCCGGTGTTGCCCTGAGAACGAGATATGTGCAGCTCCTATCAAGATGTCGGCGCATCGGGCGGTCTTGCTGGACTTGTTTTACCATTGTCGAGGATGTCTTGTAGAACCGGGATACCGAGTCTGATCGGAATGTCTCGGGAGGAGGTCTATTCCTTCGTTGACCGTGAGAGCTTGTCATGGGCTATGTTGGGACACCCCTGCAGGGATTTGAACTTTCGAAAGCCGTGCCCGCGGTTATGGGCAGATGGGAATTTGTTAATGTCCGGTTGTAGAAAACCTGAAGTTGACCTTAATTAAAATGCATCAACCGCGTGTGTAACCATGATGGTCTCTTTCCGGCGGAGTCCGGGAAGTGAACACGGTTGTTGGAGTTATGCTTGACGTAGGTTGCTATAGGATCACTTCTTGATCATACTTTTATCGACCGTGCTTTGCCTTCTCTTCTCGCTCTCATTTGCGTATGTTAGCCACCATATATACTAGTCGCTTGCTGCAGCTCCACCTCATACCTTTTACCTTACCCATAAGCTTAAATAGTCTTGATCACGAGGGTGCGAGATTGCTGAGTCCCCGTGGCTCACAGATACTTCCAAAACCAGCTTGCAGGCGCCGATGAGTCCGTGCAGATGACGCAACCTAGCTCAGGAGGAGCTTGATGAAGATCTTGTCCTTTGTGTTGTTTCATTCTAGTCGATCAGTAGTGGAGCCCAGTTGGGGTCGATCGGGGACCTTGTCGCATTTGGGGTTCTTCTGTTATTTTGGTTCCGTAGTCGGACCCTGATTGTATTTGGATGATGTAATGCTTTATTCATGTATTGTGTGAAGTGGCGATTGTAAGCCAACTATGTATCTCTTTCCCTTATGTATTACATGGGTTGTGTAAAGATTACCTCACTTGCGACATTGCTTTCAATGCGGTTATGCCTCTAAGTCGTGCTTCGACACGTGGGAGATATAGCCGCATCGAGGGCGTTACATCCTTCAACGGTGAGATTCAGGCAGAGGACTTTCCCAATCCGTCTGGGGGAGAGCGAGTATGTTTTGTCCCCTACCTGCTAAGGGGCGTTGGATTTGCCATTCATTCGTTCCTCCGAGGGCTTCTGGAATACTATGGCCTCCAGCTACTCAACTTCACCCCTGCCTCCATTCTGCACATTGGGGGTTACGTCGCCTTATGCAAATTATTCCTGGGTATCGAGGCTCATTTCGAGCTGTGGAGGAAGTTGTTCTGTCTTGTCCCGCGTAATCACGAGGGGTCAATATTTGAAGTGGGCGGAGCTGAAGTATGGCGTATCGCTGATACCGGATATCTATCAGGCACACCAAGGAAGGCACCCGAAGAATGACCTTCCAAATTGTTCTATATCGAGGACGTCGCGCTTCCTGACCCAGTTCGAAAGGGTCTTCCTGAATTTGCGAGCATTCCACTGAAGAAACGCCACAGTTGACGTCCCCAAAGTCTTGAAGAGGATGATAGCACGGAAGTTCGCTAGCTTATGAGCAAGATAAAGATGCTTGCTCAGTCCGGACTCACAATAATCAAGATAATGGCGATCTCCATAGTGCGAGGGGTCCAGCCGCTACAATATAGAGGGCTGCCCATGTGGCACTACAATGGAGAGGATGACACCTCCCGCTATGGCCGGAAGGGTCCGGATACCCCCGTCGCTCTGGCTAAAATATTGGCCGAGCTGTTTAAAGCGGAGGAAAAGGAGTTTCTCCGCATTAAGCGCATAGATGGGTATTCTATGTATGATCCTCCCAGTTGGGTAAGCCTCAACCCCTTTATTCCACTCATTCCACTTCCGATTACTTTTGATAAATTTCAAGTCTGTTTGTTATGACAGCACTGGCGGAAGGTCACCAAACACTACAAAAAAATACACTTCCATGATGATACGTGTTTGTCACAGTAGGTCGCATTTTCTGTCATGCATGTACATCCATGACGATTTTATGACAGAATCAATATAGTCATACCTGTGTTGTCGTAGAAGTGTTCCATGACATTACCAAAATTATCATCACGGAAGTCTCCACTTCCATGACGATAAATCCCGCATCACAGAAGTGCTTTCGTCAAGGGTGACCGACACGTGGCATCCACCGTAACGGAACGCTAAGCTCTCGGGTCGGGTTTTGGATCCGATAACCCGTTAACAGCCCCGACCAATGGGGATTTTCCACGTGTAAAATCATCATTGGCTGGAGGAAACATGTGTCGGCTCATCGTTGGGACAGATGTCATCCACTCATTGGACAGAAGGCGCTTATGATACGTCGACACGTGGCACGACCCAACAGAGGCCCATTCCTGTGAAAAGGCCGGCCCGTTTGACTTGGTCAAAAGGTGGCGGGCCGGCCCATGTAAAGCGTGTTAACGCCCTGTTCGCATATAGCCCATTTACAGCCCGCTAACCCAAGGCCCATTACGCCCTACCTGAATTAGGCCCAGTAGCGTCATCTGGGCCACCCACTATGATTCCAGCCCATTTTCACTTTTGGCCCATGTATTGCCCATGACGTCTTTCGGCCCATATGAGGCCCTATGTAACTCTTGGACTATTAATGGCCCGTGGTGAAACTGGCCCGTAATGAACAGTGTATCACTTTACACCCATTAACGCCCCATGGTGAAACTGGCCCATAATGAACAGTGTATCACTTTATACCCATTAACGGCCCGTTATTCCGTTGGGCCTTTTCCAGCCCATGTTATCTTTCGGCCTTCTCAGAGCCCATTTATTCTTGGGCTCATTTCCAGCATTCATTTACTTACGGCCCGTTACTATCATTTTCTACTTGTGGGCCAAATTCAGCCCGTAGTTACAGTCGGCCCGTTTGTGGTCCGTTAATACGTTGGGCCGTTTTCATAGCGTCATCAAATATGGCCTATTAACGATGGCCCGTTATGGTCGGCCCATGAACGGACGATTCCAACTCTAGCCCGTTTACGGCCATAATGCGGCCTGTTATTAGCCCATGTTTGGCCAATCGATCATACTGCCCATATAAGGCCCATTGATGATACGGCCCGTAGAAGGCCCATTGTTTCTACGGCCCGTAGAAGGCCCATTGTTTCTACGACCCGTAGAAGGCCCACTGTTTCTACGGCCCGTAGAAGGCCCACTATTTCTACGGCCCGTAGGAGGCCCAATGTCACTACAGTAAATATTAGCCCATGGTTATTGTGGCCTAGTTTTTAAAAAATAGGTTATTGCAGCCACTAGCAAACCGCGGAAAAAGAACTGCAATGACTACAAGCAAACAAATAAACAAGACAACAAGGAAATAAATAAGCAAGCAACTTACGCTAGGCTATCACGGCTATCACACATATTACATCCACTGGGCATCAAAGTTCGCCACCGGTGCAAATAAACGCGTCGACAAAATAATATACAAAACTGAGAGCACTTCAGAAGGCACTAGGCCTGGCCAGGTTGGGCCCCCCAAACAGCTGAAGAAGCTAAGTAGACCTCAGTTGTGTCAATGATAGATGCATCAACACTAGATTTAAGGCATGGTGGTGCGCACGGCAGTCCTCTGACATCTTCATTGCATCTTTGACTTCAAGTCGGAGCTGAGCTGAAGCAAGCCTTTCCGCTTTAAGTTGAGAATGAAGAAGTCGAACTTATTGAGGCAGTGACTGCACAGAGGTTGTCTCACACCTGCTGGTGAGTAGCTTCAACTCACTGTCTTCATTAAGACAAGACCTTGGGGTCATCTCGCTGTCCTCAAGATGGTTTGGCTCACTATCTTCCCTAAAGTTCTGCCTGGCGTAAGAGATACGAGTCTGAAAGAGAAACAAGGAGACACGTAACATGTTTCACAATTATATAAGCAAATAAATGGATCTGTTCTGCATAAGGAACATGTTTTTACAACTACAATTTGAAACTGGTAGTTGTTGCAAACATCCAATCAGATGTAAATAGCAAAGCAAATAGCAGTGGAGGAAATGATGCCTATCCAAATCTATACTAGAACAATGTTTGAAGGCTTGAGAAGGATGAACTTACATTACATGTTAACACGGGCTGGAAAAAGCCCTTCTCCATGTTGATGGAAGGATAATTCAATAAATTCCCCAAAGAAAATTCTTTATAAGCATTGCCATTATTCTACATTTTGCAAAGAGTAAATATAGATCAAATAATATTGGAAGAAACAGAGGATAATGAAGCTCAGGTGCAGACTGATGATACATAATCAAATAGCAATTAATTAAGTACAACATTACAAGGCAAAAGGGAGAGAGGTACTAACAAGAGCAATGCAGATCCCATTATTGTTTTGAGATCGTATGATCCTTTGAGCAAGGAGATTCATCTAAAATTAGTTCTCATACAAGAGAGAGGGTAAGGTACAAGCAGAAATTTAGGAGTTCAAATTTTGAATTGATATCATAGACAGTACCTGACGCTGGGCTCCCAGCAGTTCTAATAGGGGTTTGGCCACTGGAGTAGGGGTAAAGTGTGGTATAGTTGGGCCTGTGTTTTTTGTGGCTGCTGATCTATCTGTTTTAACAGGTATCACTACCTTTTCCAAATACCTAGTTTGTACTCCTTGAGGATCTGCACTCACCCACTTCCTTTTGGACATCTATTACGAAAGAACAACATTTGACTGGAAAAACATAGTGTGACGACACATGGAATAGGTACAGAAAATGGATAGGTATGGCATATACTCATATATGATGCTTAAACTAAGCAGATGGTGTAACAAAGTAGAAGTAATGCAAGAGGTCAGATGCAAAATATGTGCGACCAATACAACTTTGCAAAGTTAGAGCAAGCACCTTGATGGGTGAATAAGATAGGCCATCCTCCACCATGCCAAGTTTGTTAGCCAGTGGATCGTTCCGCAATATTCCTCTCGTGCGCCCATTCTCATATTCATTTTGATAATGTTCAATATCTGACATGCATGAAAACATAAAAACAAGTGAGATTTTCTTTGTAATGCAGAAGTGATTCTAATCCAATACTGCCTCCCTGTAAACCCCTTTGTGCTATCTCTGCAATTCTTTTAAAAGATGTCATGCATGCTGTAATTTGTTGTGTGCATTAATATAATGTGGCCTACTACTCAAAATATGAGAGTTCTAGAAGTTATGACACTTCGCAGATGATAGCTTCAACATATAGTAAAGAAGAACAAGTCAACCTGACCTGACAGATTCAAAATATACTAAGGGAGAACAACTCGACCTGACCAGTCAACGGCAAGAGAAGAGTATCATCTTAAAGAAGAGCAGAAGAGCAAGAAGATTGAAGATATTACAAGTCTTTCAATACAATGTCGGTTGGCCACCCATGATGAACTAGAGCGCACAGAGATATACTATTCTTTCCGGTCTCTCCATATGTGGCTCACATGCATTTTGAAACTAAAGTAGGAACATTTAGCTAACCAATTAAACATCTCTAACTTTTACTAATATCAACAATAATATCATATATGAATTTGTACAACTAAGCTTGTTTAGCTCGATGGGTGGAGCAGTGTTATTACGACACAAACCACGTAGGCTGATCGTGGTCATCATACAATGGGGAAAACATAAGCATGATGAGTACAGTGTTGACCGTGGCAGTGGGATGGCAGATCTGAAGCTGCAAACTGCGCAAAGGGTAGTTAGCAACCGATGTTTGCTTTGAAATAACAACTAAGATTTGGTATGGACAAGAAAGTACGGTCAACAAGTGACAAAGAAATGCAATTATGCTGTCTCTCTATATGCAGCGACATGCATTGGGAAACTCAAGTGGGACCTTTAGCTAACTAATTAAATGTGTCGGTTAACTAATATCAGTATCATATCACAATCATATTTGAACAACTAAGCTTTCGAATTCTGAGTGTTGTGTTGTTTAGCTTGAAGGGTGGAGTAATGCTAGTACGACAGAAAGCACCTACGCAGATCATAGTAGAGTAGATAAAAGGGGGAAACCCTAAGCATCAAGAGAAAAATCAGGAAAGTGGAACTACCTGGACCAGTGGGTGGCGCACATGCTTTTCGAAATGAATATAGGAACATTAGGTGACCAATTAAACGTTCTCTATTTTAGTGATATGAGCATCATATCATATTTGTATTTCAACACGTAAGCTTTGGGTTGAGGTCTTGAGGAGCAGTGCTAGCACGACACGAAGCACCTACGATGATGGTAGTGAATATAAAGGGGGGAAACCATAACCTTTACGAGTATAGTGCCCGTGCCATGGCGGATCTGAAGGTGCAAACCGGACAAAGCTACTTCGCAACCAATGTTTGCTTTCAACTAGCCACTACAATTTGGTACGGACAAGAAAAGTACAATAAACAAATTACGATCTATTTTCCGGGTGAGATCAATAACTTAAGCACATATGGAAGAGTACCACCTCTCTTGCGACACCGTGTAGGCCTATGCTGATACGTTGAGGGTGCTGCGGGTGCGATGGCTGTCGGCGGCGGGGAAGAAGACTTTAGACCCACAGACGACCGGGTCGGGGGATATATCATGTTGCCGTGGACGAGGCGGTCGTAGGAGCGGCAACGGCAAGGTGGACGACGGCGCCGATGAAGCAAGAGGAGGCGATGAAAGGATCCTGGTCCAGCGCCGTGGATGAGAGACGTCCATCTCTTGCAGTGGGCGACGGGGTAGGGGTAGCGGCTCCGGCAAGGTGGAGGATGGGGTGGCAGACGGAGGAGGTTGGCCACAGTGCAGAGGTTGTCGTGCCGCCAACGGTGTATGAATGGGGAAATGGAGGGGAGGGGGGATCTCAAAATTTGGGACGCGCTTCTCTGAAATGGGGGAAAGTTACGAACTTATCCCCCGTTTAAAATTTCGGACATTGCGTCGGTTGGGGATAAGACGGTAATCTCGCATCTCCCAAATATTTGTCGGTAACTATTTCGGGCGAGGAGAGGGTGTTTTGCCGCCCACGGTTAGCGCCCACGGTGTATGAACGGGGCTGACAGGTAGGGTGGTTGTGTCACGTCTGATGGAAGTTACACATCTGCCCCTATTTAAAATATTAGCCTACATCGATTTCGGACAAGGAGAGTTTGTTTTGCCGCCCACCATGTATGAATGGGGAAATGGAGGAAGAGACACATGTCTTTCAGACGAGCTTGAATCAAATGTGTTTTGCCGCCCACGTTTGGCGCCCACCGTGTCTGAATGGGCTCAGAGGCCGGCGTGTCACGTCTGATTGAAGTTACTAGTCTACCCCTATCGACAACAGTGTAAATCCGGTCGATAAGGATGTCAAGTGTCAGGGGTAGACAGTAATTTCCATCTCGCAAACAATTGCTTCGGGAAGCCCACAAATAATAGTGGGTGTTTAGCCGCTTCATTCAAAACTTGGGATAATTAGCATTCACGTTTGCCCTCGGACCTGGCAAACTAAATTCAAATCCAATTTGTATTCGATTACGAATATCCATAGATAATTATACGTTTTGTTATTTATTTCTTCAAAACCACAACAAAGATTTATTCCACCTTTATATATGATTATGATTTAGAAATGTCGTGATCTTCGAATTCAGTAGGTTGGATACACTCTGAGTCAAATAGTTATTTCATCCAATACAATATGCTCACACGAAAAACAGTTCACCTTATGTCAATCATACAAGTACTGAGGATTACCTCGCCTAAAAAATTCGGATCATTACAACACATGGACAACATAGGGGGTCTTGCAACATAATCCATTCAGAGACATGACACAACATGCAAGTAGAATAATCTAATGACAATTTCAACTAGTATCTAAAGAAGAACCGGGATTACCTTGGGCTTCAGATAGCAGAAACAGCAGGACCTCCTCCGTCTTCAAATGCAACATTCTTACTTCCTCCAATTCTTGGGTTGCTTGCATAATGCGTGCCGCTAATTCCGTAATTTCTAGCCTCAAGATAAAGATTACCTCATTCATGGCAGCCACACCATCTCTTTCTGCCTCTAGTAGAGCCTCAAGCACTATAATATCTGTGCTCAGATTGCTCTCCGGCGATGTTTCCTCTGAACTGCTACCATCTGGTAACATGGATGGCGCACTGCTTCCACAAATAGATTCTGGGGTTCTACATTGTGTCCTAGTGTGAACGGCATCCTGAAAGGTTTCTGCTGAACATCAGTAAGAGATAGTTATCGTATGATCCAGGCAGTAAGCTTACATGGTAAACGACGGACGAATTATTGCCGAGCATGGCAAACTATATTTAAATGGTTCGAAGCAGCATCAGTCGAAAAGAAATTAAAATGGTAAGATGAAACTAGGGATGTAAGTGGCAAATAAACGACATCCGCCAGTCCCATATAGTTAGTTTTTGCTACCTCCCTAGTTCATTTTCCTCAAAAAACAAAAACTCTTTTGAACTATCATACCACTAGTGGACTTTAATCGGGATTAAACGGGACCCAGTTGACATCCCTAGTTGAAAGGGAGTGTACAACCGCTATATTTAAGTTGCCAAGGCATCTAAGCAGTTGAAATAATCTGAGAAAGCACTTAACAGTGTGGCCTCATATAAACTACGAAGACAGTCTTGTGATGAAGTTGAGAGGAAAAGTTAAGGACTCAAATGAAATAGGCATGCATTTCTTTATGATAGTACAACAGGCACTGCTGACATATTGGCCAACTCAGGTATAGTGTAATAACAAATAAGCATTCGAATCAAGCAATACAGCAAAGCAGACAACTGAACTATTTGTAATTCGGTAGGATTACACATTGAGGGCACAAGCCAAGAAAGCAGCCCACTCACATTACATTTCACATGTACTAAAACACACTGGCTTACCATATGTTGTTGTGAAGCCTAGCTGCTATTGCAATGTTCTTTGAAGATATCGTCAGCATCACGTGGTTGCAAATCTAGTTGTTGTAGTTTATTCTGCACCATCTATTTAGGTAAAATTAATTTTAATCGCATGCACTGGTCCGAATTGATCATCAATGGTTCATCTAAACTAATGAAAGAAGGGTGTGTGCATACACGACAATATATCTGCTTCCCTCTATTTTTATGCTTGTTCGAGGTGCCAGCCCCAAAAGAACAAATATTTTGCTTGATGGGGTTGGCAGCTCCATAATTAATAGAAGCATAAAATTAGTCATGCAACTTGGGAAGATCAAGAACACACAAACAAGTAATGAACAGAGGCTCGGAGCAGTGATGTAATAGCTAGCATCAGAAAATGTTGGGTAAAACGAACAAAAAGCAGCGGAACCACATGCTAGTTTGCTGATGTGTAATTAAGCATAGAGAACATTAAGCAATCTGATGGAACCAACAGGTGGCATCAGAACAAAACTAAAGCATATTAACTATATGTGCACTGGTATGTAATTTAGCACATGTAACATGTTCACTACCAGAAGTATGGCTCTACAGGTGCAAGCAGAATAACTCATCTCATGTAAAACTGAATGATGCCCTGAAGAAATTCAAAGCTGCGGCGCTTATGATAGGAAAGTGAACGTAGGCGCCGGCCGTTGGATAATAGTACCTGATTCTCGGTGGCGTATGGGTATCGTTGTTATACTTGATAGCTAAGGATCGCCGATGGTGCTCGTGTTGCAGTTGAGTTTGGGCCGGCTATCGCCATCGCTGAAGAGGCTCTGGTGCTACGGTTGCGGCGCCTGTCGACATACAAGAAAGCTCATCTGTGGTAAGTGAACAGTTGCACGATAAAGAGAAAAACTGAAGGAGTAAAAATCGAAATAACCTGATGAGGCTATGGCGTCGGTAAAGCAGGGCTGGTGGAGTTGAATATGGCGTCCGTGGAGCGGGTCCGGTGTAGTGGACGAAGGCTTCGGCCGGCGCGTTGTACAGTGCTTTCGATGAGGCAGATCTGTTGCGGCGGACGAGGGCTTGTATGAAGGGCCAGCGAAGGGGCGGACGAGGGAGTCAATGAAGGGCCTACGCTGTGGTGGACGAGGGCGCCGGTTAAGCAGATCCGGTGCGGTGGACCATGATGGCGGTCAAGGAGATCTGGAGCGGTGGACAAGACAATCGCTGAAGCGGCTCCGGTGAAGTGGTGAGTTGGCAGTTGGGGGTTCCAAGCTGCGAAAGGTAGATCCGGCGGGGTGTGAGGTCCACCGCTGCGGCGGAGGACTAGATTCGGTGGCTTGCCGTGGTTGGGGGGGTCGGGAAGGGGAGGGGCTCTTGGGAAGAATGTTGGGGGCAAAGAGGGGAAAACAATGGAGTTACCAAAGCAGCCCTTTTCCGTTCATGTGGCAGGGGTAAAACAGGAATATCGCAGGGCTAAACTTTCGGGCGCGTGATATTTTGATGTGAGCGGGAAGTTTGAAAGCTTTTGGCGCCTAAAATTATAAGTGTTCTGCTCTCGTACGGCCGACTATGATATCATGGACGACAATTTGTTTGTTTTGCACGCAAAAAGATGTGCAAGTTTTGAAAATCAATGTCCCCAACTGGAAACTTAGATTGTCCGTTCAATTTAAATATGGATCATTGAGCTACTACAAGCAAATACCATCATACGGTCCAATTCAAATGAAATTCCAAATGTGTTTATCCTAAATATGATGACAAAAGAAAAAATGTGTATGTGTATGAATAAAGTGGATGATTATAAAGTTTGAACATGCCCGTATGTGTATATCTCTAGGTTTGATATATGAATTTGAAATCACGAAATCCCGGCTTAAAAAATGTACCTCTGTTTAAATGAATTACAAAAGCTAATGATGGAGTCGAATTCCAAAATTCCAATCTTAGGTTTGTAATTCAGGTACATCAAGGTATATCACGCATGTTCAAAAGTATCGTTATCTCCTAGTACAAACTGTGAAACAAATTGATCAACCATGAGTGCACAATATCTCAATTACGCTAAAGTCCCTCAAATATAGACACCTCACTCTTAATCTGAAGTCAACCCCCCCCCCCACCACACACACACACACATAGAAAAGTCGTTCTCTCCCCCAAACACCAACACACTAGCACATTAACAACCCTCTCTCTTGTAAAGTCCGGACCCCAACATAGGTCTCTATCACTTTGTCTCTCGGGCATGCACACATCTCTTCCCTCACTCTCTAGGTCTCCCGCTATCTCTCTTACCCAAGCACACGCACTATGTAGAGTGTATATTTCCCATACACATAAAACGTCACCCCCAAACGTCTATCTCCCTAGTTATGTGGTTCTCGCGCACTCACCTCACACACCACCCCTACTGCAAACAAGCACACTTTGTCTCCTTGTGCACCACTCTCCTCTTTCTATCTCTCCCACATGCGGACCCGCCCCAGCTCCTTCCCTGTATACATATATGTCGTGACTCTTTGCATACCTCCCTAATGTATAATCGTTCTCGATTTCGCACATTGTTCTCTACACCATCTATTCTAGATCCCTCATGAAATCCCTATCACACACACGATGACTCGCTTCCCTTGCGTCTCCGTTCATAGGCCAATTTCGGACAACATCAACATTGTCTCCCTATCTATATGCCATTTATGGACACAAACGACCCTCTCTTTCTCTCTCTCTCTCTCTGTCGCTAGCTCTCTCTTTCTCTCGCTCTCACACCCCTCTCCCACACACACACTCGATGTCTCTTCCAAATAGTCTGCTCCCCCCGCCCGCACCCGTGCTATCTCGCTACTACACATGTCACACCATTCCCCCTTCCCTTATACTAGGTTTACATCATCAGTGGTCTCTCTACTCCACATACACTCTCTCCCTCTCACACACAAACGCGTGCACAAACACACACAGACATGCACAAACACCCATTTATCTGGATCCTCATCTCTCCTCATGTCCGCATGTGTATCTCACACACTCACTCTCTAATTATGTATATGTGTCTCCACGTTACACAACACAAAGCCCCATGTACATGTCTCTCTCTATCCTCCACACACATAGACACAAAGAATCTGTTATCATTGCCTCAGTCTCTAACATATCACACATGCACACACTCTCTCTCTCTCTCTCTCTTGCAAACACGCTCAACAAGGGTTTCCCCGTGAATAACTTACCGTCTATTCATCAACAGTCGTGGCAGTACGGCGAACACGAGATGTGAAAAAGAATAAATCTACACGTGCTTAGACCACCTAGTATGACTACTAGGACTAGAGCAAGCCGAAAAGCGCGCCGCTGTCACCCCCTCCTTGTCGGCGACAGGAAAATCTTTGTTTTACACAGTCGAGAAATCATTGTGCTAAGGCCCCACATGCCGAGGCGTTGAATAGAATGTAGATGCTAGTTTACGGAAGCAAGTATCGGTAATACGTTTGTATCTCCATACTTATATTTCTTCTCTTATAAAAAACCGAGTTGGTGATGATGGTACGTGTGCCATCTTGCAATATAGACCGTCTGATCTATATCTGATGGATGGAAATTAAACTAAAAGATACCCACACCCCTCTCCACATTTGCAGACAAGGCCTTCCCTCGTTCATCCTTATCTCCAACAAACCTCATTGTTGAGCAATTAATAAAGGAAGCCTCTAGAACAAACTGGCCTGGTGGCCGCTGCCGGCGTCGTCAATCCCCATGCCTCCGCTCAGTCCGACCACCAACCACCACCACACCCCACTCCTCTTCACCTTATCTCATATTTCTTGAGATATCATTAGTTTTTACACATGGGATTACTCCCGCAAGGGTCAATCACAACAAGTGTTTTATAAAAAATGCATCTTGATGTTCCGTGCAATGCACGGATCCTGCTAGTACTCCTACACAAGACTAAGTTGGTGATGCTGGTGTGTCTGCCATCCGTCGTTTCTGACCATTAGATCTACATCTAACGATTGTGAGGTAAGTTGTTGCCTTTTCTCACCAACATCCCACTTGTCTACCAATTTGGAGAAAAACCCATAATTAGTATCTTAAAACCAACCACATCCCTCCCCGACCTCACCAAAACAGCCCAAGGAATATATTCTAATTGAAACATAATATATCTCTAGTGACATATATATATATATATATATCAAAATTAGAGTGTTTTGTACCAAGTTTGTGAATAAGTATTATCCTAATTATGATTCATTGCAACGGACATGAACATTGCTAGTATTTCCAACCATGCATTTTTTCCTAGTATTCCATAGTTTCGAGTTTTCCATCAAGATATTAGTCACTCATGGTTGATATTTACTTTCAATCATGTACACATATGCACTATGTAACTAGCCTTGCTTATTGGCTTCCAAAGCTTAACTTTCACTCCTACTTACAATATGTAGAGTATTTAACAAAAAACTACCACTTTCAACCATCCCTAGGAAGAATCTATTATACAAAAAATAGCAAAAACATACCCAAAATTTCTTAATCCATGCCAAAAACTACCTAGTACTCCTACCGGTTAGGTTCGTTTAAACCCATTTATGATAGGGTTGGCCCACACGTTCGTCCTGACGAGGCAGCTTAAACCAACACATTTTGTTTGACCGTTGACACGAGGGACCCACATCAGACCTTCTATCCTATTATTCCCCCTCAAATCATTATTTTTCCTGAACATTACTTCAAACAGTACTGATGCGTGTTCGTCGGTGGCGCCGGTGATGAGCGAGTTGGCCGCCGCTCCGCCGGACGGGCCAGACGTCGCGCTGGCCTCCGCACGGGTTGGCAGGCTGGCCTGAGCGTGACCCATGAGAGAGCAAGCCGCCGCGCCGGCCTTCGCTCGAGCCAGATGGCTGGCCTTAGCGCGGCGCGCGCGAGCAAGCCGCCACGCTGCCGTGCCAATCTATCTAGCAAACCTTGCGGGCAAGCAGCTGGACGGAGCTATCTTGGCTAGCTAGCGGCCATGAGCGCCAGACGGAGCTGGCATCCGGGCTGCCGCAACATGGGCTCCGCACCGCCGACGGTTTTGACCTCGCCTTCTGCCGGTGGCGATACCTGCGTCCAATGGCCGAGGATGACTAGGTGGACGGGTCGGAGGTAGGAGGTCACTCGAGGATTTTTGTTGGTAAGAGAATGTACAATGGTTGATAAGGTAGTCTTATCTTAAGTCTGCCACATATGCAAGTGGTAGTAGTTTCTTGGCATTTTAGTGGTTTCTTGCATTATTAGAGCAAGTACAATAGAGCTAAGTCAGCGGGCTATAAGAAATAAACTAGTATATTTCTGCTTAGTTGGAGGAAAGAGAAGAGGAGAGAGAAGGTAAGCAGGCTCTTCGTGAAGAGCCGGCTCTAGCACGTGCTCCTAGGCACTTTGTGAGAATGAGAAGTGGGCCACATAATAAAAAAGTAGTACACTCTTTTGATCTATTATTGTACATGTTGGCTACAAGATGGGCTGTAGATGACATGGCACTGGCTTATAGCAACAGCTGGCTATACTATTAACCATGCTCTTAGGGGTTTCTTGTAAGGAACAATGTACGTACTACTAGCGACAAAAGGCGATTCTAGGTTGCGTTGTACTCCAACGAGTACTACTAGTGGTCGCGGGAGTGTATACCTCGTTTTGTGGGTTCGATCCCGGCCGAACGCACGGTGGCCTTTTTAAAAAAAATAGTACTACTACACTTCGTTGCGAGCCAATATTTTACACGGGCAGTTTGAGTCTTGAAGTCAAACGGACGTGCGGCCCCACAATCTGGGTGCACTGGACAGCCTAGCCACGTGAATGGGTTTTCTTTCCTAGCATCCCGTGGCTCGCGTGCTCGCCCTAGCCGCACCTTGCTTGCAGCTTCCTCATCAGCTAGTAGCATATTTAAACTAGCGCCTCCCAATTAAGCCCGAGGAGCCGGAAAAGCCTGGCGGGGCATTGGGAACTGTGCAATATGGCTCTGTACGTAAAGTGCTCTACTACTACTCTGTAGCTTGTGGCGTTGCACACATGAACTTCACTCCATTATCGTCTCTACTATAAAAGAAATTCCTCTTGACGTGTTTTTTTAAACGGAGGCAAAAGCTTTGCTTCATCTCATTCATAAAGAAGGAACTACTAACAAAGTTTGACGAGATCCATTACACCTCCACAAATGGAAGCGAAAAGCCTAGTCTCGCTGTATCAAATAACTCAAATGTTCTGCCCCCGCAGTAACAGTCGCTGATAAACAGGCTGCTAGTGTGTGCGTGAGAGGAGCGGCTGAGTAGGCCAGCTACGTGAGAGGAGCGGCTTAATAGAGCACCGAGAGTACCCACTAGGCCACTACGCAGGTGTACTTCCCCTGCATTGATAGTACAACGATGGTTCTAGAGAACAGCAGTACCCTCCACTTCCAACTGTAGCTCCTTGGCCCTGAGATTCAAGAGTTCAAAACTGGTGCACTATACTAGTCTAGACTAGAAGTACAGTACATCGCACTACTAGTTGAGAAAATTAGTACTAGTACTGCTACAGTACGAGTACGTACTCCTCCGTCACATAATGTAAGACGTTTTTGACACTAGTTGGCGTGTACAAAAAATGGCCAAAACATACCCAAAATTTCTTAATCCACGCCAAAAACTACTACCTAGTGCCAAAAATTTCTTACTAGTGCAGCCGTTCCGGTAGACCCCTTCTCCACCATTGGGATCGGCCTTCCGGACTGGCTGGGCTTGAATATGTATGATGATGCCTACATGAGATTGAAGAAGATAGCAATTGCGGACCCGCCGACAAAGCGACACAGCTACGACGATTACTATCTCATCACAGTGTTCGACATAAGGATTTCCATCAATGCAAGAGGCAGTAACGGCAGAGGCTGGCGCATGTTGGCGGCGGCAGATTTGTACCCCTACACGTTCGAAGACACCGTGCGCCATCTAGGCCGCATCTTCGCGGTGACAAGCCAGGGGACTTGTTTCATCTGGTTGCCATCCTACGGTACGGGAGATTACAAACGGAGTGCAC
This sequence comes from Triticum urartu, assembly GCF_056163025.1. Classification (NCBI taxonomy): domain Eukaryota; kingdom Viridiplantae; phylum Streptophyta; class Magnoliopsida; order Poales; family Poaceae; genus Triticum; species Triticum urartu. Next base: position 376,228,464 of record NC_141878.1, on the reverse strand, counting down.
AAACCATCATTTGCATCCCTAACGGTACTCCATTATTTTGCAGGGACCAGTCATCCCTCGATCAAAATAAGATCGCCGATCCTGGATGTGCATTTGCATCCGCGATTCGGTCTAACCTAGAACCTTGTAGCTGACTTTGGTATATTGGGATCAACTATCTTAGCAGTCGTTACCCATGGTACCACTGATGTGCAACATGGTCACACAATCTACCACGATTGGACCGTCACCATCTACCCATGTATTCCATTTTTTTAACCCTCTTGCCTTCTCTTTCACTGTTGTACTAGTAGTATACTTTGTAGTACTAGTAGGAGTACTTTTTACCTTGGAGGACGCGTATAGCTAGCTAGGCCCTTGAAGACTTGAACCCACTAGCTACCACCATTTTTGTTTTTCCATGTCTTACTATCTCATCCATTTAGCCAAGAGTGGCTATATATAATAAGCCGGTTATTTTACTTCCTCTATACCGGAGTAGTACTATTTTCTGCATAGTATTACTGACTGCCATATTTGAGCACAACATTATTATGCATGGACCTTGACTATGTACGTCACCATGTGTCCAGATCTGGGATGCTGCGTGTACCAGATGAACGACGCCGAGTTCGACCCCCGTGATGCTACGTGGGTGCCGAGGAACACTCTTGGAGAGTACTCTCTTTTCATCGGGGACAGCTACCCCATTGTGAAGCGGATGCCACCTTCCGTGCACGACACGGAAGGCCCGCCGTTCATGAAGCATGGTTGTGTCTTCAGTGCGCACCGCCGGATGAACGACATGCTGGGACACACTATCCCTGATTTATGCCGCTTCAGCTTGGATGAGTCTCCATCGTGTGGAACCGGACTAGAAAGCTGCGACAATGATTCCCGTTGCCCGCCGCTATGGATCGTTTCATCCATGAAGAACACCTGGGATTGGAACCTGGAGGAGGACATGTAGCCCATCTATAACGTGTAAGTGGAGTACGATAATTGTGAATGGTAGCGCTGTGAATATATGTAGACTAGTCGTGCACAAATTTATCACATGAATTGGAGATGAACTTGTGTGGCATACTGGCATTTGTCCTTTAGAATTTATTACTAGTAAATGTGTTATGTGTACGTGCAACTTGTGTGGTTGTTGCACGGGCTCCAACATGCTCTTTGAGAAAAAAAGGTGGCACAGCTTTGGATATACGTGACGTGGCGGCATCATACAGTAGCATCGTTCGCTATAGTTGTAGTACACTCCTACTAGGATGAAAACTCCTATAAAACCTTGCGCTTGGCTCTTTGCCTCTTTGGGAGGTTCAACAGTTCGTACTCGTGTGAACCTTGCACTTGGCTCTTCGCTTCTTCGAAAGGTCCAACAATGATGATACAACAGTACAATATGCTTCTGGCAATCTGACACCGATTGAACTGCTGCACGTCCACTGCGAGGGCGAGGGTGAGGGCGAGGGAGAGGGAGAGGGAGAGGGAGAGGGAGAGGGCGCTGTAGTCAAAACCCTCTCCTCGTCCTGCGAACCACCACGCGCGTGGGTGAGGGAGAGGCGTAGTAAGCAAGCTTCTCCTCGTTCGGCGAGTTGACGGGACACATCAAAGCAGTACTAGTAGTAGTAGTAGTCCATACTGCGTCCTTTCCGTTTAATATGGCTTAATTTGAAACGAGAAAAATACACTGGCGGTCAACGTATGTAACAATACGCTCTTTACGGTCACTATATATAGTTTTGCAGCGATTATACGATCACTAGCTCATCGTAGAGCACCCTATTGCACCCTACTGACCGGCCACATAGTCGACGTGGCACTTTGTTGAATGGTTAAATTGTCACCTGGTTTTTGGGTCCCACCTGTCAGTTGGCAGAGCAAAGAAATCAGTTAAACAAAACTTTACGCAGGCGCGACACAAGTCCAACCCTTGCGCGCGAACCGCCCTGGTTGTGTATGTGAGTGCATGCACGTGTCCTCCCTCGGTCTTCCAACAAAGAGTGTACATCGGCTATAAAACAAAGAGTGTAGTACATGATGTACATCTACACTTCCAATGCATTTAGCCTTTAGTCTAAATCGATATTGATTGACTAATGCACCAACTTGTGCTGTAGGTATAGGCTACATGTCTATCCTTAATTACAGCATGCAACGGCCTTTATTTAATCTTCTTATCTCAATGGTTGGATGCACACATAAGTCTGCTACTTTTGGGCGTTAATTATGCCCTGGTCAATGTGTAAATCTCTAAATGTACAGTCTTTCACGGACGTAGGGAGTAGGTTGAGCACTTGAGCGTGAGCGTGTGTGTTGCGTCGTGTGCTGTGTGCCGCATGGGTGCGTGAGTGTTGCGTGCGTTCATGTGTACGTGTGAGTGTTGCATGTTGCATGCATGCATGCATGGGGCTTACTCCCTCCCATTGACATGTTCATATTTCAAGCTTCCTCTGTTCCCTCCATCTGGTGATACTCCCTCTGTTCCCAAATAGTACGGAGTAAAAGCCTCCCTCTGTTCCCAAATACGGAGTATTTTTCTTTCTACAGATTTCAACAAGTGACTAGGCACGGAGCAAAATGAGTGAAGTGAGCGTAGAGGCATAGGGATACTGTAGAAAGGAAGTCCTCGTGATCCATTATTCCCCATCTCGGTCAAAGAGAACTATTCAAATAGTCTTCGTAATGAAGTGACAATACACGCTGCAGCAGATGGGACACGTAATTAATAAGCTGAACCAGCATGTTGGTGTTACTAAATCAGCCTTACTTAGTACTGCCATCTCTTCTTCTTCCTCCTCTCTTCTTCTTCCTCCTCTCTTCCCCATCATCAGCCGCACACCATTTACCCCCGCTCACTGCTCGCCCGCCCGCGCCATCTTTCTTGGTAGCTCACGCGTACCATATCCCCCTGATCACTGCTGGGCCACACGAGGAGAAGCTTCTTCGCTCGCCCGCCCGAATCCACTTCCCCGCTGGCTCGCAGGCACTGAAAACCCCAATGGCATAACCGACTGACACGCAGAGCCACGATTGGAATTTCCTCCCTGATGTTCTCTTGGAGCAGATCTGTAGTCGTATGGACCTACTCAACACCGTCCGTCTGGCTGCATGCTCGGTGTCTTTGTACCGTCTACTCGTCTGCAACCGGCCGACTCTTTTCAAGACACCCTGCTTGCTGATGCCCGATCCTCGCAAGTGGCCCAGACACCGACTTGACAATCCTACGGAGGTTGCCGTGGTGCCCCTCGAGAAGTTACCACTACCCGTCCACCTGTCCTTCATGCGCGGCCACTACTAGGCGGGCACGAAGGCCAACTGGATCGTCCTCATCCACCACACCGGTAGTCCGTGGCGTCTCGTGGATATCTACACCCAGTGAGAGATCACCCTTCCATCGTTGGATACTGCCGCCATCGAGCCTCGCGGCCCGCCGGACACTCCTGCCTACTACGCATGAGACGCGTCAAGCTTTTGGCTCGACCTCTGTTTGTAGAAAGTTGTAATCTGCGAAGTGCCCACACCATCAGAAGACTACATGTATTACAAGCTCATTGCCTTGTTCAACATGGTATTAGTCTATCTGGAATCCGGTCGCCATACATGGTTATGGCTCATCATCAATCCTGTTGAGGCAACATTTCTGTCTGATGCTATAGTGCACAATGGCATCGTTTACGCGGTCGACGCACAGATTGGCTGCCTATACTGGTGGAATCTACCGTCGTGTAATTGTTCTATCTCATGTCATCTTTACCTCATGAATACGACTGCATGTTCATTTGTTACAAATTTAGAATGCATAGCATGTCTATAACCACATCATTGCTATATGTTCCTCTCATTTCCTAGATTTTTATGACCACACATGTTATTGTTAGAGTTGATATGAGAACAATTGGCATCTAATGATTGTTAGAATACATATTATGAGCAAAACATCATGATTGCTACTCCCTCCGTCCGGGTTTATTAGGCCTCTCAGCATCACAAGCATGTCCCCTTTTATAAGGCCTCGCGTTGGAAAGGTGCATGCATGCAATCATTTCATTGGTTGCACTGAAAGCTATTGTTGTTGGTGCCATGGCTGGAAAATTAATACACTTCATGCATGCTTTTTCATTGGTTGCATGCATGTGAGAGAGTGCATTGAGAGTGGAATGGAAGAATTAATGTGAGCAAATTACTATGTGTCTTGGTCTAAGAGGAGTTGTCTTTAGGCCTAATAAACCCGGACGGAGGAAGTATATGTTACTCTCGTTTACAAGATTTTTATAACAACGCATGTTATTGCTTAGAGTTGATATGAGAACAGTAGTAGTAAGTGCTATGGTAGAATATGAGTAGGCGATGTCATAGCTGTTTTCCTCTCATTGTTACATGATGTTTGAACCATGACATATTGCTAGAATATGAAAGCCATTGGCTTATTTTTTTTAACTTGGGGTATGATTATGACCACGACATTGCAATTCTCTGTCTATGATATGTGTCACTGTTATAATAATCTTAATTCCATACATACTCTGAACATGATTGTTTATTTGTGTCCTTTTGGTCTCCAATTTGAATTATTGCAGCAGACGCAAATGCGCTGGCCTTCATGATTCCAGGACCTGGAATCATACCAGCCGATGGGTGGTGGTTTATCGCTCGTTCAGCTGACGGCGGTCATTTGATGCTCATTCGCACGTACCAAGTTGACCAAACCATTACATCAAACCACATGCAGTACAATGCGTGGGGCATTCGTGACATTGATGGCTATGGTTGCTTCGTGTTCAAGAAAGATTCCAGCTCCGTTGGGCCAGGCGTATTCAACTGGAGGCGGGTTTACAGCCTCGGCAACCACTCCTTGTTCCTCCGGCTCAATTATCCGATCATCTAACCAATCATCGATCATATCACCGGCGATGATTACTGTGCTATGCAACTTCCATTCGCGAGGTGGGGCTGTGTTTACACATCATGCCATGGGTTTCATGAATCACCATATCCAGAGATTCGTCGACACAGCTTGTTGCCAGATAATCTTCAGTGTGTGAAAGGCATCAAGCTTCCATGCGATGGATGGCTTTTGCAAACCCGACATGCGACGATGTGGTTCATGCCAACAGCAAATATGCACAACTTGATTCGTGCTGATATCTAGACTGAGCCATGTATTCTGCTGTTGTAGCACGACCCTCTTTTGTTGGATATTATGTATTGTTGTTAGTTTGAAGCACTCCTCTGGTTTGAAGGATAGATACCTTCCTGGGATCAAGTGCATCCTAACTCACCTGCGTAGGATGTACTGATAATGATGATGGAGATGTTGTGCAGAAGCCATATATATATATATATCAGTTAGGTTTCAAGTGCGTACTTGTTAGTTAAACCTATGTATAAATTGTGACACTAAATACGACTAGTAAGTAGTACTGTAGCAGTATTAGTATACGTCGGTCAAATAATTCATCATGTCCACACATTGAATTGATGTGACAACACGCTGCGCGTGAGGTGACACAAGAATCCCGGCGGCGTGTTCAGGTATTCTGGACTTCAGATTTGGAGTACCACTTATCTGTCGAAATCTTTCATCATTCACTTAAAACAGTTGATTGATCATACATTGAGTACCATATAACTGGAATTACCGTTGCAAGTCGAAGAAGGATTGGCCGGTGCTGCCGGCTGGCGTCAAGTTCGATCCCATGGACCAGGAGCTGATCGAGCACCTTGAGGCCAAAGTGAGTGCTGGCAGCGTGAGATTTCAGTCTCTCATCGATTTGTTCATACCAACCATCGACAACGAGCATGGCATATGCTACATCCAACCTGAGAAACTTCCAGGTAAGACACCGATCGTCCGTCTACTTGCACAAACATATTCCTTTGTTTATAGCTCTATTTTTGTTTGTAGACGTAGACCTGGTGAAGCAATTACAATTTGATAGTTAATAAAAAGTGAAACAAGTGACTGCAACATGCCAAAGATGTTATGAAAATGCCAACTAGGTACACTAAAATATGTATTCCACAATACTGCAGGTATCACACTGAGTGGCCTAAGGAAGCATTTCTTCCAGCGCAATTCTAGGGCGTTCAAAAGGGGCACGTGGACGCGTTGCAAGATACAGTCAGAGTGCGGCATGCACGCGATGTGGCACAAGACCGGCAATACCTTGCCGGTGATGGTCAACGGCCCGCAGACGGGCAGCAAAAAAGGTTCTGGTGCTGCACATCAACAAGAACTTCGACCAGCAGAGGACCAACTAGGTGATGCACCAGTACCACCTCGGGGACCTGGAGCAAGAGAAGGAGCGGGAGCTGGTCCTCTGCAAGATTTTCTACCAGACGAACACTAGGGCCAGGAGTAAAAAGATTATAAGTTAGTTTGGTATTGGTAGTTGTACTACCTTGTCGTCCGCAAGTTGGTATTGTTGTTAACGATCTTTTGGTATGAACTTGCATTTGCTTCCAACCATCATGCCGAGGGTCGACGTGGATATAAAGCTGAATCATTTGTTTCGAAACGAATTTTCAGGCACCTGATTTTTATTTGATGGGTAGCATAAGCACCCGCCGTTCGAATTCCCAGTTCTCCAATTTTTTAGAAACAAGTGCATGCACTTATTATCATGATAAAAAACAATATCCGTGCTGCATCCCAGTTATCAGTCTGTACTTGCAGAATTCTCTCGTTTATTGAGCACGTATATTGTTTTTTCAGGTCGAGCAAGTTTCAACTAGGCTGTAGACTGCCCAGGGTTGGTTTTGTTTTTAACAGGCCCAGCCCATGATGACAACGGGGCACAAAGATCCAGCAGGTATCTACTGGCCTCTGCCCCGCCAGCGTTAGTTATATTTTGTCTTACAACATCCGCATGCAGTTTTTTTACTGAATCAAACACACAGCCCAGTTCTATTTTCCTCTTGAAACCCATGTCCTACATCCATTTTCTAATCTCTACCTATAGTTTTACTAGTTCATATACACGTATCATTATATTGAAAACACATAAAATTCCCTTTTCATATTTACATCCTTATTTTTGTTGTTTTTCCCACCCAACGCTGATTTTTTTACCACTGGTTTTCCCTTAAACCAACTCAATTGTCCCACGTCTTATTTGCTTACAAAAACAAAACGATTTTTTGGCAAATCAATAAGTTCTTAAAAAATGTTTATCATTTCGGGATTACAACAGTTCAGACTCCACCAAAATATGCAAAATAAGGTTGAACTTTTTGACCGTGGTCCTGGGCAGAAAATGGGCTGTAATAAATTACTTAAGAATTAGCAAATGGACTGCAAATTGTAAAAAGTAGCAAATGGGCTTTATGTTGTCTACCATAGATTTGGAGGCTGACTTGTGGGCCTACTAAGTTCATGCGTACACAAGGTTTCTCAAAAAAGAAACTTAGTCAACAATCGACTCTACCAGCGTCAAACCGTTAGATGTCAATCTAACGACAATCGTGCTTCTTCAGTCTCTGATCTTCCTGCCCCAGCCGCCCAAACCAGCGCCGTCGGAACCGCCTGCTCCCGCCTCCCGTGGCCGGCAGTGCTGCCGGGCAGGCCTCACGGCCCCATCATACTCGCATCCCTGGCCTGTCTATCCCTCTACTCACCCACAGCTCCTGTTATTTTCCGGCGACGGCAGCTGAACCAGTCAACCCTCGTACTCTCCACCGCGTGGGCAGCCACTGCCGTGTCTTCCCCGGCTCCGTGTCGTTCCCTTCGTAGGCCTCGCCGTCGTCCACCGCCCTGGTGCTCTCGGCGCGGCGTGGTCAACGATGTCCATCCAACGGCCGTAGTGCTTTTTCAACCTCTGGCCTTCTTGCCCCAGCCGCCCAAAGCAGCGCTGGTCGTGCTGCATGCTCCTGCCTCCCGTGGCTGGCTGTGCTGCCGCGGAGGCCTCACCGTCCCCATACTACTCCCACCGCTGGCCAGGCCATCCCTCCACTCACCCACTCCCCCTATTATTCTGCGGCGACGGCAACCTCACACCGCAGCCGAACCAGTGAACCCTCGTACTGCTCTCCGCGTGGGCATCCACTTCCGCATCTTCTCCGGCTCCGCGTCATCCCCTTCCTAGGCCTCGCCGTCCTCCACCGCCGTGGTGCTCTCGGCACGGCGTGGTCAATGTGGTCAACGATCGACTTCCATCGGAAGAGTACTGTACGTGGAGAGGCTGACAGCTGGGTCCACGACAGCCGCAAGGAAGTGCCTCCTTATTACGCGCAAAATAATTATTCCTCCATCTGACAGTAGGGACCCACCGGACGAGCCACCAGTATTTCGTGGAAAAAACGTTTCCCCTTGACTGTTGGGACCCACCGGACGGGCCACCGTATTTCGCGAAAAAAATGTTTGCCCCTGACTGTTGGGACCCACCAGATGGACCACCGTATTTCGCGAAAAAATGTTCCCCCCACTGTCAGCTCGGACCCACCGGAAGTGCCTCCTTATTATGCACAGAAAAATGAATACTCCCCCTGCTAGCTGGGACCCACCATGGTGGGAGGCTGACTTGTGGGCCTACTAAGTTGACGGGGACGGAGGACTTTGTCAACTTAGTCAATATGAACGATTCTAGCTCCAGTGACTATACGATGTCCATCCAACGGCCGTCGTGCTTCTTCAATCTCTGCTCTTCCTGCTCCAGCTGCTCAAACAAGCGCCGGCGGAACTGCCTGCTCCCTCCTACCCGCGGCCGGCTCTGCTGCCGCGCAGGCCTCACCGCCCCACCGTACTCCCATCGCTGGCCTAACCATCCCTCTACTCACCCACACCTGCTGTTATTCTCCGGCGACGACAGACGAACCAGTAAACCCTCGTACAGTCGTACTCCCCTCCGCATGGGAAACAACTGCCGAGTATTCCCTGCCTCTGTGTCGTTCCCTTCCTAGGCCTCGCCATCGTCCACCGCCCTGGTGCTCTCGGCACGGCCTGGTCAACGTGGTCAACGACCGACATGCATCTGAAGTGGATTGTACGTGGAAAGGTCGATAGCTGGGTCCACGGCCGCACGCAAGGAAATGCCTCCTTATTACGCGCAAAATAATGATTCCTCCACCTGACACCAGGGACCCACCGAAAGGGCCTCTGTATTTCACGAAAAAAACGTTACCGCCGCTGACAGCTCGGACCCACCAGCTATATCTTCACACACAAGGAAGTGCCTCCTTATTACGCACAAAAAAATGAATACTCCCCCTGTTAGCTGGGACCCAGTATAGTGGCAAGCTGACTTGTGGGCCTACTAAGTTGACGGGGACGGAGGGCTTTGTCAACTTAGTCAATATGCACAATTCTAGCTCCAATGACCGTACGATGTCCATCCAACGTCCGTAGTGCTTCTTCAGCCTCTGGTCTTCTTGCTCCAACCGCCCAAACTAGCGCCGATCGTGCCTCGTGCTCCTGCCTCCCGTGGCCGGCTGCGATGCGGCGGAGGCCTCACCGCCCCCTACTACTCCCACCACTGGCCAGGGCATCCCTCTACTCACGCACACCCCCTATTATTCTGTGGCGACGACAGCCACACAGCACAGCGAACCAGTGAACCCTCGTACTCCTCTACGTGTGGGCATCCACTGCCGCGTCTTCCCCGGCTCTGCGTCGTCCCCTTCCTAGGCCTCGCCGTCATCCACTGCCCTGGTGCTCTCGGCGCGGCGTGGTCAACGTGGTCAAGGAACGGCTTCCACCGGACGTGGACTGTACATGGAGAGGCTGACAGCTGGGTCCACGGCCGCAGCAAGGAAGTGCCTCCTTATTACGTGCAAAATAATTATTCCTCCACCTGACAGCGGGGACCCACCAGACGGGCCACCGTATTTCGCGAAAAAACGTTTCCCCCGTGACTGCTGGGACCCACCAGCTACATCTTCGCACGCAAGGAAGTGCCTGACAGTCGGGACCCACCTGGTCGCAGCGTATGCAGCGTTGTCATTCTGGTCGTGAACGTGTACGTACATACTGGTCGATGTAGAGGCGTGCACGTGTCGTAGTAGAGGCGCTCACATGTCGTAGTAGTGGCGCGCACATAGCATGTACACGTACGTACAGCGGCCAGGGTGCAAAAAAGAAAATACGGCCACGTGTGTGTACATACGGGCGGGGTCTCGAACGCCTACTCGCGCATACGTACGGCCAGGGCTCGTGTACATGGCTGGGTCAGAACTGAGAAACAGCGTCGTCGTCGTGTTCATGGGGAGGCAATGGAATGCGTGGTGTTCATGGGGAGGCAATGTAATGCGTCGTGTTCATGGGGAGGCAACGGAATGCGTCGTGTTCATGGGGAGGCAACGGAATGCGTCGTGTTCATCGGGAGGCAACGGAACGCGTGGGAGCCAACCGGCTGGGTCGGAACGGAATGCGTGGTCATGTTCATCGGGAGGCCTTGGACGGAACAGGTGATGGAAACGAGGCCTGGCGTACCGCAGAACGGAGGAAACGGACCTCCTACGGTCGAAATGGGGGTCCTGTTGATTGAGATGGGTGTGGCGTACCGCAAAACGGAGGAAACAGACCTCCTACGATCGAAACGGGGGTCCTGTTGATCGGGAGGGGTGTGGCATACCGCAAAACAGACGAAACGGACCTCCTACGGTCGAAACGGGGGTCTTGTTCATCGGGAGGGGTGTGGCGTACCGCAAAACGGGACTCCACGGGATACTGTTCATCTCCACCGTCGACCTCCTCGAGCCTCCACGGGCTACCGTCGACCTCCTCCAGCCTCCACGGGCTCCTGTTCATCCAGCCTCCACCGCGCGCTACTCCACCGGCTACTATTCAACCACCCCTCCACGGGCACCCCTCCACCGTCTACTGTTCATCCAGCCCTCCACACCATGGGGTCCTGTTCAACCACCCCTCCACGGGCACCCCTCCACCGTCTACTGTTCATCCAGCCCTCCACACCACGGGGTCCTGTTCATCCAGAGGCAACGCCACCGCTCACTGTTCATCCAACCCCCCCCGGAAACGCTCACTGTTCATCCAATCAATCGGCTTCAGTTAGCAGCAGTAGCGAAGGAATCGCTCGATCGGGTTCAGTTAATAGCCATCGATCGATCGCTCGGGTTTAGTAACGCGTAGCCTGCAGTGCAATCGCTCGGGTTCCGTTAGAGCCCAACGCCTCGCTCGGGTTCAGTTAGAGCCAACGCCTCGCACACACGCGCGTACGTGTACGAGAGAAACACGCATCGCTTGGCCCCCGACCTCCCACCGTAACCAGGAACTCCCCGAAATTTTCCTCGCCCTCGCTTCTACCATGGTTTTTTCCGTCATGGACGGCCCAAAGAATGTCATGCAGCTGCGTCTCCGGCCCGCCCAGGACGAAAAGCCCATTTTCTGTCATGATTTTTTGTCATAGAAGTAGCAGCCCACCACATCTATGATGATACCGGGTTTTTTCACAATTATCGTCATAGAAGTGTCATACGTATGACAGAAAAAATTTCGTTCGGCCCAAAATGTCACGGATGTGTCTTTTTTTGTAGTGGAAGGACTTCATAGTCCTGCCCCACAGCCGGAGATCCACAACCGGGAGCTAGATCCTGGGTTTGGAGAGGATTCAGATATATTCGTGGTGCTTGCGGAGGGAGTGTTTTACCAGACAAGTTATGACGGCACAGAAGTGGCCATCACCGCCGACTACCCTGGCCTTCTTCCTGCTTCACGTGTAAACAATTAAGAAACACCCTCTCCAAAAGAGTGCTCTTATTATGCCTCACCCACCGCACTATATCATGCTTCACATGGGAGACGTTCAGTGATTTCGAAGAGATCGGCTCCCGCGCCGGGCAAGCCTTCGAAGAGGAAGGCGGGTAAAGACACAGCCAGGCCTTCATCGAGGAGGTACGGATAAACATGCTTTTCAGCAGTCGCATCCGACTGTGACTCGTGTGTTTGTTTGGTTACTGGAAGAAGGTTCGCCAAACTATGTCCAGGGACCCAGTCGGTGGTGTTCCCAACAAACGAGATTTAGATCCAATCGGGGAGACTGGGGCTGGTGCAGGAACAGCGCCGGACTGCCCTTCGGCCGAGGGTTCGGAAAATATGTCCGCCACCAACTCGGAGGCAGAGAGTACCATGAACCACCGGCGCTGCAGGGCTATCTTGCGAGACCCCAAGTTCTCGAAGGAGGCTTTTAATGCCTTTAGCTCGGGCGACGGGTACATCCGAGTTGCTCGAGATGGGCTTAGAAGAACCACGAAGCAATATCTGACAGATGTGCAGGTAAGTTTTCTTTGTCAAAAAAGGATAACCATATGCCCGTAGCCCCCGAGACTGAAAGCAGTTGGCACAACTCATTTAAGGATCGTTGTACGACCAGGTCCTTACAGATAAGAATTGCATGCTAGCCCAGGAGCTGGAGCAGTGCCGGGCGCAGCTAAATGCTGCTACCGCCAAACTGGAAAACATCAAGAAGTCGTCTTTTGGTACTGGTTCCCTCCATCGAGGAACAATAATTATATACCAACTGTGCTAATTCTGCTGCTGACCGCATAATAGGGTCGTCTGATCAACTTGAAGAGAAGTTGAGGATCGCCCAAGAGGGAGAAAAAGAGGTGAAAAGGCAACACGCCGTAGGCGAGCGTGTGCTGACCCGCGTCAGAGACGAGAAAAATAAGCTACAAGATTCCAACACTACATTGGGTGAAGAATTGAAAGATGTTCGAGCCTAGCTAGCCGATTCTGTGAAGGAGAGCAAGAAGCTGCGGGGCGGCATATCAGTATGTGTCCGGACTATTTTTAAAGTAGTTCAGAGATAAATGGGACTAATATAGTCATATTTGCAGGTATATTGAGAGGCCGTCCTGAAGAGGAGGTGTCCGGATCATTGAGCCATCTACTGCAAAGACTGTCGCAAGTGCACAAACATGCCCGACTGGCTATGCAGAGCGTTGCCAAGGCCTTATGGCCCTCCACCTCCCCTCCAGGAAGTATGGAGGAGCTTGTAGAGCTGTTCAAGGGTGCACGGCGGCATATCTGGCTATGGAAGATATCGGCTTGCCGAGAGGGCGCGCGAGAGGCCTGGGCCATGGTGAAAACACGATATACCAAGCTGGACCCAAATCACATGCCTCGGTTTGGACCATTAGGGTCAAATGGGGAAGAAATTCCCGTTAGTTTAGTATATGGCCAAGTAGAGGTGGCCACCAAATATTCCCAACAGGATTGTAAGTTAGACTGCATGTTGGAAGGTGTAGAGGAGGAAGTGTTCGAGTCCAAGTGACTGTGTACTTTCCTCATTATGTAGAACTCTAGCTGAATTGTATATCATTTTTCATGGCAGACCTTTTCGCTTCAACCTCCGGACCCGAAGGTGCGGAGTGTTTCCGAATACCGTCACGGCCGAATAGGCCGGGGTATGCCTGGAAAACTAGGCGTGGGGGTCATAGTTGCTTGAACAGACAAGTTTTATCCGGCTAGCTATGTTATATTACATTAATATCCTAAGAAACATCTTCCAGAGAGAATAGTTCCGTTAAGGGTTCCTTTCCCTGGGTGTGCATGCATTTAATGTGCATGTCCGAATTGTGATGTGAGCACCACAATTTGTATAACTTCTGGGGGTGCACAATGGAGTGAGTTTAAAAAACATCTTTAATTCGCCGACCGAATATTCCCTTAAGAACACTAGCTTTCGGCTTCACCCAGTCTGAGGTACACATCCGGATGACCCGGCAGTAACAATCGCAGAGGTGCTCCCTTTATGCCCTAGCCGAACTAACGGGAATGTAGGGCATAAGCACAGGAGCCAGGCAACCCAGCTTGGCCAAAACTTAAGTCATATTGATGCATATAGTGGCAAAGAAAAGGTACATATGTAAAGACTCATATGTGAGGAGCTTAATGCTCAAGGAACGACAAGAACCTCTGTCCAAGAAGCCCCCAGGTAAAAGTGACATGCATATTTAGAGATGTATGTGTCAATGGTGTGCGGTCTAGCCATACCAAAGCGTTAAAGCGAGAAAGAAGAAAGTAATCGGAAGAGAGAGAAAAAATCATAGAAACTACAGGGGAGGAGGAGACGAACAGGGGGTTTGGCGCTAGGCATAGAATCTTCGGAGTCTGGCCGCGTTCCAGGGGTTCGGCTCGAGGCGATTGTCTGATGCATCGCAAAGACGGTATGCACCTCCGGTGAGAACTTCGTCAATTATGATGGGACCCTCCCATTTGGGATTGAGTTTGTCCTTTTTCTTCTCCGGCAGGCGCAGAACGAGTTCGACAACGTTGTAAGTCTTGGCCCGTACTTCTCTGCTTTGGTATGTTTGAGCCTGCTATTGGTAAAATGTTGAACGGGCTTTTGCGACATTGTGTTCCTCCTCCAGGGCATCTAGTCTGTCCTGCTGATCAAGCTCGGCTTCTCTCTCTTCGTACATACGCACTCGAGGTGAGTCGTGAATAATATTGCAGGGCAATATGGCCTCTGCGCCATACACCATGAAGAAAGGTGTGTACCTGGTAGTACGGTTGGGCGTGGTCCACAGCCCCCAGAGAACGGAGTCGAGCTCCTCAACCCAGTGCTTGTCTGATTCTTTCAAAGACCGCACTAGTCTGGGCTTAATGCCACTCATAATAAGACCGTTGGCTCGTTCGACTTGACCGTTGGTTTGTGGGTGGTAGACGGAGGCGTAATCGAGTTTAATACCCAGATTAGTACACCAGGTTTTTACCTCGCCGGCTGTGAAATTAGAGCCATTGTTGGTGATGATGCTGTGTGGGACACCATAACGGTGCACAACACCGGATATGAAGTCTATCACCGGGCCGGACTCAGCCGTTTTGACCGGTTTAGCCTCTATCCACTTAGTGAATTTGTCCACCATAACCAGCAGGTATTTTTTCTTATGGCTTCCCCTTTAAGGGGTCCAACCATATCCAGTCCCCAGACCGCGAAAGGCCAAGTGATGGGGATAGACTGTAAGGCAGTTCGGCGCATGTGGCTTTGATTGGCGAAGAGTTGGCATCCGACGCAGCGTTGGACAAGGTCCTGTGCGTCTGCTCGGGCTGTCGGCCAATAAAACCTAGTACGGAAGGCCTTGCTAACAAGAGCCCGAGCTGCGGCGTGGTGTCCACCGAGACCGGCGTGAATTTCCACTAGAAGCTACCGCCCCTCTTCTTCGGAGATACATCTTTGAAGTACTCCGGTGGTACTTTTCTTGTAGAGCTCTCCGTCGTGAACCTTGTAGGCCTTTGAACGCCGGACAATGCGGCGAGCCTCATTCTGGTCTTCGGGGAGCTCCTTCCTATTAATGTAGGCCAATAAAGGTTTGGTCCATGGAGCAATTACTGCCATAATGAGATGGGGCGACGGTGTTACTTCGGTGGCTGAGCCCCCGATACTATCGGTGTGTTTGGGATTTGGAGTTGTATTCGGATCTGGGCTATTATTGCCGCCCTCCCCTTGCCACACCACAGATGGCTTAAAAAGCCTTTCCAGGAAGATGTTGGGTGGGACGGGGTCGCGCTTAGCGCCGATGCGAGCAAGGACGTCCGCCACTTGGTTACTTTCTCGGGCGACATGATGAAATTCAAGCCCCACGAACCTAGCCAACATTTTTAATACGGCATTATGATAAGCTGCCATCTTTGGATCTTTAGCGTCAAAGTCGCCGTTTATTTGAGATATGGCAAGGTTCGAGTCCCCGGGCACCTCCAGGCATTGTATGCCCATGGATACGGCCATCCGAAGACCATGCAGTAGGGCCTCGTATTCGGCTACGTTGTTAGAGTCTGTGTATAATATCTGGAGTACATACTGGACGACGTCTCCAGTGGGGGATGTTAACATGACTCCCGCTCCCAGCCCTGCCAACATTTTGGAGCCGTCAAAATACATAACCCAATTGGAAATATGCGCCGTACTCTTTAGGGAGTTCGGCCTCTGCCCATTCGGTGATGAAGTCGGCCAGTACTTGGGATTTGATGGCTCGTCGTGGCTTGTATGTTATGTCGAACGAAAGTAGCTCTATGGCCCATTTGGCGATCCGTCCCGTGGCGTCGCGGTAGTTTATTATGTCATTGAGTGGGACCTCCGAAGCCACCGTGATGGAACACTCCTGGAAGT
Source organism: Triticum urartu (assembly GCF_056163025.1). NCBI lineage: Eukaryota > Viridiplantae > Streptophyta > Magnoliopsida > Poales > Poaceae > Triticum > Triticum urartu. Next base: position 376,212,412 of record NC_141878.1, on the reverse strand, counting down.
AGTGTCGTAGCTTGCAGGATGCTGTGAAGACTGCGTATGCTATCTTTTGGTAGTGGGGGTATCGGGATTTGCACGGTATGAGGACAGTTGATACGTAGTATACTGGTTTTTGGAGCGGGAATTTGTGTCCGTCCTATTCTCTTCGATGACGAGCACGGCGCTCACCACCTGATGTGTTGTCGTTATATATAACAACATGGGATCACCAGTGTTTGGTGCGGCCAGGATTGGGTTGCTTGCTAGGAGGGCCTTTATTTCCTCCAGTCCATTCAAAGTTATCAGTGCGCCGTAAGAGGCGATAGAGTGGTAGTGCCTTTTCTCCTAATTTGGAGATAAAGCGGCTTAGCGCTGCTACGCATCCAGCTAGCTTTTGGATCTGTTTGAGGTATGTTGGTGTAGCCAACTGTGATAGAGCTCGGATTTTAGCTGGATTTGCTTCGATTCCTCTATTGGAGATGATGAAGCCCAGCAGTTTTCCAGTGGGGACGCTGAAGACACACTTTTCCGGGTTGAGCTTAATGTCATACGCCCGGAGGTTGTCGAATGTAAGACGTAAGTCGTCTATTAGTGTTTCGACGTGCCTAGTTTTGATGACGACGCCATCGACGTAAGCTTCTACCGTTTTGCTGATCTGTTTCTCCAGGCATGTTTGAATGATGCGTTGGTATGTGGCGCCGGTGTTCTTGAGCCCAAAAGGCATGGTGTTGAAGCAGAATTGCCCATATGGGGTGATAAATGATGTTGTGGCTTGATCGGACTCCTTCATTTTGATTTGATGGTATCCAGAATATGCATCAAGGAAACACAATGAGTCGTGTCCTGCGGTGGCGTCGATGATTTGATCAATGTGGGGGAGGGGGAAGGGATCCTTAGGGCAAGCCTTGTTGAGGTCTTTGAAATCGACACAGAGGCGCCAGGATTTGTCCTTCTTTGGTACCATCACCGGGTTTTCTAGCCAGTCTGGATGTTTGATTTGTCTAATGAATCCAACCTCGATGGGTTTGGCCAGCTCCTCCCCCATGGCTTGTCGCTTGGGTTCGAAAAAGTGTCGTAGTGTTTTCTTAACTGGTTTAAATCCCTTTAATATACTGAGGCTATGTTCTGCCAGCTCGCCTGGGATCCCTGGCATATCTGAAGGGTGCCAGGCGAATATGTCCCAGTTTTCACGCAGGAATTCTCATAGTGCCGTGTCAACTCTTGGGTTCAGTTGAGCTCCGATAGATGTTGTCTTCTTGGGGTCCGTTGGGTGGACCTGGAATTTGACTATTTCTTCTGCTGGTTTGAAAAGGATGTGGATTTAGGGTGTTTTTCAAGGATCACGTCGTCCCTATCCACCGTGGAGCGTAGTGCGGTTAATTCTTCGGCCGCAAGGGCTTCGGATAGCGCCTCCAGGGCCAGGGATGCGGTTTTGTTTTCAGCGCGGAGTGCTATCTCTGGCTCACTGACGAGAGTGATTATATCGTTTGGTCCGGGCATTTTGAGCTTCATATACCCGTAATGAGGTATGGCCTGAAAGCGTGTAAAAGCATCCCGCCCCAACAGGGCGTGATATCCGCTATTGAAAGGGGCCACTTGGAAAGTTATTTCTTCGGACCGATAGTTCTCTGGCGTGCCGAATACTATGTCAAGTGTGATTTCGCCCGCGCACCGTGCCTCCCGGCTGGGAATAATTCCTCGAAAGGTTGTGTTACTTTGCTTGATGCGGCTCTTGTCTATTCCCATTTTATGGAGTGTGTCCTCATAAGTGAGGTTTAGTCCGCTGCCGCCGTCCATGAGGACCTTGGTAAGTCGAAACCCGTCCACGATGGGACTGAGGACTAACGCGGCTGTCGCTCGTACTGTTCTATACTTTGGTTCGTCACCGGCGTTGAATGTTATAATCGTGTCATTCCAGGGGTTTATTTCAGCAATTTGGCAGACTTCGATGAGCTCGCGAAGCGCCCTTTTGCGCTTGTTGTTTGAAGCGAATGTCTCAAAGACCGTCAATACTCCTGAGTTATCGTCCTCTGGGGGATGTCGTTATGGGTCGTCCTTGACAAGGATGTCCTCGCCGCTCTTGGCTACCTGTCGTAGTATCCAACATGCTCTAAGGCTGTGGGTTGCCACGGTATCTAGTATTGTATGTATTTTGCATGGGCCATCGAGCCACCCCATCAGAACGGTGACGTGCCGCATAGCGGTTTTGTGTTTCTTGGCTGTTGGACTGGCGTGCCACGAGGGTGCACCCTTTTCGCCTGTGGGGAGAGTTGAGTTGGGACTGACGGTTCCTAGTGAGCTGCCTAAGTTTTCCAGGCGCTCTCCATCGCGCTGTACTTTTGTATGATGGTTGCTAAGTCAGCGAATTTCAGTATGCGGCGGCGATTGATGGCATTGAGGATTTCTTCGTCCGTGCAATTGTTGCAGAATGCTGATATTGCGTCCTCGTCACGGCAATATTTTACCTTGTCTTTGACAAGGAGGAATCTGGCCCAGAAGTGGTGGACAGTTTCCTGAGGCTGTTGTTTTATGCCCATGAGAGCATCTATGTCTGGGTGGGTGGGTGGAATTAAATCCGAACCCCGACCTGACCGATTATCCGGAGTCTGACGACCTTCCGGCTTAACAGTCCGGGTTCCGGGATATCTTCTGATTGTTAGGACCATCGTCCGATGCTATGTTCGGAGGGCTGGTCGCATCCTTTCGCGGGTGAGTATCCGGCTCTTCCTGATCGGTGATCCGAACATAGTCTGTCTTCGGTATAGAAGAAGACTCGCCATCCTGCTCCACGACTACCGCAATCTGGTGGGTGACCGGTAGGGTCTAGATTTCTCCTTGATCGGTTTTAGGCCTGATCCGATCGTAGTCTGTGGCTATTCCCAAAGCGGCGATGCGATCTAGGAGTCCGTTCAAAGACGAAAACTCCGTCGGATCCATTTGCTTGGAGTGCTCGGAGTTGATGCGAAGGGGGTTTTCGATGGCTCGAGAGGTCATCGTCGGCTCAACGGCCGAACGGACGATCATAGTAAAGCCGCCCAGCCGAAGGGTTTGGCCTGGGGCCAGAGCTCCCCCGGAGGTGATGTTGTCTTTAAGGACAAGGCAAGCCATCGAGCCTTTCATCGACGGCACAGTGGAACTCTCAATGAAAGCACCAATGTCGGTCTCAAAACCGGTGGATCTCGGGTAGGGGGTCCCGAACTGTGCGTCTAGGATCGATGGTAACAGGAGACGAGGGACACGATGTTTACCCAGGTTCGGGCCCTCTCTATGGAGGTAATACCCTACGTCCTGCTTGATTGATCTTGATGAATATGAGTGTTACAAGAGTTGATCTAGCACGATATCGTAATGGCTAAACCCTAGAAGCCTAGCCTGTATGACTATGGTCATGAGTATATCCTTTCCGGACTAACCCCTCCGGTTTATATAGACACCGGGGGGGGGGGGGGAATCTAGGGTTACACAGAGTCGGTTACATAAGAAGGAATATTCATAGTCGGTTGCCAAGCTTGCCTTCCACGCCAAGGAGAGTCCAATCCGGACACAGGTACAGTCTTCGGCCTTCATGTCTTCACAGCCCATCAGTCCGGCCCATAGATAGCAGGCCGGACGCCCGAGGACCCCTTAGTCCAGGACTCCCTCACCCACCACTAGCCAAGGAGCATCACTTATGTTCTTCAACCACTGCAGCTTCTCCCACATGAGATGCCGGTTCTCTACTCCCCTCATTGACAACAACAGTAAAGGGCGGCATGCCCACCTTCTTAGCCACCTTCTCAGCCAACTCCTTCTTCCTCGTTAGGCCATCCGGCAAACCTTTAATTCTAGCCCATAAGGGATACATATCCAGGGCATATTCCGCAACGTTTGTAAAAACATCATACTCCACAATGACGACCGGATCTCTCCTGAATTGCCAAGGCCCTCCTTCCATCACCCGCTTCCAATCCCCCAAGCAATGGCACTGAGCTAGGAAGAGATTAGGTCTTTTGATATTGAAAGTAACTCCTTGGGCGCACGATCACGCGTTCCTCAATGAGTTTAGCAGCGCCACATGGATAAACGGCATCATCGTATGAACCCTAAACAGGCATAGTCATTGAACCTCCTTGATCAGTTCTTCCACTTCCCCTGACAGATCCAAGTCTTCCTCCTCCTCTCCATGAAGTTTCAAGCCTTCAAAAACATCTTCTAGGGCCGGATCGTGGCCCAGGTTGTCCCAATCCTCTTCGTCCTCCTGGCGAAGATCCGCCTCATCCTCCTCCCTCACTTCATCCTCAGATTTGTCCAAGATCGGATTACTGGACGACAGGCCGCCCTCTCGACCTCCTTCTCCATCTATCTTCCCGTCTAGAAGCCCTAACCCCGCCCGAGCTCCCTTCGTTCCTCCTTCCGCCTCCTCAAGAATCGGTTCCTCCATGGTGTCAGGCTCTCTCGCTCAATCCCTAGGCCTATCGCTCGCCGGAAGTGGTCCAGGCGATCGGCGGTAGGGTTTATTGGTGGACTCCGGCGTCGCCGCCAGAGGAAGAGGTGGATTCTAGGGAAACCCCATGGGAGTTGAAACGGAGGAAGTAGAGTGACATCTTCGACCCCACGGGAGGTAAACCTTTGCATCCTTCGGGCTGGGCTTTGCAAAATCCCAAGCTCAGGCCCCGGCCTGGCCTGAAAAATAGGAACAGTGTGTTTTTATTAAAATAATGAATTTCATGATATTAAATGATAATTATACCTATATTTCTAATAAAATACTAGCGCTATAAAAAAATACTAGTGACTTATGCCCTGTTTAACACGGGAGGCATGAAGCGTCGGCGAGACAAGACGAAGATCGCACATGCGTGGGAGATCTATCTTCTCCGGACCATGGGGCCGGCCAGGAAGCAGTGGCTTGTTGACCGATGCGGTGCCCAGTCCAAGAAAAGATGTACAAACACGCCCAGCACCGTCAGCATCAAAAGATCATAAAGACCGGCACGATTCCGAGCTACCATGATGGTCCAGCACCACTCTTTGCTTTCTTTGGAGTCAGTTCTATCTCGCCATGGGAATGGACAGTGGCCTGACCAGACCACCACGAACTTTCCCCCTAGAGGAAACATATCAATTAGGCGAAAAGTCCATTCTGCACCCGAGCTCATATGCTCCCGCATGAACAGTAAAATAAAAAATTCAAAAAAAATTCAAAAAATTCTAAGTTTTTTTTGAGAGAAACATTGACAAAAGTTCTAAGTGCCTGCAAAAATTCATCATGAAATCACATTCCTGTAAGGCGTGGCAAAAAAAGCAAATTCAGTGATTCAAAATGCATTTGAAAGTAGCTTTTTCAGAGTACTATTTTTGTTTTTTTTGCCATGCCTTCTAGGAATGTGATTTCATGACGAATTTTTGCAGGCACTTAGAACTTTTATCAATGTTTCTCACAAAAAAATTTTGGAATTTTTTAATTTTTTTGATTTTACTGTTTATGCGGGAGCATATGAGCTCGGGAGCAGATTAGCCGCGTCTTAGTTAGGTCAACTCTTACAGAAATGTACATGATGAAGAGTTCGAAACAGAGGCAAAGGCTGTGCATAGCTATGGCTGTTAGATCATCACAAGATTCTGGAGCTAGCACGACTTTTGAAAGAAAATATTTGCCGGCCCTATTAGAGTAGGAGCAATCCATATCACGTTATTTTCTTTTCTTTTAGTGTTCTTGCCAAATCCATTGATTAGCAAAAGAGGCAAAGTACAAAATACACCAAAAGGGCAATATGTAAATGAGAAAAGGGAAATACGGCACAACCGCTCGAAAAACTAGAGGAAAGCTTTTCAGCCCGGAGCAAACGGGATTTTGGTCCCAGGATGCTATGAACTTCGATCAGTTTGACAAACATCTCTACCGATGGTTCCTCGTGTTGGAAGACGCGCCAATTTCGTTCTTTCCAGATCTCCTGCGCAGTAAGGACAACTCAAATTGTCGCGCATTAAAATACCGCTAAATGTCCACGTATCTTCTTATATCCAACACCATGCATCAAATGTGTCTGGACGTCCAGGCATCCTAATGCCACAAACCACAAGCAAATCTTTTGCACGCGGTCGAATGTTTGCCATGTAGGCGCCCAACTGAGAGGACACATCCAAAACCTTCGCCGCTCATTAGTCTCTCAGAGCAGATGGGACCGGGTGGCCGCCTGCCGCATTCATGCTGGTCAGATCGACATGACCGGACGGTTGACCGACGTTGCTTCAATGGGGGCGCCGCGTCCAGAGTAGCCTCTCCGGCCGTTGTGCCCGCATTGAAGCAGAGCCGGTTAGCCTGCTCCGATTATTTAAGCCAGCCAACCACGCCGTCAAATCTTACCTCCTCTTCTCGACACAATGTCGTGATGGGCAAGTCCAACAATGGAAGCAGGTGGTTCTCCGCGTCAGTGGGAGGATCTGCGGAGAGTTTTGGATCATGGCACCGCCACACACGGTCACCGGCACACCACGATCCACCGCTTTGACGGTCAAGACGGATGCGGTGCTATCGTCGGACGAGGAGGAGCAGCAATATCAGCAAGCCCTCCTCGTTAAGATCTCGTGTACGGATGAGGAGTTTGCGGCGTAAATGTCGCTGCTCCTCAAGCAGTCTTACCACGATCACGGTCCGGCGCCGTCCTCACCACCCAATCGCGACAGCCAAATCAGATGTCACGTCAAGGAGGAGTGATGCGTCTCAAACAGGTTTTGTTTATTTTATGTTGCATGCCATTTTATTATTATTTATATGTGCTCTGGTATGTTTTTCTATCATTTTTTATTGAACTAACATATTAATCAAATGCTCAATGTCAGTTCCTGTTTTCTGATATTTCGTATTTTAAAGAAATTGTTATTTTAACACCTAGAAAAATTAGATTACGGAGTTTTGAACTGGGAGACACCTAGGAGGTGGGGCCCACACCTAGAGATGCCCAGGGGCTCTAGGTGCCCCTGTTGGCACGTAGAGGCTACAACAAGCTTTTAGAGTCCTCCTTTTATCACAAGCTTGTCCATGAAGTTTCTAAACCGTCATAAAATTTCAGATTTCTTCGGAGTTACGGATCTTCGGAAATATTAAAAACACAGCATGGCATTTTAATTCGAGATCATGGCATTTGTAAATTATATTTAAAGGGGACTAGCAAAAGAGCATGTGTGTTGCATCGGGAGAAGAAAATTTTGCCCGGCCCTAACCAAATAACCATGACATGGGTTTTATGCGATATTTCTAAAACCTAGACCTATTTCCAAATCATGCCCACAACCAATTTTCTTGGGTCACACATATTTCAAGGATCCCAAGAAATCTATCCCTTGCATAGATTCATCCCCTAACCCTCTCTATCTCATATACTTTTCCTTTTTTCCTTTTAAAGATATAAAGAAGAGGAGCAGCAGCGCAACACAGAGCTCGGTCTGCTCTGCAATCGGGTCAAGAGCGGCCGACCTAAAAAAACCTTCCTTAACCCTAGCCCAATCCCCTTTTCCCTTGTTACTCTCAAGCGCCGCCTCCAGGAGAGAAAACGTGCCCCGCCAGTGTCGTCGTCTTTCCCCCGCTCTGGTCGTGGCGATCCAAACCGCACCACCCTCTTGCCTCTTTCACGCGCCGTTCCTCGCGCCGCTGCCCCGCCTCTCTCCTCGCGCCCTCCTGCAGCTTCGCGGCCATGAATGGCCACCTTCGCATCCTCTGCTCCGGCTTCCAGCCTTTTAGCTCTTGCGCCACCGTCATGGCTCTTCTCCCATTGGCTGTCACCTGCCATGGCCGGCCATCAAGCGTCGCCTGCTTCCCGGCGCGCGCCACCACCTTCTCGCGCTCGCAGCCCCCTCCTAGTCGGCTTCTTACTACCATCTGCGGCCGTGTAGGGACACACAACATCCTGTATAGCATCGGTGCTCCTCATGCCTTTCCTTGTTGACTCTCGAGGCGGCTTGAAGATTTAAAATCAAATATGTATAACAATTGGTTCATCATGATGTAAGGAGGCGAGGTGGGATTATTAAAGAAGCGGACATATACACACAACGTGACTTGGCTCAGTGGAATGAGTGTAGGTGGGGAATTCGATCTTTAATACCACCTCAGATAACCACACTAGAAATAGAAGAAGGGACCTTTTTGTGAAATTAGCGACGGTGAACCGACAGAAGCAATAGGTGCTTTATTAGTAGATATAGATATAGATATCAATCTTTGTTGTGCTTTTCAACATATACTGTATTAGACAATCATGACTATAGATTTGTATTCGAATACAAAATGAATTTGAATTTAGTTGGTATACTAAACATGAATGCTTGGTCCCCAAAGTTTGAATGTACTGTCAAAACACCCTCTCCTTGGTTGAAATCTCACGCGCCCGATACTCCTAGGCCGAAATCGCCAGTGCCTAACATTTGGGACACGAGAAATTGGTAATGTATCCCCAACGAGCATATATCAACACGATGTCCAAAAATCTAAATGAGGTACTGTCGGTGTCAAAACCGGCGGATCTCGGGTAGGGGGTCCCGAACTGTGCGTCTAAGGCAGATGGTAACAGGAGGCAGGGGACACGATGTTTTACCCAGGTTTGGGCCCTCTTGATGGAGGTAAAACCCTACGTCCTGCTTGATTATTCTTGATAATATGAGTAGTACAAGGGTTGATCTACCACGAGATCGGAGAGGCTAAACCCTAGAAGCTAGCCTATGGTATGATTGTATGTTGTCCTACGGACTAAAACCCTCCGATTTATATAGACACCGGAAGGGGCTAGGGTTACACAAGGTCGGTTACGAAGGAGGAGATATTCATATCCGTATTGCCTAGCTTGCCTTCCACGCCAAGTAGAGTCCCATCCGGACACGGGACAAAGTCTTCAATCTCGTATCTTCATAGTCCAACAGTCCGGCTATCCTGAGACCCCCTAATCCAGGACTCCCTCAGTAGCCCCTGAACTAGGCTTCAATGACGATGAGTCAGGCGCGCAGTGTTGTATTCGGCATTGCAAGGCGGGTTCCTCCTCCGAATACACCACGGAAGAATTTGAATACAAGGATAGAGTCCGACCCTGCAAAATAAGTTCCACATACCACCGTAGAGAGAATAATATTACCACAAATCTAATCTGCTGACACGTTTTGGCAGCATGACATCACGCCACGGCCCGATAATTATTTGAACCGTTTTTCTTTAACCAAGCCCGCACATAACGCGAGACGGTTTCTTGACACGTCTTGTCAAAGCAGAGATCGTGTTCCCCTTATTACGGGATTCTCATCAATACGGACGTGGGTAACCCAACCGTGCCTAGGACTCCTAGATTTTAGGCAAGTCCCAAACGGCCACGAGGAGGACGCTTGATATTCACCCTCTTTATAAAGGGACAAGGTTGTTACTTGTTTCCCTCCCGTGCTCAATCGAATCCCTCCCCCGCCTCGAGTTCTAACACCCAAAGCCAAGGTCAGGTGCTTCGAACCTTCAATCATGTCCGGATCCAGCCTTCAAGGCCGGTGGATGTCTTCCTCCGTCACGGAGGAGGACATCATGAAGTTGAGGGAGGCCAGATATCTGACCGCCGAAATTTCGCATAGGCTTCCCACCCGAGGGCAGGTCGTCCCTACTCCCGTACCCAACGAGAGCGTTGTGTTCGTCTCCCACTTCCTCCGAGGACTAGGCCTCGCTCTGGATTCCTTTGCCAGGGGTCTTATGTTCTATTACGGACTGGATTTTCACGATCTGGCCCCGGACTCCCTTCTTCACATCTCGTCATTTATTGTTGTTTGTGAGGCCTTCCTCTGCATTACCCCTCACTTTGGCTTGTGGCTCAAGACCTTCGATCTGAAGTCGAAGATGGTCGAGGGATAGTATGCAGCGTGCGGAGGTGCTTTAATAAGCAAAATTGCTGATGCTCCATGGCTAAAGGGTTCCTTTCCAGAGGTGTCCGGATTGTGGCAACGGAAGTGGTTTTACGTCACAGCTCCCCGAAGTGCCAAGTGGGTAGCCGCCCCCACCTTTCGCTCGGGCCCTCCACCACGACTGATGTCATGGATCAGCAGGGGACTAAGCTGGGGTCCAGCCAAGGACGTGCCAATACTGTAGAGCCGTATCTGAGATCTCTTCGAGGGAGATTTCGGTCTGGTTATGGTAATGCAAGTCATGCTGGTTCATCGAGTCCAGCCTTGCAAACGCCGACCCCTCCGCATGTGGGAATTCAACCTAGAAGGACCGCGTACTATTCATAATTTCCTCGGCATGACGCACAAGGAGATGTACAAATCGTTCTTTGGACCCCAAATAGAGTGTCCGGACACTACCGAGGACGTGGGCCTGAGCAGCAACCGCACCGCTGCCCAAGTAAGTAATCCCATGGCCGAACACACCATCCTTTTATTTATCATGACATCATTCTGAAGAATCGCTCTTTGACCAGGACTGGATAACAAAGGCGAAGATGATCCGGTGTTCGGCCCCCCTTCCTAAAGGCTTGGATAATCCGGTGCCAGAAAAGATGCTCGAGCCAGCACCTTGTCCGGTGCCCTCAAAGGAAGACAAAGGGGGGAATAAAGAGGGCGAAAGCGGGCGTCCATCGCTACCTATTCCAACCGAGGGAATGAGCGCCTCCGCAAGGGACGATAACCGAGAGGAAGAATCTGACATTCCCTCTCCCCGGGGAAGGAAGAGGACTACCTCCGAAGATCCTGAAATCAAGGTTTCCAAACGGGAGAAGAAATCTCCGCCAGAGGGTCCTGCCTCGAAGGGTGTTCTTGCCGCACAATGTCCGCGCAGAGATCAGCCCTCTAACGAGCTATAAGTAATCAAAAGGTATTTAATAGTGAAGATATCCTACCTTACTTCTGAGGAAAATAACCGAAGTATTTATCTTGCAGTTCGGATCTTAGCCCTTCTCAGCTGAGCTCGTCTTCGGGCGATCTTCTTCCGGAGATGATGGAGAGTGAAATGCCTCCCCCTGCTACACCGCCTTACGAAGCGGGCGACCCTGAGGTGTCGTCGCGGAGGACTTCTCCTGATCCGGCAAGGCCAGAAGGTAATCCTATGGCCACCCGAAGTCCTCAGTATCCGGCTCTCGAAGAGAGCAATCAAAAGAGTCCGGCCTCATCTGGTGCGCGGTCGGATGTACGGAGGGATCTGCTGGAGAAGGCGGCTATCTCAGAAGAGCACCGCACATTGATGGGTACGGTGATTGAAAGGATTTCTTCCGCCGAAAGCGGGCTGCATGAAGCCTTTATGATTCTACTGACAGATTTTGAGGTACGTGAAATGATGTATATTTTTGAAAGTACCGCACATTTTTAGATGTGCCCTGTGTAGATGGTAGCCCCTGAGACTCTGGTTGTCGTCGAGAACGGCGGCAAATAGAGGATCATAGTCCCAGGCAATAACCGGACTGCCTTTATGTGCAGGTGGTGGAGGCTCTGGTGGCTAGCCGGACTGATGGGTATGCCGAACTAAAGCGGCAGCTGGATGCGGCAGATGCCGACATCGTGCTTGTAAACGAGCGGCTTGACGAGGCATAGGGTGAGTGGCCTTTCTGGTAATCGTCGAATAATAAGAGCAGCATGATGCCAGTATCTTTAATATGTTATGACTGCAGATGGAGCGGCCATCATGGAGACCCTTCGGGCGGAGCTTGCCCGAGCCAAGGAGCAAGCAAGGAGTAGTAATGCGGCTGCTTTGCAAGCGGCCGAAGAGTTAAGGGCCGAACAGGCCGCACATTGCGAGAGCGAAGAAAAAATTGCCAAGATGGCCGTGGAGTTAAAAGATGCTGCTGACCGTTACCGGATTCTTAAAGAGAAAAACCGGGCGAAGGCGGCGGACCTGGAGAAGGCCCGGGTGGCTGCCAAGGAAGCCCGCTCCAAAATTAGAGCGATGAAGGAGGAGCTGAATCAAGCTGCAGATATCGTTTCTGGGAAACCCTTCTTGTTGCGGACTAAGTTCGAAGATCCGAAGTATGCTCCTCTGGGCCGGCTATGGAGTTCTGTGGACACGTACATGGATTTGGCTGCCAGCGCTGCTGATGCCGCCGAGTACTTCAAGGATCAGAAAGGTCCCGAAGTGGAGAAGCTGTTCTGGTCACAGTTTCACGCTCCAGTTCGTCCGCTGCTGCTGAATGAGTGACTGACCGGTTGGGTCGAGCTCCATAGATTATCCGTACTGGCCATGAGGTCCGTTGTGGATCATTTGTAGCCAGGAGGGCCAAGGCCGAATAACTACTTTAGCTTAGTGCAACAATTCCTTGGCGCTGTGCCACGCATCGATGCTGTGAAGAGGTCGGCGTGCATAGAAGGCTCGCGGATGGCCCTTGCCCGTGTCAAAACATACTGGGCGGAGATGGATGCCACCACTGTTGCGGCGCAGGGTTCGGCCATAAGCCGAGTGGCTGCCGAGCACTATTTTGAAGAAGTTCTTGAAGGCGCTCGTTCGATAGAGGCCCATTGCTCGAAGAATATTATGTTTGAGTGACATGTATTCCCATTGTAAAACAATGTTTTATTAAGTTTATCAAGGTTGTATTTATACTTTTGCCCGAAAGTATTATGATGCCTCCTGTGCGGCCGTTTATGTATATATGTATACAACCTGAAAGATTGCAGTCGTCGGCTTCAGCCCCCACACATATAATGCGGGGGTGTTCACAGAGGACGCATGTTCACAGTTGATCCAACGTTTTGGTCCATTAAGGAGGTGATAGCACATCGAACTAGGCAACCAGACTAAATGCTTTAACACTTTCACTTAGCCAGAGGAGTTTGACAGTGGGGCTACTATATAGCCCCTGGTGGCTCCGCACTCATCCGAATTCGGGGTGCGTACATGCCTGGCCGAGAAACGACCCTTCGTTAAGGCGGAGGAATCCCGAAGATTCCGATAGGTCATCGAGTGGTTGACCAGTCTCACGCTATATCATGACAGTCAGTTTTCGGCTTTCTCTACTGAGGTGCTCGTCCGGATGAATCAGCGCAGTAGTTCTCCTGGTGTCGCCTTAGTCGATAGAGCAGAACGTAAGGCAGCAAAACACAGGAGCCGGGCAAACCCAACATTTGACCAAAGACATGATTCGGAGCTGATTCATATAAGGCCAAACTCGCGACGCCGAACACTCCATAAGGTATTCGGTCTTTATGGTGTAAACCGGGCCTAAACAGTGCCCTTTGCAATAAGCCCCTGGTGTCTAGGTACGTGCAATATTCTGACGTGGCCACATGCCAATACGTCAACATCCTTCTCAATTGTATTGAGAATCCGAGGGATGTTTATCAACAAGAGACAGTAAAAAAGGTTTGCGCAGGGCCTTAATCTAAAGAGAATCCTTGGAACGGGTCCCTGCTGCACGTCTACGCCTGTGTCTCCGTTGTGCCATATTCTGGACGGGTGTAGCACGATGGTCATCTGAAAAAGAGAGGAACTTAATTTGAAAGTTGCCGTGCAAAAGGTAAGTTATACTAAATAAACAATATGAGTAAAGTTGAGCCTGATTGTCACTTGTGCGCGCGCGTTGAGCCCCTTGTATTATAATAGGGGTATACCCATCAAACCTGTATCAATTACATATAGCAGTACCAGACTCGTCCAACCGTGTCCGTGGTCTTAACGACCTGTTAGATGCTTTAGTTGGTGAGGCCGTTTAGTGTGCGGCTGCCAAGGCAGCCGCACGGTCTTCCGCGCGCAAGGAGCGCTCAATATTTCCATTTACTGTAATGATGCCATGTGGACCGGGCATCTTAAGCATGAGGGAAGCGTAATGCGGTATTGCGTTAAAGCAAGCGAAAGCTTCGCGTCCGAGTAGTGCTTGATAGCCACTTTGGAATGGAGCGATGTGGAAGGTTAAATTTTCACTGCGGAAGTTATCGGGGAAGCCGAATATAACCTCTAGTAGCAGGGGAGCCCGTGCAATGGGCCTCTGGTCCTGGCATTACTCCTTTAAAGGTAGTATTGCTGCGGCTAATTTTTGTTGGGTCTATCCCCATTTTGCGGACTGTGTCCAGATATATCAGGTTTGAACTGCTGCCACCGTCCATCAGGACTCGTGTGAAGTGGTATCCGTCAATTATTAGGTCTAATACCAAGGCATCCCATCCTGCACGCCGGATACTTGCCGAGTAATCCCGATGGTCGAAGGTGATCGGTTGGGACGACCAGTGGCAGAACTCCATTGTGATAGGCCCTGGGACATGTGTCTCTAGGAGTGCCGCTTTGTTTCTCCCCTTTGTCATGTGTAACACGTTTACTGTTTTAACTTCTGGTGGGAATTTCTTCTGTTCCCCAGTGCTTTGCTTGCGAGGCTCGTCCTCGTCTTCGCTTGGTGTATCCTGCCCCTTGTGTTCGACATTGAGCTTGCCGGACTGCTCGAAGACCCAACATTCTCTATGGGTATGGTTTGCAGGTTTATCGGAGGTGCTATGGATCTGACATATTTGGTCCAGAATCTTGTTTAGGCTGGACAGTTCGTCTCTATTGCCTTTGGGGGGCAGCTTTTGCTGACCTGGCCGAGAGCTTTTGAATCCGGCGTTTACCGCTGTGCTCTTCGGGCTGTCTTCTTTATTCTGGTGCTTGTTTTTGCTGCGTCGTGATTTCCCATTTCCGTCCCTGACTTCGGATGTACTTGGGTCGCTGGTGCTGCATCGGTCTAACCAGCTGTCCTCGCTAGCGCAAAAACGGGTCATGAGTCTTGTTAATGCTGCCATTGTTCTCGGCTTTTCTTGGCCGAGGTGTCTGGCAAGCCATTCGTCTTGAACGCTGTGCTTGAAAGCTGCTAAGGCTTCGGCGTCCGGACAGTCGACTATTTGGTTCTTTTTAGTGAGGAACCTGTTCCAAAGCTTTCAGGCTGACTTTCCGGGTTGTTGAGTTATATGACTTAAATCGTCTGCATCCGGTGGTCGGACATAGGTCCCTTGAAAATTTGCCCGAAAGGCGTCTTCGAGCTCTTCCCAGCTTCCAATGGAGTTTTCGGGGAGGCTTTTGAGCTAGTGCCGAGCTGACCCTTTGAGCTTGAGGGGTAAGTACTTGATGGCGTGGAGATCGTCTCCTCGAGCCATATGGATATGGTGGATGTAGTCCTCAATCCAGACCCCAGGGTCTATCGTTCCATCGTACGCCTCTATGTTTACGGGTTTGAATCCCTCTGGAAATTCATGGTCCAGCACCTCATCGGTGAAACATAGGGGGTGTGCGGCACCCCTGTATTTGGGTGTACCATGGTATTGGGATGTTTGTTGTGTTGCATTGCGTGCTGGAGCGCGCTTGCGTGGCCCGTAGATGGATCTGGTTGCGCCGTACTTTTGATGCGAGTCCTCACGTGGATCGCGTACCGGCTTATGTGCGGCGTCGTTTGCCGTTCTATGTTGGCCACGAGGTCGTCTATCCGACTGGATGGCTGTTTTGTTTTTTGATTGCGGGAGATCTAAGGCCTCCTCATCGAATTCAGGTAGCAGCTTTCGCTTCGGGTAGCTCTTGGTGTGGTGATTACCGCCATACTTTACTGCAGTGTTGAGTACTTCACTCCATCTGATTTTGAGTGTGTCTTGTGCAGCCCTGAGCCTTTGCTTCTGCTTTTTCAGAATCCTCGCAGTGGCAACAAGCCTTTGATGCGCATTCTGTTGCTCCGGGTGCCTGTCCGATGTGATGTCGTCCGGACTGTTATCTTCGACGGGGTCGAGTTGTTCGGTTCACTGTTCAAGATATCTTTCGATATGCCGATAAATCAGTCGATTTATTGCTTACCGCTGTCAGACCGATAAGATAAATTGGCCGATTAATGCTCCGATATGGCGATAAATCGGCCGATATGCCGATAAACTGGCCGATTTACCCCTTATCATGGGTCGACTGATAAGTTCCCGATAAGCGATATCCCCAACATTGGTTTGGTTTGATTCTTCGTGTTGCCCTGGTCGGGCGATGGTTCACCCTGCTCTATCGCTGGGTCTATATGACCGCTGTTTCTGCCGAGGCGGGATTTGGAGCGGCGCTTACGCCGCCGCTTTGATTGCTTCTCGAGGGAACAACCCTTTGTTGCGTCCTTCTGTTCCTCGTCGTCGTTTTCTTTGGGTGTGTCCACCATGTATACATCATATGATGAAGTGGGCGTCCAGTGCCCTGCGGGCAGTGGTTCCTGTTCGTCTCCTGCATCGTCGTCCATACCGTCGATGTCTTCGGAGTCGAAGTCGAGCATGTCGGTCAAATCGTCGACAGTGGCTACTAAGTGGGTGGTGGGTGGGCAGGGACTTTCTTCGTCATCCGCATCCCAATCCTGCCGGACATAGTTCGGCCAGGACTCTCCTGACAAGGAGAGAGACCTTAATGAGTTCAGTATGTCGCTGAAGGGCGAGTGCTGAAAAATATCCACGGAGGTAAACTCCATGATCGGCGCCCAGTCAGATTCGATAGGCACAGGCGCAGGCGGTTCGGAGTCCGTGGCCGGGGAAGAATCCGGTAGTTCGGCGTCACGGCTCCCATGAAGGGTAAGGTCGATATTCGGCTCGATCGCCGATGAGAGTGCGGCCTCCGTGGTAGGGTCTATCCACCCGTCCATGGATGGCGCATCTGGCTCCGAATTGAGGGTCGGAGTGGTTGCCGACACAATCTCCTGAACACTGTCCGATGGCAGAGCTACATCATGCTCATCGTGACCGTGTGGCGCACTAGGCAGGGGCTCGAATCCGTCGAAGATCAAGTCTCCGCAGATATCGGCCGTGTAGTTTAACCAGGGGCGTAACTCTCGATCTACTCCAGATGGCCAAGCGAGTTGGCCCGCAGTGCGAAGCCGCCGAACACAAAGATCTGTCCGGGGAGAAAAGTCTCACCCTGAACTGCATCGCTATCAATGATTGAAGGAGCCATCAAGCCTAACGATGACGACACAGAGGAACTCTCAATGAAAGCACCAATGTCGGTGTCAAAACCGGCGGATCTGGGGTAGGGGGTCCCGAACTGTGCGTCTAAGGCGGATGGTAACAGGAGGCAGGGGACACGATGTTTTACCCAGGTTCGGGCCCTCTTGATGGAGGTAAAACCCTACGTCCTGCTTGATTATTCTTGATAATATGAGTAGTACAAGAGTTGATCTACCACGAGATCGGAGAGGCTAAACCCTAGAAGCTAGCCTATGGTATGATTGTATGTTGTCCTATGGACTAAAACCCTCCGGTTTATATAGACACCGGAAGGGGCTAGGGTTACACAAGGTCGATTACAAAGGAGGAGATATACATATCCGTATTGCCTAGCTTGCCTTCCACGCCAAGTAGAGTCCCATTCGGACACGGGACGAAGTCTTCAATCTCGTATCTTCATAGTCCAACAGTCCGGCCAAAGGATATAGCCCGGCTGTCCGGAGACCCCCTAATCCAGGACTCCCTCAGGTACGTTTGTAAGTTTCATCATATTTCAGACAAGCGCATCGCGAAGACATGTTTCCCCATATCGTGGCCTTTTTCTTGATAAAAACGTATAAAATGAAGCATAGATGAGACAATGTTTAGTGAGGAACTTGTGGAAGGCTTGGGCTATCCTCATACTCTTTGGCCTCCAATTCCCTCCCATTCCACCATTCATACACCATGGTCGCCAAAACACCCTCTCCACCAGCTGTCAAACCCCAACCTCCTCCATCTGTCACCCCACTGTTGGGGAACGCAGTATTTCAAAAAAAAAATCCTACGATCACGCAAGATCTATCTAGGAGATGCATAGCAACGAGAGGCGAGAGTGTGTCCACATACCCTCGTAGACCGAAAGCGGAAGCATTTAGTAACGCAGTTGATGTAGTCGAACGTCTTCGCGATCCAACCGATCCAAGCACCGAACGTACGACACCTCCGCGTTCAGCACACGTCCAGCTCGATGATGTCCCTCGATCTCTTGATCCAGTTGAGGACAAGGGAGAGTTCCGCCAGCACGACGGCGTGGTGATGGTGATGATGAAGTCACCGGCGCAGGGCTTTGCCTAAGCACTACGACGATATGACCGAGGTGTGTAACTGTGGAGGGGGCACCGCACACGGCTAAGAGAAGACTTGGTGTCCCTTTGGGGTGCTCCCCTTCCACGTATATAAAGAGGGGGAGAGGAGGCCGGCCCTAGAGGGGGCGCGCCAGAGGGGAGTCCTACTTGGACTCCCGGTCCAAGTAGGATCCCCCTCCTTTCTTTTCCGAAGAAGGGGGAAAGAGGAAAGAGAAGGAGGATAAGAAGGAAAGGGGGGGCGCCCCCCAACCCTAGTCCAATTCGGATTGGGCCTGGGGGTGCGCACGCCTCCACCTGGCCGCCGCCTCCTCTCTTCCACTAGGGCCCATGAAGGCCCATTAACCCCCTGGGGGGTTCTGGTAACCCCCCGGTACTCCGGAAAATGTCCGAACCTTTCCAAAACCATTCCGGTGTCCAAACATAACCTTCCAATATATCAATCTTTATGTCTCGACCATTTCGAGACTCCTCGTCATGTACGTGATCTCATTCGGGACTTCGAGCAAACTTTGGTTCATCAAAACACATAACTCATAATACAATTCATCATCGAACGTTAAGCGTGCGGAGCCTACGAGTTCGAGAACTATGTAGACATGACCGAGACAAATCTACGGTCAATAACCAATAGCGGAACCTGGATGCTCATATTGGATCCTACATATTCTATGAAGATCTTTATCGGTCAAACCGCATAACAACATACGTTGTTCCCTTTGTCATCGGTATGTTACTTGCCCGAGATTCGACCGTTGGTATCATCATACCTAGTTCAATCTCGTTACCGTCAAGTCTCTTTACTCGTTCCTTAATGCATCATCCCGTGGCTAACTCATTAGACACATTGCTTGCAAGGCTCATAGTGATGTGCATTACCGAGAGGGCCCAGAGATACCTCTCCGACACACGGAGTGACAAATCCTAATCTCGATCTATGCCAACTCAACAAACACTATCGGAGACACCTGTAGAGCATCTTTATAATCACCCAGTTACGTTGTGACGTTTGATAGCACACAAGGTGTTCCTCCGGTATTCGGGAGTTGCATAATCTCATAGTCAGAGGAACATGTATAAGTCATGAAGAAAGCAATATCAATAAAACTAAACGATCATTATGCTAAGCTAACGGATGTGTCTTGTCCATCACATCATTCTCTAATGATGTGGTCCCGTTCATCAAATGACAACACATGTCTATAGTTTAGGGCTGCATTTTCTCTTCAGCAGTCCAAACTCCAAAATATGGACTAGTGTACGTTTCCACGTCTTAGGTTTCTTAGAGCATCTCCAACACCGACCCTTAAATCGCTTGCATATGTCTGTACTGTGCGGTCCGGACGTGTTCTAGCGTCCAATGCGGGCCTGTATCGGTCCGCCAAGTGGTCCGGACACACTTTTTCCCATAAATTGGAAGCAAAGTTGGGGGAGGGGGGCTTTGCGAGAGTCCGGACAACAGCCATGTAGGACTCCGACACCCCGGCCCACTAAATCCTCCTCCCGGTCCCATTATTTTTTTCAATTCGCCCATCCCCCCCCCCCTACTTTGCATCCACACCCTCTTCCAACGATGTTTTTGTACCTCTCCGTCCGCCACATAGGCATTGCTGGATGTCTGCAACCAGTACCGACATGCCTGCTTGCCTTTTACGATGGTGTCATCCACCCAGGACCCGTCCTTAGCCAGGTACACTCTGTCCCCCTGTCGACGACGTCCATGGGACGCCACGCCAGACAGGTGTTCAGTCAAATGCCATTGAGCTTATTTTCAAATGTCATGTCGTTTTTTAGAGTACGAAGGATGGCGGGGTACTCGACCATGGAGGATGAGTTGTTGTCTGATGCTTAGTTGGCCGTATCCGCGGATTTAGTAGGCAGGAGCACAAGGGGTTCTTCTAGTCGCGCATGCATGATTGATTTCACGCGTGAAAGCACATTTCGCCCTACGACATGCGCATCATCCAACAACACAACGTGAGCTCGTTATCGTATCGATGGTACGCCATCCAGACCACCGTCATCAAATTTTGTGCACGTGGCAGCGGAGGAGATCGTAAGTTTTGCTTCTTCTTGATCAACTTATTGATTGAATCATTCATTCACTCAATGTTGCTCTACACATTGTGTAGCCCGTACGCGCTGCCGTGGTGTACTACGGAATAGAGGGACGACTATTTACGTATATACACTGTCGGATGAAGTTGAAGGGGCAGTATGTGTGGGACGACATGACCCGTTCATGAAAAACTTGTTGAACAACATGTTAATCTCGTTGAATTTGAACTATTGTTATACTAGACTTATTTGCATACTATGTATAGATGATTTATACTATTTTCTATCCAAACTCTGATGAATTCCTCGGGTTTGCATGAATTTCGTCTGTCTATTAAAATGCGGTTTAAAATGTATGCGGGTAACGTTGGATAGTCGACTCCTGCTTCCGTGTCTGTGGACTGGTCTCCCCTGTCCGTGGACGAATGTGGAAGCAAATTTACAGATCAGCATTGGAGATGCCCTTAATACATGTCTGAAGAGAGGTTTTTCTGCAAGCAGCAAAGAGGACAGATACTTCTCGGAAAGATACACATTTACTCTCTCTGTTCTGAGTTATAAGATGAACTGATGTTGTAGTGTTTTTCTGAATCGGATGTATATTGTAAGTCATATAGAAATATCCAAAACATTATAGTTTGAAATGGAGGTGATGGTTCATTTCATTCATGAGAACACAAGGCACATACATCTTTGACTTTGTCCCACTCCCATCCATAAGCCATTAAACAAAATGGGATAAGATCACGTAACTAGGGACAACATGAGCCCAACATCAGGCTTAAACATCACATCGTCACAACCACCATGGCTGACACTTGCAGCTACTAACATGATCAGGAAAGCTTTCTCACTCTCATACTCGAGGGACCCTTATTTTGCCCTACCATGGAGCAGCACAAACATTAACCAAAGCAAGGAGCCAAAAATCACACCCCCACTCGGACCATTCCAGAACTAAAACCTTCTGGAAAATTAGTGTTCCGCAACGAAAATAAATAAATAGTAAAACCATTCCTGCTCTACTAGTTAGGGCGGCGATATGGCAGACCGCGTCCTACACCTAGATAAAAAGCTGACGCGGGCTTTGCGCAACCTGTGCCGCGACCGCTCTCGCCATGCGGAGCTTCATATCCTTGAGGGCAGGGTCCTCGAGAAGGAGGACCTTGTCCTTGTCCCTCACCCCAACCATGTGGAGGTGGTCGGTGTCCTCCCTCTCCTTCCTCTTGAACAACAACCTCTGCTCCCTCGGCTCCAGCCCGGTCACCATGGACAGCATCACCTTCAGTTCCCCTGCAATTTGATAAACAAGCTTCCTCTTACATTGTGAAACCCAAAATATATCCTAGGCTTTGCACACACACACACAAAAAAAAAAACTGTATCCTAGATAAGGCATAAACCGTTTGCTTGCTCGGAAACAAAAATGCAGTAGGAAGGTTCGACCATGTGTACGGTTCTGTATGCCTCTCATGCGTGTTATCAGCCACCGGCAGATGCATACTAACTAAATGTGTATGCGTGTCAGTTGTATGCATTTTTTTTATTCTCTTCTGCATCAACATTGCGTAGTCCCGCAGGAGTAGTGTACTGTACTGTACTAGTCCTGACTTCTGAAGAAGACGGACTGGGCGGTGGCAAGTATCCTTTTTATTATCTAGAGCAGGACAACCTTGCATTCTGAGTTGTCAACTGTTGGTATTTTTAGAGTAGAATAAAAAAAGAGGGAAAGGTAACGTTATGACTTTCGCTTCAATCTCACACTACTTTTTATTTTATTTTACAGGGAAACAACATGACTCTGCAGCGTATTCATGAGCAACACATCTGGGAGTAAACGGTCCTTTATTTGTCGAATTACGTCGATCTACAGAGGCATTTTTGCAAGTGAAGATGTGAAGTAAAACTTGAGTGGTGCATGCTACTGTATTTGACATTTACTTCACACCAAACTGCTATTATGGGTGATGGGTTCTTCTCAACTGCATCGTGCAACATCTACCAAACAACAACACTCATTGATGCAGGAGAATGAGAAAAAAAGAGGCTGCGACGTTATTTGATTTGTTCTCTTACACTTAAGCTCATACTCTCCAAAATACGGAGCAGGACAAAAATGAAAGATATCTGAAACCTATCAGTTATAAGTTTCAAATACCCAAAAGTACTAAAAAAAACCTGTCAGTTATAGGAACTACTCGCGTAACCTCTAAACCCAAATACTAGAATACAAGAAAAATAAATCGAAAAGAGTTCTCTCAAGAAAACAGATTATGTATACTCACCAAAAGTGCGTGTGGCCCCAATGGAGACATCATGCCATGAGAATCCAGTGGACACCCTCACCATGATCACCTCCTCCGCACGCCCGCCGTCCCTCTTCTGCACCAGCATCCCTCCCGGTCTCACCTCCCACTCTATCTCCCCGCCGCCGCCGAGACCGCCGGCCACATTGCCATGGCCGCCGTCAGTACTCGCCTTCGACCAAGAG
The DNA here is from genome assembly GCF_056163025.1 of Triticum urartu. Lineage (NCBI taxonomy): Eukaryota > Viridiplantae > Streptophyta > Magnoliopsida > Poales > Poaceae > Triticum > Triticum urartu. Next base: position 376,189,921 of record NC_141878.1, on the reverse strand, counting down.
CTCCTCTTGAACAGCCTCTTGGAGTACCTCAGCTTGATCATGGTTGCCTTTGTTGGAAAATTAGGCAAGTTCATGATTAATTCCAGTAAATAATTCATGACTAGAAGAGATACTAGCATGCAACAATCTAGCAAACTAGAAGAACAGCAAGACATGCATAACAGCAGCAAACACGTAACAGTAGCTGTAGAAGCAGACATGAACAGAGGATGTTGGACGTACTGATCGTTAGCTATTATAGGTGCGACAGTGTTGATGACGATGTTGGCGACGATCTGCTGCTGTGAATACGACGATGAGTAGCACCGCCCGACTTGGACGGAAGACGACCCGTGATGACGAATTTGAGCAGTCGCGCACAGCGCTTCCCAAAAACCTAATTCGTCCTCTCCCGGTGCAGGATCGCAAAGACGAAAGGTTCCGGAGACCTGCTCTCCCACGCGCCGATGCACGCCGGCGTTTGGGATGGAGTAGACTATGATGGCGGCGCAAGTTGTGAGATGAGGCAAAACCCTAGGTGTTTTTCGGTGTGTCTCTGGCCGCAGCCGGTAGCTGTATATATATTAGGACCAGAGGCGGTATTGTGTCGCGACCACAATCCCAAACCGACTCGGTTTCTAATTCGTATACTTACCGGACAAGAAATCAAAAGAAACTTGTCTGCCAAGACATAAAAATAAAACGGCAAAAGGAAGCTGCGCTCCTGCAAGGAGACGGACCGGATTTCGGCGGACCATTCACGCGCATGTCGCATGTACGCGCCGCCTCGCCTCGCCTCGCCTCGCCACGGCCCGGCCCGGCCAGGCCAGGCCAGGCCAGGCGAGCGAGCCGCGCGCGTGTGGTTTTCCCTTTCTCTTCTCACACATCACTTAGAGTGGTAGAGAGAACCCACTATATAAAGAGGTCCAACTCTTCTTCAACTTCCAAGGTGGGACTAAACTTAGCACCACCACTTGCCATTTTACACATGGGCTTTGAGATTTCAGAAATTGCTATGGGCCTAGCCCATTAATTCTAACAATCCCCCACCAGATCTCAAATACCCATTTAGAGATTTGCCTTCTCTCACCACTTGTTTAATATACCAGTGTTTCAGCAGAGACTGTTAAGTTGAACTTCTGCCTAGAACTTTAACCTACATCCATTCACAACTTGACAATGGACTATGCCTTGAATTGCTAGTTTTGTGTGAACAGGTTTCACTCAAAGTCTTAACCAGTACCTGACCGCCAGTAGGCTACCCCGCGGTTTGGAGCTTATACGTCATACTCCCTGGTCTCTTCGTGAGTTTACTAGAGATCACCCAAATCTCATAGACTGCGACGTTTACAGTCAGAACTCATATAGGTGTGTTCTTTCAAGACTGCTCTGTAGGATAGCATCTTTGCTAATTATAGCCAATAGAACCACATTAAGGCATGTTGCCGACCTGCCTTACAGATCTGAGCCTTACAGCTCTGAGAGTTTTGCATCTTCACTTGGAGACGATCATAAGTTATTACTCTCCTCAGTTAACCAATAGCTTGTTCTTCCCAGATCCTAATTCACGGGATCTCCGATCACAAAGGTTGGGTTACTACTATGGTGTAACATCTATGGGTCTCATACCCATCTCCCTCGATGCAAACGTCTTTTCACGTGTCTTGATGACTTTGCATTATCTTTAGAATTGTTCACTTTAGCGATAACCGTTTGGTTATCACAATTCATAAGAATAGCCGGTACAGGTTTTTCAACAACCGGCAAGTCCATCAAGAGCTCACGCAGCCATTCTGCCTCAACAGTAGCTGTGTCCAAAGCAGTTAATTCTGCTTCCATAGTTGACCTCGTCAATATGGTTTGCTTGCAAGACCTCCATGACACTGCGCCACCACCATGAGTAAATACATACCCACTTGTTGCGTAAAGTACATCAACATCGGAGATCCAATTTGAATCACTATATCCTTCTAGCACAGCAGGATGCCCTGAATAAGTAATTCCGTAACTCATAGTACCTCTCAGATAGCGCAAGACCCTTTCTAGTGCATGCCAATGATCATCACCCGGGTTGGACATGAACCTACTCAGTTTGCTCACAGCAAAAGAGATATCTGGTCTTGTAGCGCTAGCTAAGTACATGAGTGAACCGACAATTTGAGAGTATCTTAATTGATCTCTCGTTTCTTTCTTGTTCTTTCTGAGTGTCACGCTGGGATCATAAGGTGTTGGAGAAGGCTTGCTATCCATAAAACCGAATCGGTTCAAGACCTTCTCAACATAGTGAGATTGCGTTAATGTAATCCCACTCTCATCCTTAATAAGTTTGATGTTTAGAATTACATCGGCTTCTCCCAGATCTTTCATGTCAAAACTTTTTGATAGAAAAGACTTGACCTCATTAATTGCATTAATGTTTGTACCAAAGATCAGTATGTCGTCCACATACAAACATAATATGACACTATTGCCCCCACCATGGCGATAGTAAACACACCTATCAGCCTCGTTAATGACAAATCCTGGAGAAGTCAAAGTTCTTTCAAACTTCTCATGCCATTGCTTAGGTGCCTGTTTCAGACCATACAAAGATTTTAACAACTTGCACACCTTTCTCTCTTCACCCTTTACCACAAACCCGTCAGGCTGATCCATATAGATCTCCTCCTCCAACTCTCCATTGAGAAAAGCTGTCTTTACATCCATTTGATGAATGATAAGACCATAAGAGGCAGCCAAGGAAAGTAACACTCGAATGGTGGTCATTCTAGCAACGGGTGAATAGGTGTCAAAGTAATCTTCGCCTTCTTTCTGAGTGTAGCCCTTGGCCACTAGCCGCGCCTTGTATTTATCAATAGTACCATCAGGCTTTAACTTCTTTTTGAACACCCACTTACAGCCCACAGGTTTACAACCATATGGTCTATCAGTTAGTTCCCAAGTTCCATTAGAAAGAATTGAGTCCATCTCATTATGAATAGCTTCTTTCCAATCATCTACATCCGGAGATGCATATGCTTCTGCAATCGTCTTGGGTGTGTCGTCCACAAGGTATACAATGAAATCATCACCAAAGGATTTTGCAATCCTTTGTCTCTTGTTCCTTCTAGGAACTTCATTGTTATCCTCCTCAAGGACTTCCTCATGTGATTGTTCGAAATATTCATCAGTTGTACTAGATTCAGGAATTATCTCAGAAGAAAATCTAGCAATGCTATGCATATCTTTCATAGGAAATATGTTCTCAAAAAATGTTGCATCACGAGATTCCATTATAGTATCAACATGCATATCAGGTACTTCAGATTTTACCACTAAAAACCTATAAGCAATGCTCCGTTGAGCATACCCTAGAAAGACACAATCCACTGTCTTTGGTCCAAGTTTGCATTTCTTAGGAATAGGAATATTGACCTTTGCCAAACATCCCCAAGTGCGCAAATAAGAAAGTGATGGTTTTATCCCAACCCACTCCTCATAAGGGGTTTTCTCTTTATTATTGTTGGGAACTCTATTCAGGACATGACATGAAGTCAATAGAGCCTCCCCCCACCATGCCTTAGATAAACCAGCAGTGTCTAACATGGCATTCACCAAGTCAGTCAAAGTGCGGTTTTTCCTCTCGGCCACTCCATTTGATTGAGGTGAATAGGGAGGCGTCCTCTCATGAATAATACCATGTTCCTCACAAAATTCATCAAAAACTTTTGGAAAATACTCTCCACCACGATCGGACCTAAGACGCTTGATCTTTCTCTCTAGTTGATTTTCAACTTCAGCTTTATAGATTTTAAAGTAGTCTAATGCTTCATCTTTAGTTTGCAACAAATAAACATAGCAAAATCTAGTCGCATCATCAATCAAAGTCATGAAATATCTCTTTCCACCTTTTGTCAACACACCATTCATCTCACAAAGATCAGAATGTATGAGTTCTAGAGGTGCCAAGTTTCTCTCCTCGGCAGCCTTATGAGGCTTTCGAGGTTGCTTAGATTGCACACAACTATGGCACTTAGAACCTTTGGCAACTGTGAAGTTCGGAATTAAACTCATGCTGGATAGCCGAGACATTAAACCAAAATTAATATGACATAAACGAGAGTGCCAAATACTTGCATCATCATTAACACTAGCACAAATTTGGTTTATTGACTTATTGCAAAAATCTGAAAGAGAAAAGCGGAACAAGCCTCCGCACTCATAGCCTTTTCCTATAAATTTTCCAAATCTTGACACGATTACTTTATTGGACTCTAAAACTACCTTAAATCCATCTCGACATAGAAGGGAGCCGCTAACTAGATTCTTGTTCATAGTAGGGACATGCTGCATGTTCCTTAGTTGCACGATCTTTCCCGAAGTAAACTTCAGATCCACCGTGCCAATGCCACGAACAGAAGCATGTGACCCATTCCCCATTAGGACGGAAGAATCCCTTGCGACCTGATATGAAGTAAACAGGGAGATGTCAGCACACACATGAACGTTAGCACCCGAATCAATCCACCACGAAGATGATTGAAATACTGAAAGCACAATAGGTAAATTACCATACCCATCAGTATTGCTAGCGGTCACCATGTTGACAGTCTTGGAGCTTGTTTTCCCTCTGCGGTCTGCACGTTCAGGGCATTCCTTGGAAAAGTGTCCAGGCTTCCCACAGGCGTAGCACTCTAGCTCAGCCTTGTTGAACTTCTTCTTCTTGAAGGTAGTAGTCTTGGTAGGCTTGTTGGAAACAGGTTTGTTCTTCCCTTTGTTCTTGTTCTGTGGGTACCTCTATACCATGTTAGCAGTAGGCTGAACCTCACCTCCTTTTTCAGTGGTATCTTTAGCCCGAGCTTTTTCTTCAACATCAAGAGATGCAATCAGATTTTCAACTGATATCTCCTGTCTCTTATGCTTCAGAGTTGTGGCGAAATTCCTCCATGAAGGAGGCAACTTTGCAATCATGCACCCAGCCACGAATTTGTCGGGTAGAACACACTTAAGGAGTTCAAGTTCCTTCACAATGCACTGTATCTCATGAGCTTGTTCAACCACAGAACGGTTATTCTCCATCTTGTAGTCATGAAAACTCTCCATGATGTACAGTTCACTGCCTGCATCTGTTGCACCAAATTTTGCATTCAGTGCATCCCACAAAATTTTTCCGTCGTTTATGTGCATGTACACATCACACAGACGGTCAGCAAGAACACTCAGAATGCATCCCACAAACATAGTATTGGCTTCCTGGAATTTTCTCCGATCTTCGTCGGTCATTCCCTCTGGAGCACCAACACTAGCGTGGAAAACTTTCAGAGCAGTAAGCCAGAGCGTGGTCTTCACCTGCCACCTCTTAAAGTGCACACCGGTAAACTTATCCGGCCTCAGTGCATCAGCAAATCCAGCCATAGTTAACTCAGGGAATTGCCTACAATTAGGTTTTTTGGATTGTTGGAAAATTAGGCAAGTTCATGATTAATTCCAGTAAATAATTCATGACTAGAAGAGATACTAGCATGCAACAATCTAGCAAACTAGAAGAACAGCAAGACATGCATAACAGCAGCAAACACGTAACAGTAGCTGTAGAAGCAGACATGAACAGAGGATGTTGGACATACTGATCGTTAGCTATTATAGGTGCGACAGTGTTGATGACGATGTTGGCGACGATCTGCTGCTGACGGCGATGAATACGACGATGAGTAGCACCGCCCGACTTGGACGGAAGACGACCCGTGATGACGAATTTGAGCAGTCGCGCACAGCGCTTCCCAAAAACCTAATTCGTCCTCTCCCGGTGCAGGATCGCAAAGACGAAAGGTTCCGGAGACCTGCTCTCCCACGCGCCAATGCACGCCGGCGTTTGGGATGGAGTAGACTACGATGGCGGCGCAAGTTGTGAGATGAGGCAAAACCCTAGGTGTTTTTCGGTGTGTCTCTGGCCGCAGCCGGTAGCTGTATATATATTAGGACCAGAGGCGGTATTGTGTCGCGACCACAATCCCAAACCGACTCGGTTTCTAATTCGTATACTTACTGGACAAGAAATCAAAAGAAACTTGTCTGCCAAGACATAAAAATAAAACGGCAAAAGGAAGTTGCGCTCCTGCAAGGAGACGGACCGGATTTCGGCGGACCATTCACGCGCATGTCGCATGTACGCGCCGCCTCGCCTCGCCACGGCCCGGCCCGGCCAGGCCAGGCCAGGCCAGGCGAGGCGAGGCGAGGCGAGCGAACGCGCGCGTGTGGTTTTCCCTTTCTCTTCTCACACATCACTTAGAGTGGTAGAGAGAACCCACTATATAAAGAGGTCCAACTCTTCTTCAACTTCCAAGGTGGGACTAAACTTAGCACCACCACTTGCCATTTTACACATGGGCTTTGAGATTTCAGAAATTGCTATGGGCCTAGCCCATTAATTCTAACAGCCTTAACTTTCTGTATCATGCAGCAATCGATTAAAGCTGCGTGTGGTCGTAGTGGTAGTCATGGTGCCAAGGCATGTGTGTGTATATATAGGACGAGGACGAGGAGCCAGGCTTGCAAAAGGGCGAGGGCGAGGGGGAGGCTTTGGAAGCGTGCGTCTACGCAAAGAGGCCGGCCAACGAGGAGGATGCAGGCAATCTTTGGGAAGTCCATAGTGGGACCCGATGAACAAGCAAAGGAGGACCCATGTTACAGTTCTTGCGATGTGTTCTGCATGGAAAGGGCTGCACATGGGAGGGTTGGCGCCAAAAATGACGAGCTTTTGATGACACGACCGGGGCAATGACATGATAATTGTGGTGGTCGGTTTAGCTTAGGTAGCTAGGCATAAGCCTTTCTTGATTACAGTATTGCCCATCATGCATGGCTGGCCACCACAAGTTGGATAGTTTAAGGGGCCGTGCTCGCTTGGTTGCTGTTGTTTGGAACGCAAGGAAAGATGGTGACGATGATGGCGAGCGGTGTACGTGCACAGTGTGCGTGTTTTGAGTAGCCCCAAAGGTATGTGTGATCTCAGTTTCTGGTGACGCTTTAGGGGTTGTTAAGGTGGTTTTAGCGAGGCCTTTGAACCGTTTTGGGATATACTTTCTCCATCACAAATTAGTTAACACTCAAACGGATGTATCTAGATGAGGAAGTCAAAGATTTTAGAGCACAGTTAAAAAATCAAAAGTGATGGGGACAACACTTCTGACATCCATGGTGGTGCTACTCGAGCACACGGTCTCGAGTTCCGGGGTGAAAACCTAGGGCTGACCCAAGTTGGTTATACCTGGCAATGGCGACGTTTTTACATCGTTACCTTGTCGAAGGCATTGTTCGGATATACTCAGACTGATTCTTCAGGGTGAAAACCTAGATTCTGACCTTGATTGGTTGAATCCGGTGACGGCGGCGAAGGCGTTGCTGTTGAAGAACCACGGAGTCCGTGTGGTGACATGAGATAGTTGGTGCGGATATGATCATTGTTATAGTTTGCCAATTGCTGATCTGATCGCTTTAATCTTTCTTTCTTTTTTTCCCTCGCCTACACATAGCTTTGATCATATATGATTTTGCTATTTGTTGGTGTGTGTTTTGTGCGCGTGTGTTGGTGTTGGCTGTGTGCATCTTAGTTATGCAGAGGCCGGATGCGTGCTCATTGTGTTTGTATCCACTTGATGCTTCATTTTGAGTTAATAAAATCCATCCTTTATCGAAAAAAGTTAAAAAATCAAAGAAGGATGAAACCCTCGCCTTCTGCATTATAAAGGTGAAGTACAAGATTCAAAGCCGACTTCATCTTGAAGGGAGACAGTAACACATGATACTTTCAATTGGTCGCCAATGGTCGGCATAGGAAGAAGTGCATTTTTAGTCTCCAACAAGATGAAGGGCGGATCAAAGGTCAGGAAGAGCTCAAGAGTTATATCACCAAATACTACAAATCTCTGTTCGGGGCATCGGAAGAATGGAATTTCACCCTTGATGAGACCAAAACAGATGATACTCCACAACTCACAACACAAAAGAACGATTTCCCCACGACACCTTTCTTGGAAGAGGAGGTGAGAGTCGCGGTGTTCCAAATGGAATATAACAAAGCTCCAGGTCCTGATGGCTTTTCCGCAGAATTCTATCAGAATTTCTAGGATGTCATCAAGACTGATCTTTTGGAATTGTTCAATTCTCTTCACGCCGACCAACTTGACCTATTTAGACTTAATTTTAGCGAGATTGTTTTGTTGCCAAAAATTAAGGAGGTTGCGCATATCCATTAATATAGACCCATATGTCTCCTTAATGTCATCTTCAAAGTGGCTACTAATAGGCTCAACACGGTTGCCGACCATGTCATCCGACCATCTCAAACAGCTTTCATGCAAGGAAGAAATATACTCGAATGGGTAGTAATCCTACATGAGACCGTTCACGAGATGCACTGGAAAACATGAGTGGAGTAGTTTTCAAGATTGACTTTGAAAAGGCCTATGACAAGGTCAAATGTTCATTTCTTCAACAGGCCCTGAGAATGAAAGGTTTCTCCGATAAATGGCAGAGTGGATCCAATTTTTTTTATTGGAGGTAGTGTGGCTGTCAAAGTCAATGATGACGTAGGCCATTACTTTCAAACAAACAAAAAGGACAATGTTAGGGCGACCCCATGTCTTCAATGTTATTTAACATTGTTGCTGACATGTTGGCTATTCTGATTGAATAGGCCAAGTAGGACAGTTAGATTGCAGGATTAATGACACACCTCATGGATGGTGGCCTCTCTGTTTTTCAATATGCTGATGATACGATTCTTTTATGTAACATGACCTGGATAAGGCTCGAAACCTGAAGCTTTTGCCTTTAGCATTTGAGAAATTGTCTGGTCTTAAAATTAACTTCCATAAAAATGAATTGTACTGCTTTGGAGAAGCCAGTGAGGTGGCGGCTGATTATTCTAACCTATTTGGTTGTGCGCAAGGCCAGTTCCCTATTAAATATTTGGGAATCCTAATTTATTTTCGGCGTCTCACTAACGCGGAGTGGAAACATGTAGAGGAGCGCTTAGAGAAACAGTTGATTAGTTGACAAGGCAAGTTACTCTCTTTTGGAGAACGACTGGTCTTGATAAATTCTGTCCTAACAAATATGGTTCTCTATATGCTTTCCTTTTTCCAACTCCCTAAAGAGGTCTTGCAAATGTTGGATTATTTTAGATCCAAATTCTTTTAGCAAGGAGATAGTGAACAGAAAAATGCAGGCTGGCCAAATGGAGTGTGGTTTGTAGGCCAAAACACCAAGGTGGTCTTGGTATTCATGACCTTCAAGTCAAGAATGGTGCCTTACTTAGTAAATGATTGTTCAAACTTCTTACAGAGGATGGCGTTTGGCAAATCCTGTTGCGTACGTAATAAGTGGCCAAAAAGTTGTTACGGGCCTATGGAAAACATGGTGACTCGCACTTTTTAGCTGGTCTAATGGCGGCAAAGAAACATATTTTCCCCTTTGGATCCTTCGCTATAAAAGACGAGTTGGAGGTTCATTTCTGGGAGGACAACTGGTTAGGCAATGCCAGCCTCTGGGAATAATATCCATCTTTGTACGGCATTGTTTATGATAAGAATGATACTCTTGTGCAGGTGCTCAATTCTTTCTTGCGGGATATTTCTTTTAGGCGGGATTTAATTGGCCGCCGTCTTATGTCATGGCAAAATCTCCTATCCCGAGTCATTTCGATTAACCTTACACAAGGGCGGGGATGTTTTTCGCTGGAACCTCACTACATCTGGATCCTTCATAGTCTACTCTATGTACCATGTGCTCATGCAGTCAGAGGTCCTAGTGGATAATAACGTGAAAGTCTGCAAGTCCAAGATTCCACTAAAATTTAATTTTTTTGTGGTATCTTCAAAGGGGAGTTGTGCTAATGAAAGACAACCTCGCCCGCCACAACTAGCAAGGAAGCAAGAAGTGTAGTTTTTGTACTCACGATGAGACAATCAAACACCTATTTTTTTTCAGTGGTTTGTGTGTTCTACATGGTGAATCATCCAAGTAGCATCCAATTTGTATCCGTCCACAAGTGTTGTCAATATTTTTGGTCATTGGTTGGACAGTATTCCAAATAGGTTCAGAATGCTAATAAGGGTGGGAGTGCGTATGGCTTATTATGATCGCTGTGACTATGGAAAAATGATTTTTTTCAATGGCAAAAGCTCTGCTCCTTTGCAGGTAATTTTCTGTTGTACACACTGCTTCGTACATAGTTTATGCTACACTGAACGGAGTACCAACTGTTATTCAAGATGGTGTGTATGCGGTCGGAGCGGGTGGTCGGGGAGGTTTTCACCCAACATGGGTGGTAGCATAATCTCCGGACGGTCCACCACCTTCTTAGACATAGGCATAATGTTGGTCTTTTACGACTTTATTTTTGCCAATATGTTGGTTTTTTTCTTTCTTGTGTGAGACTTTCCGCCATTGGTTGTGTGCATTCTAGTTATGTAGAGGACGGGTGTTACTCATTATGCTTTGTACCCGCTTGATGCTGCATTTTGAGTTAATAAAAGCGCCCTTTATCAAAGAACAAACATAACACCTATGACAAAACCATTACAAGAAATGAATTTAACACCTATGACTAAGTCAGACTTTTTCTACAACACACCTCAAAAGGGATAAACACCCTCGAGTCACCGTTGTTCCGTTCTGCAGGATACGACCAGGACAAGGATTTTCATGCTGGTTGCCAAGATCAACCATTGAAGGCCAACATACCAGTAAAGATACAACACCTTCAATAGGGTAATAGCGTAAGTTTGTCTGTTGGGCCCGACCAGCGGTTTCTGAACCCCCCCTCCCCCACACACATAGAGGAAGATATAAAGCAGTGTTCCAATCAACATCATAAAGAAGGGTCTTCTGGAAGTAACATTAGCTACTACTCCATGCAAAGCCCAAGTGGGCTAAAGGATTGGTGGAATGTAATCCCACCATAGACCATCACCAAGCCCATTGGAAGGTTAGCAGATGAGGGCATGGTTATCTTGGATACGACCAAAAATATTACATATGTGTATATTAATTCATGAGGTGATTTCTAATAAAAATATGCAATAATTATTGTGTTCATCCAGAACAAAAGTACTTCATCTATTTTTATTTCATGCCTAATTACAGAATTATTGGACACTTGTACAAACCACATCTGAAGACAAAAGGAAAATGAAATGATTAGGTGTTTTCTGAAAAGTCCTCCCACACACTTTTCGCTCAAGAGAAGTTACAGGACAAATCCCCCACATTCTGGACTCAAACTCGGACTAACAGACATACCGACTTCAAACGCTTGGAACTTTTGCATCCGGGCTCAGAATTGGGTGAATACTTTTTGTTGGAAAGCTTATCTCGTGTATGTTCCAACACAATTTCATTCACCTTTAAATTCTTCCGGGTGTGGAGCTAAAGAAAAAAATGATGTGACGCCGCTGCAAAATCCAAGACAAAATTCAAGTCAACAATTATTCTGTCACCTCCACTTGGGCCCATGGGCCTTGTACGAGACAGGGTTAGGTTTTGGTTGCCTTGGGATGTGCTTCCACCCCCTTGGTCATCATCCCTTAGTCCTATATAAGTTGATCAATCTAGTAGCATTTTCTTTGGGTTTTTGCTTAGTTAAAAGTTAGCCATTGCAACTTTGTGTACTTCGTTTGTGTTCAACGACCAAGCAAAGACAGCTTTTCCAACCCCACTTTAATCAATACTTCATCTATATTCGCAATATTCAGATTGCTTTTTATCATATTGTTTCTCATTCTTCAATTGCTTAAAGAAATGGACCTTCATGGTCATGCTCCCAGCATCGTCAATAACCTCTAGGAGATTGGTTTAGCGATTGCTAAGGTGCAACGTCATTGCACATTTGTACTCTAGTCGTGAAAGTTGACCCCCACCAAATCGATAGTTATCATCTCATTGAAAGATCGGAACATCATTGCCCTATCACCGGTCATGTCGCGATGCGGATCTGATTGCCACCATTCCACACTGGCATGCCTCAATCTGCACCATCCACCATGCCCTCGTGGTAGTTGCCACAATCATCCTCCATATGAACAAAGGTAGATGCCATACTGTTTGATGTAGACGGGAGACCTCTAACGCATCCCATCCTCATCAGCACTAGGTGATTGCTTCGGAAGCCACATGTTCGCCCACACCCACCAAACGTGGCCACGCTGCCACCCGACGTCAGATTTGCCACACACAAGACCACTATTGTCACCACCACAACATCTCGACTCGTCTGAGCTGCTGCTCGCAACCAACGTGTGCGTCGTTGTTGAACTCAAGAACATTGGATCCCATCGCAATGCACTACCCAGCAGGAGCTTCGTTGTGATGATCGCCACGGACCCGACCCAACTGCAAGCCCATGGGGGCTCGGGTCTGGCCCAATAGCTCCTCCACACTGCTAGCAGGCACTCGACGCGTCAACAATATGCCTCTGCTCATAGCAGGGGCTCAGTTTCAGAACGACTTGGCACTTCCTAGGGAGAATCTCATGGAGTTATATGGCCGGAGGACCCTGTCCTTGTTGGCAGCATCACTAGGCTTGCCTTTTCGAAAGAAACACTATAGTGGATTGTTCTTCTTCCCTGGAGTGTTCCTGCACATCATTGAGGACCTCACTACCACTGCCGACAAAAGGGTGAAGGAGAGGGGTGAGGAGAGAGGCGGGGAGGGACATGCGGCAAAGCCCCAGAGTCGCCAAGAGCATCACGGGGGAGTGCTGAGAAAGGGGAGAATGGTCTCTCTGTATATTTTGGATCGGGCGATTTCTTCTCACAATGGGAAAGATACTTGGGCTTGGGGAGTCAGTCAGCATCAACCCATTACAATGCACATGCCTTTGCAAGGGTGTCACCCTTGTGCTTATAGGAAAAATTCAACCTATTAACCAAGACTGCTTTTATTCAAAGTTACAAGCATGTTAACCTATGATGCAAATGTTTAATGGGAGAAATAAAAACTGAGCTACATATGTTCCTTTTTATTCTTTGAACAAATAAATTCTAGATATCTTAACTTACTAAAAATCCTTACGTCTAAATGGTGCTAGTTGAAATAATGTTGCTGTGTAAATGCTCCTTGTTCTTGTACAAACAAGTATTAAAATGGGTCGGACCATGCTGCCCTATGGGATGTGAGACCACTCCATATTGGACCATTAGGTCAGCTCCATGTCCCTGGAGAGAACAGAGGCGCAGACAAGGACCATGTCCAAGATGGAGCAGGCCGACCCATTCCCACCTTGAATTTCTTCATCCCCCACTCCCCTTGGCTCTTCTCATATGAAGGACGGCATGAATTGATTTAGTTTAGAGACAAGCTTAGCTCATCTAAGTGTGAGAGTGAATGCACAACTCTAGCACCAGGTTCAAATCCTCACGGATTCAAATTTTAATTTTTATTGTTAACTATTTCCTAAGAAATGGTTTAACATATTACAGGAAGAAAATCATCATGTTTTGTGGTAAAAAAATGAGTCATGAAATCCTAGTGGTTGAAGTGTTGTTTTCATTGTCCTCTATGTTTCAAATGATTCTCCTTAACCGCTAGCGGCTCACCCAGCGACGGAAGCGAAGGAAGCATGGATGAACTCTTGGAGCCAGGGTGAGTCATGAAATCCTAGCCATTGAAGCATCATCTTCATTGTTCTTTAAATTTCAGGTGATTCTTCTCACTCTAGCAGCTCATCCAGCGGCAGGAGGCGAGAGAAACCTGGATCAGTTCTTGGAGCCTAGATTATATTTCACCCATGTTAGGATCTATCACTGCCCGGGTGTGGCCATTGCAGCCGATGCCTACACCAGGGAGTCAATGGTGTTTTGATCCATTAGATCGACAACTTTGAATCCAATGTATTGTTGTTCCCTTTTTTAGCCTCGGTTGGTAATGGTGGTGCCAAGTGATACGTCTCCGTCGTATCTATAATTTTTGATTGTTCCATGCCAATATTCTACAACTTTCATATACTTTTGGCAACTTTTTATACTATTTTTGGGACTAACATATTGATCCAGTGCCCAGTGCCAGTTCCTGTTTGTTGCATGTTTTTTGTTTCGCAGAATATCCATATCAAACGGAGTCCAAATGGGATAAAAACTGACGGAGATTTTTTTGGAATATATATGATTTTTGGGAGGAAAATTCCACGCGAGATGTTGCCCGAGGTGGCCACGCCTGCCCCCCTGGGCACGCCCCTGACCCTCGTGGGCCACCCATAAGGCGGTCGATGCCCTTCTTTCGCCGCAAGAAAGCTAATATCCAGATAGAGATCGTGTTAAAATTTTGAGCCCAATCGGAGTTACGGATCTCCGGGAATATAAGAAACGGTGAAAGGAGAGAATCCGAGAACGCAGAAACAGAGAGAGACAGAGAGACAAATCCAATCTCGGAGGGGCTCCCCTCCCGTGCCATGGAGGCCATGGACCAAAGGGGAAACCATTCTCCCATCTAGGGAGGAGGTCAAGGAAGAAGAAGAAGAAGGAGGGGGTCTCTCTCCCCCTCGCTTCCGGTGGCACCGGAGTGCCATCGGGGGCCATCATCATCACCGCGATCTACACCAACACCTCCGCCATCTTCACCAACATCTCCATCACCTTCCCCCCCTCTATCTACAGCAGTCCACTCTCCCTCAACCCGCTGTACCCTCTACTTGAACATGGTGCTTTATGCTTCATATTATTATCCAATGATTTGTTGACATCCTATGATGTCTGAGTAGATTTTTGTTGTCCTATTGGTGGTTGATGAATTGCTATGATTGATTTAATTTGCTTGTGGTTATGTTGTTGTCCTTTGGTGCCCATCATATGATTGCGCGCGTGGATCACACCATAGGGTTAGTTGTATGTTGATAGGACTATGTATTGGAGGGCAAGAGTGACAGAAGCTTCAACCTAGCATAGAAATTGATGCATACGGGATTGAAGGGGGACCAATATACCTTATTGCTATGGTTGGGTTTTACCTTAATGAACATTAGTAGTTGCGGATGCTTGCTAATAGTTCCAATCATAAGTGCATAGAATTCCAAGTCAGGGATGACATGCTAGCAGTGGCCTCTCCCACATAATACTTGCTATCGGTCTAGTAAAGTAGTCAATTGCTTAGGTGCAATTTCGCAACTCCTACCACCACTTTTCCACACTCGCTATATTTACTTTATTGTTTCTTTATCTAAACAGCCCCTACTTTTTATTTACGTACTCTTTATTATCTAGCAAACCTATCCAACAACACCTACAAAGTACTTCTAGTTTCATACTTGTTCTAGGTAAAGCATGCGTAGAGTTGTATCGGTGGTCGATAGAACTTGAGGGAATATTTGTTCTACCTTTAGCTCCTCGTTGGGTTCAACACTCTTACTTATCGAAAACTGTTGCGATCCCCTATACTTGTGGGTTATCAAGACCTTATTTGGCACCGTTGCTGGGGAGCAATAGCATGGGGTGAATATTCTCGTGTGTGCTTGATTGCTTTATCACTAAGTAATGTTTATTTGCTGTTCTTAGTTGTTCTCTATCTTTAGTTATGGATATGGAACACGAAATACCAAAAAAAATAGGTGTACTTGCTACTCATGGAGACGGGGAACCTCCTAAAACCCTCGATGTTGGTTATGTGAAAAATATTATGTACTACTTTAATAATCCTGAGAAAACCCCATTCAATTATGTAATGGGAGTAACGTTGGATCAACATGAATACTTTAGGGATTACCGCTTGACACAAAAAGGGAAACTATTATGGGATCAAATTCATATATTGAATTGGTATGCTAGGCAACTATGCTTGATATATGATTATACTTGTTGCTCTAAGGTGAAGGCTCCACACCTTCCCTTTTCATGTGAATTTAATGATAATGAAACCTTAGCTTCTTATGCTAATGGTATATATGATTACTATGATGTGGAACAAATAGAAGAATTTGTTGCTTTTAAGGGTGCTTATGAAATTGAATCTTTGTTTGAAAAGCATGAAGCTTATGATGATGATGTTTATAGGCCTGAAAATTTAGCTATCTTAAAATATTGCTATGATAATTATGAATATAATTCCTATATTAATGCGCTTATTGAGAAAGTCTCCGCTGTCCAAGAAGAGACTAATATTTTGCAGGAGTCTATGGAAGAAGAAATTGATGAAACTGTGAGCTCATTGGATGAAAAAGATGAGGAGGAGAGGGAAGAACAAAAGGAGGAAGAGCGGATTAGCTACCTGTGCCTACCTTCAAATGAGAGTAACTCTTCAACTCATACATTGTTTAATTTCCCTTCGTGCTTACCGAAGGATGATTACTATGATGATTGTTATGATCCTGTTGATTCTTTTGAAATATCCCTTTTTGATGATGCTTGCTATGCTTGTGGCCAAGATGCCAATATGAATTATGCTTATGGATATGAACTTGCTATAGTTCCCTATGTTAAACATGAAATTGTTGCTATTGCACCCACACATGATAGTCCTATTATCTTTTTGAATTCTCCCGACTACACTATATCGGAGAAGTTTGCCCTTATTAAGGATTATATTGATGGTTGCCTTTTACCGTTGCACATGATGATTTTGATGAATATAATATGCATGTGCTTGCTTGCAATTATTATGAGAGGGTAACTATATCTCCACCTCTCTATGTTTCCAATATGATAAAATTGTAAGAAACTGCTTATGCTATGCATTGGCCTTTACTTTGTGTGCATGAATTGTTCTTTTATGACATGCCGATGCATAGGAAGAGAGTTAGACTTCGTTTTTACATGATATATGTTACTTTGTGCTCACTACTAAATTACAAATCACTGTTAATTAAAATTGGCTTTGATATACCTTGGGATCCGGGTGGATTCACTACTTGAGCACTATATGCCTAGCTTAATGGCTTTAAAGAAAGCGCTGCCAGGGAGACAACCCGGAAGTTTTAGAGAGTCATTTATTTCTTTTGAGTGCTTTTATATTGTTTAAAAACAACAAAAATAAAGAGGCGAACCCAAAACTTTTTCAAAAAGGAAAGTGAAAGTGAGAAAGACAAGCATTGTTGAAGTGGGAGAGCTCCTTGAACTTTGTTCATGCTCATGGCAACTTTGTGAATCTTGATTACAGAAACTTTTCAACAAAAATAATTATTCACCTGTACAATTCCATTGTATTATAAAAATAATGTGCCAAGGTTTGCCTTTAGAATGTTTACATTTGCTTGATGGTTTGTACGGTGCAGGATAGAAACTTTGGCCGTAGTGCACGATTTTACATTTTTAGCTGGAACATCAAATGGTTCTGATTCTTTTTGCACTGTATTCCTATACAAATTTTTTATTTTTCCTAATTGTGGTAGAATTTTTCAAGTATCAGAAGTATGGTGAATGTTCAGATTATTACAGACTGTTCTGTTTTAGACAGATTCTGTTTTTGATGCATAGTTTGTTTGTTTTGATGAAACTATCGATTCATATCAGTGGATTTAGCCATGAAAAATTTATATTACATTAGACACAATGCAAAAACAAAATATGAATTGGTTTGCAACAGTACTTAGAGTCGTGATTTGCTTTATTATACTAACGGATCTTACCGAGTTTTCTGTTAAAGTTTTGTGTGGATGACGTGTTCGATGATCGAGAAGGTCTCGATGTGAGAAGAAGGAAGAGAGGCAAGAGCTCAATCTTGGGGATGCCCGAGGCACCCCAAGTAAATATTCAAGGAGACTCAAGCGTCTAAGCTTGGGGATGCCCCGGAAGGCATCCCCTCTTTTTTCAACAAGTATCGGTATGTTTTCGGATTCGTTTCGTTCATGCGATATGTGCAATCTTGGAGCATCTTTTGCATTTAGTTTTCATTTTTCTTTTATGCACCATGCTGGTATGAGATAGTCCTTGGTTTATTTATAGAATTCTCTATGCACTTCACTTATATCTTTTGAGTATGGCTTTATAGAATGCTTCATGTGCTTCACTTATATCATTTGAAGTTTGAATTGCCTGTTTCTCTTTACATAGAAAACCGCCATTTGTAGAATGCTCTTTTGCTTCACTTAGATTTGTTAGAGCATGGGCATACCTTTTGTAGAAATAATTAAACTCTCTTGCTTCACTTATATCTATTTAGAGAGATGACAGGAATTGGTCATTCACATGGTTAGTCATAAAATCCTACATAAAACTTGTAGATTACTGAATATGATATGTTTTATTCCTTGCAATAGTTTTGCGATATAAAGATGGTGATATTAGAGTCATGCTAGTGGGTAGTTGTGGATTAGTAGAAATACTTGTGTTGAGGTTTGTGATTCCCGTAGCATGCACGTATGGCGAACCGTTATGTAACGAAGTCGGAGCATGATTTATTTATTGATTGTCTTCCTTATGAGTGGCGGTCGGGGACGAGTGATGGTCTTTTCCTACCAATCTATCCCCCTAGGAGCATGAGCGTAGTACTTTGTTTCGATGACTAATAGATTTTTGCAATAAGTATGTGAGTTCTTTATGACTAATGTTGAGTCCATGGATTATACGCACTCTCACCCTTACACCGTTGCTATTGCACCTACACATGATAGTCCTATTATCTTTTTGAATTCTCCCGACTACACTATATCGGAGAAGTTTCCCCTTATTAATGATTATATTGATGGGTTGCCTTTTACCATTGCACATGATGATTTTGATGAATATAATATGCATGTGCTTGCTTGCAATTATTATGAGAGGGGAACTATATCTCCACCTCTCTATGTTTCCAATATGATAAAATTGCAAGAAACTGCTTATGCTATTCATTGGTCTTCACCAAGCAACTAGTTATATCCCCACCTTCCTTTACTTTTCAGTTTATCTTCATGAAGTCATTGCTTGCCTGTCTAATCTGACTAACTTCACTGTGTGAAGACTATTACCTGTTTGGCTTCATACTGTCTTCCATTCTGATCCTTTTTACCTAGCTGTTGATAGTCTTCATACTTTCACTTTATTGCTTACCTGACTATCTTGTCTAGTGTAGTCTATCTTCCGCTGCATATCAATAGGTTCATTTCATCTATTTGTCTTCAAAGACCTTGTGTTTTGAAGACTTTCATAAAAATCGCCTATTCACCCCCCTCGATAACTAGCACTTTCAATTGGTATCAGAGCAAGGTGCTCCCCGATATGTCCATTTTGCGTCATGCTTTTATATCGATATTTATTGCATTATGGGCTGTTATTACACATTATGTCACAATACTTATGCCTATTCTCTCTTATTTTACAAGGTTTACATAAAGAGGGAGAATGCCGGCAGCTGGGATTCTGGGCTGGAAAAGGAGCAAATATTAGAGACCTATTCTGCACAGCTCCAAAAGTCCTGAAACTTCACGGATGATGTTTTCCAAATATATAAAAAATACTCAGTGGAAGAAACTCACCAGGGGGCCACACCCTGCCCACGAGGGTGGGGGGCGCGCCCTACCCCCCAGGGCGTCCCCCTACCTCGTGGGCCCCCTGGTGGCCCTCCGGTGTCCATCTTCTGCTATATGGAGTCTCTCGATGGGAAAAAAATAATAAGCCATCTTCTCGGACGAAACTCCGCCGCCACGAGGCGGAACCTTGGCGGAACCAATCTAGGGCTCTGGCGGAGCTGTTCTGTCGGGGAAACTTCCCTCCCGGAGGGGGAAATCATTGCCATCGTCATCACCAACACTCCTCTCATCGGGAGAGGGCAATCTCCACAACCATCTTCATCAGCACCATCTCATCTCAGAACCCTAGTTCATCTCTTGTATCCAATTCTTGTCTCCAAGTCCGGGATTGGTGCTAGTAGGTTGCTAGTAGTGTTAATTACTCCTTGTAGTTGATGATAGTTGGTTTAATTGGTGGAAGATCATATGTTCAGATCCTATATGCATATTAATACCCCTCTGATTATGAACATGTTTATGCTTTGTGAGTAGTTACTTTTGTTCCTGAGGACATGAGAGAAGTCTTGCTATTAGTAGTCATGTGAATTTGGTATTCGTTCGATATTTTGATGAGATGTATGCTGTCTCTCCTCTAGTGGTGTTATGTGAACGTCGACTACATGACACTTCACCATTGTTTGGGCCTAGCGGAAGGCATTGGGGAGTAATAAGTGTTGGGAACGTAGCAATAATTCAAAATTTTCCTACGTGTCACCAAGATCAATCTAGGAGATACTAGCAACGAGAGAGAGGGAGTGCATCTTCATACCCTTGAAGATCGCTAAGCGGAAGCGTTCAAGAGAACGGGGTTGATGGAGTCGTACTCGTCGTGATCCAAATCACCGATGATCCTAGCGCCGAACGGACGGCACCCCCGCGTTCAACACACGTACGGAACAGAGAGACGTCTCCTCCTTCTTGATCCAGCAAGGGGAGAGGAGAGGTTGATGGAGATCCAGCAGCACGACGACGTAGTGGTGGAAGCAGCAGGATCTTGGCAGGGCTTCGCCAAGCACCAACGAGAGGGAGAGGTGTCACGGAGGGAGAGGGAGGCGCCAGGGACTTAGGTGCGGCTGCCCTCCCTCCCCCCTACTATATATAGGACCCCTAGGGGGGGCACCGGCCCTAGGAGATCCAATCTCCAAGGGGGCCGGCGGCCAAGGGGGGGACTTGCCCCCCAAGTCAGGTGGGGCGCCCCCACCCCTAGGGTTTCCAACCCTAGGCGCAGGGGTAGGCCCATGGGGGGCGCACCAGCCCACTAGGGGCTGATTCCCCTCCCACTTCAGCCCATGGGGCCCTCCGGGATAGGTGGCCCCACCCGGTGGACCCCCGGGACCCTTCCGGTGGTGCCGGTACAATACCGATTACCCCCGGAACTTTCCCGATGGCCGAAACTGGACTTCCTATATATAAATCTTCACCTCCGGACCATTCCGGAACTCCTCGTGACGTCCAGGATCTCATCCGAGACTCCGAACAACTTTCGGGTTACCGCATACTAATATCTCTACAACCCTAGCGTCACTGAACCTTAAGTGTGTAGACCCTACGGGTTCGGGAGACACGCAGACATGACCGAGATGACTCTCCGGTCAATAACCAACAGCGGGATCCGGAAACCCATGTTGGCTCCCACATGTTCCATGATGATCTCATCGGATGAACCATGATGTCGAGGATTTAATCAATCCCGTATACAATTCCCTTTGTTTATCGGTATGATACTTGCCCGAGATTTGATCGTCGGTATCCTGATACCTCATTCAATCTCGTTACCGGAAAGTCTCTTTACTCGTTCTGTAATACATCATCCCATGATCAACTCCTTGGTCACATTGTGCACATTATGATGATGTCCTACCGAGTGGGGCCAGAGATACCTCTCCGTTACACGGAGTGACAAATCCCAGTCTCGATTCGTGCCAACCCAATAGACACTTTCGGAGATACTTGCAGTGCACCTTTATAGCCACCCAGTTACGTTGTGACGTTTGGTACACCCAAAGCATTCCTACGGTATCCGGGAGTTGCACAATCTCATGGTCTAAGGAAATGATACTTGACATTAGAAAAGCTTTAGCATACGAACTACACGTTCTTGTGCTAGGCTTAGGATTGGGTCTTGTCCATCACATCATTCTCCTAATGATGTGATCCCTTCATCAACGACATCCAATGTCCATGGTCAGGAAATGTAACCATCTATTGATCAACGAGCTAGTCAACTAGAGGCTTACTAACATGGTGTTGTGTATGTATCCACACATGTATCTGAGTTTCCTATCAATACAATTCTAGCATGGATAATAAACGATTATTATGAACAAGGAAATATAATAATAACTAATTTATTATTGCCTCTAGGGCATATTTCCAATAGTCTCCCACTTGCACTAGAGTCAATAATCCAGTTCACATCGCTATGTGATTAACACTCCAGGTCACATCCCCATGTGACTAACACCCAAAGAGTTTACTAGAGTCAATAATCTAGTTCACATTACCATGTGATTAACACTCAATGAGTTCTGGGTTTGATCATGTTATGCTTGTGAGAGATGTTATAGTCAACGGGTCTGAACCTTTCAGATCCGTGTGTGCTTTACAAATCTCTATGTCATCTTGTAGATGCAGCTACCAAGCTCTTTTTAGAGCTATTCCAAATAACTGTTCTACTATACGAATCCGGTTTACTACTCAGAATCATCCAGATTAGTGTCAAAGATTGCATTGGCGTAACCCTTTACGACGAACTCTTTTACCACCTCCATAATCGAGAAAATTCCTTAGTCCACTAGTTACTAAGGATAACCTTGACCGTTGTCCTGTGATCCATTCCTAGATCACACTTGTACCCCTTGACTGACTCAAGGCTTAGCACGCTTCAGGTGCGGTACACAACATTGCATACTTTAGAGCCTACGTCTAAAGCATAGGGGACGACCTTCGTCCTTTCTCTCTATTCTGCCGTGGTCAGGTCTTGAGTTTTACTCAATATTCATACCTTATAACACAACCAAGAACTCCTTCTTTGCCAATCTATTTTGAACTCCTTCAAAATTTTGTCATGGTATGTGTTCGTTTGAAAGTATTAAGCGATTTTGATCTATCCTTATAGATCTTGATGCTCAATGTTCAAGTAGCTTAATCCAGGTTTTCCATTAAAAACACTTTTCAAATAACCCTGTATGCTTTCCAGAAATTCTACATCATTTCTGATCAACAATATGTTAACAACATATACTCATCAAAAATTCTATAGTGCTCCCACTCACTTCTTTGGAAATACAAGTTTCTCATAAACTTTGTATATACCCAAAATATTTGATCATCTCATCAAAGCGTACATTCCAACTCCGAGATGCTTACTCCAATCCTTAGAAGGATTGCTGGAGCTTTGCATACTTCTTAGCATCTTTCAGGATTGACAAAACCTTATGGTTGTATCACATACAACCTTTCCTCAATAAAAACGTCGAGGAAACAATGTTTTGACATCCTATATGCAAGATTTCATAAATAATGCAGTAACTGCTAACATAATTCCAACAGACTCTTAGCATCGCTACGAGTGAGAAAGTTTCATCGTAGTCAACTCCTTTGAACTTGTCGGAAAACATCTTAACGACAAGTCGAGCTTTCTTAATGGTGACACTTACCATCATTGTCCGTCTTCCTTTTAAAATCCATCTGCACCCAACAGCCTTACGACCATCAAGTAGTTCTTCCAAAGTCTATACTTTGTTTTATACATGGATCCTTTCTCGGATTTTATGGCCTCGAGCCATTCGTCGGAACCCGGGCCCACCATCGCTTCTCCATAGCTCGTAGGTTCATTGTTGTCTAGCAACATGACTTCCAAGACAGAATTACGTACCACTCTGAAGTAGTACACATCCTTGTCGACCTATGAGGTTTGGTAGTGACTTGATCCGAAGTTTCATGATCATTATCATAAGCTTCCACTTCAATTGGTGTAGGTGCCACAGGAACAACTTCATGTGCCCTACTACACACTAGTTGAAGTGATGGTTCAATAACCTCATCAAGTCTCCACCATCCTCCCACTCAATTCTTTCGAGAGAAACTTTTCCTCGAGAAAGGACCCGTTTCTAGAAACAATCACTTTTGCTTCCGGATCTGAAATAGGAGGTATACCCAACTATTTTTGGGTATTCTATGAAGATGCATTTATCCGCTTTGGGTTCGAGCTTATCAGCCTGAAACTTTTTCACATAAGCGTCGCAGCCCCAAACTTTTAAGAAACGACAGCTCAGGTTTCTCTAAACCATAGTTCATACGGTGTCATCTCAACGGAATTGTGTGGTGCCCTATTTAAAGTGAATGCGGTTGTCTCTAATGCCTAACCCATAAACGATAGTGGTAATTCGATAAGAGACATCATGGTATGCACCATATCTAATAGGGTGCAGTTATGATGTTCGGACACACCATCACACTATGGTGTTCCAGGCGGTATTAGTTGTGAAATAATTTCCACAATGTCTTAATTGTGTGCCAAACTCGTAACTCAGATATTCATCTCTATGATCATATCATAGACATTTTATCATCTTGTCACGACGATCTTCAACTTCACTCTGAAATTACTTGAACCTTTCAATAATTCGGACTTGTGTTTCATCAAGTAAATATACTCAGCATCTACTCAAATCATCTGTGAAGTAAGAACATAACGATATCCACTGCGTGCCTCAGTACTCATTGGACTGCACACATCAAAATGTATTACTTCCAACAAGTTGCTTTCTTGTTCCATCTAATTGAAAATGAGGTCTTTCGGTCATCTTCCCATGTGGTATGATTTGCATGTCTCAAGTGATTCAAAATCAAGTGAGTCCAAACGATCCATCTGTATGGAGTTTCTTCATGCATATCTACCAATAGACATGGTTCGCATGTATCAATCTTTTCAAAAACGAGTGAGTCCAAAGATCCATCAACATGGAGCTTCTTCATGTGTTTTACACCAACATGACTCAAATGGCAGTGCCACAAGTACGTGGTACTATCATTACTATCTTATATCTTTTGGCATGAACATGTGTATCACCACGATCGAGATTCAATAAACCATTCATTTTAGGTGCAAGACCATTGAAGGTATTATTCAAATAAACAGAGTAACCATCATTCTCCTTAAATGAATAACCGTGTGGCGATAAACACAATCCAATCATGTCTATGCTCCATGCAAACACCATATAACAATTATTTCGGCTTAACACCAATCCTGATGGTAGAGGGAGCGTGCGATGTTTGATCACATCAACCATGGAAACACTTCCAACATATCGTCATCTCACCTTTAGCTAGTCTCCGTAGCCTTTTATTTCGAGTTACTAACACTTAGCAACCGAACCGGTATTTATTACCCTGGTGCTACTAGGAGTACTAGTAAAGTACACAATAATATAATGTATATTCAAAATACTTCTGTCGACCTTGCCAGCCTTCTCATTTACCAAGTATCTAGGGTAGTTCTGCTTCAGTGACCATTCCCCTCATTATAGAAGCACTTAGTCTCAGGTTTGGTTCAACCTTGGGTTTCTTCACTAGAGCAGCAACTGATTTGCCGTCTCATGGAGTATCCCTTCTTTCCCTTGCCCTTCTTGAAACTAGTGGTTTAACTAACCATCAACAATTGATGCTCCTACTTGATTTATACTTTCATGGTGTCAAACATCGCGAATTGCTCAAGGATCATCATGTCTATCCCTGATATGTTATAGTTCATCACTAAGCTCTAATAGCTTGGTTGTAGTGACTATGGAGAACTATCACTATCTCATCTGGAAGATTAACTCCCACTTGATTCAAGCGATTGTAGTACTCAGACAATCTGAGCACATGCTCAACAATTGAGCTTTTCTCCCTTAGTTTGCAGGCTTAAGAAACTTGTCAGAGGTCTCATACCTCTTGACGTGGGCACTAGTCTGAAATCCCAATTTCAGTCTTTGGAACATCTCATATGTTCTACGACGTTTCAAAAACGTCTTTGGTGCCACAATTCTAAACCGTTAGTATTACGCACTGAACTATCACATAGTCATCAAAACGTGTATGTCAGATGTTTCCCAACATCTACAGACGACGCTCGAGGTTCAACACACTAAGCGGTGCATTAAGGACATAGCCCTTCTGTGCAGCAACGAGGACAATCCTCAGTTCACGGACCCAGTCCGCATAATTGCTACTGTCAACTCTCAACTAAATTTTCTCTAGGAACATATCTAAAATAGTAGAACCAAAGCATGAGCTACGACATAATTTTCAAAGACCTTTTGACTATGTTCATGATAATTAAGTTCATCTAATAAAATTATTCAATGAACTCCCACTTAGATAGACATCCCTCTAGTCATCTAAGTGATACATGATCCGAGTCAACTAAGCCGTGTCCGATCATCACGTGAGACGGACTAGTCATCATCGGTGAACATCTTCATGTTGATTGTATCCACTATACGACTCATGTTCGACCTTTCGGTCTTCCGTGTTCTGAGGCCATGTCTATACATGCTAGGCTCGTCAAGTTAACCTAAGTGTATTGCGTGTGTAAATCTGGCTTACACCCGTTGTATGCGAACGTTAGTACCTATCACACCCGATCATCACGTGGTGCTTCGGAACAACGGACCTTAGCAACGGTGCACAGTTAGGGGGAACACTTTCTTGAAATTATTGTGAGGGATCATCTTATTTATGCTACCATCGTTCTAAGCAAATAAGATGTAAATATGACAAACATCACATGCAAATCATAAAGTGACATGATATGGCTAATATCATCTTGCGCCTTTGATCTCCATCTTCAAGGCGCGGCATGAACACCATCGTCACCGGCATGACACCATGATCTCCATCATCATGATCTCCATCATCGTGTCTTCATGAAGTTGCCTCGCCAACTATTACTTCTACTACTATGGCTAATGGTTAGCAATAAAGTAAAGTAATTACATGGCGTTTTCATTGACATGCAGGTCATAAATAAATTAAGACAACTCCTATGGCTCCTGCCGGTTGTCATACTCATTGACATGCAAGTCGTGATTCCTATTACAAGAACATGATCAATCTCATACATCACATATATCATTCATCACATCCTTTTGGCCATATCACATCACATAGCATACCCTGCAAAAACAAGTTAGACGTCCTCTAATTGTTGTTGCATGTTTTACGTGGCTGCTATGGGTTTCTAGCAAGAACGTTTCTTACCTACACAAACCACAACGGTGATATGCCAATTGCTATTTACCCTTCATAAGGACCCTTTTCATCGAATCCGATCCGACTAAAGTGGGAGAGACAGACACCCGCCAGCCACCTTATGCATCAAGTGCATGTCAGTCGGTGGAACCAGTCTCATGTAAGTGTACGTGTAAGGTCGGTCCGGGCCGCTTCATCCCACGATGCCACCGAATCAAGATAAGACTAGTAACGGTAAGCAAATTGAACAAATCATCGCCCACAACTACTTCGTGTTCTACTCGTGCATAGAATCTACGCATAGACCTAGCTCATGATGCCACTGTTGGAGAATGTAGCAATAATTCAAAAATTTCCTACGTGTCACCAAGATCAATCTAGGAGATACTAGCAATGAGAGAGAGGGAGTGCATCTTCATACCCTTGAAGATCGCTAAGCGGAAGCATTCAAGAGAACGGGGTTGATGGAGTCGTACTCGTCGTGATCCAAATCACCGATGATCCTAGCGCCGAACGGACGGCACCTCCGCATTCAAAACATGTACGGAATGGAGAGACATCTCCTCCTTCTTGATCCAGCAAGGGGAGAGGAGAGGTTGATGGAGATCCAGCAGCACGACGGCGTGGTGGTGGAAGCAGCGGGATCTCGACAGGGCTTCGCCAAGCACCAATGAGAGGGAGAGGTGTCACGGAGGGAGAGGGAGGCGCCAGGGACTTAGGTGCGTCTGCCCTCCCTCCCCCCACTATATATAGGACCCCTAGGGGGGCGCCGGCCCTAGGAGATCCAATCTCCAAGGGGGGCGGCAGCCAAGGGGGGGACTTGCCCCCCAAGTCAGGTGGGGCGCCCCCACCCCTAGGGTTTCCAACCCTAGGCGCAGGGGGAGGCCCATGGGGGGCGCACCAGCCCACCAGGGGCTGGTTCCCCTCCCACTTCAGTCTATGGGGCCCTCCGGGATAGGTGGCCCGACCCGGTGGACCCCTGGGACCCTTCCGGTGGTCCCGGTACAATACCGATTACCCCCGAAACTTTCCCGATGGCCGAAACTGGACTTCCTATATATAAATCTTCACCTCCGGACCATTCCGGAACTCCTCGTGACGTCCGGGATCTCATCCGAGACTCCGAACAACTTTCAGGTTACCGCATACTAATATCTCTACAACCCTAGCGTCACTGAACCTTAAGTGTGTAGACCCTACGGGTTCGGGAGACACACAGACATGACCGAGACGACTCTCCGGTCAATAACCAACAGCGGGATCTGGATACCCATGTTGGCTCCCACATGTTCCATGATGATCTCATCGGATGAACCATGATGTCGAGGATTTAACCAAATCCCGTATACAATTCCCTTTGTCTATCGGTATGATACTTGCCCGAGATTCGATCATCGGTATCCCGATACCTCGTTCAATCTCGTTACCGGCAAGCCTCTTTACTCATTCCGTAATACATCATCCCGTGATCAACTCCTTGGTCACATTGTGCACATTATGATGATGTCCTATCGAGTGGGCCCAGAGATACCTCTTCGTTACACGGAGTGACAAATCCCAGTCTCGATTCGTGCCAACCCAACAGACACTTTCGGAGATACCCGCAGTGCACCTTTATAGCCACCCAGTTATGTTGTGACGTTTGGTACACCCAAAGCATTCCTATGGTATCCGGGAGTTGCACAATCTCATGGTCTAAGGAAATGATACTTGACATTAGAAAAGCTTTAGCATACGAACTACACGTTCTTGTGCTAGGCTTAGGATTGGGTCTTGTCCATCACGTCATTCTCCTAATGATGTGATCCCTTCATCAACGACATCCAATGTCCATGGTCAGGAAACCGTAACCATCTATTGATCAACGAGCTAGTCAACTAGAGGCTTACTAGGGACATGGTGTTGTCTATGTATCCACACATGCATCTAAGTTTCCTATCAATACAATTCTAGCATGGATAATAAACGATTATTATGAACTAGGAAATATAATAATAACTAATTTATTATTGCCTCTAGGGCATATTTCCAACAATAAGTAGATGATGGGTTGCTAGAGTGACAGAAGCTTAAACCCTAGTTTATGCGTTGCTTCGTAAGGGGCTGATTTGGATCCATATGTTTCATGCTATGGTTAGGTTTACCTTAATACTTTTGTTGTAGTTGCGGATGCTTGCAATAGAGGTTAATCATAAGTGGGCTACTTGTCCAAGTAAGGGCAGTACCCAAGCACCGGTCCACCCACATACCAAATTATCAAAGTACCGAACGTGAATAATATGAACGTGATGAACACTAGCTTGACAATATTCCCATGTGTCCTCGGGAGCGCTTTACATCATATAAGAGTTTGTCTAGGCTTGTCCTTTTTTACAAAAGGATTGGGCCACCTTGCTTCTCTTTATTTACTTTTGTTACTTGTTGCTCGTTACAAATTATCCTATCACAAAACTATCTGTTACCACTTATTTCAGTACTTGCAGAGAATACCTTGCTGGAAACCGCTTATCATTTCCTTCTGCTCCTCGTTAGGTTCGACACTCTTACTTATTTAAAGGACTACGATAGATCCCCTATACTTGTGGGTCATCAAGACTCTTTTATGGCGCTATTGCCGGGGAGTGAAGAGCCTTTGGTAGGTGGAATTTGGTAAGGAAAAATTTATATAGTGTGCTGAAATTTACTGTCACTTGTTACTATGGAAAGTAATCCTCTGAGGGTCTTGTTCGGGGTATCTTCACCCCGACCAGTAGAGCAAAGAGTTGCTCCTCAACCTAATGAACCTACTGAAAATGAATATGAAAATGAAAATGCTTGCTTTGAAGTTCCTGCGGGTATGATAGAAAAACTGCTAGCTAATCCTTTTCTAGGAGATGGAACAAAACATCCTGATGAACATCTGATATATGTGGATGAAGTTTGTGGATTATTTAAGCTTGAAGGTGTACCCGGAGATGTTGTTAAGAAGAAGGTCTTCCCTTTGTCTTTGAGGGGAGCTGCATCGACATGGTATAGGCTATGTGATGATATGAGGTCTTGGAATTACAAACTATTGAAATTGGAATTTCATCAGAAGTTTTATCCTATGCATCTTGTTCATCATGATCACAATTATATATATATATAATTTTTGGCCTCGTGAAGGAGAAAGCATCGCTCAAGCTTGGGGGAGGCTTAAGTCAATGTTATATTCATGCCCCAATCATGAGCTCTCAAGAGAAATGATTATTCAAAAATTTTATGCTCGGCTTTCTCGTAAGAATTGCACCATGCTTGATACTTCTTGTGTTGGCTCTTTTATGATGAAGACTATTGAATTCAAATGGAATTTATTGGAAATAATTAAACGCAACTCTGAAGATTGGGACCTCGACAATGGTAAGGAGTCGGGTATGACACCTAGTTTGATTGTGTTAAATCTTTTATGGATACCAATATTTTTCGTAAATTTAGCACTAAATATGGACTTGACTCTGAGATAGTAGCTTCTTTTTGTGAATCTTTTGCTACTTATGTTGATATCCCCAAGGAGAAGTGGTTTAAATATCATCCTCCCATAGAAGTAAAAGTAGCCGCACCTATTAAAGTTGAAGAAAAGACTGTCACTTATAATGATCCTATTGTTCTTACTTCTTATGTTGAGAAACCACCTTTCCCTGTTAGGATAAAGGATCATGCTAAAGCTTCAACTGTAGTTCGTAAAAGCAATATTTAAACGTATACACCTCCTGAGAAAGTTAAAGTTGAACCTAATATTGTTATTGTTAAAGATCTCTTGTCTGATAATATTGATGGGCATGTTATTTATTTCTGTAATGAAACTGCCAGAATTGCTAAACCCCTGATGATGATAAACCTTGACCTGTGGTAGGCATGCCTGTTATTTCTGTTAAAATAGGAGATCATCGTTATCATGGCTTATGTGATATGGGTGCTAGTGCTAGTGCAATACCTTATTCCTTATACCAAGAAGTTATGCATGATATTGCACCTGCTGAAATAGAAGATATTGATGTCACAATTAAACTTGCCAATAGAGATACTATTTCACCAATGGGAATTGTTAGAGATGTTGAAGTCTTGTGTGGGAAAACTAAATATCCTACTGATTTCCTTGTTCTTGGTTCCCCTCAAGATAGCTTTTGTCCCATTATATTTGGTAGACCCTTCTTAAATACTGTTAATGCTACCATAGATTGCAAAATAGATGTTGTTACTGTCGGTTTAGATGATATGACTCATGAATTTAATTTCTCTAAATTTAGTAGACAACACCGTGAAGAAGAATTACCTAGTAAGGATGAAATTATTGGTCTTGCTTCTATTCCGTGCCTCATAGTGATCCTTTAGAACATTATTTGCTAGACCATGAAAATGATATGCTTATGAATGAAAGAAGGGAATTAGATGAAGTATTCTTTAAACAGGAACCTATTCTGAAAAATAATTTACCTGTTGAAATCCTAGGGGATCCTCCTCCACCCAAGGGTGATCCCGTGTTTGAGCTTAAACCGTTACCTGATACTCTTAAATATGCTTATCTTGGTGAGAAAAGGATATATCCGGTTATTATTAGTGCTAACCTTTCAGAGCATGAGGAAGAGAGATTATTGAAAACTCTAAAGAAGCACCGTGCTGCTATTGGGTATACTCTTGATGATCTTAAGGGCATTAGTCCCACTTTATGTCAACATAAAGTTAATTTGGAAGAAGATGCTAAACCAGTTCGTGATCATCAACGCCGGCTGAATCCTAAAATGAAAGAAGTCGTAAGAAAGGAGATACTAAAGCTCCTTGAGGCAGGTATAATTTATCCCGTTGCTGATAGTCAGTGGGTAAGTCATGTCCATTGTGTCCCTAAGAAGGGAGGTATTACTGTTGTTCCTAACGATAAAGATGAATTGATTCCTCAAAGAATTATTACAGGTTATAGCATGGTAATTGATTTCCGCAAATTAAATAAGGCTTCTAAAAAAGATCATTACCCCTTACCTTTTATTGATCAAATGCTAGAAAGATTGTCCAAGCATACACATTTTTGCTTTCTAGATGGTTATTCTGGTTTCTCTCAAATACCTGTGTCAGCCAAAGACCAATCAAAGACTACTTTTACATGCCCTTTTGGTACTTTTGCTTATAGACGTATGCCTTTTGGTCTATGTAATGCACCTGCTACCTTTCAAAGATGCATGATGGCTACATTCTCTGACTTTTGTGAAAAGATTTGTGAGGTTTTCATGGACGACTTTTCCGTCTATGGATCTTCTTTTGATGATTGCTTGAGCAACCTTGATCGAGTTTTGCAGAGATGTGAAGAAACTAATCTTGTCTTGAATTGGGAAAAGTGACACTTTATGGTTAATGAAGGTATTGTTATCGGTGTCAAAACCGGCGGATCTCGGGTAGGGGGTCCCGAACTGTGCGTCTAAGGCGGATGGTAACAGGAGGCAGGGGACACGATGTTTTACCCAGGTTCGGGCCCTCTTGATGGAGGTAAAACCCTACGCCCTGCTTGATTATTCTTGATAATATGTGTAGTATAAGAGTTGATCTACCACGAGATCGGAGAGGCTAAACCCTAGAAGCTAGCCTATGGTATGATTGTATGTTGTCCTACGGACTAAAACCCTTCGGTTTATATAGACACCGGAGGAGGCTAGGGTTACACAAGGTCGGTTACAAAGGAGGAGATATCCATATGCGTATTTCCTAGCTTGCCTTCCACGCCAAGTAGAGTCCCATCCGGACACGGGACGAAGTCTTCCATCTTGTATCTTCATAGTCCAACAGTCCGACCAAAGGATATAATTCGGCTGTCCGGATACCCGGGACGTAGTCTTCCATCTTGTATCTTCATAGTCCAACAGTCCAGCCAAAGGATATAATCCGGCTGTCCGGATACCCCCTAATCCAGGACTCCCTCAGTAGCCCCTGAACCAGGCTTCAATTACGATGAGTCCGGCGCGTAGTGTTGTCTTCGGCATTGCAAGGCGGGTTCTTCTCTAAATTTCGAACGTTGGCTAAGCAGTGTCCGGTCCCATAAATGTTGAACCTCTTGGCTTCTGCGCCCAATAAGGGCTATATTCCACACGTCGAATGAATGCGAGGTGCCAGGGCATTTTTACATTCGCCCCCCTAGCCAGATAAATAAATTGTCTATTAAAGGGATGGGGATCCTTTGATCCAATCCATACCATCCTCCGCCAGCGAGAATCCATCGGAGCGTGCTTCGCAAAGATCTACTCCAGCATGGCCGACCTCCGCAGCTCCTCATCCCGCCCCCGTAGCCCTAAGCCCGGTGATTGGGAGAGGTGTTCAGTCCCACACAGTCAATTAGTCGAACTGCAGACTAAGGGATTTCTCCCTCCGGCATATATGGTGCCTGTCCGAGCCGGGCTCGCCACCTACAATGGCGGGGAGCAAGCGGAGAGCTTCCCCAGCCCCTCTACAGGGGAGCGGGTATGCCTTGTCCCTTACTTATTGAGGGGACTCAGATTTCCGATTAATTCGTTCCTCCGCGGGCTCCTAGAGTTTTACGGCCTCCAACTGCATAATTTCACCCCTACTTCCATTTTACACATCACCGGCTATGTTGCTCTCTGCGAGTTATTCCTGGGCTGCGATGCTCATTTCGAGCTGTGGAAAAGGTTATTTTGCCTCGTCCCTCGCACACAGAAGGGGTCACTTTATCAAGTGGGCGGAGGCGAAATATGGCGCATCGCCGAAACCGGATACCTTTCCGGTACTCCGAAGAAGATGTCCGAAGACTGGCCTTCGGAATGGTTTTATATGGAGGACGTCCCCCTTCTGGACCCTGTTCGGTGGGCTCTTCCTGAGTTCAACAATGCTCCTCTGAAGAAACGCCGAAGTTGGCGCCCGCGGAGCCCCCAGGAGGAAGACAACGGAGAGGTCCTCTACCTGATGAACCATATTAAAGCACTGGCTCAATCAGGATTGACAGTAATCGAGGTTATGTCAATATGCATAATGCGGGGAGTGCAACCACTTCAATATCGGGGGCACCCCTTGTGGTGTTTTAACGGGGAAGATGACGCCACCCATTGCGGGCGTAAGGGTCCGGACAACGCTGCCGCCTTAGCAAAAATTCTGTCTGAATTGTTCAAGGGAGAGGAAGAGGAGTTCATCCGCCTCAAGCCACGAGATGGATTCTCCATGTACAACCCTCCAAGTTGGGTGAGTTATATCTCCTTACTCCCATTCTTCCCGCATTCTCTGTCATAGGTACTCACCTTGCCATTTTGCGGCAAGAACTGCGAAGAGCCATAAGGGAGGTCAGCAGCCCATCTCCACAACCAGAGGACCCTGACAGGGCCCTCGGTCCCGGACTCGAAGAAGATCCGAACATATTCATGGAGCTGATAGACCGGCAGTTCTATCAACTAAGCTATGATGACGCCATGGTGGCCATTACGGCCGACTATCCCGGACTTCTTCCTGCGTCGCATGTAAGAAAAACCAAAAATCCCAACTCCAAAAACTAGGATCCCCTTTTAGACACTTCACCTACCATATACATATGGTGTTTTGCAGGGAAGGCATTCGGGACGCCACGCCGAACCCACAGCAACTCGCCAACAAGAGGCACCGAGGCCGGGCAGGACAAAAAGGAAGGCGGTCAGGACGGAGACGCCGGCGCAGAGGTATGACAGAAACCCCGCTCCGTGGTTGTCGTCTTTCTTGAAATGTAATGACGTCCATGTTTCTTTAACAGAAAAAACGCTCGCCGGAATATGTCCGGTGAGGCTGCCGATCACGCTTCCACCAGTCGGGCTCCAGGACCAGACATAGAGGCGGAAGCCGACATGGGGCGGACGCCGGATACTCTCCCTGTAGAGGATGCGGATAGGCTATCCGCTACAAATAAGTGGAGAGCGCCATGAATCATAGGCGCCATCAGGCCGTACTCCGCGATGCTTGCTTCTCACTAGAGGCATTTGATGCTTTCAATTCTGGAGAGGCGTACCTCCGTGCTGCTCAAGATGGTCTAGCCAGAGCCACGGACCAGTATGTAAAGGATGTACGGGTAAGTAAATCTGATGTTATATGTATCAGTAGCCCCTGAGACTTGAAACAGTTAGCAGAACTGATTTAAGGATCATCTTATTGTGCAGGCTCTTACAGAGAAGAATAGTCGACTGTCACAGGAGCTGGAGGAATGCAAGACCCAACTTTGGGCCGCTGTTGCTGCATTGAAGGAACCGAGAAAGTCCCCAGCTGGTAACGTTTCTTTCAAAGAATGATAGGTGTCGTATAGCATGCGGCATGGTTGCAGGTCTAACAATAGATGCTTTGCAGATGAATCCGGAGAGAATCCGAAGGAGCAGCGTGCCGTACGACAGCTAAAGGCTGGCGAACGCGTGCTGACTGAGGTCAGGCGGGAGAAAAACAATCTCCAAGACGCCAATACCAAGCTGAGCGTGGAACTGAAAGATGTTCGAGCCCAGCTTGCAGACTCCGAGAAGGAGAATAAGCGGCTTCGACGCGGCATATTTAGTAAGTGCTTGAACGAACCCTTAATAAAGGGGACGGCGGAGAAGCCGGCTAACAGAATTATGTCTGCAGGTATGCTGATGGGTCATCCCGCGGAAGAGATGCCCGGGTCTGCAGGTGATCTTCTATCCGAGCTCTCACAACTGCACGAACAAGTTCGGTAGGTGATGCAAGGCATTGCCCATGCCTTGTGGCCATCCGTCTCCCTGCCAGAAGGCGTTGGAGAGCTTGTGGAGAAGCTCAAGGGAGCGCGGCGGCACTTCCGATTATGGAAGATATCTGCCTGTCGTCAAGGTGTCAGGGAAGCCTGGGCCATGGTGAAGACGTGGTATACCAAGGCTGACCCAAATCACATGGCCGAGGTCGGACCTGTGGGGCCCGATGGGAAAGAGATCCCCGTTAGCTTAGTCTATGGGCAAGTAGAATTAGCCGCAAAATATTCCCAATAGGATTGTAGGCTAGACCGCCTGTTGGATGGTATAGAAGAGGAATTTAGTCAGTCTACATGACTATGTAATCAAAGTGACATGTATAATGCTTTCTAGCCGGATTGTAGATCATTTGTCATGGCGGACCTTTTCGCTTAAACCTCGGGACCCGATAGTCCGGAGTGTATCCAAATACCCGCTCTGTTATATAAGAACCGGGGTATGCGTGGAGACTAGGCGTAGGGGTCATTAGTGCTTGAACAGACAAGTGCCCAACTAGTTATGTTATATTACATGGGTAGTAAGAAACATCTTCCACGGAGAATAGTTCCGTTAAGGGTTCCTTTCCCTGGGTACGCATGCCCTAAAGTGCATGTCCGGACTGCGAGAGGAAACGCAGGAAAAAACATCTGGGGGCACATATGGAAAATAAATAAATAAAAATCATCTTCTGTTCACCGACCGAATATTCCCTTAAGAACGCTAGCTTTCGGCTTCACCCAGTCTGAGGTACACATCCGGCTGACCCGGCAGTAACAATCGCAGAGGTGCTCCCCTTATGCCCTAACCAAATTAACGGGAACGTAGGGCACAAATACAAGAGCCAGGCAACCCAGCTTGGCCAAAACTTAAGTCATATCGATGCATATAGTGGCGAAGAAAAGGTACATGCGGAAGAATAACACATGTGCGGGGCGTGAAGCCCAGATAGATAATTAAGCTTCTATCTAAGAAGCCCCCAGGTACAATGAGCGCGGTTAGCGCATCTATAATGTGCAAGCGAGGCACAAGGTGGCCCTTGAAGGCCTAGAGAAAGAGTAGAAGAAAGAAAGAGAAATAAGACAGATAATGTATATGCAAAAAATGGACAGAGGAAGGAGACGGACATAGAGTCCGGCGCTAGGCGTAGAATCTTCGGAGTCTGGCTGCGTTCCATGGGTTCGGCTCAAGTCTATTATTCGATGCATCCCGCAGACGGTACGCTCCACCGGTCAGAACTTGGTCAATAATGAAGGGACCTTCCCATTTGGGCTCGAGCTTGGACTTTTTCTTCTTCGGCAGGCGTAGAACTAACTCGCCAACGTTATAAGTTTTGGCCCGTACTTCTCTGCTTTGGTGTCTGCAAGCCTGTTACTGATAAAATGCGGAACAGGCTTTTGCCACGTCGTGCTCCTCCTCCAGGGTGTCCAGACTGTCCTGCCGATCGAGCTCGGCTTCTCTTTCATCGTACATGCGCACTCGATGTGAGTCATGAATTATGTCGCGGGGAAAAACTGCCTCTGCTCCGTACACCTTAAAGAAGGGTGTATATCCGGTAGTGCGATTCGGTGTGGTCCGCAGCCCCCAGAGTATGGAGTCGAGCTCCTCTACCCAGTGCGTGTTAGAATCCTTTAAGGACCGCACTAATCTGGGTATAATGCAGCTCATGATAAGACCATTTGCTCGCTCAACTTGGCCGTTGGTTTGTGGGTGATAGACAGAAGCATAATCGAGCTTGATGCCCATGTTGCTGCACCAGAGTTTTACCTCGTCGGCCATGAAGTTCGTGCCGTTGTTAGTGATGATGCTGTGGGGGACGCCATAACGGTCTACAAACCCAAATATGAAGTCTATCACCGGTCCGGATTCAGCTGTTTTAACAGGTTTGGCTTCTATCCATTTGGGGAATTTATCTACCATGACCACTAAGTATTTTTTTCTTATGGGTTCCCCCTTTAAGGGGTCCAACCATGTCAAGCCCCCAGACCGCGAAAGGCCAGGTAATGGGGATTTTTTGGAGGGCGGTGGGTGGTATATGGCTTTGGTTTGCAAAAAGCTGGCAACCAGCGCAGCGTTGGACCAAGTCCTGCGCGTCTGCCTGGGCCATCGGCCAATAAAAACCTGTACGGAAGGCCTTGCTTACAAGGGCCCGGGCTGCGGCGTGGTGGCCGCCGAGTCCGGCATGACTTTCTGCCAAAAGCGTCCGCCCTTCCTCTTCGGAGATGCACCTTTGAAGGACTCCGGTACTGCTTTTCTTATATAGCTCTCCCTCATGGACCCTATAGGCTTTAGATCGCCGCACTATGCATTGTGCCTCGTTTTGGTCCTCGGGAAGTTCCTGCCTAGTTAGGTAGGCCAGGAATGGTTCCTTCCATGGGGCAATGACGACCATTATTACATGGGCTGAAGGTGTTATTCCGGTGGCAGAGCCTCCGATTATGTCAGAGTGTTCGGTATCGGGCGTTTTGGCCGGGTCCGGACTATTGTTACCGGTGTCCCCTTCCCATACCACCGATGGCTTAAACAACCTCTCCAAAAAGATGTTGGGGGGACCGCGTCGCGTTTTGTGCCGATGCGGGCGAGGATATCCGCTGCCTGATTGTTTTCCCAAACCACATGGTGAAATTCGAGCCCCTCGAACTGAGCTGGCATCTTTAGGATGGCGTTTCGATAGGCCGCCATCTTCGGATCCTTGGCATCAAAGTCTCCATTTATTTGGGATATTGCGAGGTTCGAATCCCCATGCACCTCCAGGCATTGAATGCCCATGGAGACTGCCATCCGAAGACCATGCAACAGGGCTTCATATTCGGCTGCTTTGTTGGAGTCTATATACAGTATCTGCAGTACGTACTGAACGGTATCTCCGATTGGGGACGTTAGGACGACGCTAGCCCCCAGACCGGCCAGCATTTTGGAGCCATCGAAGTGCATGATCCAATTGGAGTATGCGTCGTACTCTTTAGGGAGTTCGGCTTCCATCCATTCGGCGACAAGGTCGGCCAATACTTGCGATTTAATGGCTCGACGAGGTTTGTATGTTATGTCGAACGGGAGGAGCTCAATGGCCCATTTGGCAATCCATCCCGTGGCGTCGCGGTTGTTTATAATATCATTAAGTGGCACTTCCGAGGCTACTATAATTGAACACTCTTGAAAGTAGTGTCGCAGCTTCTGAGATGCCATGAATACCGCATAGGCTATCTTTTGATAATGTGGGTACCGTGATTTGCATGGAGTGAGGACAGTGGATACATAGTATACCGGCTTTTGAAGAGGGAATTTATGTCCGTCAGCTTCTCGTTCGACGACGAGCACTGCGCTTACAACTTGATGAGTTGCCGCAATGTACAACAACATTGGTTCGCCGATGTTTGGCGCGGCCAGGATTGGGTTGGTCGCCAGTATGGCTTTTATTTCTTCCAATCCGGTTGTGGCAGCGTCCGTCCACTCGAAGTGTTCGGTGTGCCGAAGGAGGCGATAAAGGGGTAATGCCTTTTCTCCTAAGAGGGAGATAAAGCGGCTTAAAGCCGCCACACATCCAGTTAGTTTCTGGATTTGTTTGAGGTCCGTTGGGATAGCCAACTGTGACAGAGCTCGGATTTTGGCCGGATTAGCTTCAATTCCTCTATTGGAGACAATGAAGCCCAGGAGCTTTCCGGCTGGTACACCGAAAACGCATTTTTCCAGATTGAGCTTGATGTCGTATGTTCGGAGGTTGTCGAATGTGAGCCTCAAGTCGTCTATTAGAGAGTCGACGTGTTTGGTTTTAACGACCACATCATCTACGTATGCCTCTACTGTTTTGCCGATATGTTTCTCCAGACATGTCTGGATCATGCGCTGATATGTTGCGCCGGCGTTTTTGAGCCCAAAAGGCATTGTGTTGAAACAGAAAAGGCCGTATGGTGTGATAAATGCCGTTGCGGCTTGGTTGGACTCCGCCATCTTGATTTGGTGGTAGCCGGAGTATGCGTCGACGAAACACAATGACTCGTGTCCTGCGGTAGCATCGATAATTTGATTGATGCGGGGGAGGGGGAAGGGATCCTTTGGGCAAGCCTTGTTGAGGTCCTTGAAATCGACACATAGGCGCCAGGATTTGTCCTTCTTTGGTACCATCACCAGGTTTGCTAGCCAGTCCGGGTGTTTTATTTATCTAATGAACCCGGCCTCCAATAACTTGGCTAGTTCCTCTCCCATAGCCTGTCTCTTAGGTTCAGAGAAACACCGAAGAGCCTGCTTGACTGGCTTGAATCCCTTTAGGATATTGAGGCTGTGCTCGGCCAGCTTGCGTGGGATTCCTGGCATGTCTAAGGGGTGTCAGGCGAATATGTCCCAATTCTCGCGCAAGAACTCTCGTAGTGCGGCGTCCACGGTGGGGTTTAACTGTGCCCCGATGGAGGCTGTTTTTGTAGGGTCCATTGGGTGGACATGGAATTTGACTATTTCGTCCGCTGGTTTAAAAGAGGTGGACTTGGATCTCTTGTCAAGTATTACGTCGTCCATGTCCACCGTTGAGGGTAGCGCAGTTAATTCCTCGGCCGAGAGGGCTTCGGATAATGCCTCGAGGGCCAATGCGACTGTTTTGTTTTCGGCGCGGAGTGCTGTGTCCGGATCACTAGCGAGAGTGATGATTCTGTTGGGCCCGGGCATTTTGAGCTTCATGTACCCATAATGGGGTATGGCTTGGAAGATCGTGAACGCCTCCCGTCCTAAAAGGGCGTGGTATCCACTACTGAACGGGGCCACTTGGAATGTAATTTCTTCGGACCTATAGTTCTCCGGCGTGCCGAATACCACATCTAGTGTGATTTTCCCAGCACAGCGTGCTTCCCTACTAGGGATTATTCCTCTGAAGGTTGTGCTGCTTTGATCAATGCGGTTCCAGTCTATTTCCATTTTTTGAAGAGTTTCCTCATAGATGAGGTTTGATCCACTGCCGCCATCCATGAGTACTTTGGTGAGTCGAAAGCCGTCCACAATTGGACTGAGGACCAGTGCAGCTGGTGCTCGGGCAGTTTGGAATTTAGTTTCGTCACTGGTATTGAAGGTAATAGCCGTGTCACTCCATGGATTCATTGCTGCTACGTGGCAGATTTCGGCGAGGCTGTGGAGTGTTCGCTTGCGCCTATTATTTGATGCGAAGGTTTCAAAAACTATTAATACCGTATTGTTATCCACGGGATGGTGCTCTATGGCATTTTGGATAAGAAGATCTTCACCACTTTTGGCCACCTGCTGGAGTATCCAACATGCTCTAAGGCTGTGCGTTGGTATGGTATCCGTTGTGCTATGAATTTTGCAGGGTCCGTTAAGCCATCCCTCCAATACGGTTCCATGCCCTGTAGAGGGTTTTTGTTTCTTTGTAACAAACTCGGGTGTCTTATGATAGTGCACCCTTTTACTTCGGACTGGGTGTATATTCTTAGCCGGATTATCCCAAAATTTGGTTTCGGCTTTCCAGGTGCTTTCCATCGCACAGTACTTTCGTACTATGGATGCCAAGTCAGTGAAGCATGATATGTCACGGCGACTTAAGGCATTAAGGATTCCCTTGTCCGTGCAATTATTGCAGAAAAATGAGACTGCGTCTTCCTCGCGACAGTCCTTAACCTTGTTCATCACAAGGAGGAATCTGGCCCAATAATGATGTACTGTTTTATGGGGCTCTTGCCTGATGTGGGAAAGATCGTTTATGTCTGGGTGGGTGGGTGGAATTAAGTCCGAACCCCTGCCCAATCTGAGACCCAGGGGCCGAGGTGTTTCCAATATTGGAATTTCAGGTTCCGGTATGTTGCCCGATAAGTCTGGCCCGCTGCCTGACTCTAGGTTCAGGGCCTGGGTGGTGTCCTCCCGTAAACGGGTATCCGGCTCGGAGAGCTCAAGAATCCGGACATAGTTAGTCCTCAAGATAGAATAAGAATCGCCGCATTGTTCCTCCACCACCGCAACATGGTGGGTGACCGGTGGAGAGTTAATCTCCCTTTGATCGGGTTTAAGCCCAA
Organism: Triticum urartu; assembly: GCF_056163025.1. Lineage (NCBI taxonomy): Eukaryota > Viridiplantae > Streptophyta > Magnoliopsida > Poales > Poaceae > Triticum > Triticum urartu. The sequence goes on along the minus strand of NC_141878.1, from coordinate 376,148,543 downwards.
TCCGATCATAGTCCATAGCGACTCCCAAGGCAGCGATGCGATCCAAGAGCTCGTTTAGGGAAGAGAGATCCATTGGATCCATCTGCTCGGCGAATTCCGAGCCGACGTGGAGGTTGTTTTTGATGACCCGAGAAGTCATCGTCGGGGCAGCAGCCGAACGGGCGGTCATGATGAAACTTCCTAGCCGGAGAGTTTGGCCAACATCCAGGGCTCCCCCGGCGGTGATGTTGTTCTTAACAACAAGATGAGGCATCCTTCCTTATGGTGACGGCACAGAGGAACTCTCAATGAAAGCACTAATGTCGGTGTCAGAACTGGCAGATCTCGGGTAGGGGGTCCCGAGCTGTGCGTCTAAGGCGGATGGTAACAGGAGGCAGGGGACATGATGTTTTACCCAGGTTCGGGCCCTCTTGATGGAGGTAAAACCCTACGTCCTGCTTGATTATTCTTGATAATATGTGTAGTACAAGAGTTGATCTACCACGAGATCGGAGAGGCTAAACCCTAGAAGCTAGCCTATGGTATGATTGTATGTTGTCCTACGAACTAAAACCCTCTGGTTTATATAGACACCGGAGGGGGCTAGGGTTACACAAGGTCGGTTACAAAGGAGGAGATATCCATATCCGTATTGCCTAGCTTGCCTTCCATGCCAAGTAGAGTCCCATCCGGACACGGGACGAAGTCTTCCATCTTGTATCTTCATAGTCCAACAGTCCGGCCAAAGGATATAATCCGGCTGTCCGGATACCCCCTAATCCAGGACTCCCTCAATTGTCTTGGGGCATAAATTTTCTGAAAGAGGTATCGAGGTTGATAAAGCCAAGGTTGATGCTATTGAAAAGATGCCATGTCCCAAGGACATCAAAGGTATAAGAAGTTTCATTGGTCATGCCAGATTTTATAGGAGGTTCATTAAGGACTTCTCAAAAATTTCTCGGCCTCTGACTAATTTATTACAAAAGGTATATCATTTGTCTTTGATGATGATTGCGTAGAAGCATTTGAAATACTTAAGAAAGCATTGATCTCTGCACCTATTGTTCAGCCACCTGATTGGAATTTACCCTTTGAAATTATGTGTGCTGCTAGCGATTATGCCGTAGGTGCTGTTCTAGGACAAAGAGTTGATAAGAAACTAAATGTCATTCAATACACTAGTAAAACTCTAGACAATGCTCAAAGAAATTATGCTACTATTGAAAAAGAATTCTTAGCAGTTGTATTTGCTTGTGATAAGTTCAGACCTTATATTGTTGATTCTAAAGTAATTATTCACACCGATCATGCTGCTATTAAATATCTCATGGAAAAGAAAGATGCTAAACCTAGAGTTATTAGATGGGTTCTCTTGCTACAAGAATTTGATTTGCATATTGTTGATAGAAAAGGAGCTGAGAACCCCGTTGCAGACAACTTGTCTAGGTTAGAAAATGTGCTTGATGACCCACTACCTATTGATGATAGCTTTCCTGATGAGCAATTAAATGTCATAAATGCTTCTCATACTGCTCCATGGTATGCTGATTATGCTAATTACATTATTGCTAAGTTTATACCACCTAGTTTCACATACCAGCAAAAGAAAAAGTTCTTCTATGATTTGAGGCATTACTTTTGGGATGACCCACATCTTTATAAAGAAGGAGTGGATGGTGTTATTAGACGTTGTGTACCTGAGCATGAACAGGAACAAATCCTACGCAAGTGTCACTCCGAAGCTTATGGAGGACACCATGCTGGAGATAGAACTGCACATAAGGTACTGCAGTCTGGTTTTTATTGGCCTACTCTCTTCAAGGATGCCTGTAAGTTTGTCTTATCTTGTGATGAATGTCAAAGAATCGGTAATATTAGTAGACGTCAAAAAATGCCTATGAACTATTCACTTGTTATTGAACCATTTGATGTTTGGGGCTTTGACTATATGGGACCTTTTCCTTCCTCTAATGGTTATACACATATTTTAGTTGCTGTTGATTATGTTACTAAGTGGGTAGAAGCTATTCCAACTAGTAATGCTAATCATAACACTTCTATTAAAATGCTTAAAGAAGTTATTTTTCCAAGATTTGGAGTCCCTAGATATTTAATGACTGATGGTGGTTCACATTTTATTCATGGTGCTTTCGTAAAATGCTTGCTAGGTATGATGTTAATCATAGAATTGCATCCCCTTATCACCCTCGGTCTAGTGGTCAGGTAGAATTGAGTAATAGAGAGCTCAAATTAATTTTGCAAAAGACTGTCAATAGGTCTAGAAAGAATTGGTCCAAGAAACTTGATGATGCATTATGGGCCTATAGAACTGCATATAAAAATCCTATGGGTATGTCTCCTTATAAAATGGTCTATGGAAAAGCATGTTACTTACCTCTCGAACTAGAACACAAGGCTTATTGGGTAATTAAAGAACTTAATTATGATTTTAAACTTGCCGGTGAAAAGAGGTTATTTGATATTAGCTCACTTGATGAATGGAGAACCCAAGCCTACGAGAACGCCAAGTTGTTTAAAGAAAAAGTTAAAAGATGGCATGACAAAAGAATACAAAAGCGTGAGTTTAATGTAGGTGATTATGTATTGCTATACAACTCTCGTTTAAGATTTTTTGCAGGAAAACTTCTCTCTAAATGGGAAGGTCCTTACGTTATCGAGGAGGTCTACCGTTCCAGTGCCATAAAAATCAACAACTTCGAAGGCACAAATCCGAAGGTGGTGAACGGTCAAAGAATCAAACATTATATCTCAGGTAATGCCATAAATGTTGAAACCAATGTTATTGAAATCGTAACCCCAGAGGAATACATAAGGGACATTTTCCGGAACGTTTCAGACTCCGAAAAGGAATAGGTATGTGGTACGGTAAGTAAACCGACTCCAAAACAGTTTTTAAGGCAATATTTCTCTGTTTTGGAATATTTAGAAAAATAGAAAAATAAGCAGCAGTCCGGGAAGGACACGAGGGCTCCACGAGGGTGGAGGGCGCGCCCTACCCTACTGGGTGCGCCCCCTACCTCGTGGGCACCTCGTGTGCTCTCCGGACTCCATTTTCGTACATGACACGTATTTTGGTCAGTGAAAATTCATTATATAACCTCCCGGGGGTTTTGACTCCCGTATCACGCAAAAATCTCTTGTCTTTATTTCGAGCTGTTTTTCTGACAGATCTAGATTATCATGGCATCTCCAAGTGTTTCCAAGGACAAGTTCTTTGAGAAGGTCATCAACCCTTACCTCGCGGAGGTGCAGCGACACCCTCAAACCATTGAGATGCGTGATGGGTTGCTGCACATCCGTGATGCTGAGGGACCGAAGGGGACCGAAAGCGTGGAGACGAGGCTCGAAGCAATGGAGCAACAAGTTTTCAAGTGTCAGGGGATGGTGGAGCATGGACTCAACTCCAACCACATGATGATCGCAGAATTCACCAACAAACACAAGCTGGATGCCGACAACATCGGGGAGACCATCTTCAAGCTTCACGAGAAAATTGAGCACCTTCAAGCTCAAATCTATGACCTGCAAAACCAAAACTGTGAGTATGAATATATATTCAAAAGGATGAGTTTGGCTATAGATTTAAGGATCCCGGAGACCCGACCATCTTTCTATGATGGTGAGCCTATGCCTTGGAAGAAGGACGACAAGCTTACGCCATCAACAAAATCACCACCGTCTCCACCAACAAAGAAGAATTGAGTATCTGGTATGGGCACTCCACTTGGCAACTGCCAAGCTTGGGGGAGTGCCCCGGTATCGTATCACCATCACTTTTATCTTTACCGTTTTTCTTAGTTCGATCCTTTTGGTAATATCTTGATCTAGTAGAGTAAAAGTTCTTAGTATGATCTAGTCGTGAGTTTTGCTTTATTATCCTTCTATGTAATCGAGTCCGTGAGCTATATAATAAAGATTAGTGTTGAGTCAAGGGCTTGATTATTTTGCCATGATCCTAAGGGAATAAAAGAAAAGAGAAAGAAATAAAAAGAAACAAAGAGATCATGTGAGTCTTATGGAGAGTAATGAGCTCACATAGAAAGAGTATGATGAATAAAAGTTGTTGAGGGTTGACAAACACAGTTTTGGTCATCATTGCAATTAATAGGAAGTAATAAAGAAAGAGAGGTCTTTATCTTGGACATCTTTTATGATTGTGAGCACTCATTAAAATATAACATGCTAAGGAGTTGATATTGGACAAGGAAGACAACATAATGGGTTATGTTTTCTTACATTTGAGATAAATTATATTGTCTTGGATCTTCCAACATGATGAGCTTGCTTTTCCCCCTCATGCTAGCCAAATTCATTGCACCAAGTAGAGATACTACTCGTGCTTCTAAATACCCTTAAGCCAGTTTTGCCATGAGAGTCCACTATACCTACCTATGGATTGAGTAAGATCCTCTAAGTAAGTTGTCATCGGTGCAAGCAATAAAAATTGCTCTCTAAATATGTATGACTTATCAGTGTGGGAGAAAATAAACTTTATACAATCGTGTGATATGGAAGAAATAAAAGCGACAGACTGCATAATAAAGGTCCATATCACAAGTGGCAATATAAAGTGACGTTCTTTCGCATTAAGATTGTGTGCATCCAACCATAAAAGCGCATGACAACCTCTGCTTCCCTCTGCGAAGGGCCTATCTTTTACTTTTATCTCCTACATTGCATAAGAGTCATGGTGGTCTTCACCCTTCCTTTTTACATTTTATCCTTTGGCAAGCATAATATGTTGGAAAGATCCTGGTATATATGGCTAATTGTATGTGAGTTTTCATGAACTATTACTGTTGACATTACCCTTGAGGTAAAACGTTGGGAGGCAAAACTATAAGCCCCTATCTTTCTCTGTGTCCGATTGAAACTCCATACCCATAAGTATTGCGCGAGTGTCAGCAATTGTGAAAGACTATATGATAGTTGAGTATGTGGACTTGCTGAAAAGCTCTTATACATTGACTCTTTCCTATGTTATGATAAATTGCAATTGCTTCAATGACTAAGATTGTAGTTTGTTAGTTTTCAATGAAGTTTACGATTCATACTTGATATTGTGATTGAATTATTACTCTAGCATAAGAGATTATATGACAGGAATTATATAAGTTGTTGTTCTAAGAATGATCATGATGCCCTCATGTCCGTATTTTAATTTTTTATCGACACCTCTATCTCTAAACATGTGGACATATTTTTCGATTTCGGCTTTTTGCTTGAGGACAAGCGAGGTCTAAGCTTGGGGGAGTTGATACGTCCATTTTGCATCATGCTTTTATATCGATATTTATTGCATTATGGGCTGTTATTACACATTATGTCACAATACTTATGCCTATTCTCTCTTATTTTACAAGGTTTACATAAAGAGGGAGAATGCCAGTAGCTGGGATTCTCGGCTGGAAAAGGAGAAAATATTAGAGACCTATTCTGCACAGCTCCAAAAGTACTGAAACTTCACGGATGATGTTTTCCGAATATATAAAAAATACTCAGCGGAAGAAACTCACCAGGGGGCCACACCCTGCCCACGAGGGTGGGGGGCGCGCCCTACCCCCCAGGGCGCCCCCCTACCTCGTGGGCCCCCTGGTGGCTCTCCGGTGTCCATCTTCTGCTATATGGAGTCTCTCGATGGGAAAAAAATAATAAGCCATCTTCTCGGACGAAACTCCGCCGCCACGAGGTGGAACCTTGGCGGAACCAATCTAGGGCTCTGGCGGAGCTGTTCTGTCGGGGAAACTTCCCTCCCGGAGGGGGAAATCATCGCCATCGTCATCACCAACGCTCCTCTCATCGGGAGAGGGCAATCTCCACAACCATCTTCATCAGCACCATCTCATCTCAAAACCCTAGTTCATCTCTTGTATCCAATTCTTGTCTCCAAGTCCGGGATTGGTGCTAGTAGGTTGCTAGTAGTTAATTACTCCTTGTAGTTGATGCTAGTTGGTTTAATTGGTGGAAGATCATATGTTCAGATCCTATATGCATATTAATACCATCTGATTATGAACATGTTTATGCTTTGTGAGTAGTTACTTTTGTTCCTGAGGACATGGGAGAAGTCTTGCTATTAGTAGTCATGTGAATTTGGTATTCGTTCGATATTTTGATGAGATGTATGTTGTCTCTCCTCTAGTGGTGTTATGTGAACGCCGACTACATGACACTTCACCATTGTTTGGGCCTAGAGGAAGGCATTGGGGAGTAATAAGTAGATGATGGGTTGCTAGAGTGATAGAAGCTTAAACCCTAGTTTATGCGTTGCTTCGTAAGGGGCTGATTTGGATTCATATGTTTCATGCTATGGTTAGGTTTACCTTAATACTTTTGTTGTAGTTGCGGATGCTTGCAATAGAGGTTAATCATAAGTGGGCTACTTGTCCAAGTAAGGGCAGTACCCAAGCACCGGTCCACCAACATACCAAATTATCAAAGTACCGAACACGAATCATATGAACATGATGAAAACTAGCTTGACAATATTTCCATGTGTCCTCGGGAGCACTTTACATCATATAAGAGTTTGTCCAGGCTTGTCCTTTTCTACAAAAGGATTGGGCCACCTTGTTGCTCTTTATTTACTTTTGTTACTTGTTGCTCGTTACAGATCATCCTATCACAAAACTATCTGTTACCACTTATTTCAGTACTTGTAGAGAATACCTTACTGGAAACTGCTTATCATTTCCTTCTGCTCCTCGTTGGGTTCGACACTCTTACTTATCGAAAGGTGTAGGATCGAAAGTATGTCTAGAGGGGGGGTGATTAGACTACTTGACCAAATAAAAACTTAACCTTTTCCCAATTTTAGTTCTTGGCAGATTGTAGCTATTGTAGGACAAGTCAAGAAATCATCACACAATTCAAGCAAGCATGCAAAGAGTATATTGGCAGCGGAAAGTAAAGCATGCAACTTGCAAGAATGTAAAGGGAAGGGTTTGGAGAATTCAAACACAATTGGAGACACGGATGTTTTTCCCATGGTTCGGATAGGTGGTGCTATCCTACATCCACGTTGATGGAGACTTCAACGCACGAAGGGTAACGGTTGCGCGAGTCCACGGAGGGCTCCACCCACGAAGGGTAATGGTTGCGTGAGTCCACGGAGGGTGTAACACCCCGGATATAACTTTCCCAATTTGTACTCCAACTCTTGCCGTTTCCGGCATTAAGTTATATTTTATTTCCTTGGGTTTGGGTTTTGTCTCCGTGTGTTGTTATCATTGTCATGCATCTCATATCATGTCATCATGTGCATTGCATTTGCATACGTGTTCATCTCATGCATTCGAGCATTTTCCCCATTGTCTGTTTTGCATTCCGGCGCTTCGTTCTTCATTTCTAGCTTTCTTTCGTGTGTGGGGACTAAACATTTCCGGATTGGACCGAGACTTTCCAACCGGCCTTGGTTTACTACCGGTAGACCGCCTGTCAAGTTTCGTATCATTTGGACTTCGTTTGATACTCCAATGGTTAACCGAGGGACCGAAAAGGCCTCGTGTGTGTTGCAGCCCAACACCCCTCCAATTTGGCCCAAAACCCACCAAACTCTGCTCCATGTCCTAGAGCGTTCGATCACGATCGCGTGGCCGAAAACCGCACCTCATTTGGACTCTCCTAGCTCCACTTGTGCCTATAAATAGACCCCCCCGAAATTCGGATCTCTCCCCCACTCCGAAACCCTAGATCCATTCCCCACGCCGCCGCCGGACAAAATTTGCCGGGCCGGACGTGTCCGACCCTACCTCCGCCGCCTCCCGCAGCTAGTGGCGAGCCGCCACGTGGCCGCCGGGTCCCTCACCCGCCGCCGGCCCGGGAGGCCCAAACTGGGCCCCCGAGGCCCATCTTCCCCCGCGCCTGCGCCCGAGCGCCCCGCCGCCTCTTCCTCGGGGCCGGTTGCCTCCGACCGCCACGCCTCCTTCGCCAGCCTTCTCCGGCCGCCCGAGCCACCGGAGCTCCTCGCCGACCTCGCCGCACCGTCCATCGCCCGCGGCCGCCGCCTCCTCTCCCTCGCCGCCGGACGCCACCCCCACGCCGCTCGCCGCCTCACTGCCCGGATCCGGCCGGCGAGCCTCTCCCCGCGCCAAATCCAACTCCGGCGAGCTCAGCCCCTCTCCGACGATCCTCGGGCCGCGCGCCGCTACAGTACCCGGACTCGATCCAGATCTGGATCTGGGACGAGGGTTGACTTTTTCCTCCGAACCCTAATTTTTATGCAATCTTCGTCATGCTATATCTCCGCATCCGTAGCTCCGATTTGGACATATAGTATATCAAAATGTTCGTCTCGACGAGTACATCATTTCATTCCATTGCATCGTTTTCATTTGAGTGCATCTTGATGCCCGAAATGCTGTTAGAAGGAGGCTTAGTGAGTTAATTGTCAGATCTGCTAGTTCATCTTAGACTTTTGTCATTTTTGCCATGATTATTGTGTGCATGATATGCCTGTGAGTCCTTCATATGTTTTGTTAAGCATCTTGTTATCTCTCCAGAGGTTCAACCCATGCATTTTTAGGATGTGTGTGGTGACTTGTGCAAGCTTGCAAAGTGAGGCACCCGGTAAATCTGTTTTCAGGGACTTAGTAGTTTTCACCAAGTCTGGAATTATTTAGTTCATGATGCCATATGTCCATGCTGTTTCCTAGTGATCCGTGCCTCTTTTGAGGATGATCAGTAAGGGAGTTTTGTTAATCTTGTAGTGATCTATCCATCCATGTCTTTGTTTGCAATTATGGAGCACCCTAGCTTGAGTCAATCGAGCTCTACTTTTGCTTCGTTGTGAATCTGGGCAGATCGTCAACTTGTTTGCGATTTTGCCGATGTTGTTGTAGTTGATCTGTGCATGCTATGCCATTGTTCTTGCCATGTCTAGCTTTTATTTTGTGCCTTCTTTATGGATGTATGCTTGTCTTTCCATGACTTGCACCGTGGTGAGTGCATCGAGCTCGTAAACATGCCTTCATGAGTTATGTTTCAGCATGTCCCAGTTTTCACTAAGTCTGAAAACTGATTATGTTTTTGCTATGTTCGTGTGCTTGTTAGTATATTTTGTGATCCCTTTTGGCTCAAGGTCACTAAGGGACTTTTGTTAAGCTTGTTGAGTAGCTCCATGCCATGTCTTTCTTTGTCATGTTCAGGTCCTGTAGCATGTTGTTTTGTTGCTCCGAAGAGGGCTATATGATCTGAAATTTCAGACAAGTGTTAATTTCACTAAGTCTGAAATCTGTTTTGCATTTGCGTTTTTGCCATGCTTGTTTGAACCTCATAATGGATGAATTGGCCGTGGCTCAGTGCTAGTCTTTTGTTAAGCATCTTGAATGCTTCCCTACCATGTATTTTGTTGTCTTGTTTGGGTGCTGTAGCATGTTCATCTCATTGCATTTAGATGCCTACTTGCTGTAAATCACAGACCGGTGTCATTTTTGAATCGCTTGCCATTTCCAAACCGTAACTCCGATTCCGGCGTTCTTTATATCGTTTTCAAGCGATTTCATCTCATATTTCCAGTGGCACACTTGGAATTCCAGGTTGAGGCCAGGTTCATGCATTTTCTATCATATCTTGCATTTTGCATCCCGGATCGCATCCCGCATAGCATATCATCATTTCATCATATTGCTTGGTCTTGCACGTGGTTGATTGTGTCCTTGTTTCTTGTTTTTCTTGATTGGAGAGAGCCGGGAGACGAGTTCGCTAACGAGGATCCCGTTGAGTTTGCTCTTGAGGATCCAGTCAACTCTGACAACTGTGCAGGCAAGATGATCATACCCTCGAAATCACTACTATCTTTGCTATGCTAGTTTGCTCGCTCTGTTGCTATGCCATTGCTACGATGCCTACCACTTGCTTGCAAGCCTCCCAAATTGCCATGTCAAACCTCTAACCCACCATTTTCCTAGCAAACCGTTGATTGGCTATGTTACCGCTTTGCTCAGCCCCTCTTATAGCGTTGCTAGTTGCAGGTGAAGATTGGAGGCCGTTCCTTGTTGGAACATCTTTTATTTACTTGTTGGGATATCATTATATTATCTTGCTATCTTAATGCATCTATATACTTGGTAAAGGGTGGAAGGCTCGGCCTCTCGCCTAGTGTTTTGTTCCACTCTTGCCGCCCTAGTTTCCGTCATATCGGTGTTATGTTCCCGGATTTTGCGTTCCTTACGCGGTTGGGTTATAATGGGAACCCCTTGATAGTTCGCCTTGATTAAAGCTTTTCTAGCAATGCCCAACCTTGGTCTTACCATTTGCCACCTAGCCTCTTTTTCCCCGGGTTTCCGGAGCCCGCGGGTCATCTTATTTAAACCCCCCCGGGCCAGTGCTCCTTTGAGTGTTGGTCCAAACTAGAGTCCTGTGCAGCGCCCCCTCGGGGAAACTCGAGGTTTGGTTTTAGTTGTATGGAGCGCTCATCTGAGTGTGCCCTGAGAAAGAGATATGTGCATCTCCTATCGGGATTTGTCGGCACATTCGGGCGATGTTGCTGGTCTTGTTTTAACCTGTCGAAGTGTCTTGAATTACCGAGATACCGAGTCTGATCGGAACGTCTTGGGAGGAGGTCTATTCCTTCGTTGACCGTGAGAGCTTGTCATGGGCTAAGTTGGGACTCCCCTGCAGGGATTGAACTTTCGAAAGCCGTGCCCGCGGTTATGGGCAGATGGGAATTTGTTAATGTCCGGTTGTAGATAACTTGAACCTTAATTAATTAAAATGAATCAACTGAGTGTGTTACCGTGATGGCCTCTTCTCGGCGGAGTCCGGGAAGTGGACACGGTGTTGGAGTAATGTTTGCGCAGGTTGTTCTCTAGCTTCTCGCTCGTGCTTTGCCTCCTCTTCTCGCTCTCTTTTGCGAATAAGTTAGCCACCATACTTGCTAGTGGCTTGCTGCAGCTCCACTCATATTTTACCTTGCCTTACCTATAAGCTCAAATAGTCTTGATCGCGAGGGTGCGAGATTGCTGAGTCCCTGTGGCTCACAGATTACTATTACACCAGATGCAGGGCCCGATGATTCCGCTCCAGGAGACGCGTATGAGCTCAAGTGGGAGTTCGACGAAGACTCTCAACGATACTATGTTTCCTTTCCCGATGATCAGTAGTGGTGCCCAGTTGGGGGTGATTGGGACCGTGTCGCATGTTGGGTCTCTTTTATTTTGGCGCCGTAGTCGGGCCATGAGTGTTTGGATGATGTAATGTTATTTATGTTCTTGATTGACGTGGCGAGTGTAAGCCAACTATGTTATCTCCCCTTTTATTATTATTACATGGGATGTTGTGAAGATTTCCTAACTTGCGACAAATGCCTTCAATGCAATTATATCTCTAAGTCGTGCCTCGACACGTGGGAGCTATAGTCGCATCGAGGGTGTTACAAGTTGGTAATCAGAGCCTTCCCCGACCTTAGGAGCCCCATTGCTTGATCGTTTTTAGCGGCCGAGTTGTGTCTAGAAAAATGTTTTGAGTCTTTTAGGAATTATATATCGGAGAGATTAGGAATTCTTTTTACTTCCCAGTCTCCTCATCGCTCTGGTAAGGCTTCCTGACGTAGAGTTTTGACTCTTCTCTTCTCAAATTTCACTAAATTTTTTTTAGGATCACGCGGGTATCTTGGAATCGTTCCGATGGTTTTATGATGAGAACATTGTCTTGGTGCCTCCTGTCAGGGGTTTAGTGGAAGTGTCCCGGGGAGTTGAGCTCTGAGGTGTTGTCATCATAATTTTATCGTTGCAGTTCTGGAATACCTGAGTTTAGTACGCCGACATCGAAAATCTCTTTTATGCAGTTCGTTGGTGAGATAACCTCGACGCCACCCAGTACTGGGGCGGGAGTTCGGGAGTATCGCCATAACTTGTATAACAGATGCTTTTCGAAGGTTGAGGTAGATGGTTTCCGAAGTTTTTCTTGGTTATGTGTTGAAGGATGGATACAGCTGGATGTAGGAATTTCTAGTTTGGGTGAGATATTATGCTTCCCCTGTATCCCCAACACCTGATTGCATAACCGGAAAGGTTCGGGAGTTTCATAGGTGGGAATTCTAGTAGCTCTAGTTTTTCTTCCACGGATATTGGTTTGAGATTGGGATTTCTTACCAATTATTCGTTCTTGATCCGTACCTTGTTGATTTATTTCTCTACCTTAATTCTACGTGGCTTCTCAATTTATGGATATGTGACCATTTCAAGAGGAATGCATTCGTTCATTTTGTTCGGATGTGAAGACTATATGTTGCAATTTTCATTCCGTTGGATTCCGCTTCAATATTTATCTGTCAATGTGCTAATGGTGGTCAACCTCTTCAGGATGGCTCCTCCAACGCGCACGACTCCGAATCCTGATCCGCCACCGCCTCCACCCCCTCCGGAGGCATGGCAAGCTGTGATGGCCGCAACCAATGCAAATACACAGCTGATCATGCAAATCCTTCAAGAGCGCAATCAAGGCAGTCAAGGGAATCAAGGCAGCAACCAGAGTCACTTTGCTAAACTCAACCAGTTCCTTGCTAACGGGCCAAAGACTTTCAGCAATTGTGTTGAGGCAACCGATGCTGACGATTGGCTTGTGGATCTGTGCAAGCATTTTGAGTGCAGTAACGTTAGGCCTGAGGACTTTGTCAAGTTCGCTTCCTTCCAACTCAAAGATCAAGCTGCAGAATGGTTCCAGCAGTACAAGGACTCCAGAGGTGGACGTGTTATCACTTGGGATGATTTCCGTCGAGATTTCCGAGCTCATCATATTCCGTAGAGCGTGGTTGAAAGCAAGCGTGAGGAATTCCGCAATCTGAAGCAAGGCTCTTTGTCTGTCTATGACTACAACAAGTTGTTCCAGAAGCTCACCCGCTTTGCCAAGCAGGACATGCCTGATGAGAAGAGCATGATATATCAGTTCAGGGGTGGTCTCAGAGAAGAAATTCAGCTTGCTCTTGTCCTCTTTGAGCCCTTGAGGTACGATGAGTTCTACAACATGGCACTGAAGCAAGAGGCTGCTCAGTTGAGGTGTGATGCTTCCAAGAAGCGAGTCAGAGATGTTACTCCTTCCTCTACTCAAGTGGCCAAGCAGCAGAAGTTTTGGCTTCCTCCTCCTCCGTTCCGTCAGCCGTATCAGCAGAAGAGCAAAGGTGGCAGTGGTTCTTCCCACCCACCCAACCCTGGCTTTCAAAAAAAGACTTCGTCTCAAGCTCCAAGATCGAGTGCTTCGTATCACCGTCCGCTTTCAGAGGTCACGTGCAACAAGTGCCAACAGAAGGGTCACTATGCCAACAAGTGTCTCAACCAGAGGCGTCTTCCTCCTCCTCCTCCTGTCAGATCGGCAAGTACATCTGTGGTCAAGCATAACACCAAGTTCGCCAAGGTCAATATGGTGAATGCAGCTCAGGCAGAGGACTCACCAGATGTGATCATGGGTAACCTTCCTGTTAATGATGTTCCTGCAAAAGTTCTTTTTGACACGGGTGCATCGCATTGCTTCATTTCCAAACCTTTTGCATCAAAGTATGAGTGTGATTATCAGTATCTGCAAAGTTCCTTGCAAATTGTGTCACCGGGAAAGCAGATGACAGCTAACACCTGCGTCCCTGAGGTTACTATCACATTGGGTGACTACAAGTTCCTTTCTTCCCCAATTGTTCTTGGTAACTCGGATATTGATCTTATTCTCGGAATGGATTGGCTTTCTAAGCACAAGGCACATCTTGATTGTGCTCCCAGGCAGATTCAATTGACTCATTCGTCTGAGGATGTAATTGTCTTTGCCGCTCGGGATAATACTATCTGTCTATTTTCTCTCAATGAAAAGGGTGAATTGGATGCCATCTCTCAAATTCCAGTCGTTTGCGAATATCAAGACGTCTTTCCAGAAGAGCTCCCAGGAATGCCTCCGCACCGGCCAGTTGAATTCGTTATTGAACTTGAGCCTGGCACGGAACCTGTGTGCAAACGTCCTTACAAGCTCAGACCTGAAGAGTTGAAAGAGCTGAAGAAGCAACTCGATATGCAAGAGAAAATGGGTCTTATCCGGCCTAGTTCTTCTCCATGGGGTTGTGGTGTTCTTTTTGTGAAGAAGAAGGATGGAACGGACCGACTTTGTCTTGATTACCGTCCAGTGAACAAGAAGACCATCAAGAACAAATACCCACTTCCCAACATCAATGAGCTGTTCGAACAACTCAAAGGTGCCCAAGTATTCTCCAAGCTTGATCTCCGTATGGGTTATCACCAGATTCGCATTCGTGAAGAAGATATTCCCAAGACAGCATTCAGAACAAGCTTTGGGTCATATGAATACACTGTCATGTCTTTTGGCCTTGCCAACGCTCCTCCGACGTTCTCTCGCATGATGAACTTCATCTTCAACGCCTACACCAATGACTTCGTTTTGGTCTATCTCGACGACATTCTGGTTTTCTCCAAGAACAAGGAAGATCATGCCAAGCACTTGCGTTTGGTTCTTGATAAGCTCAGAGAACATCAGTTCTACACCAAGTTCTCCAAGTGTGAATTTTGGCTTGATGAGGTTCTTTATCTTGGTCATATCATCTCTGCCAAGGGCATTGCCGTGAATCCTGAGAAGGTGTCTGCAATTGTGAATTGGGAACCTCCTCAGAACGTGAAGCAGCTCCGCAGTTTTCTCGGTCTCGCAAGCTATTGCCGAAGATTCGTTGAAAACTTTTCTAAGATCGCGAAGCCTCTCTCTAATCTTCTTCAGAAGCATGTCAAGTACGTTTGGTCTCCGGAGTGTGATATTGCTTTCAACACTTTGAAAGAAAAATTGATCACTGCTCCAGTTCTGACTCCGCCTGATGAATCCAAGCCGTACGAGGTCTTTTGTGATGCCTCTCTCCAAGGTCTTGGCGCAGTATTGATGCAAGAGAAGAAAGTTGTTGCTTATACATCTCGCCAGTTGAAGCCTAATGAAAAGAACTACCCCACTCATGATCTCGAGTTGGCGGCAGTTGTGCATGCTCTTTTGACTTGGAGACATCTTGTATTGGGAAGAAAAGTGGACATTTTCACTGATCACAAGAGTCTCAAGTACATCTTCACTCAGCCTAATCTCAACCTCAGGCAAACTCGATGGGTCGAAATGATTCAAGAGTATAATCCGAGTATCGAGTATACTCCAGGCAAGGCCAATGTGATTGCTGACGCTTTGAGCAGGAAGGCTTGCTGCAACAGTCTGATTCTTAAGCCTTATCAACCCGAGCTTTGTGAAGCTTTCCGCAAACTTAATCTGCAAGTTGTTCCTCAAGGATTCCTCGCCAACCTTCTAGTCTCTCCTACCTTAGAAGACCAGATTCGCCAAGCCCAGCTTCTTGATGCTATGGTGAAAAAGGTGAAGATTGGGATTGCCAAGAGTCAGTCCAAGTACAAGTGCTACCGCCTTGATGATAAGGGCACTCTCTTCTTCGAGGATCGTATTGTTGTACCCAAAGGTGACCTCCGTAAAGTGATCATGAACGAGGCTCACAATTCTCGGTGGGACCGATTTGCTCTTTCGGTGAGACCGAAGAGTTACAAAAAGGAAACACTAAATTTACATTGCAATCTCGGTGGGACTGATCCGCTCTTTCGGTGAGACCGAAAAGTTACAAAAAGGAAACACTGAATTTACATTGCAATCTCGGTGGGACCGATCCGCTCTTTCGGTGAGACCGAAAAGTTACGAAAGGGAAACAGAGAGTTTGCAATCCCATTTCGGTGAGACCGAGATCCCTATCGGTAGAACCGATTTTCTTAGGGTTTGGCAATGGCTATGACAAGTGAAACTCGGTGGCGCCGGATAGAAAGAATCGGTAGGACCGAGTTTGGCTTAGGGTTTAGGTCAAATGTGGATATGGGAAAGTAGTTGAGGGTTTTGGAGCATATCACTAAGCACATGAAGCAAGAGGCTCATTAAGCAACACCTCATCCCTCCTTGATAGTATTGGCTTTTCCTAAAGACTCAATGTGATCTTGGATCACTAAAATATAAAATGAAGAGTCTTGAGCTTTTGAGCTTGAGCCAATCCTTTGTCCTTAGCATTTTGAGGGTTCCACTTTCACATCCATGCCATGCCAATCATTGAGCTTTCCTGAAATAGTCATCTTGGAATAGCATTAGCTCAATGAGCTATATGTTGTTATGAATTACCAAAACTACCTAGGGATATTTGCACTTTCAATCTCCCCCTTTTTGGTAATTGATGACAACATATAGATCAAAGCTTCGACAAATGATAATAAGCATGAAATATATCGTCCCTTTGAGAAGTATGTGACAAGTAAGAGCTCCCCCTAAATTTGTGCATATTTAAGATTTGCTTTGGACTGCAAATGCACAAAGAGTTAGAGTCATGGGTTACTCTTCCATGTCACATACATCTTGGTGGAGCGCTTAAAATGATAAGAATGAAATACATGCACTCATCACCAAGAATAGTGAATGATCACATAAGATAGATAAGATGATAATATTAAGCAAACATTAAGTGTAGCTTATGATCAAACACATGATCATCAATGTCTCACGAGCAGTGACATAGTGTCTCACACAAAAGCAAACAAAGTTCGAAAAACCACCAAGTAAAACAAGAGAGAATAAAAGCAACACTCTCTCTCGAAGCCTATGATCTATACATTTTATCCCCCTTTGGCAACAAGTTACCAAAAAGTTCCTAGAAAATGCATAGTGCTAAGTCGACACTCAGGCTTGATCTTCAGGTGGTGGTGGAGTCCGGATCACTCCAAGGACGAAGCCTTCTGTAGACGTGGTCAGAGTCGAGGCTGAAGTGGATGCTGGAGCTGGTGGAACTGAAGCTGTAGCTGGTGCAGAAGTGGTGGCTCTGGTGTCAGCAACTGGCACTGCATATGATCTCTGAGCTCTTGGCACTCTGGCAAATGCATCAGTTGTAGTCTTGCCCTTCCTCTCCTGCATATCATCCTGTAATTGTTCCACTGCAGACTGAATCTCTGTTACTTTGACATCTAGGTCATAGAACTTCTGTTCCATGATTCTTTCTAAGCTCTGCTGATTCTGAGTGAGGGTGGCCAGTCCTTGCTCAATCCTTAGTGTGGATGCAATCAAGTAACCAAGCTGCTCTTGTTCGGTTTTCAAGAAATACTCAGATGCCTCCTCTTGAGTTGGCATCTTGGCAGCTTTCTCCTTCCTTGCCTTCTCCTTCTTTGCTTGTGCTTGTGCAGATGATGGTTCATTCTCATTCATGACAACTTGATTGTCCTCAAAGTCTGGATGGATGGGCAGGTGTTCCTTGTCCAATAAGTATATGCCTGTGCCCATCTTTGAGTTGATCAACTCCTGAATCTGAGGGGCATAACCACAGCTCCTCTTCTGATCTGCTGCTGTCCTCTTGATAGTCTCTACTATGAGGCTCATGACCTTGAATTTCTGAGGTACATCAAATACATGAAGCAAATTGATTGCATGGCCTCTGATCATCTTGTGATCACCTGACTTGGGCAAGAGAGTGTGCCTCAAAATCCAATTAATAGTTGACAGCCCTGACAGAAGATAATGCACTGAGCCAAATTTGAAAGTTTCAAGAGCCTCGTTTGGAATTTCCTTGTACATATTGGACATAGAGTTGTGGTCCATCTTCTTCTTGGCATAGATATCCAAGTCATCCTCATGCTCCTCTGGGGCATTGATGAGCTGTGCCCATTCAGCAACTGTAGACTGGTACCTCGTACCTTCTGACATCCAAATTATCCTACCATCTGGATAAAAATGTGATGTGGAGTAGAACTGCATGATAAGCTCCTCGTTCCACTTTGTCAGCTTCTGCCCAACAAAGTCCTCTACTCCACATGCCTTGAAGCTGTCCTGCGCTCCAGGGTAGTACTCTTCGTTGTCCTTGATGTATTGCCAATCAACCCATCTCATATCATATACAATTGGCTTCTTGTCCAATAAGACTGTCTCATAAAAGTCCTGCTGTTCCTTAGTGTGGAACCTGTAGTCAACAGCAGTCCTCCTCCTTGAAGCATACGGATCTGCTTCTCTCCACTTCCTCAGCCCTGAGTCTCTCCTGAGCTTCATATCCTCAGCTACAGGATGAGCATCGTTGTGGTCTGGGATCTTGGGCTTGCGTTTTCTGAGAACTTGCTCTTCATCATCTTCTGCAGTGTCAGGCACTGGGGCCTTGTTCTTCTCAGCAGCTGGGATGCTTCTTGTATTCCTCTTTGGTTTTGGTTTTGGAGCTGGCTTGGCCTTGGAAGCAGCTGCCCCTGATCTTATGGCATCACCCATCAGCTTGGGTGCCTTAGGTGCTGGTGCAGCTACCTCTTCTTCTTCTTCCTCCTCATCTTCCATGATGGAAGCCTTGCCAAGCACTCTGGCTATGGTTTTCTTCACCCTTTCCTTTCTTTTCTTTCCTTCAGCAGCAACTGGCTCTATGGGAGTGGGCTTCTTAGTTGAAGCTCTGGCCTTTGACATAGGCTGCCTGCTTGCTGGCCTTTTGATCTTTAACCCTGGCTTTGTGCCATGTGCTGACTCAACTCTCTTGGAAGTTGCTTCCTCTTCTGCCACATAGTCCTCATCCTCTGATTCTGAGGTTCTCTTCTTTCTCTGTCTGGTGGCAGCTTTAGGCAGATTGCTAGGAGTACTTCTGCTGCCATCATCTGAAGAACTTGAGGGACTAGTGCCCTCACTCATCTGCACTTGCTGTTCTGACATGTTCTGGCTGTCACTCTGATCATACATGTTGCAAACTCTGACTGCTGACCCTGTGAATAGATTATAGATGAGATAGAGTGTATGAGCATCACAAAATGCAGAGATTTTTGCAAAAGAATGATCCAAAAACTTAGTTTTAGTTTCCCACTGAAATCATCTCGGATCTACCGATTTTTAAACTCGGTGATACCGAAGCAGTTTTGGCACCTAAACTAGTGAACTCGGTCAGACCGAGTCACAGTTCGGTGGCACCGAGACTGCTAGGGTTTCACAGAGTTCCAAAATCGGTCACACCAATAAGTAATTCTCGGTCAGACCGAGTCTCACTTGTGCAATGGCATAAGCCAAATCGGTGGGACCAAGTTTTTCAACTCGGTGGGTCCAAGATGGTTTCGGCGGAAACCTAACCCTAAAATTTTCGAATCAAACCTAATCTACGAGCGCATTGACTGGATAGGAGTGTTTCAATCGTGGCAAGAATCATGATGATCACAATGTGCTAAGAATCGGATTGGTGAATAGCACAAAGATCGAGTCCATACCCTAGTTCGGCGGAGACTCGCTACGGCGGCAACGGCGGGGTAGAATTCCCGTTGACGGCGACGGAGACCAGTGACTGGAGGCAGCTGGTGGCGAGGAGACGATCCGGAGACCAAGTTGGCAGAGCAGGCTATCGCACGGGCGAAGGGGTTCGGAGAAATTTCCAAATTTTTTGCCCATGACTATATATAGCCCGACCCTGTCGGTGTGACCGAGTGGAACAACTCGGTGGCACCAAGATGCAAAACTGTATACAGTTGTTGCAACTCGGTGTGACCGAATGGTTCAAATCGGTTGCACCGAGATCGAAAACCTAGATCAACTTAATGATCTCGGTAGGACCGAAAGTGGGGTATTGGTCAGACCGAGAATCATAAAGAGGTTTTGGAAGTTTAAGTCTATGACGAATCGGGGACTCCGAGCGCTCCTCACACAGAGTGGTTCGAATCTGACTTGATCAAATTTTGTGATGTAGCATGAATAGAGTTTGAGACGAGAAAAGCATAGATAGCTAGAGGAGGTTCTTAGGAATTCTTGTCCATCCACTTGGCAAAAGGAAATAAAACCAAACAATCAAAACAACAAGTGGATGTCCTCGAATGAGTAAAATATGCAACCAGCATGCTCACACAATAAGATGGCAAATGAAATATGTGACAAGGCATGCACAACCAATTCTAGCATCTATCAAGCAATTTGCGATGACAAGGTCATCTATATATGAGTATATTGACTTAGGAGTCAAGTGAGAACACTTGATCATAGGTCATACTCATCGTTTAAGCTCAAGTGGGGTTACCACTTTTACATAAAGCATTGTTGTGTTCACATCTTTAGAGTTGCTTTAGCTCAAGTCTTAGAGTAAAGCTCCCCCTAGATGTGATATCCCCCCTTAGAGGGATGAACTAACCTCGGGTTTTGTCGATGATGACTTCATGTAGATGTAGATCACTTGGAGCTATCCATTTGAGTGAATTGCACTTTCAATACCTACATGGGTTAGTCCCACAAGGAACAAACAAGGATATCCATAGACATAGAGTGATGCACACACAAGATGATGTCCATGAAAACTTTTAGGTTACCTTGTCCCTTGTCTTACAAACAAGAGGGTTTGTGACTCCTTGAACTAGTGCAAGATGTGGAAGTTGATTGCACTTGTTCTTGCCAAAATGATAAGAGTGAAGTATGTTGGCGGAGTCACCCTCAAGAACTCTCTAGTTCTTCTTCTTTTGGATCCACACCATCTTGATGGGAATCCTTGGAGTTGTAGTCGTACTTGATGAAGTGGAACTTGAAGTAGTCTTGGGAATCCACTTGACTAAGGTCTTAGGAGCTTCTTCAAATGCATCAATTTCCTCTTGAAGCTTGTCCTTCCCTTTTTGCTTGTAGTCTTGTGGTGGAAGATCATCTTGAGCTTGTGTCCCCTTGAAAGAAGTATCATACTTCTCTTGTTGAGGAACAAACTTTGTCTTGGGGTATTGATCTTCTTCCCACTCAACTCCATTGGCATTGAACTTTCGTTCAAAACCAACACCTTGATTCTTCCGGTGCATTCCTTGCTTGCGCACAATTTCCTCGAATTGCTTACTCCCGGCAAGGCTTTTGTACACTCCTTTCTCTATAATTCCCTTCAATAAGCTATTTTCTTGCTCAAGTGTAACTTGGCTAAGAGAATCATTAGTGAAATCAAGAGAACTACTAGAAGCAACAATATTGGATTTAGCATGATCATTGTTACTGCTAGAGGAAGAATCTTTCTTGTTCTTGTTACTAGACTTGACTTGAGGAATGTAAGTGGATAAGAGTAAACGCTTGGCAATGTAAGAAGAACTTTTCTTGCGGAGATCATCATTGATTTCTTTTAAGAACTCATGCTCTTGCTCAAGATTGAGCTTTTCAAAGCATAATTTCTCATGAGCTCTTAAAAGTTCTCGATGATCTTCGAAGATAGTTTCATGAGCTAACTTAAGAGTGCTTAGTTCTTTAGTTAGAGCCTCAATATTCTCCTTATCATTGTCATTCGTTTTATCTTGATTAGCATGATTAATTGACGTTTCATCATAGTATTCATCACTAGAGTTGTCAACAAGCAAATCATCACCTAACAAGTCATCTTCATCACTATTGAAATCAACATACTCGGGGTGTGTTACCTTAGGACCTTTGGCCATGAAGCACCTTCCAATTCCTTCATTTGGTGAGTCAAATATGTCGTAGGAGTTGGTTGACACAAGTGCTAGACCGGCAACACCTTCATCTTGAGTATCTTCGGAGTCGGAGTGATAACTTCTCTCGGAGTGGCTGTCGGAGTCGGAGCCGGATACCCATTCACCAACATGAGCTTGATGTCTTCGTTTTGTGTAGCTCCTTGATGATTTTTCCTTCCTTTCTGAATCCTTGCTTCTCCGTGAGTATCTTCGTTCATAACGATCATCTCTACTCCTTCTCTCTCTTGGCGGTGATTCTTTGCTTCTTCTTTTTGGAGAATCTTCTCTTCTCTTGTAGGGAGCCGTACACTCATTGGAATAGTGTCCGGGTCTTCCACAACTGTAGCAGTTTCGCTCTTGACTAGAAGATCTTTTGTCATTGTAGGACCTTGACTTGAAGCTTCTATCTTTGCTTCTACTCTTGTAGAACTTGTTGAAGTTCTTCACCATTAAGCTCAATTCTTCATTGAAGTTTTGTTTCTCACTTGATGATGTAGGGGATTCACATGAGGCTTTGTAGGCACCACTTGATTTGTTGTGAAGTTCCTCTTTATCCTTAAGTGACATCTCATGAGCAACAACTCTTCCAATCACCTCCGTTGGCTTGAGATCTTTGTAATTGGGCATCATTTGGATCAATGTGCACACGGTATCATATTTTCCATCCAAGGCTCTTAGAATCTTCTTGATGATGAATCTATCAGTCATCTCTTCACTTCCTAAGCCGACAATCTCATTTGTGATGAGAGCAAGCCTAGAGTACATTTCAGCGACACCTTCACCATCCTTCATTTTGAACTTGTCAAGTTGACTTTGAAGCACATCCAACTTGGATTCCTTGACGGAGTCGGTACCTTCGTGCATATCAATCAAAGTGTCCCAAATTTCCTTTGCATTCTCAAGACGGCTGATCTTGTTGAATTCTCTGGGGCACAATCCGTTGAAGAGAATATCACAAGCTTGAGCATTGTATTGCAACATCTTCAACTCATTCGCGGTAGCTTCACAGTTTGGTTCTTTCCCATCAAAGAAGTCACCTTGCAAACCAACACACACAATAGCCCAAACGGCGAGGTTATGTCCAAGAATATGCATTTTCATTTTATGCTTCCAACTAGCAAAATTAGTACCATCAAAGTAAGGACCTCTACGGTGATAATTTCCCTCGCTAGACGCCATACTCTCCTAGGTTGTGAAACCAAGGCTATGACCACCAAAAGCTATGGAGATCAAAGCAAATGGAGACCAAAGCTCTGATACCACTTGTAGGATCGAAAGTATGTCTAGAGGGGGGGTGATTAGACTACTTGACCAAATAAAAACTTAACCTTTTCCCAATTTTAGTTCTTGGCAGATTTTAGCTATTGTAGGACAAGTCAAGCAATCATCACACAATTCAAGCATGCATGCAAAGAGTATATTGGCAGCGGAAAGTAAAGCATGCAACTTGCAAGAATGTAAAGGGAAGGGTTTGGAGAATTCAAAACGCAATTGGAGACACGGATGTTTTTCCCGTGGTTCGGATAGGTGGTGCTATCCTACATCCACGTTGATGGAGACTTCAACCCATGAAGGGTAACGGTTGCGCGAGTCCACGGAGGGCTCCACCCACGAAGGGTAATCGTTGCACGAGCCCACGGAGGGCTCCACCATGAAGGGTCCACGAAGAAGCAACCACCCACGAAGGGTCCACGAAGAAGCAACCTTGTCTATCCCACCATGGCCATCGCCCACGAAGGACTTGCCTCACTAGCGGTAGATCTTCACGAAGTAGGCGATCTCCTTGCCCTTACAAACTCCTTGGTTCAACTCCACAATCTTGTCGGAGGCTCCCAAGTGACACCTAGCCAATCTAGGAGACACCACTCTCCAAGAAGTAACAAATGGTGTGTGGGTAATGAACTCCTTGCTCTTGTGCTTCAAATGATAGTCTCCCCAACACTCAACTCTCTCTCATAGGATTTGGATTTTGTGGAAAGAAGATTTTAGTGGAAAGCAACTTGGGGAAGGCTAGAGATCAAGATTCATATGGTAGAAATGGAATATCTTGGTCTCAACACATGAGTAGGTGGTTCTCTCTCAGAACATATGAGTTGGAATTGTGTATGTGTTCTGATGGCTCTCTCCATGAATGAAGAGGAGGTGGAGGGGTATATATAGCCTCCACACAAAATCCAACCGTTACACACAGTTTTCCAATCTCGGTGGGACCGAATCAACAAACTCGGTCGGACCGAAAAGGTAAACCTAGTGACCGTTAGAGATTTTCGGTGGGACTAACATGCAACTCGGTAGGACCGATATGGTTAGGGTTTGGGCATAACATAATCTCGGTGAGACCGATTACACAAACTCGGTGAGACCGATTTTGATAATTAGGTAACCAGAGAGTTGGTCAGGCAAACTCGGTGGGACCGATTGGCTCTTTCGGTGAGACCGAAAAGTTACAAAAAGGAAACACTGAATTTACATTGCAATCTCGGTGGGACCGATCCGCTCTTTCGGTGAGACCGAAAAGTTACGAAAGGGAAACAGAGAGTTTGCAATCCCATTTCGGTGAGACCGAGATCCCTATCGGTAGAACCGATTTTCTTAGGGTTTGGCAATGGCTATGACAAGTGAAACTCGGTGGCGCCGGATAGAAAGAATCGGTAGGACCGAGTTTGGCTTAGGGTTTAGGTCAAATGTGGATATGGGAAAGTAGTTGAGGGTTTTGGAGCATATCACTAAGCACATGAAGCAAGAGGCCCATTAAGCAACACCTCATCCCTCCTTGATAGTATTGGCTTTTCCTAAAGACTCAATGTGATCTTGGATCACTAAAATATAAAATGAAGAGTCTTGAGCTTTTGAGCTTGAGCCAATCCTTTGTCCTTAGCATTTTGAGGGTTCCACTTTCACATCCATGCCATGCCAATCATTGAGCTTTCCTGAAATAGTCATCTTGGAATAGCATTAGCTCAATGAGCTATATGTTGTTATGAATTACCAAAACTACCTAGGGATAGTTGCACTTTCAAAAGGACTACGATAGATCCCCTATACTTGTGGGTCATCACTCCCTTGTTCTGTGTGATTCGATTTAACCACTTGGAGTTTTAGTTATGTCGACTGCAGGGATAATCAAGGTGTCCGCTGCGTGCCCAGTCTTTGATGCCACTGATTATCCCTACTGGAAGAATAAGATGTGTATGCATCTTGTAGCCTTTGACATCAACCTCCGGTATGTCATCAAATCAGGCATTCCTAAGGTCGGTGAAGGTGTCACCGCTGCTGATGTCAAGAGGTTTGCTCAACTGGACTCGACCGCCAAGAACATCATTTGTGGTCATCTGACCAAAGGATAGTATGGCCGTGTGGGTGCACTGGAAACTGCGAAGCTACTTTGGGACTGGCTGTCCAAAGTCAATGAAGGTGTCTCAACTCAGAGAGACTCAAGGATTGATTTTCTTTTCAACCTCTTCAACTGCTTCAAGAGAAACGACAATGAGAATGTCCAGCTCACATTTGATCGCCTCACTAATATCACAAATGAGCTTCACGCTCTTGGCTCCACTGAGATCACCAAGCACGAAATCATGAAGAAGCTCCTGAGATCACTTGATAGCTCATTTAACACCCTAGCCCTGATGATACAAGAGCGTCCTGACTTCAAAGATCTCGATCCGTCTGACATACTGAGAGAGTCAACACACACGAGTTCTAGCTATCTGAGAAGAGAGACATCTATGGCCCAAACTATGGTCGAACCCGTGCTTTGAAGGCAAAGGTTGTTTCCTCGCCTGAAGAAGAATTTGACTGCGGTTCTAAGGATTCCGAAGACATTGGAAAGGAGCTAGCTATGCTCGTGAAGAAGTTCCAGAAATTCTCCAAAAAGAATTGCTTCAGAAAGTCTTCAAGATCCAGCTCAAGAAATGATGAGGCTTCCACTCGTGACCACAAGAAGAGAACATGCCACAAAATGCAAGAAGCCAGACCACTACATCTCTGAGTGTCCTCAATGGGACAAGGAATCTAAGAAGAAGAAGAGCAAGGAATATGACTCTGACGACAAGAAGAAGAAATCCTCAAAGTCTTCCTCCAAGTCTTCATCAAAGTCTTCATCTCACAAGAGGAGCTCATCAAGCATGGCTCATGCATTCGTTGGCAAGGAAATGGATTCAGAGGAGGAGTTTGCTTCTAGGGAGGCGGAGGTGGAGTCTGAGGAGGAGTCTGATTCAGGCGTGGCAAGCCTGGCTCTAGCTTCGTCATTCGTCACCAAGTCCATCTTCAACACTGAAGACAATGGCCGCGTCGTCAACGTTGAAGCCGATGATGAGGACGACTCTGCTTTGACCTACTGCTTCATGGCATGAAGTGCAAGGGAAAGGTCTCCAGCCAGAAATCAAAGGCTTCGGGCACTAATGCTGGGGACCTAAAACATCTTGTGGGACGCAAGATAAAGTGCCAAAATGGTCTTACTATGTATTTCGTCCTGGCGTTTCTTGACAATCATCCTATCTACCCTAACAAGGATCTGAACTTTGATAGTATGCTTGTTCATCAAATGTTTATGCTTCACACTTCTCTTTGTGAAGCCTATCCCCCTAAATGCTTCATGGCACGAGGTGCCAAGGGTACAACTCCGAAGGCTTCTGAATGGATTATGGACAGTGGATGCACTAACCACATGACTCGTGATCGAAGTCTTCTTATGGATTCAACCCTATGTCCGTCTGATAAGAGTCACATCACATTTGCTAACACTGGTAAAATCAAGGTATTGGGCCTAGGTAGAGTTGCAATCTCAAAGGATCAACACATGGATAAAGTGATGCTTGTTGAATCCCTTGGTTTCAACTTAATGTCTGTCTCAATGCTTTGTGATCTGAACATGATCGTAATATTTGGAAAATATTATTGCCTTGTACTCATGGAATCTGACAAATCTCTAGTCTTCGAAGGGTATCGAAGATAGATTTTTCCGTAGGACCACAGCTTGACGTATGTCTTCTAGCAAAAGCTTCAGAATGTTGGCTCTGGCATCAGAGGCTAGGGCATGCGGGCATGAGGAACTTTCACACTCTCGCAAAGAAGAATCATGTCATTGGCATCGAGGGCATCAAGTTCAAGAAGGATCATGTGTGTGGTGCCTGTGAAGCCGAAAATATGACTAGGGCCAAGCATCCCTCGAAGATAATCATGATGACAACACGTCCCATCGAGCTGCTTCACATGGACTTATTTGGCTCTACTCATTACTCTACCTTTACTACCACTGCATGCCTCTATGGCTTCGTCATTGTTGTTGATTACTCAAGATATACATGGGTACACATAATTCTCTACAAGACTGAAGTGCAGGATGTCTTCAGACGATTCGCCAATCATGCAATGACCAACTATGGCATCAAGATCAAGCACATCAGAAGTGACAACGGCATAGAATTCAAGAACACCAGCCTCGACACTTATCTTGATACATTGGGCATCACATATGAGTTCTCTGCTCCATACACACCTCAGCAGAATGGCATCGTGGAGCGCAAGAACAGAACCTTCATTGAGATGGCACGTACGATGCTTGATGAGTACAAGACTCCAAGGAAATTCTGGTCTGAAGCTATTGACACTGCTTGCCACATCATCAACCGAGTTTATCTTTACAAGTTCCTAAAGAAGACATCCTATGAGCTCCTGACTGGTAAGAAGCCAAATGTCAGCTATTTCAGAGTCTTTGGTGCTAGGTGCTGGATCGAGGACCCACATCACACTTCAAAATTTGCACTGAAAGCACATGAAGGCTTTATGCTTGGTTACGGAAAGGATTCACACTCCTACAGAGTCTTCAACCTCTTTCACTACAAAGTGGTTCAAACTATGGATGTGCGGTTCGATGAGACTAACGGCTCGCAAAGAGAGCACCTGCCAAATGTGTTAGATGAAGCTACACCAAGTGAGTCTATCAAGCTAACGGGTACTGGAGAAATCATACCTACAGAGGAACAGGCTAAAGAGGAAATCATCATTTTTGCACCCAATCAACATGAAGACACTGCTCAGCCTGAAGCCAATGTTGAAGAGGAATACAATGATTAGCAAGGGCAAAATCTTCGTCCAGTACATCCTCGCGTTGCAAATGAAGTCCAGATTGAGAAGATAATCGATAGCATCAATGCACCTGGTCCACTCACTCGTTCAAGAGCAACACAGCTAGCAAATTTCTATGCGCACTTTGCATTTGTCTCTATATCTGGACCCAAGAAAGTTGATGAAGCCTTCATGGAACCTGAATGGATTCAAGCTATGCAAGAAGAGCTTCAACAGTTTGAGCTGAATAATGTATGGGAGCTAGTAAAGCGTCCTGATCCTCGCAAGCACAATATCATTGGCACCAAATGGATCTATCGCAACAAACAAGATGAGCACGGTCAAGTTGTCAAAAACAAAGCTTGTCTCATTGCTCAAGGTTACACGCAAGTGGAAGGGATTGACTTTGATGAAACCTTTGCTCCTGTGACTAGGCTTGAAGCCATTCGCATACTGCTAGCTTATGCCAACCACAACAACATTCTTCTGTACCAAATGGATGTAAAGAGTGCCTTCCTCAATGAAAAAATTGAAGAAGTGTATGTTCCACAACCACCTGTTTTGAAGACCCAAAGCGTCCTGACATGGTATACAAGCTCAATAAGGCATTGTATGGCCTCAAACAAGCACCTTGCGCTTAGTATGACACACTCAAAGACTTCCTGAAGAGCAAAGGCTTCAAACCTGGTTCTCTAGATCCCACTCTCTTCATGAAGACATATGATGGTGAACTGTTTGTATGCCAAACCTATGTGGATGACATTATCTTCGGCTGCACTAACAAGAGATACAGTGATGAGTTTGGGCATATGATGCAAGAGCAATATCAGATGTCCATGATGGGTGAGCTAAAGTTCTTCTGGTCTTCAAATACGTCAGCAGAGAAATGGCATCTTCATATCACAAGAGAAGTACCTCAAAGATTGCCTGAAGAAGTTTGGAATGCAAGACTGCAAAGGGTACACGACACCAATGCCAACCAAAGGCCAATTGGGCCTCGACGACAATGGTAAAGAGTTCGATCAAAAGGTATCCCGCTCCATGATTGGTTCTCTACTTTACTTATGTGCATCTAGGCCTGATATAATGCTTAGAGTTTGCATGTGTGCCCGATTCCAAGCGGCTCAAAAGGAATCGCATCACTTAGAAGTGAAGTGAATTCTTCGATA
Source organism: Triticum urartu (assembly GCF_056163025.1). Lineage (NCBI taxonomy): Eukaryota > Viridiplantae > Streptophyta > Magnoliopsida > Poales > Poaceae > Triticum > Triticum urartu. Next base: position 376,119,886 of record NC_141878.1, on the reverse strand, counting down.
TTTGGCTCACACCCCAACACTAGGATTATGGTATCCAAAGGGCTCAGAATTTGATCTAGTTGGATTCTCAGATGCTGATTATGCTGGTGACAAGGTTGATCGCAAGTCCACATCAGGCGCATGTCACTTTCTTGGACGGTCTCTTGTTTGTTGGTCTTCAAAGAAGCAGAACTGTGTATCACTATCCACTGCTGAATCTGAATACATTGCTGCTGGATCTTGCTGCGCTCGGCTTCTCTGGATGAAGCAGACTCTCAAGGACTATGGAATAAACATGAAGCATGTGCCACTCTACCGCGATTTTAGAGCGCCATCAAGATTGCTCACAACCCAGTTCAGCACTCAAAGACAAAGCACATTCAAATCCGCCATCACTTTCTCAGGGATCATGTGTTGAAGGAAGACATTGATATCATACACGTCAACACTGAAGAGCAATTGGCAGATATCTTCACAAAGCCCTTGGGTGAGAAAAGGTTTTGCAAGCTGTGGTGTGAGCTAAATATCATAGAATCCTCAAATGTCCTGTAAATGGACACACATCCTAACGCTTATGCATGTTGATGACTTAGATGTGCAACACACAAAGTAACGTATATCTTCAATTAATGAAGACTTACCCTCTAAGTGTGAATACATTAATGTGGAATTTGACTTCGGAGCGCCACGATAATTGTGTGACATGTGTGGGTCTGATACTTCCTATACGGTGGGTAACGCCACCACCAAACTTTCTCGAAGATTTTCATTTGGCGTCATGATTGCATTATCTTCATATTTGGTTTGTCTTCAACATTGATTTGTCCTCAAAGTTTATCTTCGCAATGTTGATTTAGTCTTTTCTGATATATATATATATATATATATATATGTGTGTGTGTGTGTGTGTGTGTGTGTGTGTGTGTGTTTAGTCCTCTACATCATTCACTTATAGCTATGTCTTCAAACTTGCCATTTTTTGAACTAAGTGAATGTGATCGGACCCTAACCCCTTCTGTGCTTCCACCTTAAATTCTTTCTGTCTAAGTCATATGCATTCTGTTGACACATGTCGATTGTCTTCATCGCGTCCTTGTCAGCAGAAGATAAAGAGACACACATTTACAACTATTTTAATGTTATATCTCTTTTTCCTGAATGTCGGAGAAGCCGGAACGACCACCCGACAAACCAGGCGCCCGTGGGAACATGGAACAACTCTCAATGAGTTGCATGCATGCCATGTGTCCATCAGATGTGAACCGCCTGGGGCACCCGCGTAATTGCGCTGTGCAGCCCTTCACCTTATACTCACCCGCGCGGTCATTATCTCCTCTTCCACCTTGCCATCTCGCTCAAACCCTAGCGCCACCGCTAGCTCGAGTCGACGCTGGAGCTGAAGCGCTTAGCTGCCGTGACCTCTTCGACGCCGTCTTCACGCCGGCCGCGGACCTCGTCTTCTTCGCCATCACTGTAGGTGTCTTCCGCCGCCAACTTAGGGCGCGGGAGATTGGACTGCTCGGCATCCGCTCCGCCCCGTCTAGCAGTTCTTCAAGTGGTAAATAAAGTCGCTTTTTACCGCTTTTTCAATCTGTTGAATCTGTCCACTTCACCCAAAAGTGATTTCTAAAGTTATCTGGATCTTTCTGTTTCTGCATCTCATAACTTGCAAGTATATTCACTTATGCCTCACACCTAGTTAGATTCCTCACTTGTACTTATTCATGGATTCGTACAAATCTGGAACCAACTCACTTCAAATAAGTGAATGTCTTCGCACTATGAGGTCAATGTCTTCAAACTGATTTTATCTTCAAATCTTCTGAGAATGCATATGACCTCTTCCCCTTCCCTCGCATCTCTAATGCTATCACAGGTACATGTCCGTGGGAGAATCCCTTGGTTCTCATAGTCTTCATTCATTTGCACAATACTTATAGCATCACATTGAATCTATCAGGACACAGTCTGCAAGATGGGTATAGATCCGTTAAGAATCAAGCCCACTAAAACTACCTTTAAAGGAGTAATACCCGGTGTAGAGGCCTGCTGCACGGGCTCAATCACATTGGAAGTGGTCTTCGGCTCGCCGGATAACTTCCGCAGCGAAGACTTGATCTTCCATATCGTCCCCTTCCGCAGTGGCTACCACGCACTGCTCGGACGAACCGTGTTCACTCGTTTCAATGTAGTCCCGCACTACACCTATCTCAAACTCAATATGCCTGAACCACGCAGTGTTATAACAGTAAATGGAAACATGGAACGCTCCCTCCACACTGAGGAGCACACCGCGGCCCTGGCAGCGGAAGTACAGGGTGGCCTAATCAAGCCAGCTATTACGTCGGCGGCCAAGTCCTCTGACACTGTCAAACGAGTCCGGACTACCCCACCGTTCGACAATCCAGCTCGTTAGGAGCTCGATTAGCAATTCAGCCTCCATATCACCCCCCACTGAATTGTGGCATATGTACCATGCGTACATAATTACGCACTAAAAATACCATGGGAAAGGATGGAGGCATAATACAGACAATGTCTGCAATACGGCTAGACCCTATCAGGACACTTACATTTCCCTTTTCTTTTCCTTTTCTTTTACCAGGTTCCTCGCAACCCACATCACCCTTTCGACGGTACCAAGGCCTCTTTCCGTGGCCTATTATGAAAACACCGGTCGATGATCCTCTCGAAGGACAATACACCAAGGAGAAAAGCAGCATAGACGCGTGCCAGAGTGCCTAAAGGATCCTTAAAGATCACCTCGTCCGCTTTCAGGACGCATGCATGGTTTCCCCTTGTGTTCGGCATGTAAAATAGCCTTGTTGCTTATGGCACTACTTGTATCAATATGTTTTGACGTATCAATCAGACTATAATGGAAACAGTGTTTAGCCCAAACCTACATGGCCTCGGCTCATCTCTTAACATGTGTTTCCCTGTTTGTGTCTGATTATCATGTACACCTCGGTATGGCCTAAATTGCCAGGGGCTTTATTAAGACGCGTACATCTTTTAAATATTAAAAAGTCCGAACACTTTAATAGTGCAATTCGGCGTCCCGAATATAGCATTATATGCATTGGCTCTGAATCATGTCTTTGGTCAATAGTTGGGTTGCCCGGCTCCTGTGCTTGCTACCTTACGTACCGTCTCATCGGCTAGGGTAGTAAAGTGAGAACTACTGCGGTTGTGTTTCTGATTCACCCGGACAAACACCTCAGTAGAGAAAGCCGAAAACTGACTGTCATGATGCGGCGAGAGCTGGTCAGCTATTCGGTGACTAAGCACAAATCTTTAGCGATTTTTCCGCATTATGCGATAGGCCAGCCTCTACCTGGCCGGGCATTCACAACACCAGAGTTCGGATAATCGAACAATACTAGGGGCTGCGCCTGCTCTCCCATTATAAAACTCCTATGGCTAAGTGAGGGTGATAAAGCCGCATAGTCTGATTGCCTGGTTTGCCGCACTAACACCTCCTTCACGGACCAGTACATTGGGTCAAGTGTGTTTAAGTGTTTGCCCCGAACACCCCCGTACTACCTACATGGAGGCTGAAGACGATGACTAGCCAACTCTCAGATATCATAAACAGCTGCACAGGAGGAGATATTTTGAAAGTAAAATAAACAATATATCATACATAAGCCTTGTCTCATGACACGGGATTAGACAACATAAATACATTCATTCAAAAATAATGTCCTTCGAACATTGGCCCTCTACAATGCGGGATCCTTTCAGGACATCATCAAAGTACCGCTCCGGCGTGCGATGCTCTTTTCCAGCGGGCAGGCCCTCGGTTGGAAGCTTGACGGCATCCTTCTTCGCCCATTGCACCTTGACGCGGGTGAAGGCCATCCGTGCACCTTCAATACAGGCCGACCGCTTCGCGGCATCAAGCCGAGGGCAGGGCTGACCATCCGCTTGACGAGACCGAAGTAGCTACTGGGCATGGGTTCGGCGGGCCAAATACGGATTATCAAATCCCTCATGGCCAATTCAGCCACCCTGTGCAGTTCGGTCCATTGCTTTAGCTGATCGCTGAGGGGCACAGGATGCTCTGGCGCAAGGTACTGCGACTAGAACAACTTTACCGTTGAGCTTCCCTCTTCGGCCCGGAAGAACTCCGCGGCATCAGCAACACTACGGGGCAGGTCCGCAAACACTCCTGGAGAACTTCAAATCTGGGTTAGAAAGATATACCTTTTCTTCACAAATTTGCTCTGCATGTTAAAGGCCTTACCCACCACAATTTGCTTTGCCTCTTGGATCTCCCAGACAGTGCTTTGGGCTTCGGCCAGGGCTTCCTGCGCACTTTGGAGTGCCTTAGCAAGTTCGGAGTTCTGCTCTGGACTCTTGTGCTCTAAGGATTCACATTCCTATGGCATCGTTGAGCTCCTGCTGGACTTCCTCCACTCGCGATTCATGTTTAAGGCGGGAGGTTCACTCCTCCTCCGCCTCCATCCTGGCCTCGGCCAGTGCACTCTTGAGGGCTTCGACCTCACACGTCTCAGCTGCAAACATAATTATGAAACTCATTGAGATACTACATCATAGTTGGCATCGTTTAAAGATGTGCTTCGATATTATATACCTTGCTTTTCTTCTAGCTTCCGCCTTAGCTCGGATGTTTCGGCGGCATGGGCAGCTGATGCCTCTTCGCAGCCTGCTTGTTCAAATAGATATGTGCGTTAGTCTCCTGCATGAGTTATTAGAGGAAGTTTTCTTTACGAACGCTGAACAGAGTCTCAGGGGCTACTATCTATACACATGCATTCTTTTAGAAGATACTATAAAACACATACCTCAAAGCCTCTTAAAAGGCTGGTGTAGGCTTCACTCAGTCCGCTTTTCGCGGACTGAACCTTTACAATCACCATACCCATAAGGGTACGATTTTATTCCACAATGGTGGCACTTTGAAGCGCTCTCACCAAAGTGTCCGGCGCCTCCGCATTGACAGAGGTCATCGGTATAGTAGGCGCGCCCCCTTCTCGCGAAGAGGGTTGCTCCTCTGACTCCGGAACCGTGTGGGTTTCCGGAATGACATTTGGTTGGGGGCCAAACTGGACCTGGCCCCCGTCTCCTGTCTCCATGGGGGTCGGTTCCCCATGTTCTCGACAGCCTCCGGCACCTCTCCCTGTTCCAAAAGGGTCCTTTGGGATGACACATTGATGTTATCCGCGACTGTGGGGGAGGAAGCTGGTGGAGGCGAATCGCTCTCCATCATGTTCGGACCCAGCGAATTCCCCGAAGAGGAGGATCGTTGGGGAAGGACCTTAACTGGACTGCAACATACAATTTAAATGCATTACAACTATAAGCCAGAAAATCCATATATATATATATATACCTTTGAGTACTTACGATCCGGCCAGGGACTTCGGCCTGGGGCGCCACTCATCGGCGTCTGACTCGGAATCATCCATAAGGGAGGTCCTCCCTTTCCTGGACACTTCCGACTCTAGATCGGGGGAAGCTGCCCTCTTCTTCTTCTCCCCCTTGGGTGGGGGATCGCTCTCTTCCTCCTCCTCTTCCTCTTCATAAGGGGAGGAGAGAGTTTCGGTGTCTTCGAACACTACGTCCGAGGGGACTTTATGGCGGAGGCCACTCTTGGCCTCCTTGCCCTTCTCCCTGGCCTTCCTCTCCGGCGCCTAGTGATGACCCATAACTATAGGGGATCTATCGTAGTCCTTTCGATAAGTAAGAGTTTCGAACCCAATGAGGAGCAGAAGGAAATGACAAGCGTTTTTCAGTAAGGTATTCTTTGCAAGCACTAAAATTCTCGGTAACAGATAGTTTTGTGATAAGGTAATTTGTAACGGGTAACAAGTAACAAAAGTAAATAAGGTGCAACAAGATGGCCCAATCCTTTTTGTAGAAAAGTACAAGCCTGGACAAACTCTTATATAAAGGAAAGCGCTCCCGAGGACACATGGGAATTATTGTCAAGCTAGTTTTCATCACGCTCATATGATTCGCGTTCGTTACTTTGATAATTTTATATGTCGGTGGACCGGTGCTTGGGTACTGCCCTTCCTTGGACAAGCATCCCACTTATGATTAACCCCTCTTGCAAGCATCAGCAACTACAAAAGAAGTATTAAGGTAAACTAACCATAGCATGAAACATATGGATCCAAATCAGCCCCTTACGAAGCAACGCATAAACTAGGGTTTAAGCTTCTGTCACTCTAGCAACCCATCATCTACTTATTACTTCCCAATGCCTTCCCCTAGGCCCAAACAATGGTGAAGTGTCATGTAGTCGACGTTCACATGACACCACTAGAGGAAAGACAACATACATCTCATCAAAATGTCGAACAAATACCAAATTCACATGACTACTTATAGCAAGACTTCTCCCATGTCCTCAGGAACAAACGTAACTACTCACAAATCATATTCATGTTCATAATTAGAGGGGTATTAATATGCATAAAGGATCTTAACATATGATCTTCCACCGAATAAACCAACTAGCATCAACTACAAGGAGTAATCAACACTACCAGCAACCCACAGGTACCAATCTGAGGTTTGGGGACAAAGATTGGATACAAGAGATGAACTAGGGTTTGAGATGAGATGGTGCTAGTGAAGATGTTGATGGAGATTGACCCCCTCCCGATGAGAGGATCGATGGTGATGACGATGGTGATGATTTCCCCCTCCCGGAGGGATGCTTCCCTAGCAGAACAGCTCCACCGGAGCCCTAGATTGGTTCCGCCAAGGTTCCGCCTCGTGGCGGCGGTGTTTCGTCCTAAAAGCTTGCTTATGATTTTTTCCAGGGTGAAAGACTTCATATAGCCAAACATGGGCACCGGAGGCCTGCCAGGAGGCCCACAAGACAGGGGGCGCGCCCAGGGGGTAGGGCGCGCCCCCCACCCTAGTGGATGGTGGGTGGCCCCCTCTGGTGCTTTCTTCGCCCAATATTTTTTATATATTCTAAAACTGAGTTCCGTGGAGTTTCAGGATTTTTCGAGTTGTGCAGAATAGGTCTCTAATATTTGCTCCTTTTCCAGCCCAGAATTCCACCTACCGGCATTCTCCCTCTTCGTGTAAACATTGTAAAATAAGAGAGAATAGGCATAAGTATTGTGACATAATGTGTAATTATAGCCCATAATGCAATAAATATCGATATAAAAGCATGATGCAAAATGGACGTATCAACTCCCCCAAGCTTAGACCTCACTTGTCCTCAAGAGGAAGCCGATATCGAAAAATATGTCCACATGTTTAGAGATAGAGGTATCGATAAAATAAAATACAGACTTGAGGGCATCATGGTCATTCTTAGAACAGCAACATCATATGATTTCTTATGCTAAAGTAACAATTTTATTCACAATGTAAAGTATGAATCAGAAACTTCATTGAAAACTAACAAACTATAATCTCAGTCATTGAAGCAATTGTAATTTATCATAACATCGGAAAGAGTCAATATAAGAGCTTTTCAGCAAGTCCACATACTCAACTATCATTTAGTCTTTCACAATTGCTAACACTCACGCAATACTTATGGGTATGAAGCTTTAATCGGACATAGAGAAAGATAGGGGCTTATAGTTTTGCCTCCCAACCTTTTACCTCAAGGGTAATGTCAACAATAATAGTTTATGAAAACCCACATCCAATTAGCTATATATATCAGGATCTTTCCAACACACAGTGCTTGCTAAAGGATAAAATGTAAAAAGGAAAGGTGAAGATCACCATGACTCTTGTATGAAGTATAGGACGAAAATAAAAGATAGGCCCTTCGCAGAGGGAAGCACGGGTTGTCATGTGTTTTTATGGTTGGATGCACGAAATCTTAATGCAAAAGAACATCACTTTATATTGCCACTCGTGATATGGACCTTTATTATGCAGTCCGTCGCTTTTATTTCTTCCACATCACAAGATCGTATAAAGCTTATTTTGTCCACACTGATAGATCATACATATTTAGAGAGCAATTTTTATTGCTTGCAACAATGACAACTTACTTGAAGGATCTTACTCAATCCATAGGTACATATGGTGGACTCTCATGGTAAAACTGGGTTTAAGGATATTTGGAAGCACAATTAGTATCTCTACTTGGTGCAAAGAATTTGGCTACATGAGGGGGAAAGGCAAGCTCAACATGTTGGATGATCCATGACAATATAATTTATTTCGGATGTAAGAAAACATAACCCATTACGTTGTCTTCCTTGTCCAACATCAACCTTTTAGCATGTCATATTTTAATGAGTGCTCACAATCATAAAAGATGTCCAAGATAGTATATTTATATGTGAAAACCTCTCTTTCTTTATTACTTCCTATTAATTGCAACGATGACCAAAACTATGTTTGTCAACTCTCAACAACTTTTATTCATCATACTCTTTTATACGTGAAGTCATTACTCTCCATAAGATCAATATGATCTCTTTAATTATTTTTTTCTTTCTTTTATTCCCTCAAGATCATACCAAGATAATCAAGTCCTTGAATCAAAACTAATCTTTATTATATATAGCTCACGGACTCGATTACGTAGAAGGATCATAAAGCATAACTCAAAACTAGATCATACTAAAACTTTATTCTATTAGATCAAGATATAACCAAAACGACCGAACTAAGAAAAACGCTAAAGATAGAAGTGTGATGGTGATACGATACCGGGGCACTCCCACAAGCTTGGCAGTTTCCAAGGGGAGTGCCCATACCCATGTATTTATGTCTCTTTCTTCGGAGGTGGTGATGTGATATTCTTGGCGATGATGCCCCTCAGGATACGATTCTCTTCCTCGAGCTTATTGACCTGTTGCTTGATGTCCATTATTTCCTTACGGAGCTTGCCCGTGATGGCTAAAGCTCCTTTCACCCATGGATGTTGCATAGTTGCAGGGGAACAAGTAACACTCTTTTTCACATTTTCATAAGAAAGAAATCTAACATTGGAAGGGATGACTGAGTTTGGAATAGCTGAGCTCTGTAGTTCCCCCATTGTGAATCCGACACGGAAATGAGAAGTAACTTCTTGATCCCCTTCCACGGCATCTATCCTTTTCAATTCAGCCTCCAACTCTTCCTTCGTTGATGGCCCAAAGTGGTCAGCATCACTGTTTGCTCCTGGTCCCGGTGTCGGGTGGGATACCCGGCTCTCCCCAACTGACTCTTGAGAAGACATCTCGATCTAAATCTACAGCAGAAACAGCTCGAAACAAAAACAGAGGATATTTGCGTGGTACGGTGGTCAAAACCTTCGGGAGATTATATAATGATTTTTTTACCGACCAAAAGAATTATTGTGCAAGAAAACGGAGTCCGAAGGGCACACGAGGTGCCCATGAGGCAGGGGGCGCGCCCAAGGGGTAGGGAGCGCCCTCCACCCTCATGGACGCCTCATGTCCTTTTCGGACTGCTTCTTATTTTCCTATTTTCTTAAATATTCCAAAACGGAGAAAAATTGCTATTAGAACTGTTTTGGAGTCGGTTTACTTATCGTGCCACATACCTCTTCCTTTTCGGAGGCTGAAACATTCTGAAAGGTGTCCCTTATATACTCCTCCGGGGTTACGGTTTCAATAACATTAGTTTCAACATTTATAGGATTACCTGAGATATAATGTTTGATTCTTTGACCGTTCACCACCCTCGGATTTGTGCCTTCGAAGTTGTTGATTTTTATGGCACCGGAACGATAGACCTCCTTGATAACGTAAGGACCTTCCCATTTAGAGAGGAGTTTTCTTGCAAAAAATCTTAAATGAGAGTTGTATAACAATACATAATCACCTACATTAAACTCACGTTTTTGCATCCTTTTGTCATGCCATCTTTTAACTTTTTCTTTAAACAGTTTGGCATTCTCATAGGCCTGGGTTCTCCACTCGTCAAGTGAGCTAATGTCAAAAAGTCTCTTCTCACCGGCAAGTTTGAAGTCATAGTTGAGCTCTTTAATGGCCCAATATGCCTTATGTTCTAGTTCAAGAGGTAAGTGACATGCTTTTCCATAAACCATTTTATATGGAGAAATACCCATAGGATTTTTATATGCAGTTCTATAGGCCCATAATGCATCATCAAGTTTCTTGGACCAACTCTTTCTAGATCTATTAACAGACTTTTGCAAAATTAATTTAAGCTCTCTATTTCTTAGTTCTACTTGACCACTAGACTGCGGGTGATATGGGGATGCAATTCTATGATTAACATCATACTTAGCAAGCAATTTACGAAAGGCACCATGAATAAAGTGTGAACTACCATCAGTCATTAAGTATCTAGGGACTCCAAACCACGGAAAAATAACTTATTTAAGCATTTTAATAGAGGTGTTATGATCAGCACTACTAGTTGGAATAGCTTCTACCCACTTAGTAACGTAATCAACAGCAACTAAAATATGTGTATACCCATTAGAGGAAGGAAACGGTCCCATATAATCAAAGCCCTAATCATCAAATGGTTCAATAACAAGTGAATAATTCATAGGCATTTCTTGACGTCTACTAATATTACTAATTCTTTGACATTCATCACAAGACAAGACAAACCTACGGGCATCCTTGAAGAGAGTAGGCCAATAAAAACTGGATTGCAATACTTTATGTGCAGTTCTATCTCCAGCATGGTGTCCTCCATAAGCCTCGGAGTGACACTTGTGTAGGATCTGTTCTTGTTCATGCTCAGGTACACAATGTCTACTAACACCATCTACTCCTTCTTTATAAAGGTGTGGGTCATCCGAGAAGTAATGTCTTAAATCATAGAAAAACTTTTTGTTTTGTTGGTATGTGAAACTAGGTGGTATAAACTTAGCAACAATGTAATTAGCATAATCAGCATACCATGGAGCAGTATGAGAAGCATTTATGACATTTAATTGCTCATCAGGAAAGCTATCATCAATAGGTAGTGGGTCATCAAGCACATTTTCTAACCTAGACAAGTTGTCTGCAATGGGGTTCTCAGCTCCTTTTCTATCAACAATATGCAAATCAAATTCTTGTAGCAAGAGAACCCATCTAATAAGTCTAGGTTTAGCATCTTTATTTTCCATGAGATATTTAATAGCAGCATGATTAGTGTGAATAATTACTTTAGAATCAAAAATATAAGGTCTGAACTTATCACAAGAAAATACAACTGCTAAGAATTATTTTTCAGTAGTAGCATAATTTCTTTGAGCATTGTCTAGAGTTTTACTAGCGTATTGAATAACATTTAGTTTCTTATCAACTCTTTGTCCTAGAACAACACCTACAGCATGATCACTAGCATCACACATAATTTCAAAGGGTAAATTCCAATCAGGAGGCTGAACAATAGGTGCAGAAATCAAGCCTTTCTTAAGTATTTCAAATGCTTCTACACAATCATCATCAAAGACAAAAGGAACATCTTTTTGTAAGATATTAGTCAGAGGCTTGGAAATTTTTGAGAAGTCTTTAATGAACCTCCTATGAAAACTGGATGACCAAGGAAACTTCTTATACCTTTAATGTCCTTAGGACATGGCATCTTTTCAATAGCATCAACTTTAGATTTATCAACTTCAATACCTCTTTCAGATATTTTATGCCCCAAGACAATACCTTCATTAACCATAAAGTGACACTTCTCCCAATTCAAGACAAGATTAGTTTCTTCACATCTGTGCAAAACTCAATCAAGGTTGCTTAAGCAATCATCAAAAGAAGTTCCATATACAGAAAAATCATCCATGAAAACCTCAACAATCCTTTCACAAAATTCAGAGAATATAGTAGTCATGCATCTTTGAAAGGTAGCAGGTGCATGACATAAACCAAAAGGCATACGTCTATAAGCAAAGTTACCAAAAGGGCAAGTAAAGGTGGTCTTTTCTTGATCCTCTTTTGACATAGGTATTTGAGAGAAACCAGAACAACCATCTAGAGAGCAAAAATGTGTATGTTTAGATAATCTTTCTAGCATTTGATCAATAAAATGTAGAGGGTAATGATCCTTTTTAGTAGCTTTATTTAATTTGCGGAAATCAGTTACCATTCTATAACCTGTAACAATTCTTTGTGGGATCAACTCATCTTTATCATTTGGAACAACAGTAATACCTCCTTTCTTAGGGACACAATGGACAGGACTTACCCACTAAATATCAGCAACAGGATAAATTATACCTGCCTCCAGAAGCTTTAGTATTTCTTTTCTTACCACTTCTTTCATCTTAGGATTTAACCGTCATTGGTGATCAACAACCGATTTAGCGTCTTTCTCCAATTTTATTTTGTGCTGGCATAGAGCGGGACTAATTCCCCTAAGATCATCAAGAGTATATCCAATAGCAGCACGGTGCTTCTTTAGAGTTTTCAATCATTTCTCTTCTTCCTGCTCTAAAAGGTTAGCACTAATAATAACAGGATATATCTTCTTTTCATCAAGATAAGCATATTTAAGAGTATCTGGTATGGTTTAATCTCAAACACGGGATCACCCTTGGGTGGAGGAGGATCCCCTAGAATTTCAAATGACAAGTTGTGTTTCAAAATAGGTCCCTGTTTAAAGAATACTTCATCTATTTCCCTTCTTTCATTCATAAACATATCATTTTCATGGTCTAGCAAATATTGTTCTAAAGGATCATTAGGAGGCACGGAAATAGAATCAAGACCTATAATTTCATCTTTACTAGGCAATTCTTTATCATGGGGTTGCCTATGAAATTTAGCAAAATTAAAATCATGAGAAATATCCCCTAAACTAACAGAAACAATATCCTTTTGCAGTCTATCTGAGCATTAACAGTATTCAAGAAGGGTCTACCAAATATAATGGGACAAAATTCATCTTGTGGCAAACCAAGAACAAGAAAATCAGCAGGATATTTAACTTTCCCACACAAGACTTCAACATCTCTAACAATCCGAATCAGTGAAATAGTATCTCTATGGGCAAGCTTAATTGTAACATCAATACCTTCTATCTCAGCAGGTGCAATATCATGCATAATTTCTTCATATAAAGAGTGCGTATTGCACTTGCACTAGCACCCATATCACATAATCCATGATAGCAATGATCTCCTATTTTAACAGAAATAACAGGCATGCCTACAACAGGTCTATGTTTATTTTTAGTATCAGGTCTAGCAATTCTAGCTGCTTCATCACAAAAGTAAATAACAGGTGTTCTAGTATTACTCTTACGAACCACAGTTGAAGCTTTAGCATATGATCCTTTATTCTAAGGGAAAGGTGGTTTCTCAATATAAGCGGTAGGAACAATAGGATCAACATTATAAGTGATAGTCTTTTCTTCAACTTTAATAGGTTCAACTACTTTTACTTCGATGGGAGGATGATATTTAAGCCACTTCTCCTTAGGGAGATCAACATGAGTAGCAAAGGATTCACAAAAGGAAGCTACTATCTCAGAGTCAAGTCCATATTTTGTGCTAAATTCACGAAAAGCATCGGTATCCATAAAAGATGTAACACAATCAAACTTAGATGTTACACCTGACTCCTTACCTTCGTCGAGTTCCCAATCTTCAGAGTTGCGTTTAATTCTTTCCAATAAATCCCATTTGAATTCAATAGTCTTCATCATAAAAGATCCGGTACAAGAAGTATCGAGCCTGGAGCGATTATTGAGAGAAGGCGATTGTAACATCCCAAATTTTCAATTTGGAATGTTATACACTAGATCATATGCATATCATATTTTCTCGCATTTTGGTTGATCCTAGAAATTTCACGCAACTCAAGGACCCTCGGAGAGAGTTGGAGATTTCGTTATTTTCATATTTGAGAGTTCTCTCGAATTTTGAAAATAGGATCATTTGATTTATTTATTTTATCTTCAATAATTTTCCGGTGTCAAAATATATGAGAGAGGGAATAATATGACTTTCCCAAATTTAGGAAAATGAAGATATAATAAATAGATCAATTTTGTTGCCGGAGTTTTATTTGCATTTTATTTGGATAGGGAAAAATGCGCGTTATCAAAAATTGCATTTCAGGTCCGGAGAAAAGTTCATTTTGTTCGGCTCATTTTTAGGAGTCGGGGAAAATTTACTTTAGATTTTTCGGAGTTCGTTTAGATCCCTTTTTGTTTTTTTTTCTGCGCGAGGAAACTATTTAAAAAAAATTTGAGCAGCGCCTTGGGCCAAAGGCCCAGCCGGGCCAAAGGCCACCGCCCCAGGGAGCCGCGCGTGCGCTTGCCAGGCGCAAGGCCGCCGCCGCCTCTGCCTCTTAACCGAATCCTTTTAGGATTCTAGGGCGCCCCCTTGTCCCCTTTTCCTTATTTCGTTTTCTTTAGTCCTACTCCGTTTATTTTCTAGATCTTTCCTACTCCTATTCTAATTCCTTGTCCTCTACCCCAAGTAAACCCCTCCCCTCCCCAATATAAATACTCAAGCACCCCCCCTCTAAACACATCAAATCAAAGCTCTCCTCCACAACGCGCCTTGCACCGCCGCCGCGCCGCATCACACCGCGCCCTGCGTCACCGCCGCCGCGCCGCCTCACCCGCGCCGCCGCCGCACCTTGCCGCCGCCACCCCACACCCGCGCCGCCGCCGCACCTTGCCGCCGCCGCCCCACACCCGCGCCGCCGCCGCACCTTCCCGCCGCCACCCCACACTCGCGCCGCCGCCGCACCTTACCGCCACCGCCCCACACCCGCGCCGCCGCTGCACCTTGCCCACGCCGCCGCCCTACGCCGACGCCGCCGGAGCCCCTCACCGGAGACCTCGCCAAGGTAGCCCCGCGCTACATCTATTCTTTTTCTCAGATTGTTTTCTTCTAATCGTTCCGATTCTTTTCTTCTCTAAACCGTTCCGGTTTTCTAGATCGGTTTTTCGATCGGTTTTCTTCTCCGAAACCCTAGATCGGATTCGTTTTTCTTCTCCGATTTAGTTGCCTTTGGACCGTTCGCCGGACCGTTCGTCCTAACGAATGTGATCACCGGATTCTTCTAGGTTAACGACGTCCGTTCGTTTAACCGTTCTTCTTTTTCTTTTTCGTCGGATTTATTCCGCGATCACGATCTCAGATCCGATCTTCTTTCAGGTCTTTCTTTTCACTCGTTTATCGGAATCAGGTGATTCAAGCGCCTGGAGTTTCGTCTCGAAACCGCCGTTCCGTCTAATCAACTTGAACAAGCTTTTGTTATAGTAAAATTTTGACCTAGATTCAACTTGCTAGAACCGAGTTGTCTTCTTCCGCCGTTTGTTTTTCGTTCTTTCTTTGCAACCGGAGTTCTTAAGTTGAACTACCTGGTTCGTTCTCTTGTTCGAGTTTTACCTGTGCATTAGATGAGTACTTATTGTATGCTTGTTGTTTGTCTGCGATAGATTACCCGGATTGCGCCGCTTGTTACTTTGAAACCCTAGGACTCGCGGATCATCAGCAAGGCAAGTAACACTTTGATCATACCTTTTCTACAACCCATGTTTTACTGCATTAGATCAATCCTCACACATTGCATGATTAGGATCTAATTAAATTGTGGGATGGGAAGTAGATGAGGTAGTACCTAATACCTGTATTATTATGAAACCTTTGGGAGTTACTTCTACGTTTGCTTATTATGCCATGCTATGCTAGTAGACGTGGATTGGGTGAGTGATATCCATGACAGATGTGAGATTGATAATTTTAATGGTTTATCTAAGGTGGCAACTTAAACACACATCTGGGTGGATTGAGGCACCTGATGTCTATCAGGACTTGCCTGTTTTTTTTTCGGACCGCCACCCAGGCTCAAAGGGATCATAAGATCTTTCATGCTAGAAACTTCCGTGTGCAGCCACATGCTACTATGGGCTCTGGCATAGTTGACTAAGTTGTGCGAACTCTTACGGGGTGGACTAGCAGATGTAGGGGATGTAGGTGTACCGGTCTACCCCACATGTAAGGTTCTAGTGCTTCTGAAAGACTATGTCTCGGTCATCCGTTTCTCAAACACCATGTAGTGCGAGAAAACAAACGGAGGCGATCGAGTCATGTGGGGAAAAGTGCGCAAACCTCTGCAGAGTAACAAACTAATCATGATTAGCCGTGTCCCCGGTTATGGACAACTTGAGTATCTAGTACTTGAATATCATTGTGAATCTCAACATGTTACTTCTAATTAATGTTATTGGGTTTTAATTACTTTTAATTGGGATTGAGAATGCTGTCAACCATTCTCAATGTTTCACAACCACCATGATAGTTAAATAAATTTATTCCTTTGCGGTAGGGAAAAATTGGCTTTACGCAAAACTGTAACCATAGAGCTTTCCACCAGCCATATATGCATGTAGTATAGCTGTTTCATTCCATTACTCTCTATGTGTTACATTGCCAGCATATTCCATGTGCTGACCCGTTTTCGGGCTACAACGTTAATGTTGCAGACTTTTCAGACGACGATCGAGGTGCGTTTAGGTCGTGGTTCTATACTCAGTGATGCCGCTGGAGTTGATGGACCCATTTATCTTCCGAGTCTTCCGCTGTTATCGATATTAGATGGCCTTCAGCCATATTTATTGTAATAAGTTCTTTTTAAGCCATCGATGTAATAAGTGTGTGATTGCAACTCTGCTATAAAACCTCGATGTACTGTGTGGTGTCAGCATTACTGATCCAGGGATGACACCGTAGCACAGTAGACGTGATCCATTCGGGTCAGGTCGCTACAGAGATGGTATCAGAGCCAGGTTGACTGTAGGACACGACCACTAAGTTAAAGCCATAGATCACCCTTCTCTTCTCATTTTCTAACTCCTCATCTTTTCTACTCTATTAGGATGACGCACGTGAAGATTAAGTACGCTCAACCGGATGAAGGCACACCTTTTGGATTTCACCTGAAGGAAGTCACCAAGTACCTGAACATTGGATTACCAAGCTTCACGGGAACCTTCAACGCCACTCTGCCTGAAGAGGAGCGTTGGAAGATTCAAGCTCATATTCCGGGAAGGACATTCGCGCCAATCACGAAGCCCATAGATAGTGTTTTCAAAGCACCAACCTGGAGTATAGGAAGGAGCATGGCAGCTCATATCACCATAGGACGCATTGGAGAAGTTTATTAAGAAGACCTCAAGGACACTATCTACCAGATTTGCGGACGCCGTGATGAACAATGGGAGTTAGTCAGCACCAAGAAGGATAGATCCATTGCATCTTTCATCCAGGAGTTAAACCAGCACATTCGACGCCACGAGAACCAGATGTGCAATGATATGGTAGAGTTGAAGAATGCGAAGGCAAGGATCATCGAGCTACAAGGAGAACTAAAGTCTACACGCAAGGACTACATGGACGAGATCATAGCTCTAGCAAGGCACAATTGCGATCTTAAGCAGGAGATTGAAGAACTCAAGAGGAAGTTAGCATCCCAGGAGGAAGACGAGTACGTCGCATGTCCGGACAACTACATCATCATCGACGACACCGATTCGGATCCAAGTGAACCCGACTTTGAAGACGAAGCTGGAGTAGATATCATGGAGTCTTCCACCGGTTCAAATTTCTAGATGACCACCAGATAGTAGTAGTATTCCCCCATGTAAACACATTATAGTCGAGCACTTTTGCGATAGTTAGACCGTTTGTAAGCCCTTGTTTGATTGATTGAAGTGAATTGTGTGCTTTTGCCTCATGTGCATATGGGTAGTGTTTTCCCTTTAGACCCCCTCTATTCTTAATTCTCGTCTTTTCTAAACCCTCAGATGCCTCCGAGACGTGATAATGGATTTCCACCGGAGCTCACTCAGTTGATCCAGCAACAGAATCAGTTGATGCAGATGTTAGTTCAGAACCAGCACAACAACAACAACCCACCACCACCACCTGTTGACCACTTAGCCCGTTTCCTTAGGCTGAATCCGCCAGTGTTTTCTAGTAGCACCGAGCCGATAGTAGCAGACGATTGGCTCTGCAAGATAGGAAGGGAGTTGACCACTGCAGGATGTACGGATGGTGAGAAAGTGAAGTTTGCCGCACACCAGCTTGACGGACCCGCGGCAGCATGGTGGGAGAATTTCACAGCCACTTACCCAGTTGACACTGTCACATGGGATCAGTTTCAGCAAGCTTTCCGCACTGCCCATGTTTCAGCAGGAGCTATGGCCATAAAGAAGCATGAGTTTCGCAACTTACGCCAAGGAGGAAGGACTGTTGGCCAGTATGTGGAAGAGTTTAGTAAGCTAGCCCGTTATGCCCAGATGACGTTGCTACGGATGCAGCCAAGCAGGAGAAGTTTCTGGAAGGATTGAATGATGAACTAAGCATGCAGTTGATGGTAGCAAGTTTCAACAACTACCAGGAGTTGGTAGATCGTGCCATCATGATTGAAGGGAAGCAACAGCAGATTGAGAACCGTAAGAGGAAGTATGGACAGGGGAAGTATAACTCTGGAGCCCAGCAGAAGCCCCGTTTTACCCCTAAACCGGGATTTAAGTTTCAGCACACCCATGGAGGAGGTAGCTCGCACAACCATAATGGCCACAAGAATGGTAATGGGAATGGAGGAAGCAACGGCCAGAACCGAACAACCCCATCAACCCCAACCAAGAGAGACCTGAGTCAAGTCACCTGTTTCAAGTGTTCGAAGACCGGACATTATGCCAATGAATGTCCTGAAGGCCAGAATGGAAATGGCAATGGAAGCTCTGGGAAGAAGCCGAACCCTTTCAATAGGGGACAGGTGAACCACGTTAATGTGGAGGAAATTGAAGATCAGCCCGATGCAGTAATCGGTAAGTTTTGGGTTAAGTCATTTACTGCACTCGTTCTTTTTGATACTGGTGCATCGCATTCATACATATCAAGGGGATTTGTGGAAAAGTATAGCCTGCCCACTAGGATTCTTAAAACACCTATGCTAGTAAGCTCGCCAGGAGCAGAATACATGGCCAGACAAGGATGTTTTCAAGTACCATTGAGTATAGGAAGGCATGTATTCCCAACGGATTTAATTATTCTGGAATCCCAAGGTCTGGATGTGATTCTTGGTATGGATTGGCTGTCGATGTATGGAGGAAACATCGATTGCGCCAGTAAGACAATTTTGCTTACCACACCAGAAGGAAGAAGGATCAAGTATGTATCCCGGCATGTACCAAAAAGGACACAAGTGAATTGCCTAACAGGAGTTGTGCAGAAGAAGTACCAGTGGTAAAGGATTTTCCTGATGTATTTCCTGAGGAATTACCAGGCATGCCACCGGATAGAGACATTGAGTTTTTGATTGAGTTATTGCCAGGTACAGGCCCAATATCGAAGCGACCGTACCGGATGCCAGCAAAGGATTTGGTGGAAATTAAGAATCAGATTAAGGAGTTATTGGATAAAGGTTACATTTGCCCAAGTTCTTCACCTTGGGGATCACCCGTACTTCTAGTGGAAAAGAAGGATGGATCATTAAGGATGGTTGTAGATTATCGGGGATTGAATGAAGTAACCATCAAGAACAAGTACCCACTGCCAATGATCAACGATCTGTTTGATCGATTGCAAGGAGCTAAAGTGTTTTCCAAGATCGATTTGCGATCAGGGTACCATCAGTTGAAGATTCGAGAGCAGGACATACCTAAGACAGCATTCACCACAAGATATGGACTGTATGAGTATACCGTTATGTCATTTGGATTGACTAACGCACCTGCCTATTTTATGAACCTGATGAACAAAGTGTTTATGGAGTTTTTGGATAAGTTCGTCGTAGTGTTCATCGATGACATTTTGGTTTATTCAAAGAATGAAGAGGAGCATAAGGAACATTTGCGTTTGGTTTTGGAGAAACTAAGAGAACATCAGTTATATGCCAAATTCAGCAAATGTGAGTTTTGGTTGAAGGAAGTTGGATTCCTCGGACACGTTATATCCGGAGAAGGTATAGCAGTTGACCCCACAAAGGTTGAGACCGTAACCGAATGGGAAGCACCAACAACAGTTGGAGAGATCCGGAGTTTTCTTGGACTCGCAGGATACTACCGGAGATTTATTGAGAATTTCTCAAAAATTGCGAAGCCTATGACGGAGTTGTTGAAGAAGGATACTAAGTTCAAATGGACTGAGGAGTGTGAGGCTAGTTTCCAGGAGTTGAAGAAACGTTTGGTTACCTCACCGGTATTGATTTTGCCAGATCAGACCAAGGATTATGAGGTGTATTGCGACGCTTCACGTCGAGGACTTGGAGCAGTGCTTATGCAGGAAGGGAGAGTTGTTTCGTATGCTTCACGACAACTGAAGCCTCATGAGTTGAATTATGCCACGCATGATTTGGAGTTAGCAGCCGTAGTGCATGCATTGAAAACGTGGAGACATTTCCTCATTGGAAATCATTGTGAGGTGTACACGGATCATAAGAGTTTGAAGTACATTTTCACTCAGAAGGAGTTGAACCTCCGACAGAGGAGATGGTTGGAGCTCATCAAGGATTATGACATGAGATTGCATTACCATCCCGGAAAGGCTAATGTAGTAGCTAACGCATTGAGCCGTAAGAGCCATGTCAATACCCTAGTGACGGGGAAAATACCAAAGGAATTAGCAGAAAACCTTCGTGAGCTATATTTGGAAATAGTTCCGAGAGGCTATGTAGCAGCATTGGAGATTCAGTCAACATTGATGGATAAGATCAGAGAAGCTCAGAAATCTGACAAAGAGATTGCTGCTATAAAAGAGAAATTGAGCGAAGGAAAAGCAAAGGGATTTCGTGAGGATGAGCACGACACCTTATGGTTTGATGACCGTGTTTATGTGCCCAATGACCCAGAGATCAGGAAGTTGATTTTGCAGGAGGCACATAATTCACCATATTCGATTCACCCAGGGAATACCAAGATGTATTTGGATTTGAAGGAAACATTCTGGTGGACCGGAATGAAGAAGGATATTGCAGCGTATGTAGCAGTTTGTGACGTATGTCAGAGAGTAAAGGCAGAACATCAGAAGCCAGCAGGATTGTTACAACCATTGCCGATACCCGAATGGAAGTGGGATAAGATAGGCTTGGATTTTATCACAGGACTACCCAGGACGAAAGCAGGATATGACTCGATATGGGTAGTAGTTGATCGTTTGACGAAGGTAGCACATTTCATTCCAGTTAAGACCACTTACACCAGTGCTAAGTTGGCAAAGATATACATGACTAGAATCGTTTGTTTGCATGGAGTTCTGAGGAGTATCGTATCAGATAACAGTTTCGTTCCATGACAACAGTAACAAAGTTGGAGACCGTCAATTCTTTGGACCAGATTTGATTAAGGAGTCTGAACGGAAAGTTAAGTTGATTCGCGATAGGCTCAAGGTAGCCCAGTCCAGGCAGAAGAGCTATGCAGATTCTAAACGCAAGGAGACAGTTTACGAAACCGGAGACAGAGTTTACCTTCGAGTATCCCCACTTCGAGGAGTTAAGCGCTTTGGAGTTAAGGGAAAGTTAGCACCGCGTTTCGTTGGACCGTTTAAGATCGTGAAACGTATGGGAGAAGTCGCTTATAGGTTGGAACTACCAGAAGGATTGTCAGGAGTTCATGATGTATTCCATGTTTCTCAGCTGAAGAGATGTCACGCCGAGATGGCGGAGGTACCGCTAAGAGATACAGTGCCATTAGAAGCGATTCAGTTAAAGGATGACCTAACATATGAGGAGAAGCCAGTCAAGATTCTCGATGTTGCCAGTAGAGTTACTCGCAGCAAGGTTATCAAGTTTTGCAAAGTTCAGTGGAACCACCATTCAGAGGATGAAGCCACCTGGGAGAGAGAAGAAGATTTGCTCAAAGACCACCCTCACCTATTTTCTAGCCAACCCGAATCTCGAGGGCGAGATTCATCTTAAGGGGGGTAGGTTTGTAACATCCCAAATTTTCAATTTGGAATGTTATACACTAGATCATATGCATATCATATTTTCTCGCATTTTGGTTGATCCTAGAAATTTCACGCAACTCAAGGACCCTCGGAGAGAGTTGGAGATTTCGTTATTTTCATATTTGAGAGTTCTCTCGAATTTTGAAAATAGGATCATTTGATTTATTTATTTTATCTTCAATAATTTTCCGGTGTCAAAATATATGAGAGAGGGAATAATATGACTTTCCCAAATTTAGGAAAATGAAGATATAATAAATAGATCAATTTTGTTGCCGGAGTTTTATTTGCATTTTATTTGGATAGGGAAAAATGCGCGTTATCAAAAATTGCATTTTAGGTCCGGAGAAAAGTTCATTTTGTTCGGCTCATTTTTAGGAGTCGGGGAAAATTTACTTTAGATTTTTCGGAGTTCGTTTAGATCCCTTTTTGTTTTTTTTTTCTGCGCGAGGAAACTATTTAAAAAAAAAATTTGAGCAGCGCCTTGGGCCAAAGGCCCAGCCGGGCCAAAGGCCACCGCCCCAGGGAGCCGCGCGTGCGCTTGCCAGGCACAAGGCCGCCGCCGCCTCTGCCTCTTAACCGAATCCTTTTAGGATTCTAGGGCGCCCCCTTGTCCCCTTTTCCTTATTTCGTTTTCTTTAGTCCTACTCCGTTTATTTTCTAGATCTTTCCTACTCCTATTCTAATTCCTTGTCCTCTACCCCAAGTAAACCCCTCCCCTCCCCAATATAAATACTCAAGCACCCCCCCTCTAAACACATCAAATCAAAGCTCTCCTCCACACCGCGCCTTGCACCGCCGCCGCGCCGCATCACACCGCGCCCTGCGTCACCGCCGCCGCGCCGCCTCACCCGCGCCGCCGCCGCACCTTGCCGCCGCCACCCCACACCCACGCCGCCGCCGCACCTTGCCACCGCCGCCCCACACCCGCGCCGCCGCCGCACCTTCCCGCCGCCACCCCACACCCGCGCCGCCGCCGCACCTTACCGCCGCCGCCCAACACCCGCGCCGCCACCGCACCTTGCCCACGCCGCCGCCCTACGCCGACGCCGCCGGAGCCCCTCACCGGAGACCTCGCCAAGGTAGCCCTGCGCTACATCTATTCTTTTTCTCGGATCGTTTTCTTCTAATCGTTCCGATTCTTTTCTTCTCTAAACCGTTCCGGTTTTCTAGATCGGTTTTTCGATCGGTTTTCTTCTCCGAAACCCTAGATCGGATTCGTTTTTCTTCTCCGATTTAGTTGCCTTTGGACCGTTCGCCGGACCGTTCATCCTAACGAACGTGATCACCGGATTCTTCTAGGTTAACGACGTCCGTTCGTTTAACCGTTCTTCTTTTTCTTTTTCGTCGGATTTATTCCGCTATCGCGATCTCAGATCCGATCTTCTTTCTAGTCTTTCTTTTCGCTCGTTTATCGGAATCAGGTGATTCAAGCGCCTGGAGTTTCGTCTCGAAACCGCCGTTCCGTCTAATCAATTTGAACAAGCTTTTGTTACAGTAACATTTTTACCTAGATTCAACTTGCTAGAACCGAGTTGTTTTCTTCCGCCGTTTGTTTTTCGTTCTTTCTTTGCAACCGGAGTTCTTAAGTTGAACTACCTGGTTCGTTCTCTTGTTCGAGTTTTACCTGTGCATTAGATGAGTACTTATTGTATGCTTGTTGTTTGTCTGCGATAGATTACCCGGATTGCGCCGCTTGTTACTTTGAAACCCTAGGACTCGCGGATCATCAGCAAGGCAAGTAACACTTTGATCATACCTTTTCTACAACCCATGTTTTACTGCATTAGATCAATCCTCACACATTGCATGATTAGGATCTAATTAAATTGTGGGATGGGAAGTAGATGAGGTAGTACCTAATACCTATATTACTATGAAACCTTTGGGAGTTACTTCTACGTTTGCTTATTATTCCATGCTATGCTAGTAGACGTGGATTGGGTGAGTGATATCCATGACAGATGTGAGATTGATAATTTTAATGGTTTATCTAAGGTGGCAAGTTAAACACACATCTGGGTGGATTGAGGCACCTGATGTCTATCAGGACTTGCCTGTTTTTTTTCGGACCGCCACCCAGGCTCAAAGGGATCATAAGATCTTTCATGCTAGAAACTTCCGTGTGCAGCCACATGCTACTATGGGCTCTGGCATAGTTGACTAAGTTGTGCGAACTCTTACGGGGTGGACTAGCAGATGTAGGGGATGTAGGTGTACCGGTCTACCCCACATGTAAGGTGCTAGTGCTTCTGAAAGACTATGTCTCGGTCATCCGTTTCTCAAACACCATGTAGTGCGAGAAAACAAATGGAGGCGATCGAGTCATGTGGGGAAAAGTGCGCAAACCTCTGCAGAGTAACAAACTAATCATGATTAGCCGTGTCCCCGGTTATGGACAACTTGAGTATCTAGTACTTGAATATCATTGTGAATCTCAACATGTTACTTCTAATTAATGTTATTGGGTTTTAATTACTTTTAATTGGGATTGAGAATGCTGTCAACCATTCTCAATGTTTCACAACCACCATGATAGTTAAATAAATTTATTCCTTTGCGGTAGGGAAAAATTGGCTTTACGCAAAACTGTAACCATAGAGCTTTCCACCAGCCATATATGCATGTAGTATAGCTGTTTCATTCCATTACTCTCTATGTGTTACATTGCCAGCATATTCCATGTGCTGACCCGTTTTCGGGCTACAACGTTAATGTTGCAGACTTTTCAGACGACGATCGAGGTGCGTTTAGGTCGTGGTTCTATACTCAGTGATGCCGCTGGAGTTGATGGACCCATTTATCTTCCGAGTCTTCCGCTGTTATCGATATTAGATGGCCTTCAGCCATATTTATTGTAATAAGTTCTTTTTAAGCCATCGATGTAATAAGTGTGTGATTGCAACTCTGCTATAAAACCTCGATGTACTGTGTGGTGTCAGCATTACTGATCCAGGGATGACACCGTAGCACAGTAGACGTGATCCATTCGGGTCAGGTCGCTACAGAGATGGTATCAGAGCCAGGTTGACTGTAGGACACGACCACTAAGTTAAAGCCATAGATCACCCTTCTCTTCTCATTTTCTAACTCCTCATCTTTTCTACTCTATTAGGATGACGCACGTGAAGATTAAGTACGCTCAACCGGATGAAGGCACACCTTTTGGATTTCACCTGAAGGAAGTCACCAAGTACCTGAACATTGGATTACCAAGCTTCACGGGAACCTTCAACGCCACTCTGCCTGAAGAGGAGCGTTGGAAGATTCAAGCTCATATTCCGGGAAGGACATTCGCGCCAATCACGAAGCCCATAGATAGTGTTTTCAAAGCACCAACCTGGAGTATAGGAAGGAGCATGGCAGCTCATATCACCATAGGACGCATTGGAGAAGTTTATTAAGAAGACCTCAAGGACACTATCTACCAGATTTGCGGACGCCGTGATGAACAATGGGAGTTAGTCAGCACCAAGAAGGATAGATCCATTGCATCTTTCATCCAGGAGTTAAACCAGCACATTCGACGCCACGAGAACCAGATGTGCAATGATATGGTAGAGTTGAAGAATGCGAAGGCAAGGATCATCGAGCTACAAGGAGAACTAAAGTCTACACGCAAGGACTACATGGACGAGATCATAGCTCTAGCAAGGCACAATTGCGATCTTAAGCAGGAGATTGAAGAACTCAAGAGGAAGTTAGCATCCCAGGAGGAAGACGAGTACGTCGCATGTCCGGACAACTACATCATCATCGACGACACCGATTCGGATCCAAGTGAACCCGACTTTGAAGACGAAGCTGGAGTAGATATCATGGAGTCTTCCACCGGTTCAAATTTCTAGATGACCACCAGATAGTAGTAGTATTCCCCCATGTAAACACATTATAGTCGAGCACTTTTGCGATAGTTAGACCGTTTGTAAGCCCTTGTTTGATTGATTGAAGTGAATTGTGTGCTTTTGCCTCATGTGCATATGGGTAGTGTTTTCCCTTTAGACCCCCTCTATTCTTAATTCTCGTCTTTTCTAAACCCTCAGATGCCTCCGAGACGTGATAATGGATTTCCACCGGAGCTCACTCAGTTGATCCAGCAACAGAATCAGTTGATGCAGATGTTAGTTCAGAACCAGCACAACAACAACAACCCACCACCACCACCTGTTGACCACTTAGCCCGTTTCCTTAGGCTGAATCCGCCAGTGTTTTCTAGTAGCACCGAGCCGATAGTAGCAGACGATTGGCTCTGCAAGATAGGAAGGGAGTTGACCACTGCAGGATGTATGGATGGTGAGAAAGTGAAGTTTGCCGCACACCAGCTTGACGGACCCGCGGCAGCATGGTGGGAGAATTTCACAGCCACTTACCCAGTTGACACTGTCACATGGGATCAGTTTCAGCAAGCTTTCCGCACTGCCCATGTTTCAGCAGGAGCTATGGCCATAAAGAAGCATGAGTTTCGCAACTTACGCCAAGGAGGAAGGACTGTTGGCCAGTATGTGGAAGAGTTTAGTAAGCTAGCCCGTTATGCCCAGATGACGTTGCTACGGATGCAGCCAAGCAGGAGAAGTTTCTGGAAGGATTGAATGATGAACTAAGCATGCAGTTGATGGTACCAAGTTTCAACAACTACCAGGAGTTGGTAGATCGTGCCATCATGATTGAAGGGAAGCAACAGCAGATTGAGAACCGTAAGAGGAAGTATGGACAGGGGAAGTATAACTCTGGAGCCCAGCAGAAGCCCCGTTTTACCCCTAAACCGGGATTTAAGTTTCAGCACACCCATGGAGGAGGTAGCTCGCACAACCATAATGGCCACAAGAATGGTAATGGGAATGGAGGAAGCAACGGCCAGAACCGAACAACCCCATCAACCCCAACCAAGAGAGACCTGAGTCAAGTCACCTGTTTCAAGTGTTCGAAGACCGGACATTATGCCAATGAATGTCCTGAAGGCCAGAATGGAAATGGCAATGGAAGCTCTGGGAAGAAGCCGAACCCTTTCAATAGGGGACAGGTGAACCACGTTAATGTGGAGGAAATTGAAGATCAGCCCGATGCAGTAATCGGTAAGTTTTGGGTTAAGTCATTTACTGCACTCGTTCTTTTTGATACTGGTGCATCGCATTCATACATATCAAGGGGATTTGTGGAAAAGTATAGCCTGCCCACTAGGATTCTTAAAACACCTATGCTAGTAAGCTCGCCAGGAGCAGAATACATGGCCAGACAAGGATGTTTTCAAGTACCATTGAGTATAGGAAGGCATGTATTCCCAACAGATTTAATTATTCTGGAATCCCAAGGTCTGGATGTGATTCTTGGTATGGATTGGCTGTCGATGTATGGAGGAAACATCGATTGCGCCAGTAAGACAATTTTGCTTACCACACCAGAAGGAAGAAGGATCAAGTATGTATCCCGGCATGTACCAAAAAGGACACAAGTGAATTGCCTAACAGGAGTTGTGCAGAAGAAGTACCAGTGGTAAAGGATTTTCCTGATGTATTTCCTGAGGAATTACCAGGCATGCCACCGGATAGAGACATTGAGTTTTTGATTGAGTTATTGCCAGGTACAGGCCCAATATCGAAGCGACCGTACCGGATGCCAGCAAAGGATTTGGTGGAAATTAAGAATCAGATTAAGGAGTTATTGGATAAAGGTTACATTCGCCCAAGTTCTTCACCTTGGGGATCACCCGTACTTCTAGTGGAAAAGAAGGATGGATCATTAAGGATGGTTGTAGATTATCGGGGATTGAATGAAGTAACCATCAAGAACAAGTACCCACTGCCAATGATCAACGATCTGTTTGATCGATTGCAAGGAGCTAAAGTGTTTTCCAAGATCGATTTGCGATCAGGGTACCATCAGTTGAAGATTCGAGAGCAGGACATACCTAAGACAGCATTCACCACAAGATATGGACTGTATGAGTATACCGTTATGTCATTTGGATTGACTAACGCACCTGCCTATTTTATGAACCTGATGAACAAAGTGTTTATGGAGTTTTTGGATAAGTTCGTCGTAGTGTTCATCGATGACATTTTGGTTTATTCAAAGAATGAAGAGGAGCATAAGGAACATTTGCGTTTGGTTTTGGAGAAACTAAGAGAACATCAGTTATATGCCAAATTCAGCAAATGTGAGTTTTGGTTGAAGGAAGTTGGATTCCTCGGACATGTTATATCCGGAGAAGGTATAGCAGTTGACCCCACAAAGGTTGAGACCGTAACCTAATGGGAAGCACCAACAACAGTTGGAGAGATCCGGAGTTTTCTTGGACTCGCAGGATACTACCGGAGATTTATTGAGAATTTCTCAAAAATTGCGAAGCCTATGACGGAGTTGTTGAAGAAGGATACTAAGTTCAAATGGACTGAGGAGTGTGAGGCTAGTTTCCAGGAGTTGAAGAAACGTTTGGTTACCTCACCGGTATTGATTTTGCCAGATCAGACCAAGGATTATGAGGTGTATTGCGACGCTTCACGTCGAGGACTTGGAGCAGTGCTTATGCAGGAAGGGAGAGTTGTTTCGTATGCTTCACGACAACTGAAGCCTCATGAGTTGAATTATGCCACGCATGATTTGGAGTTAGCAGCCGTAGTGCATGCATTGAAAACGTGGAGACATT
This sequence comes from Triticum urartu, assembly GCF_056163025.1. Classification (NCBI taxonomy): domain Eukaryota; kingdom Viridiplantae; phylum Streptophyta; class Magnoliopsida; order Poales; family Poaceae; genus Triticum; species Triticum urartu. The sequence goes on along the minus strand of NC_141878.1, from coordinate 376,091,414 downwards.
TCCTCATTGGAAATCATTGTGAGGTGTACACGGATCATAAGAGTTTGAAGTACATTTTCACTCAGAAGGAGTTGAACCTCCGACAGAGGAGATGGTTGGAGCTCATCAAGGATTATGACATGAGATTGCATTACCATCCCGGAAAGGCTAATGTAGTAGCTAACGCATTGAGCCGTAAGAGCCATGTCAATACCCTAGTGACGGGGAAAATACCAAAGGAATTAGCAGAAAACCTTCGTGAGCTATATTTGGAAATAGTTCCGAGAGGCTATGTAGCAGCATTGGAGATTCAGTCAACATTGATGGATAAGATCAGAGAAGCTCAGAAATCTGACAAAGAGATTGCTGCTATAAAAGAGAAATTGAGCGAAGGAAAAGCAAAGGGATTTCGTGAGGATGAGCACGACACCTTATGGTTTGATGACCGTGTTTATGTGCCCAATGACCCGGAGATCAGGAAGTTGATTTTGCAGGAGGCACATAATTCACCATATTCGATTCACCCAGGGAATACCAAGATGTATTTGGATTTGAAGGAAACATTCTGGTGGACCGGAATGAAGAAGGATATTGCAGCGTATGTAGAAGTTTGTGACGTATGTCAGAGAGTAAAGGCAGAACATCAGAAGCCAGCAGGATTGTTACAACCATTGCCGATACCCGAATGGAAGTGGGATAAGATAGTTTTGTGATAAGGTAATTTGTAATGGGTAACAAGTAACAAAAGTAAATAAGGTTCAGCAAGATGGCCCAATCCTTTTTGCAGCAAAGGACAAACCTGGACAAACTCTTATATAAAGGAAAGCGCTCCCGAGGACACATGGGAATTATTGTCAAGCTAGTTTTCATCACGCTCATATGATTCGTGTTCGTTACTTTGATAATTTGATATGTGGGTGGACCGGTGCTTGGGTACTGCCCTTCCTTGGACAATCATCCCACTTATGATTAAACCCTCTTGCAAGCATCCGCAACTATAAAAGAAGTATTAAGGTAAACCTAACCATAGCATAAAACATATGGATCCAAATCAGCCTCTTACGAAGCAACACATAAACTAGGGTTTAAGCTTCTGTCACTCTAGCAACCCATCATCTACTTATTACTTCCCAATGCCTTCCCCTAGGCCCAAACAATGGTGAAGTGTCATGTAGTCGACGTTCACATGACACCACTAGAGGAAAGACAACATACATCTCATCAAAATATCGAACGGATACCAAATTCACATGACTACTTATAGCAAGACTTTACCCATGGCCTTAGGAACAAACGTAACTACTCACAAATCATATTCATGTTCATAATCAGAGGGGTATGAATATGCATAAAGGATCTGAACATATGATCTTCCACCAAATAAACCAACTAGCATCAACTACAAGGAGTAATCAACACTATTAGCAACCCACAGGTACCAATCTGAGGTTTTGGGACAAAGATTGGATACAAGATATGAACTAGGGTTTGATATGAGATGGTGCTGGTGAAGATGTTGATGGAGATTGACCCCCTCCCGATGAGAGGATCATGGTGATGATTTCCCCCTCCCGGAGGGATGCTTCCCCGGCAGAACAGCTTCGCCGGAGCCCTAGATTGGTTCCGCCAAGGTTCCGCCTCGTGGTGGCGGTGTTTCGTCCTGAAAGCTTGCTTATGATTTTTTCCAGGGCGAAAGACTTCATATAGCCAAAGATGGGCACTGGAGGCCTTCCAGGGGGCCCACGAGACAAGGGACGCGCCCAGGGGGGTAGGGCGCGCCCCCACCCTCGTTTATGGTGGGTGGCCCCCCTCTGGTGCTTTCTTTGCCCAATATTTTTTATATATTCTAAAATTTACTTCCGTGGAGTTTCAGGACTTTTGGAGTTGTGCAGAATAGGTCTCTAATATTTGCTCCTTTTCTAGCCCAGAATTCCAGCTGCCGGCATTCTCCCTCTTCGTGTAAACCTTTTAAAATAAGAGAGAATAGGCATAAGTATTGTGACATAATGTGTAATAATAGCCCATAATGCAATAAATATCGATATAAAAGCATGATCCAAAATGGACGTATCACCTAGTGCGGCGTCGGGACTAGCATCCTCGTCAACAGAGGAATAGTTTCAAATTCGGGCAGCGGAGCCGGATAGTGAATCCGTTCCGCTTTCTTTGTCCAGCCGTGCAAAATAAAATGGAGAGTTTAGTGTGCTCCTTGGGTTCGCAAAGTAATGTTATCCAAGAACTTACGGGGGTCGCAGCATGGGTGCTGTCGCAGCCGAGGTCTTCGGTTGTCTCCGGCCATGACTTCTGGTTCTTGAAGAGTAGCTTCCATATGTATTCATGTTTCGTGTCGCTGAACCACTGTAGGGTCCGGGGACCGGCCGGGTCGAACTTCCACATGGGCTCTTGGCGCGCCTGACGGGGAGTATCCGGCGAGACATCGTCACTTGAATCACACTAGCGAGGCTGGTATTTTTATCTACCATGCTCTTGATGCACTTCTCCAGCATCGTTACCTCGTCAGACGACGCCCAGTCCAGGCCCTTGTTGAGCCTGGATATCAGCCGCATTGGGGGCCCGGACTTGAACTCCGTTGGAGGAGCCCATGTGGAGTCACGGGGCTGTGTGACATAGAACCACCCCTGCTGCCATCCTTTCACGGTCTCCATGAAGGTTCCCTTGGGCCAAGTGATGTTGGGCAATTTGCTCACCATAGCACCACCACAATCCGCGTGTTGGCCGTCCACTACCTTTGGCTTCACGTTGAGGACCTTGAGCCATAGGCCAAAGTGGGGGGAAATGCGGAGGAATGCCTCGCATACGATGATAAACACCAAAATGTTGAGGAAAGAATTTGGGGCTAGATCAAGGAAATCTAGCCCGTAGTAAAACATGAGGCCACGGACGAAAGGAGGAAGGGGAAACCCTAGTCTGTGACGAAAATGAGGGATAAATACTACCCTCTCGTCGGGCTTTGGAGTGGGGATGACCTGTTTTTGGCCGGGAGCCGGTGGGCGATCTCTTTGGCCAGATACCCCGCTTCCCGGAGCTCCTTGATGTTTTTCTCCATGGCGGAGGAGGCCATCCACTTGCCCTGCGCTCTGGATCCGGACATGGCTGGAGTACTTTCTGGGAACGGACTGGATTGAAGCTTGAGCGCTGGAGCTTGAGGGCGGATGGACTGAGGAAGGGGAAGGTGTGGGGTAAAAATGGAGGAATCTTATCTCCTTAAAAGGGCAGTTAATACCAGGCGTCCCCCACGAGCCATAAAGCTCGCCTATTTCCAAGGGGTCATGCGAAACGGCATGGTTGGGTTTCCCATACACGTATTGGTGAGAATCCCGTAATAAGGGGGCACGATCTCTGCTTTGACAAGACGTGTTTTCGGTGGTTGCGTCTCGAAACGCGAAACTGGAGGCCGAAAAACGGTTTGAAATAATAGAATGGCAGGACGTGATGTCTCACCCGTGAAACCTTCGAAGGACAAAACTTATCTGTATTCTAATTCAGAGGTATGACTATTGTATAGAGCCGGATATAGTACGGACGATCAACTGCTTTGAAGAATTCGGAGGAGGAACCCGCCTTGCAATGCCGAAGACAATCTGCGCACTGGACACATCGTCAGTGAAGACTGGTTCAGGGGCTACGGAGGGAGTCCTGGATTATGGGGTCCTCGGGTGTCCGGGCTACGTGATGTGGGTCGGACAGATGGGCCGTGAAGATACAAGATAGAAGGCCTTCCCTCATGTCCAGATAGGACTCTCCTTGACGTGGAAGGCAAGCTTAGCATGCGGATATGAATATTCCTTTCTCTGTAAACCGACTATGTACAACCCTAGCCCCCTCCGGTGTCTATATAAACCGGAGGGTTTAGTCCATAGAGACATAGTCATAATCATACAGGCTATACAATTAGGGTTTAGCCATTACAATCCCATGGTAGATCAACTCTTCTAACCCCTATATTCATCAAAGTCAATCAAGCAGGACGCAGGGTATTACCTCCATCACGAGGGCCCGAACCTGGGTAAACATTGTGTCCCTGTCTCCTGTTACCATCGATCCTTAGACACATAGTTTGGGACCCCCTACCCGAGATCTGCCTGTTTTGACACCGACAAGTAGCAGCGCCAGAAATTGGCAAACGGACGTGAGAGAGTTGTAAATATTGATAGATCGAACGCCAAATAAAATAAATTGCAGTAAGGTATTTTTGTATTTTTGGTTTAGTAGATCTGAAAATAAAAGGCAAATAAAATAGATCGCGAAGGCAAATAATATGAGAAAGAGACCCGAGGGCCGTAGGTTTCACTACTGGCTTCTCTCGAGAAAAATAGCAAACGATGGGTAAACAAATTACTGTTGGGCAATTGATAGAACTTCAAATAATCATGACGATATCCAGGCAATGATCATTATATAGGCATCATGTCCAAGATTAGTAGACCGACTCCTGCCTGCATCTACTACTATTACTCCACACATCGACCGCTATCCAGCATGCATCTAGTGTATTAAGTTCATGGAGGAACGGAGTAATGCAATAAGAACAATGACAGGACGTAGACAAGATTGATCTATGTAGATATAGACCCCATGTTTTATCCTTAGTAGCAATGATACATATGTGTCCATTCCCTGCTACCTCTTGAGCACTGCGTTGGTTTTCCCTTGAAGAGGAAAGGGTGATGCAACAAAGTAGCGTAAGTATCCCTCGGTTTTTGAGAACCAAGGTATCAATCCAGTAGGAGACTACATGCAAATCCCTCGTACCTACACAAACAAATAAGAACCTCGCAACAACACGATAAAGGGGTTGTCAATCCCTTCATGGTCACTTACGAGAGTGAGATTTATAGAGATAATAATAATAAGATAAATATTTTTGGTATTTTTATAATATAGATTGAAAGTAAAGATTGTGAAATAAAATAGATTGGAAACTTATATGATAAAAGATAGACCCAGGAGCCATAGGTTTCACTAGTGGCTTCTCTCAAGATAACATAAGTATTACGGTGGGTGAACAAATTACTATCGAGCAATTGATAGAAAAGTGCATAATTATGAGAATATCTAGGCATGATCATGTATATAGGCATCACGTCCGCGACAAGTAGACCGAAACGATTCTGCATCTACTACTATTACTCCACACATCGACCGCTATCCAGCATGCATCTAGAGTATTAAGTTCGTAAAAATAGAGTAATGCATTAGGCACGATGACATGATGTAGAGGGATAAACTAAAGCAATATGATGAAAACCCCATCTTGTTATCCTCGATGGCAACAATACAATATGTGCCTTGTTTCCCCTATTGTCACTGGGAAAGGACACCGCAAGATTGAACCCAAGGCTAAGCACTTCTCCCATTGCAAGAAAGATCAATCTAGTAGGCCAAACCAAACTGATAATTCGAAGAGACTTGCAAAGATAACCAATCATACATAAAAGATTTCAGAGAAGAATCAAATATTGTTCATAGAAAAACTTGATCATAAACCCACAATTCATCGGATCTCGACAAACACACCACAAAAAGAGTTACATCAAATAGATCTCCAAGAAGATCAAGGAGAACATTGTATTGAGATCCAAAGAGAGAGAAGAAGCCATCTAGCTAATAACTATGGACCCGAAGGTCTGATGTAAACTACTCACACATCATCGGAGAGGCCATGGAGTTTATGTAGAGGCCCTCCGTGATCGATTCCCCCTCCGGCGGAGCTCCGGAAAAGGCCCCAAGATGGGATCTCTTGGGTACAGAAGGTTACGGCGGTGGAAATAGGGTTTCGTGGTGCTCCTGGATGTTTTCGGGGTATATGGATATATATATATACATAGGAGGAAGAAGTAGGTCGGTGGAGCCACGAGGGTGGAGGGCGCGCCTAGGGGGTAGGCGCACCCCCCTACCTCGTGCCTCATCGTTGATTTCTTGACGTCCACTCCAAGTCCCCTGGATCACGTTTGTTCCAAAAATAACTCTCCCGAAGGTTTATTCCGTTTGATATTCCTTTTCTGCGAAACACTGAAATAGGCAAAAAAACAGCAATTTGCACTGGGCTTGGGTTAGTAGGTTTGTCCCAAAATAATATAAAAGTGTATAAATAAACCCATTAACATCCAAAACAGATAATATAATAGCATGGAACAATCAAAAATTATAGATACGTTGGAGATGTATCAAGCATCCCCAAGGTTAATTCCTGCCCGTCCTCGAGTAGGTAAATGATAAAAACAGAATTTTTGATGTGGAATGCTACCTAGCATAATTCTCAATGTAATTTTCTTTATTGTGGCATGAATGTTCAGATCCGAAAGATTCAAGACAAAAGTTTAATATTGACATAAAAATAATAATACTTCAAGCATACTAACTAAGCAATCATGTCTTCTCAAAATAACATGGCAAAAGAAAGTTCATCCCTACAAAATCATATAGTTTGGCCATGCTTCATTTTCGTCACATAAGAATGCCCTCATCTTGCACAACCCCGATGACAAGCCAAGAAATTGTTTCATACTTTAGTAATCTCAAACATTTTTCAACTTTCACGCAATACATGAGCGTGAGCCATGGATATATCACTATGGGTGGAATAGAATAATGATAGGGGGTTATGTGAAGAAGACAAAAAAGGAGAAAGTCTCACATCGACGAGGCTAATCAACGGGCTAGGGAGATGCCCATCAATTAATGTCAATGCAAGGAGTAGGGATTGCCAGGCAACGGATGCACTAGAGCTATAAATGTATGAAAGCTCAACAAAAGAAACTAAGTGGGTGTGCATCCAACTTGCTTGCTCACGAATACCTAGGGCATTTGAGGAAGCCCATTGTTGGAATATACAAGCCAAGTTCTATAATGAAAAATTCCCACTAGTATATGAAAGTGACAAAACAAGAGACTCTCTATCATAAAGATCATGGTGCTACTTTGAAGCACAAGTGTGGAAAAAGGATAGTAGCATTGCCCCCTTTTATTTCTTTTCTTTTTTTCTTTTTTTGGGCCTTTTTTGGCCTTTCTCTCTTTTTTTATTTGGGACAATGCTCTATTAATGATGATGATCACACTTCTATTTATTTACAACTCGATACTAGAACAAAATATTAATCTATATGAATGCCTCCGGCGGTGTACCGGGAAGGGCAATGTATCAAGAGTGACATGTATGATAAATTATGCATGGTGAATTTGCCACAAATACGATGTCAACTACATGATCATGCAAAGCAATATGACAATGATGAAGTGTGTCATGAATGAAACGATGGAAAGTTGCATGGCAATATATATCGGAGTGGCTATGGAAATGCCATAATAGGTAGGTATGGTGGCTATTTTAAGGAAGATATAAGGAGGTTTATGTGTGATAGAGCGTATCATATCACGGGGTTTGGATGCACCGGCGAAGTTAGCACCAACAGTCAAGGTGAGAAAGGGCAATGCACGGTGACGGAGTCCTAGACTAAGGGGTCCTCGGACGTCCGGCCTGTTAGCCATGGGCCGGACTGATGGGCTGTGAAGATGTGAAGACCAAAGACTGCACCCGTGTCCGGATGGGACTCTCCTTGGCGTGGAAGGCAAGCTGGACGACCGAATATGTAGATTCCTTTCTTTGTAACCAACCTTGTGTAACCCTAGATCCTCCCGGTATCTATATAAACCGGAGGACTTAGTCCGAAAAGGCAGATACTCATTACCATAGTCATACAGGCTAGACTTCTAGGGTTTAGCCATTACGATCTCGTGGTAGATCAATGCTACCTCTTGAGCAATGCGTTGGTTTTCCCTTGAAGAGGAAAGGGTGATGCAGCAAAGTAGCGTAAGTATTTCCCTCAGTTTTTGAGAACCAAGGTATCAATCCAGTAGGAGATCACGCTCAAGTCCCACGCACCTACACAAACAAATAAGAACCTTGCAACCAAAGCGATAAAGGGGTTGTCAAGCCCTTCACGGTCACTTACGAGAGTGAGATCTGATAGATATGATAAGATAATATTTTTGGTATTTTTATGATAAAGAGAAATAAAGATGCAAAGTAAAATAAATGGCAATGGAAATAACGAAGTGTTGGAAGATTAATATGATGAAAGATAGACCCGGGAGGCATAGGTTTCACTAGTGGCTTCTCTCAAGAGCATAAGTATTACGATGGGTAAACGAATTACTATCGAGCAATTGATAAAATTGAGCATAGTTATGAGAATATCTAGGTATGATCATGTATATAGGCATCACGTCCGCGACAAGGAGACCGAAACGATTCTGCATCTACTACTATTACTCCACACATCGACCGCTATCCAGGATGCATCTAGAGTATTAAGTTCATAACAACAGAGTAATGCTTTAAGGAAGCTGACATGATGTAGAGGGATAAACTCATGCAATATGATATAAAACCCATCTTTTTATCCTTGATGGCAACAATACAATACGTGCCTTGCTGCCCCTGCTGTCACTGGGAAAGGACACCGCAAGATTGAACCCAAAGCTAAGAACTTCTCCCATTGCAAGAAAGATCAATCTAGTAGGCCAAACCAAACTAATAATTTGAAGAGACTTGCAAAGATAAACCAATAATACATAAAAGAATTCAGAGGAGAATCAAATATTGTTCATAGATAATCTGGATCATAAACCCACAATTCATCAGATCTTGACAAACACACCGCAAAAGAAGATTACATTGAATAGATCTCCAAGAAGATTGAGGAGAACTTTGTATTGAGATCCAAAGAGAGAGAAGAAGCCATCTAGCTAATAACTATGGACCCATAGGTCTGAAGTAAACTACTCACACATCACCGGAGAGGCCATGGAGTTGATGTAGAGGCCCTTCGTGATCAATGCCCCCTCCGGCGGAGCTCCGGAAAAGGCCCCAAGATGGGATCTCTCGGGTACAGAAGGTTGCGGCGGTGGAATTAGGTTTTCGTGGTGCTCCTGGATGTTTGGGGGGTACGTGGATATATATAGGAGGAAGAAGTACATCGGTGGAGCAACGAGGGGGCCACGAGGGTGGAGGGCGCGCCCCCTCTCGGATTAACACTTTCCAAACTAAATAGTTGGGCATCGACAGCGACAATCAGCGGATGAAGGAGTGGATGAAAAGGGTACCTGAGTGCTTGCATGCCTGGATCAGCCCAATCCCTATTAGTGAGTGATCAAGCAAGGTCAAAAAGAAGAGCAAGCCCACGGCTAGGCGTAGTATCAAGAGATTGCTCGCCCGTCGCATGCCTAATGAATCCAGAGAAACAAGAAAAGCATGACCAATTGAAGGGGTCGACTGCCCAAGGAGACTAAAATAACTATTAAGTAAGGAAGGAGGGGATTTAGTCACACCCACACCTAGCCCTTGGATGAAGTAGGGCAGCAGCTAATGGGTCAAGTTTTGCTACTGGTTCTGGTAGGCGCGCCCCCTACCTCGTGGCTTCCTCCGTTGTTTCTTAACGCCCACTCCAAGTCTCCTGGATCATGTTTGTTGATAAAATCACGTTCCCGAAGGTTTCATTCCGTTTGGAATCCGTTTGATATTCCTTTTCTTTGAAACCCTAAAATAGGCACAAAAAACAGCAATTTGGGTTGGGCCTCTGGTTAGTAGGTTAGTCCCAAAAATGGTATAAAAGTGTAAAATAAAGCCCATTGACATCCAAAATAGATAATATAATAGCATGGAGCAATCAAAAATTATAGATACGTTGGAGATGTATCAAGCATCCCCAAGCTTAATTCTTGCTCGTCCTCGAGTAGGTAAATGATAAAAGAAGAATTTTTTATGTGGAATGTTTTCTAACATATTTCTCAATGTAATTTTTCTTTATTGTGGCATGAATGTTCAGATCCAAAATATTCAAGATAAAAGTTTAATATTGACATAAAAATAATAATACTTCAAGCATACTAACTAAGCAATCATGTCTTCTCAAAATAACATGGCCAAAGAAAGTTATCCCTACAAAATCATATAGTCTGGCTATGCTCTATCTTCACCACACAAAATATTTAAATCATGCACAACCCCGATGACAAGCCAAGCAATTGTTTCATACTTTTGATGTTCTCAAGATTTTTTAATCTTCACGCAATATATGAGCGTGAGCCATGGATATAGCACTATGGTGGAATAGAATGATGGTTGTGGAGAAGACAAAAAGGAGAAGATAGTCTCACATCAACTAGGCGTATCAACGGGCTATGGAGATGCCCATCAATAGATATCAATGTGAGTGAGTAGGGATTTCCATGCAACGGATGCACTAGAGCTATAAGTATATGAAAGCTCAACAAAAGAAACTAAGTGGGTGTGCATCCAACTTGCTTGCTCATGAAGACCTAGGGCATTTTGAGGAAGCCCATCATTGGAATATACAAGCCAAGTTCTATAATGAAAAATTCCCACTAGTATATGAAAGTGACAACATAGGAGACTCTCTTTCATGAGCAACATGGTGCTACTTTGAAGCACAAGTGTGAAAAAAGGATAGTAGCATTGTCCCTTCTCTCTTTTTCTCTCATTTTTTTATTTGGGCCTTCTTTCTTTTTTCTTTTTGGCCTCTTTTCTCTTCTTTTTCGTCCGGAGTCTCATCCCGACTTGTGGGGGAATCATAGTCTCCATCATCCTTTCCACACTTGGAACAATGCTCTAATAATGATGATCATCACACTTTATTTACTTACAACTCAAGAATTACAACTCAATACTTAGAACAAAATATGACTCTATGTGAATGCCTCCGGCGGTGTACCGGGATGTGCAATGATGCATGAGTGACATGTATGAAGAATTATGAATGGTGGCTTTGCCACAAATACGATCTCAACTACATGATAATGCAAGCAATATGACAATGATGAAGCGTGTCATAATAATGGAACGGTGGAAAGTTGCATGGCAATATATCTCGGAATGGCTATGGAAATGCCATAATAGGTAGGTATGGCGGCTGTTTTGAGGAAGGTATATGGTGGGCGTATGATACCGGCGAAAGTTGCGCGATATTAGAGAGGCTGGCAATGGTGGAAGGGTGAGAGTGCGTATAATACATGGACTCAACATTAGTCATAAAGAACTCACATACTTATTGCAAAAATCTATTAGTTATCGAAACAAAGTACTACGCGCATGCTCCTAGGGGGATAGATTGGTAGGAAAATACCATTGCTCGTCCCCGACTGCCACTCATAAGGAAGACAATCAATAAATAAATCATGCTCCGACTTCATCACATAACGGTTCACCATACGTGCATGCTACGGGAATCACAAACTTCAACACAAGTATTTCTCAAATTCACAACTACTCAACTAGCATGACTCTAATAACACCATCTCCATATCTCAAAACAATTATCAAGTATCAAACTTCTCATAGTATTCAATGCACTTCTATGAAAGTTTTTATATTATAGCAAATTTCCATGTTGTTCTAAAGGACTCTCAAAATAATATAAGTGAAGCACGAGATAACAATAGTTTCTATAAAACAAATCCACCGCCGTGCTCTAAAAGATATAAGTGAAGCACTAGAGCAAAAACTATATAGCTCAAAAGATATAAGTGAAGCACATAGAGTATTCTAATAAATTTCAAATCATGTGAGTCTCTCTCAAAAGGTGTGTACATCAAAGATGATTGTGGTAAACTAAAAATCAAAGACTCAAATCATACAAGACGCTCGAAGCAAAACACATATCATGTGGTGAATAAAAATATAGCTCCAAGTAAAGTTACCGATAGACGAAGACGAAAGAGGGGATGCCTTCCGGGGCATCCCCAAGCTTAGGCTTTTTCGTGTCCTTGAATTTTACCTTGGGGTTCCATGGGCATCCCCAAGCTTAGGCTCTTGCCACTCTTTGTTCCATAATCCATCAAATCTTTACCAAAAACTTGAAAACTTCACAACACGAAACTCAAAATAGAAAATCTCGTGAGCTCCGTTAGCGAAAGAAAACAAAACACCACTTCAAGGTAATGTAATGAACTCATTCTTTATTTATATTGGTGTTAAACCTACTGTATTCCAACTTCTGTATGGTTTATAAACTTTTTTAGTAGCCATAGATTCATCAAAATAAGCAAACAACACAAGAAAAACAGAATCTGTCAAAAACAGAACAGTCTGTAGTAATCTGTAGCTAACGCAACTTCTGGAACCCCAATAATTCTAAAATAAATTGCTGGACGTGAGGAATTTATCTATTAATCATCTTCAAAAAGAATTAACTAAATATCACCTTCCAAATAAAAATGTCAGCGATTCTAGTGAGTACTAAGGTTTCTGTTTTTTACAGCAAGATCAAAAAGACATTCCCCAAGTCTTCCCAACGGTTCTACTTGGCACAAACACTAATTAAACACAAAAAATACAACCAAAACAGAGGATAGATAAATTATTTATTATTAAACAGAAGCAAAAATTAAGGAATAAAAATAAAATTGGATTGCCTCCCAACAAGCGCTATCGTTTAACGCCCCTAGCTAGGCATAAAAGTGAAGATAGATCTAGGTATTGCCATCTTTGGTAGGCAACCCATAAGTGGATCTCATAATAGATTCATATGGTAATTTAATTTTCTTTCTAGGGAAGTGTTTCATGCCTTTCCTTAACGGAAATTGGAATCTAATATTCCCTTCCTTCATATCAATAATTGCCCCGATCGTTCTAAGGAAAGGTCTACCAAGAATAATAGGACATGAAGGATTGCAATCTATATCAAGAACAATGAAATCTACAGGCACATAATTCCTATTTGCAACAATAATAACATCATTAATTCTTCCCATAGGTTTCTTAATAGTGGAATCCGCAACGTGCAAGTTTATAGAACAATCATCAAAATCATGGAAACCTAGCAAATCACACAAAGTTTTCGGAATCGTGGAAACACTAGCACCCAAATCACACAAAGCATAGCTCTCATGATCTTTAATTTTAATTTTTATTGTAGGTTCCCACTCATCATAAAGTTTTCTAGGTATAGAAACTTCCAACTCCGGTTTTTCTTCATAAGATAGCATCAAAGCATCAACGATATGTTTAGTAAAAGCTTTATTTTGACTATAAGCATGAAGAGAATTTAGCACGGATTGCAACAAGCAAATACAATCTATCAAAGAGCAATTATCATAATTAAATTCCTTGAAATCCTAGATAGTGGGTTCATTGCTATTTAAAGTTTTGACCTCTTCAATCCCACTTCTATCAATTTTAGCATCAAGATCTAAAAACTCCGGATTTTTGGAACGCCTTCTAGGTAAAGGTGGCTCATCTTCAGTCCCATCATTATCAAGATTCATATTGCAAAACAAGGATTTAATAGGAGACACATCAATAACTTTTAGATCTTCATCTTTATTATCATGAAAACTAGAAGAACACGCTTTCACAAAGCAATCTTTCTTGGCACGCATCCTAGCGGTTCTTTCTTTGCACTCATCAATGGAAATTCTCATGGCTTTGAGAGACTCATTGATATCATGTTTAAGTGGAATAGATATAAGTTTCAAAGAATCAACATCAAGAGAAATTCTATCAACGTTCCTAGCCAACTCATCAATCTTAAGCAATTTTTCTTCAATCAAAGCATTGAAACTCTTTTGCGAAATAATAAATTCTTTAATACTAGATTCAAAATCAGAGGGCATCTTATTATAATTTCCATAGGAATTGTTGTAGGAATTACCATAATTATTAGAGGAATTACTAGGAAACGGCCTAGAATTAAAATTACCTCTATACGCGTTGTTACCAAAATTGTTCCTACCAACAAAATTCACATCCATAGATTCATTATTATTCTCAATCAAAGTAGACAAAGGCATATCATTAGGATCAGTAGGAGCACTCTTATTAGCAAACAATTTCATAAGTTCATCCATCTTTCCACTCAAAACATTAATCTCTTCAATTGCATGCACTTTTTTATTAGTAGATCCTTCGGTGTGCCATTGAGAATAATTAACCATAATATTATCTAGTAGTTTAGTAGCTTATCCTAAAGTGATTTCCATAAAAGTGTCTCCCGCGGCCGAATCTAAAAGATTTCTAGAAGCAAAATTTAATCTGGCATAAAAGTTTTGTATAATCGTCCAAAGATTCAAACCATGTGTAGGGCAATTACGTATCATTAATTTCATCCTATCCCAAGCTTGTGCAACATGTTCATGATCAAGTTGCTTAAAATTCATAATATCGTTTCTAAGAGATATGATTTTAGCGGGAGGAAAATTCTTAGAGATAAAAGCATCTTTTCATTTATTCCATGAATCAGTAATATTTTTAGGCAAAGACGAAAACCAAGCTTTAGCACAATCTCTAAGCGAAAATGGAAATAGCTTAAGTTTAACAATATCATTATCCACATCTTTCTTCTTTTGCATATCACACAAATCAACAAAGTTGTTTAGATGGGTAGCGGCATCTTCACTAGGAAGGCCCGCGAATTGATATTTCATGACAAGATTCAACAAAGCAGCATTAATTTCACAAGATTCAGCATCGGTAAGAGGAGCAATCGGAGTGCTAAAAAAATCATTGTTGTTAGTATTGGCAAAGTCAAACAATTTAGTATTATCTTGAGCCATCGTGACAAGCAAGCAATCCAACACACAAGCAAACAAGAAACGGGCAAAATAGGCAAATAGGGAAAGAGAAGGGGAACGGAGAGAGAGGGCGAATAAAACAGCACGGGTGAAGTGGGGGAGAGGAAAACGAGAGGCAAATGACAAATAATGTAATGCGAGCGATAAGAGTTTGTGATGGGTACTTGGTATGTCTTGACTTGGCAACGGCACCTGAAATGACTTGTTGTTAGGAGTCAAATCTTGACTTGACTTGGCGCGAATCTCCCCGGCAACGGCGCCAGAAATCCATCTTACTACCTCTTGAGCACTGCGTTGGTTTTCCCTTGAAGAGGCAAGGGTGATGCAGCAAAGTAGCGTAAGTATTTCCCTCAGTTTTTGAGAACCAAGGTATCAATCCAGTAGGAGATCACGCTCAAGTCCCACGCACCTACACAAACAAATAAGAACCTCACAACCAACGTGATAAAGGGGTTGTCAAGCCCTTCACAGTCACTTACAAGAGTGAGATCTGATAGATATGATAAGATAATATTTTTGGTATTTTTATGATAAAGAGAAATAAAGATGCAAAGTAAAATAAACGGCAAAGGAAATAACTAAGTGTTGGATGAAAGATAGACCCGGGGGCCATAGGTTTCACTAGTGGCTTCTCTCAAGAGCAGAAGTATTACGGTGGGTAAACGAATTACTGTCGAGCAATTGATAGAAATGAGCATAGTTATGAGAATATCTAGGTATGATCATGTATATAGGCATCACGTCCGCGACAAGTAGGCCGAAATGATTCTGCATCTACTACTATTACTCCACACATCGACCGCTATCCAGCATGCATGAGTATTAAGTTCATAAGAACAGAGTAATGCTTTAAGGAAGATGACATGATGTAGAGGGATAAACTCATGCAATATGATATAAACCCCATCTTTTTATCCTCGATGGCAACAATACAATACGTGCCTTGCTGCCCCTGCTGTCACTGGGAAAGGACACCTTAAGATTGAACCCAAAGCTAAGCACTTCTCCCATTGCAAGAAAGATCAATCTAGTAGGCCAAATCAAACTGATAATTTGAAGAGACTTGCAAAGATAAACCAATCATACATAAAAGAATTCAGAGGAGAATCAAATATTGTTCATATATAATCTGGATCATAAACCCACAATTCATCGGAACTCGACAAACACACTGCAAAAGAAGATTGCATCAAATAGATCTCCAAGAAGATCGAGGAGAACTTTGTATTGAGATCCAAAGAGAGAGAAGAAGCCATCTAGCTAATAACTATGGACCCGTAGGTCTGAAGTAAACTACTCACACATCATCGGAGAGGCCATGGAGTTGATGTAGAGGCCCTCCGTGATCAATGCCCCCTCCGGTGGAGCTCCGGAAAAGGCCCCGAGATGGGATCTCTCGGGTACAGAAGGTTGCGGCGGTGGAATTAGGTTTTCATGGTGCTCCTAGATGTTTGGGGTGTACGTGGATATATATAGGAGGAAGAAGTACGTCGCTGGAGCAACGAGGGGCCCACCAGGATGGAGGGCGCGCCCAGGGGGGTAGGCGCGCCCCCATGCCTCGTGGCTTCTTCCGTTGTTTCTTGACGCCCACTCGAAGTCTCCTGGATCATGTTTGTTGAGAAAATCGCGTTCCCGAAGGTTTCATTCCGTTTGGACTCCGTTTGATATTCCTTTTCTTCGGAACCCTACAATAGGAAAAAACAGGAATTTGGGCTGGGCCTCCGGTTAGTAGGTTAGTCCCAAAAATGATATAAAAGTGTAAAATAAATCCCATTGACATCCAAAATAGATAATATAATAGCATGGAGCAATCAATAATTATAGATACGTTGGAGACGTATCAATCAACTCTTGTAATACTCATATCCATCAAGATCAATCAAGCAGGAAGTAGGGTATTACCTCCATAGAGAGGGCCCGAACCTGGGTAAACATCGTGTCCCCTGTCTCCTGTTATCCTTGACCTTAGACGCACAGTTCGGGACCCCCTACCCGAGATCCGCCGGTTTTGACACCGACATTGGTGCTTTCATTGAGAGTTCCACTATGCAGTCGACGAAAGGTTTGATGGCCCGTTCAATCATCGATAGTGACGATGTCCAAGGAGAAACCTTCCTCCCCGGACAAATCTTCGTGTTCGGCGGCTTCGCACTGCGGGCCAACTCGTTTGGCCACCTAGAGCAGATCGATAGCTACGCCCCTGGCCATCAGGTCAGATTTGGTAGTATGAACTACGTTGCGGACATCCGTGGAGATTTTACCTTCACCGGATTCGAGACCGCGGCGACCGCTCCCGGTCACCTTGACGAACATGACCTAAATCTGTCGTCAGACCGCATCCAAGAGATAGCTCTTGTGACCTCTCCGACCTTAGATCTAGAGCGCACTGTGGCATCCAAGGATTGGAGGTTCAACCCCACCACGGAGGCCACAGATTCCCCGGTGTTGGAGCCGCACATGGACTTAACCTCACACAATATCTGTGTCACCGAAATTCCAGACTCGTCTCTGGTTATAAGTTCCGAACCATGTGAGCCCGCGGACACCGAACTTGATCGTTCATCGATCTTCGAATTCATCGTCGCAAATATCTTCCAACACTCGCCTTTGGGCGATGTGCTAAACTCAGTAAAAAGCCTATCCTTGGCGGGGGACTCGTAGCCAAACTATGTCCGGTTTGAACTAGGGGCTGATGATCAAGAATTTTGCTTCCCACCCACCACCCACTTCATAGCCACTGTCGAGGACTTAACCGACATGCTTGATTACGGCTCCGAAGACATCGACGGTATGAACGACGATGCCGACGGGGAGCAAGGCGAAGACCCGCCATTCACTGGACGTTGGACGGCCACTTCCTCATATGACGTATACATGGTAGATACGCCCAAAAATAATAGCGGTGATTACAAGGAAAACCCAGAGAAGGAGGACCCTCCTAAGACACAACCAAAGCGCCGGCGTCAACGGCGCCGCTCTAAATCACGCCACAGCAGAGACAACAATACCGGCACAGGAAACGACAACACTCCGAATGGTGCCGAAGACATAGAGGAGCCCGAGGAACAAACTGCTGAAGAAGACCATCGGGTAGAGGGGAAATTACTCCCTGACGAACAAGCCATGGAAGAAGACTCGGAGGACGGTAGTTACCATCCGCTCTCTGAGGAGGAGGTGAGCCTCGGCAACGAAGACTTCATCGTGCCTGAGGAACCTCTAGAGCAGGAGCGCTTTAAGCTTCAGCTAATAGCTACTGCGAGGAGCCTGAAAAAGAAGCAGCGGCAGGTTCAAGCTGATCAAGACCTGCTCAATGTCAGATGGACCGATGTCCTGGCAGCCGAAGAATACGGCCTTAAACGACCAGCCAAAAGTTAACCGAAGTGCAAATTGCTACCTCAGTTCGATGATGAGGCGCCAGAGCCCGCACCAGCATCACGCAATGCGGTCGATCGGCCATCGCGAGGCCGGGATAAAACCGCAACCTGAGCCGAAAAACAGATATTCCCACCTCGCCGTAAAGGCAGGGATAAGACAGCTCGGGGCTATACATATGACCTTCGTCAAGACCTGGCCAGTAGAGCAGGACATATAAGATCGATCTACAGATCGCGAGGATGTGCCTTGACACGCGATGACGGCTACCCATTCGGACGTGACAAACCTAGTCACGCTCGAGCCGATAACCATAGACGGACTCCATCGGAGCTATGTCGCGACGCGGCTTGATATAGAGGCGCCGCACACCCTCTTTGCTTCATTGATGAAGTAATGGACCATGAATTCCCCGAAGGGTTCAAACCCGTCAATATTGAATCATACGACGGAACAACCGATCCCCTGGTATGGATCGGGGATTTCATTCTCCACATTCACATGGCCCGCGGAGATGACCTCTATGCTATCAAATACCTCCCACTAAAACTCAAAGGGCCATCTTGGCACTGGTTAAACAGCCTGCCTGAAAATTCCATCGGCAGCTGGGAGGACTTGGAAGAAGCCTTTCTCGACAACTTCAAAGGTACATATGTCCGGCCGCCGGACGCCGATGACTTAAGTCACATAGTTCAACAGCCCGAGGAGTTAGTCAGGAAATTATGGACTAGGTTCCTAACTAAAAAGAACCAGATCGTTGACTGTCCGGATGCAGAAGCCCTAGCGTCCTTTAAACACAGCATCCGCGATGAATGGCTCGCCCGCCACCTCGGCCAAGAAAAGCCGAAATCTATGTCCGCCCTCACGGCCCTCATGACCCGCTTTTGTGCGGGTGTGGACAGTTGGCTGGCTCGTAGTAAAAATACGGCCAGTGAGGCAGGCCCCTCCGAGGCTAAAAATAGCAACAACAACAAGCTCTGACGCAGCAGACACAAACGCCGAAGCAATGGCGATAACACCGATGAAACTGCCGTAAACGCCGGATTTAGCGGCTCCAAGTCCGGTCAGTGAAAAAAGGCGTATCTAAGAAACAATCAGGGACCATCTAGCATGGACCGCATACTTGACCGTCCGTGCCAAATCCATGGCACCCCGCAGAAACCAGCCAATCATACCAATAGAGATTGTTGGGTTTCTAAGCAAGTCGGCAAGTTAAACACCGAGAATAAGGAAAAGTGATCGTAGAGCGAGGACAATGACGAGGAGCCCCTGCAGCCAACCACAGGGGGGACAGAAGAAGTTTCCCCCTCAAGTCAAAACGGTGAACAAGATATATGCTACACACATCCCCAAGAGGGAGCGCAAGCGCGCACTAAGGGACGTCTATGCGATAGAGCCAGTCGCCCCAAAATTCAATCCATGGTCGTCATACCCAATCACTTTCGACCGTCGGGATCATCCGACCAGTATCCGGCATGGTGTATTAGCCGCACTAGTCCTAGACCCAATCATCGACGGATTCCACCTAACGCGAGTCCTCATGGACGGTGGCAGCGGCCTCAATCTGCTCTATCAGGACACAGTACGCAAAATGGGCATTAACCCATCACGGATCAAACCCACAAGGACTACCTTTGAAGGAGTCATACCAGGCGTAGAGGCCCGCTGTACGGGCTCAATCACACTAGAGGTCGTATTCGGATCTACGGATAACTTCCGAAGCGAGGAGTTAATCTTCGATATCGTCCCCTTTCGCAACGGCTATCACGCACTGCTCGGACGAACCGCACTCGCTCGATTCAATGCGGTACCTCACTACGCTTATCTCAAGCTCAAGATGCCCGGACCACGTGGTGTCATAACAATCAATGGAAATATGGAACGCTCCCTCTGTATCGAGGAGCACACAACGGCCTTAGCAGCAGAAATACAACGCGGCCTTTTCCAGCAGAACCTTAGTTCAGCGGCCAAGCCCCCGGACACCAATAAAAGAGTCTGGACTATTCCGCAGCAAGACAGCCTGGCTCGTCAAGAGCTTGATTAGCAATTTGGCCTCTGTCCCAGTCCCGATCAAACAGCAGCATTTGTACCGCGCGTACATAACTACGCACTCAAAATCCCATGGGTATTGATGGAGGCATAGCTAGCTCGTGATCCATAGTGCGGCTCGACCGACGCTAGGATTCGCACACCTTCACTTTTCCTTTTCATTTTGGGTTTTTCTCTTTTCGAGATTTCTTCTGACAACCCGTTTGTCAGACACACCAAGGAGGCAAGGAGCTTTGGCATACAAGGGAATCCCCAGGTGCTCTCTGCTAACGATTGCTATACATGTTTTACATACCCGCATGCAACTCTCTCTTGGTCATGGTACGTTAAATATCCTTACTTGCTAACCGCATTACTGGTACAAGTACGCCTCGACGTATTAATCACATTACAATGGTAAATAAATGGTAGCATCATCTTATTACTTAATTTTCCCTTTTTCCTTACCTTTGTATTTATTACTCATTGCACACGTACACTCTGGTACATTTTACTTCACCAGGGGCTTTCGTGCCCCGCGGTATGGCAATAAAGTCCGAACACCTTTTCCAGTGCAGTTCGGCACCCCGAACTTATAGCATTATATGCATCGGCTCCGAATCATGTCTTTGGTCAATAGTTGGGTTGCCCGGCTCATGTGCTTACTACCTTACGTTCTGCTATATGGGCTAGGGTAGTAAAGGGAGAACTACTACGATTGTGTCCCAGTTCTTCCGGACGAGTGGCTCAGTAGAGAAAGCCGAAAACTGACTGTCATGATGCAGCGTGAGCTGGTCAGCTGTTCGAGAGGTTTCAAATCCTTAGAGATTTTTTCCGCTTTATGCGAGGAATCGGTTTCTTATCCGATCAGGTGCGTGTAATGCCCCAAGTTCAGCCTTCCGAATACAAGGGGCTTCGCCAAAATTCTCATTGTCAAACTCCTATGGCTAAGTGAGGGCGATAAAGGTCGTATAGTCTGATTGCCTTGTTCTTTGCGCTAAACACCTCCTTCAAGGACCAGAATATGGAGTAAAGAGTGTTTAGATTTATCTTGAACACCCCCGTACTATCTACATGGGGGCAGAAGCCGACGACTGGCCAACCCTCAGATTTCATAAACGGCCGCACAGGAGGTAAAATTTTAAAATCACAAGCATTATATTACTAACATCATTGTTCCATATTACAGGACATGATACTAGGAATGTTTTCATGGGAATATAACATCCTTCGTACATTGCTCCGCCACAAGGCGGGATCCCTCCAGGACACCATCAAAATATAACTCGGGTCGGCGATGCTCCTTGCCCTCAGGCGGCCCCTCGATCATTAGCTTCTTGGCATCCATCTTCACCCAGTGCGTCTTGACGCGGGCAAAGGCCATCCGTGCACCTTCGATACAGACCGACCGCTTTATAACCTCAAATCATGGGCAGGCGTGAACAAGCCGCTTCACAAGTCCGAAGTAGCTGCTGGGTATCCGCGTGGCAGGCCATAGTCGGACTATCAGCTCCTTCATGGCTAGCTCGGCCGCCTTGTGTAGCTCGACCAGCTGTTTCAGCTGGTCGCTAAAGGACAACGGATGTTCTGGTCCAAGATATTGAGACCAGAACAACTTCTTCGTTGAACTCCCTTCTTCGGCTCGATAGAACTCGACAGCATCTGATACGTTGCCCATCAAATCCGTAAACGCCCTTGGAGAGCTCCAAATTCGGGTAAGTAAAAGGAACGCTTCCTTCACAGATTTGCTTTGCATAATGAAAGCCTTACCCGCCGCGATCTTCTTGGCCGCTTGGATTTCCCGAAGGGCTCTTTGGGCCTTGGCTCGAGCCTCTTGTGCGCTCCGGCGGGCGTTCGCAAGTTCGGACGCTTGCGTCTTAGAATCACGCTCCAAGGACTCGTACTTCTTGACGGCGTCCTGGAGCTCTTGCTGGACCTCGCCGACCCAGGCCTCGTGCTTCTCGCATGCGACGCGCTCCTTGGCCGCTTTGTCCTCGGCCTCGGCTAACGCCTTCTTGAGGGCCGCCACCTCGGTCATGGCCCCTAATAAAGTTCATGACGCTTTAGTCAGCACAAAACATTCACCCTTCCTAAAATATACACGCAGGTTACTCCATACCATGGTTGTCCTCCAGCTGCTTCTTTATGAGGTCGAGCTCTTCGTTGGCCCACTCCAGGCTCTGCTTCAGGCTGGAGACCTCCGTAGTATGAGCGGCAGCAGCCAGCACCGACGCCTGCTTATTCACATAGACATCTTATGTTAGACTCCTACAAAAATTGTTTTGATCCTCTGTTCGGCTTTTTCTTTCCGAACACCGAATAGAGCATCAGGGGCTACTCTCCACATTGTGATATTCTTTTTCTACAATTATTACCTCAAAGCCTGTTAAAAGGCTAGCGCAGGCCTCGGTCAGTCCGCTTTTGGCGGACTGAAACTTTTCGATCACCGTATCCATAAGGACACGGTGCTCATCCACAATGGAGGCGCCTCGCAGCACTTCTAGCAGATTATCCGGTGCCTCTGGTTGGACAGAGGTCACCGGCGGAACAGGCACACCTCCTCCTTTCACGGAAGGCCATTCGCTGGACTCCGGAGCCGTGTAGGTCTCCGGAATGGTATCCGGCTGAGGGCCGAATGGAACTTGACCCACATTGCCAGTCCCCATGGGGGATTTTTCCCCCATGTGTCTGGCAGCCGAGGAGTCATCCTGGGGCGCCACCTTGACGATTTCCGGAATCTCCCCCTAGTCTGGGAAGGTCCTTTGGGACACCACCTCGTCATCACCCTTGGGTGAGACAGAGTGAGCGGGAGGCGGAGACATGCTAGCCATCTCATTTGAGTCTAGCGAACCCTTTGTCGAGGATCGCGGGGAGCCGTCGCGGGCCGGACTGTAATGGCATAATTTAAACATATTAATATTATAAACTGGAAAGGCCAGGTATTGGGAGGTGCATAGGCTTTTTGGTACTTACGAGGCAGCCCGAGGCTTGGTCCGGGGCATTCGCTCTGGACTGCTATCGACATCCCATGTGGAGTTATCCGCAAGGGAGCCCTTCCCCCTCTTGGGCACCTTCGCCTCCAGATTCATGGAGGCCTCTCTTTTCTTCTTTCCCCCCTCAGGGGGGAGCCGCCTTCTTCCTCCTCCTCGCCATCATCTTCGGTGGCCGAAGAGTCAGTCTCGTCTTCGGACGACATGTCCGAAGCACCCTTTCAGCGAAGGCCACTCCTGGTCCCTTTGGCCGTCTTCTTGGCCTTCTTTTCCGGCACATCATAAGGCGCCGGAAATAGCATCTTTGTGAGGAGTGGGGTTTCCTCATCTTCGGGTAGTGGAGCTGGACAATTAATCCACCCCGCTATGTCGGTCCAGGCCTAAAAAAGAAATTGATAGGAAGGCTTAGACTCCTTCCTCAAAATATGTCTGTAAAGGCTATACCTTGAAAACATGAAAGAACTTACCGAATTAGCCTGGCGCTTTAAGCTAAGCCCACGATCCTCGGTCGTAGGCGGTGGTGTCTCGCCGGCCTTGAAGAGCACTTTCCAAATGTCTTCATGCGTCGTGCCGAAGAGCTCTAGCAGCGTCTGGTGCTTGGTCGGATCGAACTCCCACAAATAGCAGGTCTGGCGTTGGCACGGAAGGATCCAGCGGATGAGCATAACCTAGATCACATTGACACGCTTGATCTTCTTGGTTATCATGTTCTGGACGCACGTCTAGAGCCCAGTCAGCTTGTTCGAAGATCCCCAAGTCAGGCCCTTCTCTTGCCAGGAGGTGAGCTGCATCGGAACTCCAGATCGGAATTCAGGGGCCGCTGCCTAGTTGGTATCGCACGGCTCGGTGATGTAGAACCACCCCGATTGCCATCCCTTCACCGTCTCTACAAAGGAGCCTTCGAGCCAGGTGATATTGGGCATCTTGCCCACCATGGCACCTCCGCACTCTGCTTGTTGGCCGCTCACCACCTTCGGCTTTACATTGAAAGTCTTCAGCCATAGGCCGAAGTGAGGCGGGATGCAAAGAAAGGCCTCGCACACGACTATAAATGCTAAGATGTTGAGGATGAAGTTGGGGGCTAGATCATGGAAGTCCAGCCTGTAGTAAAACATCAGTCCGCGAACAAATGGGTGGAGAGGGAATCCCAGCCCGCGGACGAAATGCGCGAGGAACAGAACCTCTCATGAGGCTCGGGGGTAGGGACGATCTGTCCCTTGGCCGGGACTCAGTGAACGATCTCCTTGGCCAGGTATCCGGCCTCTCGGAGCTCTTTGATATCTCTCTTCTTAACGGAGGAGGCCATCCACTTACCCCCAGCTCTGGATCCGGACATGGTTGGAGTGCTTTCTCAGGCGGGGAAAGCTAGAGCTTGGGCGCTGGAGCTCAGGAATGGATGGGCAAAGGAAGGAGAAGGCATGGGTGAATGAGGACGAATGCTTATCCCCTTATAAAGGCCGCGAATGTCAAACGCCCCCCACTCGCCCAAAAACTCGCCTATTCCCAAGGGCTGTGTAAACGGCACGGTTGGGTTACCCGTGCCTATATTGATGAGAGTCCCGCAATAAGGGGACACGATCTCTGCTTTGACAAGACGTGCCAATGGCAACCGCGTCTTGAAACGTGGAGCGGTAGATGAAAACGGTTTGAAATTATGACTGGACGGACGTGATGTCATGTTACAAAAGGTTTTCAGTGGATTGGATTCATGAAATATTATATTCTCTCTACGGTTGTGTGGGGTGTGTGTGACAGGTCCGGATACAATCATCACGTCTGGAGACTATCTTGGAGTTCAGAAAGAAGGGAACCCGCCTTGCAATGCCAAAGACAAATTTGCACGCCGGACTCCTCATCATTGAAGCCAGGTTCAAGGGCTACTGGGGGAGTCCTGGACTAAGGGGTCCTCAGACGTCCGGCCTGTTAGCCATGGGCCAGACTGATGGGCTGTGAAGGTGCGAAGACCAAAGACTGCACCCTATACGGATGGGACTCTCCTTGGCGTGGAAGGCAAGCTGGACGACTGAATATGTAGATTCCTTTCTTTGTAACCGACCTTACGTAACCCTAGATCCTCCTGGTGTCTATATAAACCGGAGGACTTAGTCCGGAAAGGCAGATACTCATTACCATAGTCATACATGCTAGACTTCTAGGGTTTAGCTATTACGATATCATGGTAGATCAACTCTTGTAATACTCATATCCATCAAGATCAATCAAGCAGGAAGTAGGGTATTACCTCCATAGAGAGGGCTCGAACCTGGGTAAACATCGTTTCCCATGTCTCCTGTTATCCTCGACCTTAGACGCACAGTTCGGGACCCCCTACCCAAAATCCGCCAGTTTTGACACTGACACACGGTATCGAAGAGGCTAGCAATGATGGAAGTGTGAGAGTGCGTATAATCCATGGACTCAACATTAGTCATAAAGAACTCACATACTTATTGCAAAAATCTACAAGTCATCAAAAACCAAGCATTACGTGCATGCTCCTAGGGGGATAGATTGGTAGGAAAAGACCATCGCTCGTCCCTGACCGCCACTCATAAGGAAGACAATCAAAGAACACCTCATGTTTCAAATTTGTTACACAACGGTTACCATACGTGCATGCTACGAGACTTGCAAACTTCAACACAAGTATTTCTCAAATTCACAACTACTCAACTAGCACACTCTAATATCACCACCTTTATATCTCAAAACAATTATCAGGTATCAAACTTCTCGTAGTATTTAATGCACTTTGTATGATAGTTTTTATTATACCCATCTTGGATGCCTATCATATTAGGACTAGTTTCATAACCAAAACAAATTACCATGCTGTTCTAAAGGACTCTCAAAATAATATAAGTGAAGCATGAGAGATCAATAATTTCTATAAAATAAAACCACCACTGTGCTCTAGAAGATATAAGTGAAGCACTAGAGCAAAATTATCTAACTCAAAAGATATAAGTGAAGCACATAGAGTATTCTAATAAATTCCAATTCATGTGTGTGTCTCCCAAAAGGTGTGTACAGCAAGGATGATTGTGGTAAACTAAAAAGCAAAGACTCAAATCATACAAGACGCTCCAAGCAAAACACATATCATGTGGTGAATAAAAATATAGCCTCAAGTAAAGTTACCGATGAAAGAAGACGAAAGAGGGGATGCCTTCCGGGGCATCCCCAAGCTTAGGCTTTTGGTTGTCCTTGAATTTTACCTTGGGGTTCCTTGGGCATCCCCAAGCTTAGGCTCTTGCCACTCCTTGTTCCATAATCCATCAAATCTTTACCCAAAACTTGAAAACTTCACAACACAAAACTTAAACAGAAAATCTCATGAGCTCCGTTAGTATAAGAAAACAAACCACCACTTAAGGTACTGTAATGAACTCATTCTTAATTTGTTTTGGTGTTAAACCTACTGTATTACAACTTCTCTATGGTTCATAACCTCCGATACTAGCCATAGATGCATCAAAATAAGCAAACAACACACGAAAAACAGAATCTGTCAAAAACAGAACAGTCTGTAGTAATCTGTAGGTTTCGAATACTACTATAATCCCAAAAATTCTAAAATAAATTTATGGACGTGAGTAATTTATCTATTAATCATCTACAAAAAGAATCAACCTACTCACTCTGCAGTAAAAAATGGCAGCAAATCTCGTGAGCGCTAAAGTTTCTGTTTTTTACAACAAGATCGCAAAGACTTTCCCCAAGTCTTCCCAAATGTTCTACTTGGCACAAACACTAATTAAAAACATAAAACCACATCTAAATAGAGGCTAGATTAGTTATTTATTACTAAACAGAACCAAAAAGCAAGGAACAAAATAAAATTGGGTTGGCTCCCAAAAAGCGCTATCGTTTAACGCCCCTAGCTAGGCATAAAGGCAAGAATAGATATAGATATTATCATCTTTGGTATGCAATCCATAAGTGGCTCTCATAATAGATTCATTATTATTCTCAATCAAAGTAGACAAAGGCATATCATTAGGATCGTAAGAAACACTCTTATTAGCAAACAATTTCATAAGTTCATCCATCTTTTCACTCAAAACATTGATTTCTTCTATAGCATGCACCTTTTTACTAGTAGATCTTTCAGTGTGCCATTGAGAATAATTAACCATAATATTATCTAGGATTTTAATAGCTTCTCCTAAAGTGATTTCCATAAAAGTGCCTCCCGCGGCCGAATCTAAAAGAATTCTAGAAGCAAAATTCAATCCGGCATAAAATTTTTGTATAATCATCCAAAGATTCAAACCATGTGTAGGGCAATTATGTATCATTAATTTCATCCTCTCCCAAGATTGTGCAACATGTTCATGATCAAGTTGCTTAAAATTCATAATATCGTTTCTAAGAGAGATGATTTTAGAGGGAGGAAAATACTTAGAGATAAAAACATATTTGCACATATTCCATGAATCGATACTATTTTAGGCAAAGATGAAAACCAAGTTTTAGCACGATCTGTAAGCGAAAACAGGAATAGCTTCAATGTAACAATATCATTATCCACATCTTTCTTCTTTTGCATATCACACAAATCAACAAAGTTGTTTAGATGGGTAGCGGCATCTTCACTAGGAAGGCCGGAAAACGGACCTTTCATGACAAGATTTGGCAAAGCAGCATTAATTTCACAAGATTCAACATCGGTAAGAGGAGCAATCGGAGTGCTAATAAAATCATTATTGTTGGTATTGGAAAAGTCACATAATTTGGTATTATCTTGAGCCATCGTGACAAACAATCCAACACACAAACAAGCAAGAAGCACGCGAAAAAGAAACGAACTAGAAAAGAGAAGGGGAACAGAAATAGAGAGCGAATAAAATGGCAAGGGTGAAGTGGGGGAGAGTAAAACGAGAGGCAAATGGCAAATAATGTAATGCGGGGGATAAGAGTTTGTGATGGGTACTTGGTATGTCTTGACTTGTGCGTAGATCTCCCCGGCAACGGCGCCAGAAATCCTTCTTGCTACCTCTTGAGCACTGCGTTGGTTTTCCCTTGAAGAGGAAAGGGTGATGCAGCAAACTTGTGTAAGTATTTCCCTTAGTTTTTGAGAACCAAGGTATCAATCCAGTAGGAGACTACACACAAGTCCCTCATACCTAGACAAACAAATAAGAACCTCGCAACCAATGCGATAAAGGGGTTGTCAATCCCTTCACGGTCACTTATGAGAGTGAGATCTGATAGAGATAATAATAATAAGATAAATATTTTTGGTATTTTTATAATATAGATTGAAAGTAAAGATTGCGAAATAAAATAGATTGGAAACTTATATGACAAAAGATAGACCCGGGGGCCATAGGTTTCACTACTGGCTTCTCTTAAGATAGCATAAGTATTACGGTGGGTGAACAAATTACTGTCTAGAAATTCATAGAAAAGTGCATAATTATGAGAATAACTAAGCATGATCATGTATATAGGCATCACGTCCGCGACAAGTAGAGCGAAACGATTCTACATCTACTACTATTACTCCACACATCGACCGCTATCCAGCATGCATCTAGAGTATTAAGTTCATAAGAACAGAGTAACGCATTAGGCAAGATGACATGATGTAGAGGGATAAACTCAAGCAATATGATATAAAGCACATCTTTTTATCCTCGATGGCAACAATACAATACGTGCCTTGCTGCCCCTGCTGTCACTGGGAAAGGACACTGCAAGATTGAACCCAAAGCTAAGCACTTCTCCCATTGCAAGAAAGATCAATCTAGTAGGCCAAACCAAACTGATAATTCGAACAGACTTACAAAGATAACCAATCACACATAAAAGTTTTCAGAGAAGAATCAAATATTGTTCATAGATAAACTTGATCGTAAACCCACAATTCATCAGATCTTGACAAACACACCGCAAAAAGAGTAACATCAAATAGATCTCCAAGAAGATCGAGGAGAACATTGTATTGAAATCCAAAGAGAGAGAAGAAGCCATCTAGCTAATAACTATGGACCCGAAGGTCTGAGGTAAACTACTCACACATCATCGGAGAGGCCATGGAGTTTATGTAGAGGCCCTCTGTGATTGATTCCCCCTCCGGCGGAGCTCCGGAAAAGGCCTCAAGATGGGATCTCTTGGGTACAGAAGGTTATGGCAGTGGAAATAGGGTTTCGTGGTGCTCCTGGATGTTTTCGGGGTATATGGATATATATATAGGAGGAAGAAGTAGGTTGGTGGAGCCACGAGGGGCCCACGAGGGTGGAGGGCGTGCCCAGGGGGTAGGCGCGCCCCCTGCCTCATGGCATCCTAGTTGATTTCTTGACGTCCACTCCAAGTCCCCTGGATCACTTTTGTTCCAAAAATAACTCTCGCGAAGGTTTTATTCCGTTTGGATTCCGTTTGATATTTCTTTTCTGCGAAACATTGAAATAGGCAAAAAAACAATTTGCACTGGGTCTTGGGTTAGTAGGTTAGTCCCAAAAATAATATAAAAGTGTATAAATAAGCCCATTAACATCCAAAACAGATAATAAAATAGCATGGAACAATCAAAAATTATAGATATGTTGGAGATGTATCATTCCCCTTCTGTCACTGGGATCAAGCACCGTAAGATCGAATCCACTACAAAGCACCTCTTCCCATTGCAAGATAAATACATCAAGTTGGCCAAACAAAAGCTGTAACGCCCCAAGTCCGGAGCTTCAGATGCCTTCCAGGGTTTCCGGGTTTCGTCGTTTGTTTTGTTTGGTCCGTTGCTTTTTGTCTTTGCATCATGTGCATTGCATCATGTCATCATGCAACCCGTTTTAAAACTCACTAAATAAATTGCATGGATCTTCGTTCCTTTTAAATCGAGGGAATTCACATGGTGATTCTCTTTATAACTTATCATCCCGATATTAGGGAGCTATATTAAATATTCCATTTTCGGAATCACCCATGAACACACTTGCAAATAATCACATGTCTTTTCTTCTTCGAGTTTGCTCCCCAAACTTCGCCCATAAATTCTTTTATCTTTTCCAGAGCTCCACTAAAAATCCGAATATTTTTGGACTCTTCATTACCTTGAACTTATTCAAACCATTTGAATCAAATTCAAATGGATTTGAATTTAGATCTCTCAATCATGGCCTTTTCTATTTTCCTGGAACAAGCACATTTTTGTGAGTCCGGGAAAATTATTTGCGTGTCCAACTTCTTCCCCTAACCCCTCTTTCTTTTCTTTCTTAATCTCTGTTTTTTTCTTTTCTTTTAGTAAGGAGAGAGGAGCCCAGCCATGCCTTTTCCCTCTTCGCGGGGCCGGCCTCTAATGACATCCACCGGCCCATCTACTTCCAGCCGTCCCACTACCTCCTGAACCCTAGCGCCAGGGGAGACCTCCCGTGCTCGATCCCTTGCGCCCGTCCTCCTCATTCCCTCGCGCCGCCAGAGGCCCGCACCCCAATCCCCATCTCCTCGATCCCCCTCGCTCTCTCCCTCACATTCTCTCTCGCACACGCAAGAGCCCCGTGCTCGATCCCGATCCCACATCCCCCGCTCACGTCGCTGCAGCGCCCGACCTCCCTTCCCCTACTCGTAAGCACCTCCAGCCGCCTCCCATGGCGCCCTCACCCGCGCCGCGAGATCTTCCCGTCACCGGCACCGCTGCCCTGCCACGCCTGAGTCTCCTTGTGCACCTCCCTGCTTCGTCCGGCCGCCGCGCCGCCAAGCACCTCCACCGCGCCCCGCCCTCGACCTCGGATTCTGCGCCCCATGGCCACGAGCGCCACCAGTAGCAGTTCAGGCGTCCCCGTCGCCGAGCCCCTCGCTGCCCTTCTGCACCTCGTCTCCGGCCCTGCCCGTCGGAGCCCCGCCTCCCGGTGCCCACAGCTGCGTCGCGCCCGTCGACTAGCGACGCTCCGGCCGCTTTCGCCGGAGTACCACCAGGGAGCCGGGCCCCTATGCGCCAGCGCCGTGACTCCCTCCTATGCTCGCGAGCCTTGCTTCACTACTCCACCTCCCTGGCCTTGCTGCCTCCGCAAGGCACCAGTAGCTCGTCCACTTCGCCGTTCAAAGCCGCTGCGCCTTCGGCCTGTCACATGGTGAAGGAAACGAGCAGCAGCAAGCCCCATCGAGCTCCTTCAAAAGTTGTCCGAGTCCTGGACAAAAACCGCCAAAGTCGTCGCCTCCTTGAACCATGCAGTGTCACCGTGGACGCATGCACCACTGGATCGGAACCGCGAGCACCAAGTCCACTACAAACCCGAGGAATTCGGATGCATCAAGTCCCCGAGAAGACCCATTTTTCATCAAGTTCGACTACCCGTATCATCAAGAACCACCACGGTCGGAGACCTCGGACCCGTCAAGTACCCCTTCGAGCTATCAATACCGCAAGCGCCAAGTAACACGACGACCCCCGAAGGCTTCGAATTCGACAAGACCGACGATGCGGAAACGCCAAGTACCCCCACACGCGAAGACGCGTAAGACCATCTTGGGATTCATCGAGTACCACTACCGTCGACCCTCGAAGACCCCGTGGACGTCAAGTTCCGTCTCGTGACCCCGAACCTCTACGAAAACGTTGTACGACTACTTCTGTGGCTGAAGACCCGTGTACAACTACCGTCGCTATGTATGACTACCTCCACGACGAACGTCCCGAGAACGTCTACTTCCTCTACTTTGCACCAAACGAGAACCGTCCCTTTTGCACGCTTCGAAGGTATAACCCCGAGACGACCGTCCGAGAACGCTTGCATGTGATGTATGAGATGCTCGTGCGTGCTCCGTGCTCGAATTGTCGATGCACGTCGCCCCTCTTTTGCCTTGCCACCCACATGCGGGAACTCGGTATCCGAGATCACCCCACCATCCCTGCATGTCACGTTCCGCACACTTCCCCTTTGCATCGGTATCTCAATCGAGTACCGGAACCGGAACGCTGCCGTGGCACCGTTTTCGTTATCGTTGCCGTGGCACCCCTTTTCCTTCCACCACGGTGACAAATGCCTTATAATGCTCTTGTCAACTTTTAATAAAAATTGCATAAACTTGTTCATGTCATCCGCATCATGATAACAACAATTAAAATGTTTAAATTGTTGTTGCAATAAATTACTAATGCATATGGGGATTTACCGATTTGTTGTTTGTTATATCCGGCCCCATTTAAATTGCTTAGACTGTGTATTTCACTCATGGTTCACCTCTTGACATGCTTAACAACATTTAATATTGTTGGGTACATAGCCGAGAGAGAAATAAATAAGTCATGTGGTGTTTCGTCAATATGCAACTCGTTGCATATTGATCTCCACTTAATTTGTAGTTTTGTTTGTGCACTTTGCCATGCCATGCATATTTAAACCGGACATGCATCATACTTGTTTGTGCATCATGCCATGTCTATGTGGTGGTTGTTTACTATGTTGTGTGCTTCTTTCCGGTGTTGCTTCTTCGGGTTGGTTCCGATAACGTCGCGTTTGTGAGGACCCGTTCGACTACGTCTGTTTGTCTTCTTCATGGACTCGTTCTTCTTCCTTGCGGGATCTCAGGCAAGATGATCATACCCTCGAAATCACTTCTATCTTTTCTTGCTAGTTGCTCACTCTTTTGCTATGCCTATGCTGCGATACCTAC
This sequence comes from Triticum urartu, assembly GCF_056163025.1. NCBI lineage: Eukaryota > Viridiplantae > Streptophyta > Magnoliopsida > Poales > Poaceae > Triticum > Triticum urartu. The sequence goes on along the minus strand of NC_141878.1, from coordinate 376,058,820 downwards.
CACTTGCTTATCATGCCTCCTATATTGTTGAACCAAGCCTCTAACCCACCTTGTCCTAGCAAACCATTGTTTGGCTATGTTACCGCTTTGCTCAGCCCCTCTTATAGCGTTGTTAGTTGCAGGTGAAGATTGGAGCTTGTTCCATGTTTGGGACATGGATGTTATTGTTGGGATATCACAATATATCTTATTTAATTAATGCATCTATATACTTGGTAAAGGGTGGAAGGCTCGGCCTTATGCCTGGTGTTTTGTTCCACTCTTGCCGCCCTAGTTTCCGTCATATCGGTGTTATGTTCCCGGATTTTGCGTTCCTTACGCGGTTGGGTAATAATGGGAACCCCTTGACAGTTCGCCTTGAATAAAACTCCTCCAGCAATGCCCAACCTTGGTTTTACCATTTGCACTAACAACCTACCACCTTCCCTTGGGTTCTGCAGACTCAAGGATCATCTTTATTCTAACCCCCCCGGGCCAGTGCTCCTCTGAGTGTTGGTCCGACCGAGCAGACTGCGGGGCCACCTCGGGGCAACTTGAGGGTTGGTTTTACTCATAGGATGCCTCATCTGAGTGTGCCCTGAGAACGAGATATGTGCAGCTCCTATCGGGATTTGTCGGCACATTCGGGCGGTGTTGCTGGATTTGTTTTAACCCGTCGAAGTGTCTTGTAGAACCGGGATACCGAGTCTGATCAGAACGTCTCGGGAGGAGGTCTATTCCTTCGTTGACCGTGAGAGCTTGTGATGGGCTAAGTTGGGACACCCCTGCAGGGATTTGAACTTTCGAAAGCCGTGCCCGCGGTTATGGGCAGATGGGAATTTGTTAATGTCTGGTTGTAGAAAACCTGAAGTTGACCTTAATTAAAATACATCAACCGCGTGTGTTTCCGTGATGGTCTCTTTCTGACAGAGTCCGGGAAGTGAACATGGTGTTGGAGTTATGCTTGACGTAGGTTGTTCTAGGATCACTTCTTGATCATAGTTTTATCGACCGTGCTTTGCCTTCTCTTCTCGCTCTCATTTGCGTATGTTAGCCACCATATATGCTAGTCGCTTGCTGCAGCTCCACCTCATACCTTTTACCTTACCCATAAGCTTAAATAGTCTTGATCGCGAGGGTGTGAGATTGCTGAGTCCCCGTGACTCACAGATACTTCCAAACCAATTTGCAGGTGCCGTCGAACCGTGCAGATGATGCAACCAAGCTCAAGGAGGAGCTCGATGAAGATCTTGTCCTTTGTGTTGTTTCGTTCTAGTTGATCAGTAGTGGAGCCCAGTTGGGGTCGATCGGGGACCTTGTCGCATTTGGGGGTTCTTCTTTTATTTTGGTTCCGTAGTCGGACCTTGATTGTATTTGGATGTTGTAATGCTTTATTCATGTATTGTGTGAAGTGGCGATTGTAAGCCAACTATGTATCTCTTTCCCTTATGTATTACATGGGTTGTGTGAAGATTACCTCACTTGCGACATTGCTTTCAATGCGGTTATGCCTCTAAGTCGTGCTTCGACACGTGGGAGATATAGCCGCATCGAGGGCGTTACAAGTTGGTATCAGAGCCTTCCCCGACCTTAGGAGCCCCATTGCTTGATCGTTATTAGCGGCCGAGTTGTGTCTAGAAAAATGTTTTGGGTCATTTAGGAATTATATATCGAAGAGTTTAGGAATTCTTTTTACTTCCCAGTCTCCTCATTGCTCTGGTAAGGCATCCTGACATAGAGTTTTGACTCTTCTCTTCTCAAATTTCACTAAAAAAAATTTAGGATCATACGGGTATCTTAGAATCGTTTCGATGGTTTTGTGACGAGAACATTGTCTTGGTGCCTCCTGTTAGGGGTTTTGTGGCAGTGTCCTGGGGAGTTGAGCTCCGAGGTGTTGTCGTCATAATTTTATCGTTGCTAGGGTTTGGCAGTGGCTTATGACAAGTGAAACTCAGTGGCGCCGGATAGAAAGAATCGGTAGGACCGAGTTTGGCTTAGGGTTTAGGTCATATGTGGATATGGGAAAGTAGTTGAGGGTTTTGGAGCATATCACTAAGCACATGAAGCAAGAGGCTCATTAAGCATATCACTAAGCACATGGAGCATATCACTTTCACATCCATGCCATGCCAATCATTGAGCTTTCCTGAAATAGTCATCTTGGAATAGCATTAGCTCAATGAGCTATATGTTGTTATGAATTACCAAAACCACCTAGGGATAGTTGCACTTTCAATCTCCCCCTTTTTGGTAATTGATGACAACATATAGATCAAAGCTTCGACAAATGATAATAAGCATGAAATATATCGTCGCTTTGAGAAGTATGTGACAAGTAAGAGCTCCCCCTAAATTTGTGCATATTTAAAATTTGCTTTGGACTGCAAATGCACAAAGAGTTAGAGTCATGGGTTACTCTTCCATGTCACATACATCTTGGTGGAGAGCTTAAAATGATAAGAATGAAATACATGCACTCATCACCAAGAATAGTGAATGATCACATAAGATAGATAAGATGATAATATTAAGCAAACATTAAGTGTAGCTTATGATCAAACACAAGATCATCAATGTCTCACGAGCAATGACATAGTATCTCACACAAAAGCAAACAAAGTTCGAAAAACCACCAAATAAAACAAGAGAGAATAAAAGCAACACTCTCTCTCGAAGCCTATGATCTATACATTTTCTCCCCCTTTGGCAACAAGTTACCAAAAAGTTCCTAGAAAATGCATAGTGCTAAGTCGACACCCAGGCTTGATCTTCAGGTGGTGGTGGAATCCGGAGCACTCCAAGGACGAAGCCTTCTGTAGACGTGGTCGGAGTCGAGGCTGAAGTGGACGCTGGAGCTGGTGGAACAGAGGCTGTAGCTGGTGCAGACGTGGTGGCTCTGGGGTCCGCAACTGGCACTGCAGACGACCTCGGACCTCGTGGCACTCTGGCAAAGGCATCAGTTGTAGTCTTGCCTCTCCTCTCCTGCATGTCATCCTGGAGCTTCTCCACTGCAGTCTGAATCTCTGTCACTTTGACATCCAAGTCATAGAACTTTTGTTCAATGATCCTCTCTAAGCTTGCCTGGTTCTGAGTTAGGGTGGCTAGTCCTTGCTCAATCCGCAGGGTGGATGCAATCAAGTAACCAAGCTGCTCTTGTTTGGTTTTTAGGAAATATTCAGATGCCTCCTCTTGAGTAGGCATCTTGGGAGCTTTCTCCTTCCTCGCCTTCTCCTTCTTGGCTTGTGCTTGGGCAGATGATGGCTCATTCTCAGTCATGACCACTTGATTATCTTCAAAGTCTGGACGGATGGGCAGGTGTTCCTTGTCCAATAAGTATATGCCCGTGCCCATCTTAGAGTTGATGAGCTCCTGAATCTGTGGGGCATATCCACAGCTCCTCTTCTGGTCTGCTGCTGTCCTCTTGATTGTTTCAATCATAAGGCTCATGACTTTGAATTTCTGTGGCACGTCAAAGATATGAAGCAAGTTGATCGCGTGGCCCCTGATCATCTTGTGATCTCCAGACTTGGGCAATAGGGTGTGCCTAAGAATCCAGTTGATGGTTGGCAGCCCTGACAGAAGATAGTGTATTGAGCCAAACTTGAACGTATCAAGTGCTTCATTTGGAATCTCCTTGTACATGTTTGACATTGATTTGTGGTCCATCTTCTTCTTGGCATAAATGTCCAAGTCATCGTCATGCTCTTCTGGGGCATTAATCAGCTGAGCCCATTCAGCAACTGTAGACTGGTACCTCGTACCCTCTGACATCCATACAATCCTGCCATCTGGATAGAAATGGGATGTGGAGTAGAACTGCATGATGAGTTCCTCGTTCCACTTTGTGAGCTTCTGCCCAACAAAGTCCTCTACTCCACATGCCTTGAAGCTGTCCTGCACTCCAGGGTAGTACTCTTCGTTGTCCTTGATGTATTGCCAATCAACCCATCTCATATCACAGACAATTGGCTTCTTGTCTAGCAGCACTGTCTCATAAAAGTCTTGCTGCTCCTTGGTGTGAAACCTGTAGTCAACTGTAGTCCTTCTCCTTGAAGCATACGGGTCTGCTTCTCTCCACTTTCGGAGCCCTGAATATCTCCTGAGTTTCATATCCTCAGCCACAGGATGAGCATCGTTGTGGTCTCGGATCTTGGGCTTGAGCTTTCTAAGAACATTCTCTTCTTCTTCTGCAGCTTCAGGCACTGGGGCCTTGTTCTTCTCAGTAGCTGGGATGCTTCTTGTGTTCCTCTTTGGATTTGGCTTTGGAGCTGGCTTGGCCTTGGAAGCAGCTGCCCCTGTTCTTATGGCATCACCCATCAGCTTGGGTGCCTTAGGTGCTGGTGCAGCTACCTCTTCTTCTTCCTCCTCATATTCCATGATGGAAGCCTTGCCAAGCACTCTGGCTACAGTTTTCTTCACCCTTTCTTTCCTCTTCTTGCCTTCAGCAGCAACTGGCTTAATGGGAGTGGCCTTCTCAGTTGAAGCTCTGGCCTTTGACATAGGCTGCCTGCCTGCTGGCCTTTTGATCTTCATCCCTGGTTTTATGCCCTGTGCTGGCTCAACTCTCTTGGAAGTTGCTTCCTCTTCTGCCACATAATCCTCATCTTCTGAGTCTGAGGTTCTCTTCTTTATCTGTCTTGTGGTAGCTTTAGGCAGATTGCTAGGGGTGCTCCTGCTTCCATCATCTGAGGAACTTGAGGGACTAGTGCCCTCACTCATCTGCACTTGCTGCTCTGACAAGTTCTGGCTATCACTTTGGTCTGACATGATGCAAACTCTGACTGCTGACCCTGTGAATAGGTTATAGATGAGATAGAGTGGATAAGCATCACAAAATGCAGAGATTTTTGCAAAAGAATAATTCAAAAACTTAGTTTTAGTTTCCCACTGAAAGCATCTCGGATCTACCGATTTCTAAACTCGGTGATACCGAAGCAGTTTTGGCACCTAAACTAGTGAACTCGGTTAGACCGAGTCACAGTTCGGTGGCACCGAGACTGCTAGGGTTTCACAGAGTTCCAAAATCGGTCACACCGATAAGTAATTCTCGGTCAGACCGAGTCTCACTTGTGCAATGGCATAAGCCAAATCGGTGGGACCGAGTTTTTCAACTCGGTGGGTCCGAGATGGTTTCGGCGGAAACCTAACCCTAAAATTTTTGAATTAAACCTAATCTACGAGTTCATTGACTGGACAGAAGTTTAACAAACGTGGCAAGAATCATGATGATCACAATGTGCTAAGAATCGGATTGGGGAATAGCACAAAGATCGAGTCCATACCCTAGTTCGGCGGAGACTCGCTACGGCGGCAACGGCGGGGTTGAATTTCCGTTGACGGCGACGGAGACCAGCGACTGAAGGCGGTTGGCGGCGAGGAGACGATCCGGAGACCAAGTTGGCAGAGCAGGCTATCGCGCGGGCGAAGGGGTTCGGAGAAATTTCCAAATTTTTGCCCGTGACTATATATAGCCCGACCCTGTCGGTGTGACCGAGTGGAACAACTCGGTGGCACCGAGATGCAAAACTGTATACAGTTGTTGCAACTCGGTGTGACCGAATGGTTCAAATCGGTTGCACCGAGATCGAAAACCTAGATCAACTTAATGATCTCGATAGGACCGAAAGTGGGGTATCGGTCAGACCGAGAATCATAAAGGGGTTTTGGAAGTTTAAGTCTATGACGAATCGGGGACTCCGAGCGCTCCTCACACAGAGTGGTTTGAATCTGACTTGATCAAATTTTGTGATGTAGCATGAATAGAGTTTGAGACGAGAAAAGCATAGATAGCTAGAGGAGGTTCTTAGGCATTCTTGTCCATCCACTTGGCAAAAGGAAATAAAACCAAACAATCAAAACAACAAGTGGATGTCCTCGAATGAGTAAAATATGCAACCAGCATGCTCACACAATAAGATGGCAAATGAAATATGTGACAAGGCATGCACAACCAATTCTAGCATCTATCAAGCAATTTGCGATGACAAGGTCATCTATATATGAGTATATTGACTTAGGAGTCAAGTGAGAACACTTGATCATAGGTCATACTCAAAGTTTAAGCTCAAGTGGGGTTACCACTTTTACATAAAGCATTGTTGTGTTCACATCTTTAGAGTTGCTTTAGCTCAAGTCTTAGAGTAAAGCTCCCCCTAGATGTGATATCCCCCCTTAGAGGGATGAACTAACCTCGGGTTTTGTCGATGATGACTTCATGTAGATGTTGAAGATGTGGATACTCAATGTTGATGTAGATCACTTGGATCTATCCATTTGAGTGAATTGCACTTTCAATACCTACATGGGTTAGTCCCACAAGGAACAAACAAGGATATCCATAGACATAGAGTGATGCACACACAAGATGATGTCCATGAAAACTTTTAGGTTACCTTGTCCCTTGTCTTACCAACAAGAGGGTTTGTGACTCCTTGAACTAGTGCAAGATGTGGAAGTTGATTGCACTTGTTCTTGCCAAAATGATACGAGTGAAGTATGTTGGCGGAGTCACCCTCAAGAACTCTCTAGTTCTTCTTCTTTTGGATCCACACCATCTTGATGGGAATCCTTGGAGTTGTAGTCGTACTTGATGAAGTGGAGCTTGAAGTAGTCTTGGGAATCCACTTGACTAAGGTCTTAGGAGCTTCTTCAAATGCATCAATTTCCTCTTGAAGCTTGTCCTTGCCTTTTTGCTTGTAGTCTTGTGGTGGAAGATCATCTTGAGCTTGTGTCCCCTTGAAAGAAGTATCATACTTCTCTTGTTGAGGAACAAACTTTGTCTTGGGGTATTGATCTTCTTCCCACTCAACTCCATTGGCATTGAACTTTCGTTCAAAACCAACACCTTGATTCTTCCGGTGCATTCCTTGCTTGCGCACAATTTCCTCGAATTGCTTACTCCCGGCAAGGCTTTTGTACACTCCTTTCTCTATAATTCCCTTCAATAAGCTATTTTCTTGCTCAAGTGTAACTTGGCTAAGAGAATCATTAGTGGAATCAAGAGAACTACTAGAAGCAACAATATTGGATTTAGCATGATCATTGTTACTGCTAGAGGAAGAATCTTTCTTGTTCTTGTTACTAGACTTGACTTGAGGCATGTAAGTGGATAAGAGTAAACGCTTGGCAATGTAAGAAGAACTTTTCTTGCGGAGATCATCATTGATTGCTTTTAAGAACTCATGCTCTTGCTCAAGATTGAGCTTTTCAAAGCGTAATTTCTCATGAGCTCTTAAAAGTTCTCGATGATCTTCGAAGATAGTTTCATGAGCTAACTTAAGAGTGTTTAGTTCTTTAGTTAGAGCCTCAATCTTCTCCTTATCATTGTCATTCGTTTTATCTTGATTAGCATGATTAATTGACGTTTCATCATAGTATTCATCACTAGAGTTGTCAACAAGCAAATCATCACCTAACAAGTCATCTTCATCACTATTGAAATCAACATACTCGGGGTGTGTTACCTTAGGACCTTTGGCCATGAAGCATCTTCCAATTCCTTCATTTGGTGAGTCAAATATGTCGTAGGAGTTGGTTGACACAAGTGCTAGACCGGCAACACCTTCATCTTGAGTATCTTCGGAGTCGGAGTGATAACTTCTCTCGGAGTGGCTGTCGGAGTCCGAGCCGGATACCCATTCACCAACATGAGCTTGATGTCTTCGTTTTGTGTAGCTCCTTGATGATTTTTCCTTCCTTTCCGAATCCTTTCTTCTCCCTGAGTATCTTCGTTCATAACGATCATCTCTACTCCTTCTCTCTCTTGGTGGTGATTCTTTGCTTCTTCTTTTTGGGGAATCTTCTCTTCTCTTGTAGGGAGCCGTACACTCATTGGAATAGTGTCCAGGTCTTCCACAACTGTAGCAGTTTCGCTCTCGACTAGAAGATCTTTTGTCATTGTAGGACCTTGACTTGAAGCTTCTATCTTTGCTTCTACTCTTGTAGAACTTGTTGAAGTTCTTCACCATTAAGCTCAATTCTTCATTGAAGTTTTGTTTCTCACTTGATGATGTAGGGGCTTCACATGAGGCTTTGTAGGCACCACTTGATTTGTTGTGAAGTTCCTCTTTATCCTTAAGTGACATCTCATGAGCAACAATTCTTCCAATCACCTCCGTTGGCTTGAGATCTTTGTAATTGGGCATCATTTGGATCAATGTGCACACGGTATCATATTTTCCATCCAAGGCTCTTAGAATCTTCTTGATGATGAATCTATCGGTCATCTCTTCACTTCCTAAGCCGGCAATCTCATTTGTGATGAGAGCAAGCCTAGAGTACATTTCAGCAACACCTTCACCATCCTTCATTTTGAACTTGTCAAGTTGACTTTGAAGCACATCCAACTTGGATTCCTTGACGGAGTCGGTACCTTCGTGCATATCAATCAAAGTGTCCCAAATTTCCTTTGCATTCTCAAGACGGCTGATCTTGTTGAATTCTCCGGGGCACAATCCGTTGAAGAGAATATCACAAGCTTGAGCATTGTATTGCAACATCTTCAACTCATTCGCGGTAGCTTCACAGTTTTGTTATTTCCCATCAAAGAAGTCACCTTGCAAACCAACACACACAATAGCCCAAACGGCGAGGTTATGTCCAAGAATATGCATTTTCATTTTATGCTTCCAACTAGCAAAATTAGTACCATCAAAGTAAGGACCTCTACGGTGATAATTTCCCTCGCTAGACGCCATACTCTCCTAGGTTGTGAAACCAAGGCTATGACCACCAAAAGCTATGGAGATCAAAGCAAATGGAGACCAAAGCTCTGATACCACTTGTAGGATCGAAAGTATGTCTAGAGGGGGGTGATTAGACTACTTGACCAAATAAAAGCTTATCCTTTTCCCAATTTTAGTTCTTGGCAGATTTTAGCTATTGTAGGACAAGTCAAGCAATGATCACACAATTCAAGCAAGCATGCAAAGAGTATATTGGCAGCAGAAAGTAAAGCATGCAACTTGCAAGAATGTAAAGGGAAGGGTTTGGAGAATTCAAACACAATTGGAGACACGGATGTTTTTCCCGTGGTTCGGATACGTGGTGCTATCCTACATCCACGTTGATGGAGACTTCAACCCACGAAGGGTAACGGTCGCGCGAGTCCACGGAGGGCTCCACCCATGAAGGGTCCACGAAGTAGCACCTTGTCTATCCCACCATGGCCATCGCCCACGAAGGACTTGCCTCACTAGCGGTAGATCTTCACGAAGTAGGCGATCTCCTTGCCCTTACAAACTCCTTGGTTCAACTCCACAATCTTGTCGGAGGCTCCCAAGTGACACCTAGCCAATCTAGGAGACACCACTCTCCAAGAAGTAACAAATGGTGTGTTGATGATGAACTCCTTGCTCTTGTGCTTCAAATGATAGTCTCCCCAACACTCAACTCTCTCTCGTAGGATTTGGATTTTATGGAAAGAAGATTTGAGTGGAAAGCAACTTGGGGAAGGCTAGAGATCAAGATTCATATGGTAGGAATGGAATATCTTGGTCTCAACACATGAGTAGGTGGTTCTCTCTCAGAACATATGAGTTGGAATTGTGTATGTGTTCTGATGGCTCTCTCCATGAATGAAGAGGAGGTGGAGGGGTATATATAGCCTCCACACAAAATCCAACCATTACACACAGTTTTCCAATCTCGGTGGGACCGAATCAACAAACTCGGTCGGACCGAAAAGGTAAACCTAGTGACCGTTAGAGATTTTCGGTGGGACTGACATGCAACTCGGTAGGACCGATATGGTTAGGCTTTGGGCATAACTAATCTCGGTGAGACCGATTACACAAACTCGGTGAGACCGAGTTTGGTAATAAGCTAACCAGAGAGTTGGTCAGGTCAACTCGGTGGGACCGATTTGCTCTTTCGGTGAGACCGAAAAGTTACAAAAAGGAAACGGAGAGTTTACACTGCAATCTCGGTGGGACCGATTCGCTCTTTCGGTGAGACCGAAAAGTTAAGAAAGGGAAACAGAGAGTTTGCAATCCCATCTCGGTGAGACCGAGATCCCTATCGGTAGAACCGAATTGCTAGGGTTTGGCAGTGGCTTATGACAAGTGAAACTCGGTGGCGCCGGATAGAAAGAATCGGTAGGACCGAGTTTGGCTTAGGGTTTAGGTCATATGTGGATATGGGAAAGTAGTTGAGGGTTTTGGAGCATATCACTAAGCACATGAAGCAAGAGGCTCATTAAGCAACACCTCATCCCTCCTTGATAGTATTGGCTTTTCCTAAAGACTCAATGTGATCTTGGATCACTAAAATATAAAATGAAGAGTCTTGAGCTTTTGAGCTTGAGTCAATCCTTTGTCCTTAGCATTTTGAGGGTTCCACTTTCACATCCATGCCATGCCAATCATTGAGCTTTCCTGAAATAGTCATCTTGGAATAGCATTAGCTCAATGAGCTATATGTTGTTATGAATTACCAAAAACACCTAGGGATAGTTGCACTTTCAATCTCCCCCTTTTTGGTAATTGATGACAACATATAGATCAAAGCTTCGACAAATGATAATAAGCATGAAATATATCGTCGCTTTGAGAAGTATGTGACAAGTAAGAGCTCCCCCTAAATTTGTGCATATTTAAAATTTGCTTTAGACTGCAAATGCACAAAGAGTTAGAGTCATGGGTTACTCTTCCATGTCACATACATCTTGGTGGAGAGCTTAAAATGATAAGAATGAAATACATGCACTCATCACCAAGAATAGTGAATGATCACATAAGATAGATAAGATGATAATATTAAGCAAACATTAAGTGTAGCTTATGATCAAACACATGATCATCAATGTCTCACGAGCAATGTCATAGTATCTCACACAAAAGCAAACAAAGTTCGAAAAACCACCAAATAAAACAAGAGAGAATAAAAGCAACACTCTCTCTTGAAGCCTATGATCTATACATTTTCTCCCCCTTTGGCAACAAGTTACCAAAAAGTTCCTAGAAAATGCATAGTGCTAAGTCGACACCCAGGCTTGATCTTCAGGTGGTGGTGGAGTCCGGAGCACTCCAAGAACGAAGCCTTCTGTAGACGTGGTCGGAGTCGAGGCTGAAGTGGACGCTGGAGCTGGTGGAACTGAGGCTGTAGCTGGTGCAGACGTGGTGGCTCTGGGGTCCGCAACTGGCACTGCAGACGACCTCGGACCTCGTGGCACTCTGGCAAAGGCATCAGTTGTAGTCTTGCCTCTCCTCTCCTGCATGTCATCCTGGAGCTTCTCCACTGCAGTCTGAATCTCTGTCACTTTGACATCCAAGTCATAGAACTTTTGTTCAATGATCCTCTCTAAGCTTGCCTGGTTCTGAGTTAGGGTGGCTAGTCCTTGCTCAATCCGCAGGGTGGATGCAATCAAGTAACCAAGCTGCTCTTGTTTGGTTTTTAGGAAATATTCAGATGCCTCCTCTTGAGTAGGCATCTTGGGAGCTTTCTCCTTCCTCGCCTTCTCCTTCTTGGCTTGTGCTTGGGCAGATGATGGCTCATTCTCAGTCATGACCACTTGATTATCTTCAAAGTCTGGACGGATGGGCAGGTGTTCCTTGTCCAATAAGTATATGCCCGTGCCCATCTTAGAGTTGATGAGCTCCTGAATCTGTGGGGCATATCCACAGCTCCTCTTCTGGTCTGCTGCTGTCCTCTTGATTGTTTCAATCATAAGGCTCATGACTTTGAATTTCTGTGGCACGTCAAAGATATGAAGCAAGTTGATCGCGTGGCCCCTGATCATCTTGTGATCTCCAGACTTGGGCAATAGGGTGTGCCTAAGAATCCAGTTGATGGTTGGCAGCCTTGACAGAAGATAGTGTATTGAGCCAAACTTGAACGTATCAAGTGCTTCATTTGGAATCTCCTTGTACATGTTTGACATTGAGTTGTGGTCCATCTTCTTCTTGGCATAAATGTCCAAGTCATCGTCATGCTCTTCTGGGGCATTAATCAGCTGAGCCCATTCAGCAACTGTAGACTGGTACCTCGTACCCTCTGACATCCATACAATCCTGCCATCTGGATAGAAATGGGATGTGGAGTAGAACTGCATGATGAGTTCCTCGTTCCACTTTGTGAGCTTCTGCCCAACAAAGTCCTCTACTCCACATGCCTTGAAGCTGTCCTGCACTCCAGGGTAGTACTCTTCGTTGTCCTTGATGTATTGCCAATCAACCCATCTCATATCACAGACAATTGGCTTCTTGTCTAGCAGCACTGTCTCATAAAAGTCTTGCTGCTCCTTGGTGTGAAACCTGTAGTCAACTGTAGTCCTTCTCCTTGAAGCATACGGGTCTGCTTCTCTCCACTTTCGGAGCCCTGAATATCTCCTGAGTTTCATATCCTCAGCCACAGGATGAGCATCGTTGTGGTCTCGGATCTTGGGCTTGAGCTTTCTAAGAACATTCTCTTCTTCTTCTGCAGCTTCAGGCACTGGGGCCTTGTTCTTCTCAGTAGCTGGGATGCTTCTTGTGTTCCTCTTTGGATTTGGCTTTGGAGCTGGCTTGGCCTTGGAAGCAGCTGCCCCTGTTCTTATGGCATCACCCATCAGCTTGGGTGCCTTAGGTGCTGGTGCAGCTACCTCTTCTTCTTCCTCCTCATATTCCATGATGGAAGCCTTGCCAAGCACTCTGGCTACAGTTTTCTTCACCCTTTCTTTCCTCTTCTTGCCTTCAGCAGCAACTGGCTTAATGGGAGTGGCCTTCTCAGTTGAAGCTCTGGCCTTTGACATAGGCTGCCTGCCTGCTGGCCTTTTGATCTTCATCCCTGGTTTTATGCCCTGTGCTGGCTCAACTCTCTTGGAAGTTGCTTCCTCTTCTGCCACATAATCCTCATCTTCTGAGTCTGAGGTTCTCTTCTTTATCTGTCTTGTGGTAGCTTTAGGCAGATTGCTAGGGGTGCTCCTGCTTCCATCATCTGAGGAACTTGAGGGACTAGTGCCCTCACTCATCTGCACTTGCTGCTCTGACAAGTTCTGGCTATCACTTTGGTCTGACATGATGCAAACTCTGACTGCTGACCCTGTGAATAGGTTATAGATGAGATAGAGTGGATAAGCATCACAAAATGCAGAGATTTTTGCAAAAGAATAATTCAAAAACTTAGTTTTAGTTTCCCACTGAAAGCATCTCGGATCTACCGATTTCTAAACTCGGTGATACCGAAGCAGTTTTGGCACCTAAACTAGTGAACTCGGTTAGACCGAGTCACAGTTCGGTGGCACCGAGACTGCTAGGGTTTCACAGAGTTCCAAAATCGGTCACACCGATAAGTAATTCTCGGTCAGACCGAGTCTCACTTGTGCAATGGCATAAGCCAAATCGGTGGGACCGAGTTTTTCAACTCGGTGGGTCCGAGATGGTTTCGGCGGAAACCTAACCCTAAAATTTTTGAATTAAACCTAATCTACGAGTTCATTGACTGGACAGAAGTTTAACAAACGTGGCAAGAATCATGATGATCACAATGTGCTAAGAATCGGATTGGGGAATAGCACAAAGATCGAGTCCATACCCTAGTTCGGCGGAGACTCGCTACGGCGGCAACGGCGGGGTTGAATTTCCGTTGACGGCGACGGAGACCAGCGACTGAAGGCGGTTGGCGGCGAGGAGACGATCCGGAGACCAAGTTGGCAGAGCAGGCTATCGCGCGGGCGAAGGGGTTCGGAGAAATTTCCAAATTTTTGCCCGTGACTATATATAGCCCGACCCTGTCGGTGTGACCGAGTGGAACAACTCGGTGGCACCGAGATGCAAAACTGTATACAGTTGTTGCAACTCGGTGTGACCGAATGGTTCAAATCGGTTGCACCGAGATCGAAAACCTAGATCAACTTAATGATCTCGATAGGACCGAAAGTGGGGTATCGGTCAGACCGAGAATCATAAAGGGGTTTTGGAAGTTTAAGTCTATGACGAATCGGGGACTCCGAGCGCTCCTCACACAGAGTGGTTTGAATCTGACTTGATCAAATTTTGTGATGTAGCATGAATAGAGTTTGAGACGAGAAAAGCATAGATAGCTAGAGGAGGTTCTTAGGCATTCTTGTCCATCCACTTGGCAAAAGGAAATAAAACCAAACAATCAAAACAACAAGTGGATGTCCTCGAATGAGTAAAATATGCAACCAGCATGCTCACACAATAAGATGGCAAATGAAATATGTGACAAGGCATGCACAACCAATTCTAGAATCTATCAAGCAATTTGCGATGACAAGGTCATCTATATATGAGTATATTGACTTAGGAGTCAAGTGAGAACACTTGATCATAGGTCATACTCAAAGTTTAAGCTCAAGTGGGGTTACCACTTTTACATAAAGCATTGTTGTGTTCACATCTTTAGAGTTGCTTTAGCTCAAGTCTTAGAGTAAAGCTCCCCCTAGATGTGATATCCCCCCTTAGAGGGATGAACTAACCTCGGGTTTTGTCGATGATGACTTCATGTAGTTGTTGAAGATGTGGATACTCAATGTTGATGTAGATCACTTGGAGCTATCCATTTGAGTGAATTGCACTTTCAATACCTACATGGGTTAGTCCCACAAGGAACAAACAAGGATATCCATAGACATAGAGTGATGCACACACAAGATGATGTCCATGAAAACTTTTAGGTTACCTTGTCCCTTGTCTTACCAACAAGAGGGTTTGTGACTCCTTGAACTAGTGCAAGATGTGGAAGTTGATTGCACTTGTTCTTGCCAAAATGATACGAGTGAAGTATGTTGGCGGAGTCACCCTCAAGAACTCTCTAGTTCTTCTTCTTTTGGATCCACACCATCTTGATGGGAATCCTTGGAGTTGTAGTCGTACTTGATGAAGTGGAGCTTGAAGTAGTCTTGGGAATCCACTTGACTAAGGTCTTAGGAGCTTCTTCAAATGCATCAATTTCCTCTTGAAGCTTGTCCTTGCCTTTTTGCTTGTAGTCTTGTGGTGGAAGATCATCTTGAGCTTGTGTCCCCTTGAAAGAAGTATCATACTTCTCTTGTTGAGGAACAAACTTTGTCTTGGGGTATTGATCTTCTTCCCACTCAACTCCATTGGCATTGAACTTTCGTTCAAAACCAACACCTTGATTCTTCCGGTGCATTCCTTGCTTGCGCACAATTTCCTCGAATTGCTTACTCCCGGCAAGGCTTTTGTACACTCCTTTCTCTATAATTCCCTTCAATAAGCTATTTTCTTGCTCAAGTGTAACTTGGCTAAGAGAATCATTAGTGGAATCAAGAGAACTACTAGAAGCAACAATATTGGATTTAGCATGATCATTGTTACTGCTAGAGGAAGAATCTTTCTTGTTCTTGTTACTAGACTTGACTTGAGGCATGTAAGTGGATAAGAGTAAACGCTTGGCAATGTAAGAAGAACTTTTCTTGCGGAGATCATCATTGATTGCTTTTAAGAACTCATGCTCTTGCTCAAGATTGAGCTTTTCAAAGCGTAATTTCTCATGAGCTCTTAAAAGTTCTCGATGATCTTCGAAGATAGTTTCATGAGCTAACTTAAGAGTGTTTAGTTCTTTAGTTAGAGCCTCAATCTTCTCCTTATCATTGTCATTCGTTTTATCTTGATTAGCATGATTAATTGACGTTTCATCATAGTATTCATCACTAGAGTTGTCAACAAGCAAATCATCACCTAACAAGTCATCTTCATCACTATTGAAATCAACATACTCGGGGTGTGTTACCTTAGGACCTTTGGCCATGAAGCATCTTCCAATTCCTTCATTTGGTGAGTCAAATATGTCGTAGGAGTTGGTTGACACAAGTGCTAGACCGGCAACACCTTCATCTTGAGTATCTTCGGAGTCGGAGTGATAACTTCTCTCGGAGTGGCTGTCGGAGTCCGAGCCGGATACCCATTCACCAACATGAGCTTGATGTCTTCGTTTTGTGTAGCTCCTTGATGATTTTTCCTTCCTTTCCGAATCCTTGCTTCTCCCTGAGTATCTTCGTTCATAACGATCATCTCTACTCCTTCTCTCTCTTGGTGGTGATTCTTTGCTTCTTCTTTTTGGAGAATCTTCTCTTCTCTTGTAGGGAGCCGTACACTCATTGGAATAGTGTCCAGGTCTTCCACAACTGTAGCAGTTTCGCTCTCGACTAGAAGATCTTTTGTCATTGTAGGACCTTGACTTGAAGCTTCTATCTTTGCTTCTACTCTTGTAGAACTTGTTGAAGTTCTTCACCATTAAGCTCAATTCTTCATTGAAGTTTTGTTTCTCACTTGATGATGTAGGGGCTTCACATGAGGCTTTGTAGGCACCACTTGATTTGTTGTGAAGTTCCTCTTTATCCTTAAGTGACATCTCATGAGCAACAATTCTTCCAATCACCTCCGTTGGCTTGAGATCTTTGTAATTGGGCATCATTTGGATCAATGTGCACACGGTATCATATTTTCCATCCAAGGCTCTTAGAATCTTCTTGATGATGAATCTATCGGTCATCTCTTCACTTCCTAAGCCGGCAATCTCATTTGTGATGAGAGCAAGCCTAGAGTACATTTCAGCGACACCTTCACCATCCTTCATTTTGAACTTGTCAAGTTGACTTTGAAGCACATCCAACTTGGATTCCTTGACGGAGTCGGTACCTTCGTGCATATCAATCAAAGTGTCCCAAATTTCCTTTGCATTCTCAAGACGGCTGATCTTGTTGAATTCTCCGGGGCACAATCCGTTGAAGAGAATATCACAAGCTTGAGCATTGTATTGCAACATCTTCAACTCATTCGCGGTAGCTTCACAGTTTTGTTATTTCCCATCAAAGAAGTCACCTTGCAAACCAACACACACAATAGCCCAAACGGCGAGGTTATGTCCAAGAATATGCATTTTCATTTTATGCTTCCAACTAGCAAAATTAGTACCATCAAAGTAAGGACCTCTACGGTGATAATTTCCCTCGCTAGACGCCATACTCTCCTAGGTTGTGAAACCAAGGCTATGACCACCAAAAGCTATGGAGATCAAAGCAAATGGAGACCAAAGCTCTGATACCACTTGTAGGATCGAAAGTATGTCTAGAGGGGGGTGATTAGACTACTTGACCAAATAAAAGCTTATCCTTTTCCCAATTTTAGTTCTTGGCAGATTTTAGCTATTGTAGGACAAGTCAAGCAATGATCACACAATTCAAGCAAGCATGCAAAGAGTATATTGGCAGCAGAAAGTAAAGCATGCAACTTGCAAGAATGTAAAGGGAAGGGTTTGGAGAATTCAAACACAATTGGAGACACGGATGTTTTTCCCGTGGTTCGGATACGTGGTGCTATCCTACATCCACGTTGATGGAGACTTCAACCCACGAAGGGTAACGGTCGCGCGAGTCCACGGAGGGCTCCACCCATGAAGGGTCCACGAAGTAGCACCTTGTCTATCCCACCATGGCCATCGCCCACGAAGGACTTGCCTCACTAGCGGTAGATCTTCACGAAGTAGGCGATCTCCTTGCCCTTACAAACTCCTTGGTTCAACTCCACAATCTTGTCGGAGGCTCCCAAGTGACACCTAGCCAATCTAGGAGACACCACTCTCCAAGAAGTAACAAATGGTGTGTTGATGATGAACTCCTTGCTCTTGTGCTTCAAATGATAGTCTCCCCAACACTCAACTCTCTCTCGTAGGATTTGGATTTTATGGAAAGAAGATTTGAGTGGAAAGCAACTTGGGGAAGGCTAGAGATCAAGATTCATATGGTAGGAATGGAATATCTTGGTCTCAACACATGAGTAGGTGGTTCTCTCTCAGAACATATGAGTTGGAATTGTGTATGTGTTCTGATGGCTCTCTCCATGAATGAAGAGGAGGTGGAGGGGTATATATAGCCTCCACACAAAATCCAACCATTACACACAGTTTTCCAATCTCGGTGGGACCGAATCAACAAACTCGGTCGGACCGAAAAGGTAAACCTAGTGACCGTTAGAGATTTTCGGTGGGACTGACATGCAACTCGGTAGGACCGATATGGTTAGGCTTTGGGCATAACTAATCTCGGTGAGACCGATTACACAAACTCGGTGAGACCGAGTTTGGTAATAAGCTAACCAGAGAGTTGGTCAGGTCAACTCGGTGGGACCGATTTGCTCTTTCGGTGAGACCGAAAAGTTACAAAAAGGAAACGGAGAGTTTACACTGCAATCTCGGTGGGACCGATTCGCTCTTTCGGTGAGACCGAAAAGTTAAGAAAGGGAAACAGAGAGTTTGCAATCCCATCTCGGTGAGACCGAGATCCCTATCGGTAGAACCGAATTGCTAGGGTTTGGCAGTGGCTTATGACAAGTGAAACTCGGTGGCGCCGGATAGAAAGAATCGGTAGGACCGAGTTTGGCTTAGGGTTTAGGTCATATGTGGATATGGGAAAGTAGTTGAGGGTTTTGGAGCATATCACTAAGCACATGAAGCAAGAGGCTCATTAAGCAACACCTCATCCCTCCTTGATAGTATTGGCTTTTCCTAAAGACTCAATGTGATCTTGGATCACTAAAATATAAAATGAAGAGTCTTGAGCTTTTGAGCTTGAGTCAATCCTTTGTCCTTAGCATTTTGAGGGTTCCACTTTCACATCCATGCCATGCCAATCATTGAGCTTTCCTGAAATAGTCATCTTGGAATAGCATTAGCTCAATGAGCTATATGTTGTTATGAATTACCAAAAACACCTAGGGATAGTTGCACTTTCAATCTCC
Source organism: Triticum urartu (assembly GCF_056163025.1). NCBI lineage: Eukaryota > Viridiplantae > Streptophyta > Magnoliopsida > Poales > Poaceae > Triticum > Triticum urartu. The sequence continues at coordinate 376,040,146 of NC_141878.1, read as the reverse complement.
CCCTTTTTGGTAATTGATGACAACATATAGATCAAAGCTTCGACAAATGATAATAAGCATGAAATATATCGTCGCTTTGAGAAGTATGTGACAAGTAAGAGCTCCCCCTAAATTTGTGCATATTTAAAATTTGCTTTAGACTGCAAATGCACAAAGAGTTAGAGTCATGGGTTACTCTTCCATGTCACATACATCTTGGTGGAGAGCTTAAAATGATAAGAATGAAATACATGCACTCATCACCAAGAATAGTGAATGATCACATAAGATAGATAAGATGATAATATTAAGCAAACATTAAGTGTAGCTTATGATCAAACACATGATCATCAATGTCTCACGAGCAATGTCATAGTATCTCACACAAAAGCAAACAAAGTTCGAAAAACCACCAAATAAAACAAGAGAGAATAAAAGCAACACTCTCTCTTGAAGCCTATGATCTATACATTTTCTCCCCCTTTGGCAACAAGTTACCAAAAAGTTCCTAGAAAATGCATAGTGCTAAGTCGACACCCAGGCTTGATCTTCAGGTGGTGGTGGAGTCCGGAGCACTCCAAGAACGAAGCCTTCTGTAGACGTGGTCGGAGTCGAGGCTGAAGTGGACGCTGGAGCTGGTGGAACTGAGGCTGTAGCTGGTGCAGACGTGGTGGCTCTGGGGTCCGCAACTGGCACTGCAGACGACCTCGGACCTCGTGGCACTCTGGCAAAGGCATCAGTTGTAGTCTTGCCTCTCCTCTCCTGCATGTCATCCTGGAGCTTCTCCACTGCAGTCTGAATCTCTGTCACTTTGACATCCAAGTCATAGAACTTTTGTTCAATGATCCTCTCTAAGCTTGCCTGGTTCTGAGTTAGGGTGGCTAGTCCTTGCTCAATCCGCAGGGTGGATGCAATCAAGTAACCAAGCTGCTCTTGTTTGGTTTTTAGGAAATATTCAGATGCCTCCTCTTGAGTAGGCATCTTGGGAGCTTTCTCCTTCCTCGCCTTCTCCTTCTTGGCTTGTGCTTGGGCAGATGATGGCTCATTCTCAGTCATGACCACTTGATTATCTTCAAAGTCTGGACGGATGGGCAGGTGTTCCTTGTCCAATAAGTATATGCCCGTGCCCATCTTAGAGTTGATGAGCTCCTGAATCTGTGGGGCATATCCACAGCTCCTCTTCTGGTCTGCTGCTGTCCTCTTGATTGTTTCAATCATAAGGCTCATGACTTTGAATTTCTGTGGCACGTCAAAGATATGAAGCAAGTTGATCGCGTGGCCCCTGATCATCTTGTGATCTCCAGACTTGGGCAATAGGGTGTGCCTAAGAATCCAGTTGATGGTTGGCAGCCTTGACAGAAGATAGTGTATTGAGCCAAACTTGAACGTATCAAGTGCTTCATTTGGAATCTCCTTGTACATGTTTGACATTGAGTTGTGGTCCATCTTCTTCTTGGCATAAATGTCCAAGTCATTGTCATGCTCTTCTGGGGCATTAATCAGCTGAGCCCATTCAGCAACTGTAGACTGGTACCTCGTACCCTCTGACATCCATACAATCCTGCCATCTGGATAGAAATGGGATGTGGAGTAGAACTGCATGATGAGTTCCTCGTTCCACTTTGTGAGCTTCTGCCCAACAAAGTCCTCTACTCCACATGCCTTGAAGCTGTCCTGCACTCCAGGGTAGTACTCTTCGTTGTCCTTGATGTATTGCCAATCAACCCATCTCATATCACAGACAATTGGCTTCTTGTCTAGCAGCACTGTCTCATAAAAGTCTTGCTGCTCCTTGGTGTGAAACCTGTAGTCAACTGTAGTCCTTCTCCTTGAAGCATACGGGTCTGCTTCTCTCCACTTTCGGAGCCCTGAATATCTCCTGAGTTTCATATCCTCAGCCACAGGATGAGCATCGTTGTGGTCTCGGATCTTGGGCTTGAGCTTTCTAAGAACATTCTCTTCTTCTTCTGCAGCTTCAGGCACTGGGGCCTTGTTCTTCTCAGTAGCTGGGATGCTTCTTGTGTTCCTCTTTGGATTTGGCTTTGGAGCTGGCTTGGCCTTGGAAGCAGCTGCCCCTGTTCTTATGGCATCACCCATCAGCTTGGGTGCCTTAGGTGCTGGTGCAGCTACCTCTTCTTCTTCCTCCTCATATTCCATGATGGAAGCCTTGCCAAGCACTCTGGCTACAGTTTTCTTCACCCTTTCTTTCCTCTTCTTGCCTTCAGCAGCAACTGGCTTAATGGGAGTGGCCTTCTCAGTTGAAGCTCTGGCCTTTGACATAGGCTGCCTGCCTGCTGGCCTTTTGATCTTCATCCCTGGTTTTATGCCCTGTGCTGGCTCAACTCTCTTGGAAGTTGCTTCCTCTTCTGCCACATAATCCTCATCTTCTGAGTCTGAGGTTCTCTTCTTTATCTGTCTTGTGGTAGCTTTAGGCAGATTGCTAGGGGTGCTCCTGCTTCCATCATCTGAGGAACTTGAGGGACTAGTGCCCTCACTCATCTGCACTTGCTGCTCTGACAAGTTCTGGCTATCACTTTGGTCTGACATGATGCAAACTCTGACTGCTGACCCTGTGAATAGGTTATAGATGAGATAGAGTGGATAAGCATCACAAAATGCAGAGATTTTTGCAAAAGAATAATTCAAAAACTTAGTTTTAGTTTCCCACTGAAAGCATCTCGGATCTACCGATTTCTAAACTCGGTGATACCGAAGCAGTTTTGGCACCTAAACTAGTGAACTCGGTTAGACCGAGTCACAGTTCGGTGGCACCGAGACTGCTAGGGTTTCACAGAGTTCCAAAATCGGTCACACCGATAAGTAATTCTCGGTCAGACCGAGTCTCACTTGTGCAATGGCATAAGCCAAATCGGTGGGACCGAGTTTTTCAACTCGGTGGGTCCGAGATGGTTTCGGCGGAAACCTAACCCTAAAATTTTTGAATTAAACCTAATCTACGAGTTCATTGACTGGACAGAAGTTTAACAAACGTGGCAAGAATCATGATGATCACAATGTGCTAAGAATCGGATTGGGGAATAGCACAAAGATCGAGTCCATACCCTAGTTCGGCGGAGACTCGCTACGGCGGCAACGGCGGGGTTGAATTTCCGTTGACGGCGACGGAGACCAGCGACTGAAGGCGGTTGGCGGCGAGGAGACGATCCGGAGACCAAGTTGGCAGAGCAGGCTATCGCGCGGGCGAAGGGGTTCGGAGAAATTTCCAAATTTTTGCCCGTGACTATATATAGCCCGACCCTGTCGGTGTGACCGAGTGGAACAACTCGGTGGCACCGAGATGCAAAACTGTATACAGTTGTTGCAACTCGGTGTGACCGAATGGTTCAAATCGGTTGCACCGAGATCGAAAACCTAGATCAACTTAATGATCTCGATAGGACCGAAAGTGGGGTATCGGTCAGACCGAGAATCATAAAGGGGTTTTGGAAGTTTAAGTCTATGACGAATCGGGGACTCCGAGCGCTCCTCACACAGAGTGGTTTGAATCTGACTTGATCAAATTTTGTGATGTAGCATGAATAGAGTTTGAGACGAGAAAAGCATAGATAGCTAGAGGAGGTTCTTAGGCATTCTTGTCCATCCACTTGGCAAAAGGAAATAAAACCAAACAATCAAAACAACAAGTGGATGTCCTCGAATGAGTAAAATATGCAACCAGCATGCTCACACAATAAGATGGCAAATGAAATATGTGACAAGGCATGCACAACCAATTCTAGAATCTATCAAGCAATTTGCGATGACAAGGTCATCTATATATGAGTATATTGACTTAGGAGTCAAGTGAGAACACTTGATCATAGGTCATACTCAAAGTTTAAGCTCAAGTGGGGTTACCACTTTTACATAAAGCATTGTTGTGTTCACATCTTTAGAGTTGCTTTAGCTCAAGTCTTAGAGTAAAGCTCCCCCTAGATGTGATATCCCCCCTTAGAGGGATGAACTAACCTCGGGTTTTGTCGATGATGACTTCATGTAGTTGTTGAAGATGTGGATACTCAATGTTGATGTAGATCACTTGGAGCTATCCATTTGAGTGAATTGCACTTTCAATACCTACATGGGTTAGTCCCACAAGGAACAAACAAGGATATCCATAGACATAGAGTGATGCACACACAAGATGATGTCCATGAAAACTTTTAGGTTACCTTGTCCCTTGTCTTACCAACAAGAGGGTTTGTGACTCCTTGAACTAGTGCAAGATGTGGAAGTTGATTGCACTTGTTCTTGCCAAAATGATACGAGTGAAGTATGTTGGCGGAGTCACCCTCAAGAACTCTCTAGTTCTTCTTCTTTTGGATCCACACCATCTTGATGGGAATCCTTGGAGTTGTAGTCGTACTTGATGAAGTGGAGCTTGAAGTAGTCTTGGGAATCCACTTGACTAAGGTCTTAGGAGCTTCTTCAAATGCATCAATTTCCTCTTGAAGCTTGTCCTTGCCTTTTTGCTTGTAGTCTTGTGGTGGAAGATCATCTTGAGCTTGTGTCCCCTTGAAAGAAGTATCATACTTCTCTTGTTGAGGAACAAACTTTGTCTTGGGGTATTGATCTTCTTCCCACTCAACTCCATTGGCATTGAACTTTCGTTCAAAACCAACACCTTGATTCTTCCGGTGCATTCCTTGCTTGCGCACAATTTCCTCGAATTGCTTACTCCCGGCAAGGCTTTTGTACACTCCTTTCTCTATAATTCCCTTCAATAAGCTATTTTCTTGCTCAAGTGTAACTTGGCTAAGAGAATCATTAGTGGAATCAAGAGAACTACTAGAAGCAACAATATTGGATTTAGCATGATCATTGTTACTGCTAGAGGAAGAATCTTTCTTGTTCTTGTTACTAGACTTGACTTGAGGCATGTAAGTGGATAAGAGTAAACGCTTGGCAATGTAAGAAGAACTTTTCTTGCGGAGATCATCATTGATTGCTTTTAAGAACTCATGCTCTTGCTCAAGATTGAGCTTTTCAAAGCGTAATTTCTCATGAGCTCTTAAAAGTTCTCGATGATCTTCGAAGATAGTTTCATGAGCTAACTTAAGAGTGTTTAGTTCTTTAGTTAGAGCCTCAATCTTCTCCTTATCATTGTCATTCGTTTTATCTTGATTAGCATGATTAATTGACGTTTCATCATAGTATTCATCACTAGAGTTGTCAACAAGCAAATCATCACCTAACAAGTCATCTTCATCACTATTGAAATCAACATACTCGGGGTGTGTTACCTTAGGACCTTTGGCCATGAAGCATCTTCCAATTCCTTCATTTGGTGAGTCAAATATGTCGTAGGAGTTGGTTGACACAAGTGCTAGACCGGCAACACCTTCATCTTGAGTATCTTCGGAGTCGGAGTGATAACTTCTCTCGGAGTGGCTGTCGGAGTCCGAGCCGGATACCCATTCACCAACATGAGCTTGATGTCTTCGTTTTGTGTAGCTCCTTGATGATTTTTCCTTCCTTTCCGAATCCTTGCTTCTCCCTGAGTATCTTCGTTCATAACGATCATCTCTACTCCTTCTCTCTCTTGGTGGTGATTCTTTGCTTCTTCTTTTTGGAGAATCTTCTCTTCTCTTGTAGGGAGCCGTACACTCATTGGAATAGTGTCCAGGTCTTCCACAACTGTAGCAGTTTCGCTCTCGACTAGAAGATCTTTTGTCATTGTAGGACCTTGACTTGAAGCTTCTATCTTTGCTTCTACTCTTGTAGAACTTGTTGAAGTTCTTCACCATTAAGCTCAATTCTTCATTGAAGTTTTGTTTCTCACTTGATGATGTAGGGGCTTCACATGAGGCTTTGTAGGCACCACTTGATTTGTTGTGAAGTTCCTCTTTATCCTTAAGTGACATCTCATGAGCAACAATTCTTCCAATCACCTCCGTTGGCTTGAGATCTTTGTAATTGGGCATCATTTGGATCAATGTGCACACGGTATCATATTTTCCATCCAAGGCTCTTAGAATCTTCTTGATGATGAATCTATCGGTCATCTCTTCACTTCCTAAGCCGGCAATCTCATTTGTGATGAGAGCAAGCCTAGAGTACATTTCAGCGACACCTTCACCATCCTTCATTTTGAACTTGTCAAGTTGACTTTGAAGCACATCCAACTTGGATTCCTTGACGGAGTCGGTACCTTCGTGCATATCAATCAAAGTGTCCCAAATTTCCTTTGCATTCTCAAGACGGCTGATCTTGTTGAATTCTCCGGGGCACAATCCGTTGAAGAGAATATCACAAGCTTGAGCATTGTATTGCAACATCTTCAACTCATTCGCGGTAGCTTCACAGTTTTGTTCTTTCCCATCAAAGAAGTCACCTTGCAAACCAACACACACAATAGCCCAAACGGCGAGGTTATGTCCAAGAATATGCATTTTCATTTTATGCTTCCAACTAGCAAAATTAGTACCATCAAAGTAAGGACCTCTACGGTGATAATTTCCCTCGCTAGACGCCATACTCTCCTAGGTTGTGAAACCAAGGCTATGACCACCAAAAGCTATGGAGATCAAAGCAAATGGAGACCAAAGCTCTGATACCACTTGTAGGATCGAAAGTATGTCTAGAGGGGGGTGATTAGACTACTTGACCAAATAAAAGCTTATCCTTTTCCCAATTTTAGTTCTTGGCAGATTTTAGCTATTGTAGGACAAGTCAAGCAATGATCACACAATTCAAGCAAGCATGCAAAGAGTATATTGGCAGCAGAAAGTAAAGCATGCAACTTGCAAGAATGTAAAGGGAAGGGTTTGGAGAATTCAAACACAATTGGAGACACGGATGTTTTTCCCGTGGTTCGGATACGTGGTGCTATCCTACATCCACGTTGATGGAGACTTCAACCCACGAAGGGTAACGGTCGCGCGAGTCCACGGAGGGCTCCACCCATGAAGGGTCCACGAAGTAGCACCTTGTCTATCCCACCATGGCCATCGCCCACGAAGGACTTGCCTCACTAGCGGTAGATCTTCACGAAGTAGGCGATCTCCTTGCCCTTACAAACTCCTTGGTTCAACTCCACAATCTTGTCGGAGGCTCCCAAGTGACACCTAGCCAATCTAGGAGACACCACTCTCCAAGAAGTAACAAATGGTGTGTTGATGATGAACTCCTTGCTCTTGTGCTTCAAATGATAGTCTCCCCAACACTCAACTCTCTCTCGTAGGATTTGGATTTTATGGAAAGAAGATTTGAGTGGAAAGCAACTTGGGGAAGGCTAGAGATCAAGATTCATATGGTAGGAATGGAATATCTTGGTCTCAACACATGAGTAGGTGGTTCTCTCTCAGAACATATGAGTTGGAATTGTGTATGTGTTCTGATGGCTCTCTCCATGAATGAAGAGGAGGTGGAGGGGTATATATAGCCTCCACACAAAATCCAACCATTACACACAGTTTTCCAATCTCGGTGGGACCGAATCAACAAACTCGGTCGGACCGAAAAGGTAAACCTAGTGACCGTTAGAGATTTTCGGTGGGACTGACATGCAACTCGGTAGGACCGATATGGTTAGGGTTTGGGCATAACTAATCTCGGTGAGACCGATTACACAAACTCGGTGAGACCGAGTTTGGTAATAAGCTAACCAGAGAGTTGGTCAGGTCAACTCGGTGGGACCGATTTGCTCTTTCGGTGAGACCGAAAAGTTACAAAAAGGAAACGGAGAGTTTACACTGCAATCTCGGTGGGACCGATTCGCTCTTTCGGTGAGACCGAAAAGTTACGAAAGGGAAACAGAGAGTTTGCAATCCCATCTCGGCGAGACCGAGATCCCTATCGGTAGAACCGAATTGCTAGGGTTTGGCAGTGGCTTATGACAAGTGAAACTCGGTGGCACCGGATAGAAAGAATCGGTAGGACCGAGTTTGGCTTAGGGTTTAGGTCATATGTGGATATGGAAAAGTAGTTGAGGGTTTTGGAGCATATCACTAAGCACATGAAGCAAGAGGCTCATTAAGCAACACCTCATCCCTCCTTGATAGTATTGGCTTTTCCTAAAGACTCAATGTGATCTTGGATCACTAAAATATAAAATGAAGAGTCTTGAGCTTTTGAGCTTGAGCCAATCCTTTGTCCTTAGCATTTTGAGGGTTCCACTTTCACATCCATGCCATGCCAATCATTGAGCTTTCCTGAAATAGTCATCTTGGAATAGCATTAGCTCAATGAGCTATATGTTGTTATGAATTACCAAAACCACCTAGGGATAGTTGCACTTTCAACCCCGTGGACGTCAAGTTCCGTCTCGTGACCCCGAACCTCTACGAAAACGTTGTACGACTACTTCCGTGGCCGAAGACCCGTGTACAACTACCGTCGCCGTGTATGACTACCTCCACGACGAACGTCCCGAGAACGGCTACTTCCTCTACTTTGCACCGAACGAGAACCGTCCCTTTTGCATGCTTCGAAGGTATAACCCCGAGATGACCGTCCGAGAACGCTTGCATGTGATGTATGAGATGCTCGTGCTTGCTCCGTGCTCGAATTGTCGATGCACGTCGCCCCTCTTTTGCCTTGCCACCCACATGTGGGAACTCGGTATCCGAGATCACCCCACCATCCCTGCATGTCACGTTCCGCACACTTCCCCTTTGCATCGGTATCTCAATCGAGTACCGGAACCGGAACGCCGCCGTGGCACCGTTTTCGTTATCGTTGCCGTGGCACCCCTTTTCCTTCCACCACGGTGACAAATGCCTTATAATGCTCTTGTCAACTTTTAATAAAAATCGCATAAACTTGTTCATGTCATCCGCATCATGATAACAACAATTAAAATGTTTAAATTGTTGTTGCAATAAATTACTAATGCATATGGGGATTTACCGGATTTGTTGTTTGTTATATCCGGCCCCATTTAAATTGCTTAGACTGTGTATTTTACTCATGGTTCACCTCTTGACATGCTTAACAACATTTAATATTGTTGGGTACATAACCGAGAGAGAAATAAATAAGTCATGTGGTGTTTCGTCAATATGCAACTCGTTGCATATTGATCTCCACTTAATTTGTAGTTTTGTTTGTGCACTTTGCCATGCCATGCATATTTAAACCGGACATGCATCATACTTGTTTGTGCATCATGCCATGTCTATGTGGTGGTTGTTTACTATGTTGTGTGCTTCTTTCCGGTGTTGCTTCTTCGGGTTGGTTCCAATAATGTCGCATTTGTGAGGACCCGTTCGACTACGTCTGTTTGTCTTCTTCATGGACTCGTTCTTCTTCCTTGCGGGATCTCAGGCAAGATGATAATACCCTCGAAATCACTTCTATCTTTGCTTGATAGTTGCTCGCTCTTTTGCTATGCCTATGCTGCGATACCTACCACTTGCTTATCATGCCTCCTATATTGTTGAACCAAGCCTCTAACCCACCTTGTCCTAGCAAACCATTGTTTGTCTATGTTACCGCTTTGCTCAGCCCCTCTTATAGTGTTGTTAGTTGCAGGTGAAGATTGGAGCTTGTTCCATGTTTGGGACATGGATGTTATTGTTGGGATATCACAATATATCTTATTTAATTAATGCATCTATATACTTGGTAAAGGGTGGAAGGCTCGGCCTTATGCCTGGTGTTTTGTTCCACTCTTGCCGCCCTAGTTTCCGTCATATCGGTGTTATGTTCCCGGATTTTGCGTTCCTTACGCGGTTGGGTAATAATGGGAACCCCTTGACAGTTCGCCTTGAATAAAACTCCTCCAGCAATGCCCAACCTTGGTTTTACCATTTGCACTAACAACCTACCACCTTCCCTTGGGTTCTGCAGACTCAAGGGTCATCTTTATTCTAACCCCCCCCCCCCGGGCCAGTGCTCCTCTAAGTGTTGGTCCGACCGAGCAGACTGCGGGGCCACCTCGAGGCAACTTGAGGGTTGGTTTTACTCGTAGGATCTCTCATCTGAGTGTGCCCTGAGAACGAGATATGTGCAGATCCTATCGGGATTTGTCGGCACATTCGGGCGGTGTTGCTGGATTTGTTTTAACCTGTCGAAGTGTCTTGTAGAACCGGGATACCGAGTCTGATCGGAACGTCTCAGGAGGAGGTCTATTCCTTCGTTGACCGTGAGAGCTTGTGATGGGCTAAGTTGGGACACCCCTGCAGGGATTTGAACTTTTGAAATCCGTGCCCGCGGTTATGGGCAGATGGGAATTTGTTAATGTCCAGTTGTAGAAAACCTGAAGTTGACCTTAATTAAAATGCATCAACCGCGTGTGTTTCCGTGATGGTCTCTTTCCGGCGGAGTCCGGGAAGTGAACACGGTGTTGGAGTTATGCTTGACGTAGGTTGTTCTAGGATCACTTCTTGATCATAGTTTTATCGACCGTGCTTTGCCTTCTCTTCTCGCTCTCATTTGCGTATGTTAGCCACCATATATGCTAGTCGCTTGCTGCAGCTCCACCTCATACCTTTTACCTTACCCATAAGCTTAAATAGTCTTGATTGCGAGTGTGTGAGATTGCTGAGTCCCCGTGACTCACAGATTCTTCCAAACCAGTTTGCAGGTGCCGTCGAACCGTGCAGATGATGCAACCAAGCTCAAGGAGGAGCTCGATGAAGATCTTGTCCTCTATGTTGTTTCGTTCTAGTTGATCAGTAGTGCAGCCCAGTTGGGGTCGATCGGGGACCTTGTCGCATTTGGGGGTTCTTCTTTTATTTTGGTTCCGTAGTCAGACCTTGATTGTATTTGGATGTTGTAATGCTTTATTCATGTATTGTGTGAAGTGGCGATTGTAAGCCAACTATGTATCTCTTTCCCTTATGTATTACATGGGTTGTGTGAAGATTACCTCACTTGCGACATTGCTTTCAATGCGGTTATGCCTCTAAGTCGTGCTTCGACACGTGGGAGATATAGCCGCATCGAGGGCGTTACAAAACCCAAATGTCGGAGAAGAAATACAAGGCTATAAGCAATCATGCATATAGGAGATCAAATAAACTCAAATACTTTCATGGATATAAAAAGATAGATCTGATCATAAACTCAAAGTTCATCCGATCCCAACAAACACACCGCAAAAAGAGTTATATCATATGGATCTCCAAGAGACCATTGTATTGAGAATCAAACGAGAGAGAGGAAGCCATCTAGCTACTAACTACGGACCCGAAGGTCTACAAAGAACTACTCATGCATCATCGGAGAGGCACCAATGGAGGTGGTAAACCCCATTTGTGATGGTTTCTAGATTGGATCTGGTGGTTCTGGACTCTGTGGTGGCTGAATTGATTTTCATCGCCTCCCCTAGGTTTTTTGGAATATTGGGGTATTTATAGAGCAAAGAGGCGGTCCGGGGGCACCCGAGGTGGGCACAACCCACCAGGGCGCGCCTGGGCCTCCTAGCATGCCCTGGTGGGTTGTGCTCTCCTCAGAGCACCCCCCCCCCCCAGGTGAAGCCTTGGCCTAGGTGTCTTCTGGTCCATAAGAAATCTCTGTAAAGTTTCGTGGCATTTGGACTTTGTTTGGTATTGATTTTCTACGATGTAAAAATCATGCAAAAAACAGCAACTGGCTCTTGGCTCTATGTCAATAGGTTCGTACCAAAATGATATAAAATGACTATAAAATGATTATAAAACATCCAAGATTGATAATATAACAGCATGGAACAATCAAAATTATAGACACATTGGAGACGTATCAAGTGCCAGATGCAAAGTCTCTTGGTTGATGTAAATCGCATTCGCAACTTGCCCACCAAGAAATCATTCGTCGCGCATGAAGCATGTCGGTGGTCCTGGAAGAGCCTCACACTTCTCTGCCCTGAATATGATCTTCGCGAAGATGGCTTCACAGAGAAATTCAAGTTTGACTCCAAGCCTCCACAATCTGTAAGTTGGCGCCGAACCCCTTCAATTGAAGATTTTGAACATTCATCTTCGGCTGCAACTGTTGTTGCGAGAGTTGTCGATGAAGAAGATGACGCCACTTCTCCAACTATGCCTTCGCTGCATCACGATTCTGCACCAGGCCCGTCTGCACCACCCAACTCCACCGTCGACCCTGCTCCAACATCTTCTCCAATAAAGAACGAGTAGATCATCTATGTCTTCAAACCTTTTTGGTCCTTACTGACAAAGGGGGAGAAGAATATGAGGTTGATAGTCTTCAAGCGGGTCCATATGGGGTGGTCGCTTTATTTTTGCTAAGTTCTTATAGCTCTCGTTTTGAAACTATTTGGCTCTTGAGTTGTAACACTTAAACTTGATGGTCGACTGCTACCTTTGTTACTACTTTGTGATGCGATGATAAATTTTGCATGAAGTCATTCTGCAAACGCCCATTTCTCATTATGCATTTCATTATCTTCGCTATTCTTATATATGCATGATGAATTGTCTTCGTGAGTTGAAGAGGATCTCCACAAAGTAAAACCTGCCATGTGCATTTGCATTCAAAAGCAAACTACTTATATGCACATCTTCAGGGGGCCTTTTGCAACTTATGAAGACAATGTCTTTGATCTTTAACTTTCACATACCTTTATCCCCGTTGGAAACTTCCACCAGTTTGTCATCAATCACCAAAAAGGGGGAGATTGTAAGTGCATCTAGTGCCACCCCTAGTTGGTTTTGGAGTATTGACGACAAACTTGGTTGGGGGACTAATGTGTTTGTGAGAATTGCAGGATAACACAAGTTGTAGTCCCTTACTGATTCGGTTTACCTACTAGAAATGACCCCTAAAAATGTGTGACAACATACGTAATTCCCTTTGTCATCGGTATGTTACTTGCCCGAGATTCGATCGTCGGTATCCTTATACCTAGTTCAATCTCATTACCGGCAAGTCTCTTTACTCGTTCCATAATGCATCATCCCGAAACTAAGTCACATTGCTTGCAAGGCTTATCATGATGTGCATTACCGAGAGGGCCCAGAGATACCTCTCCGATACTGGGAGTGACAAATCCTAATCTCGATCTATGCCAACCCAAGAAACACCTTCGGAGACACCTGTAGATCATATTTATAATCACCCAGTTACGTTGTGACGTTTGATAGCACACAAGGTGTTCCTCCGGTATTCGGGAGTTGCATAATCTCATAGTCAAACGAATATGTATAAGTCATGAAGAAAGAAATAGCAATAAAACTTAACGATCATTATGCTAAGCTAACGGTTGGGTCATGTCCATCACATCATTCTCCCAATGATGTGATCACGTTCATCAAATGACAACACATGTCTATGGTCAAGAAACTTAACCATCTTTGATTAATGAGCTAGTCAAGTAGAGGCATACTAGGGACACTTTGTTTTGTCTATGTATTCACACATGTATCAAGTTTTTGGTTAATACAATTCTAGCATGAATAATAAACATTTATAATATATAAGGAAATATAAATAACAACTTTATTATTGCCTCTAGGGCATATTTCCTTCAGTCTCCCACTTGCACTAGAGTTAATAATCTAGATTACATTGTAATGATTCTAACACCCATGGAGTCTTGGTGTTGATCAAGTTTTGCTCGTGGAAGAGGCTTAGTCAACGGGTGTGCAACATTCAGATCCGTGTGTATTTTGCAAATCTCTATGTCTCCCTCCTTGACTTGATCGCGGATGGAGTTGAAGCGTCTCTTGATGTGTTTGGTTCTCTTGTGAAATCTGGATTCCTTCGCTAAGGCAATTGCTCCAGTATTGTCACAAAAGATTTTCATTGGACCCGATGCACTAGGTATTACACCTAGATCGAATATGAACTCCTTCATCCAGAATCCTTCATTTGCTGCTTCTGAAGCAGCTATGTACTCCGCTTCACACGTAGATCCCGCCACGACCCTCTTCTTGGAACTGCACCAACTGACAGCTCCACCATTCAATATAAATATGTATCCGGTTTGCGACTTAGAGTCATCTGGATCAATGTCAAAGCTAGCATCGACGTAACCATTTACGACAAGCTCTTTGTCACCTCCACAAATGAGAAACATATCCTTAGTCATTTTCAAGTATTTCAGGATGTTATTGACCGCTGTCTAATGATCCACTCCTGGATTACTTTTGTACCTCCCTGCTAAACTAATAGCAAGGCACACATTAGGTCGGGTACACATCATTGCATACATGATAGAACCTATGGCTGAAGCATAGGGAATGACTTTCATTTTCTCTCTATCTTCTGGAGTGGTCGGGCATTGAGTCTGACTCAATTTCACACCTTGTAACACATGCAAGAACCCTTTCTTTGACTGATCCATTTTGAACTTCTTCAAAACTTTATCAAGGTATGTGCTTTGTGAAAGTCCAATTAAGCGTCTTGATCTATCTCTATAGATCTTGATGCCCAATATATAAGCAGTTTCACCAAGGTATTTCATTGAAAAATTCTTATTCAAGTATCCTTTTATGCTATCCAGAAATTATGTGTTATTTCCAATCAATAATATGTCATCCACATATAATATTAGAAATGCTACAGAGCTCCCACTCACTTTCTTGTAAATACAGGCTTCTTCAAAAGTCTGTATAAAACCATATTCTTTGATCACACTATCAAAGCGTATATTCCAACTCCGAGAGGCTTGCACCAGTCCATAAATGGATCGCTGGAGCTTGCACACTTTGTTAGCACCTTTAGGATCGACAAAACCTTCTGGTTGTATCATATACAACTCTTTTTTAAGAAATCCATTAAGGAATGCAGTTTTGACGTCCATTTGCCAAATTTCATAACAATCATAAAACGTGACAGTTGCTAACATGATTCAGACAGACTTAAGCATCGCTACGGGTGAGAAGGTCCCATCGTAGTCAACTCCTTGAACTTGTCAAAAACCTTTTGCAGCAAGTCGAGCTTTGTAGACAGTACCATTACCATCAGTGCCAGTCTTCTTCTTGAAGATCTATTTATTTTCTGTGGCCTGCCGATCATCAGGCAAGTCAACCAAAGTCCATACTTTGTTCTCATACATGGATCCCATCTCAGATTTCATGGCCTCAAGCCGTTTCGCGGAATCTGGGCTCATCATCGCTTCCTCATAGTTTGTAGGTTCGTCATGGTCTAGTAACATGACTTCCAGAACAGGATTACCGTACCACTCTGGTGCGGAACGTACTCTGGTTGACCTACAAGGTTCTGTAGTAACTTGATCTGAAGTTTCTTGATCATCATCATTAGCTTCCTCACTAATTGGTGTAGGCATCACTGGAACTGATTTCTGTGATGAACTATTTTCCAATTCAAGAGAAGGTACAACTACCTCATCAAGTTCTACTTTCCTCCCACTCACTTCTTTCGAGAGAAACTCCTTCTCTACAAAGGATCCATTCTTAGCAACAAATATCTTGCCTTCGGATCTGTGATAGAAGGTGCACCCAGCAGTTTCTTTTGGGTATCCTATGAAGACACATTTATCCAATTTGGGTTCGAGCTTATCAGGCTGAAGCTTTTTCACATAAGCATCGCAACCCCAAACTTCAAGAAATGACAGCTTAGGTTTCTTGCTAAACCACAGTTCATATGGTGTCGTCTCAATGGATTTAAATGGCGCCCTATTTAACATGAATGCAGCCGTCTCTAAAGCATAACCCCAAACCGATAGTAGTAAATCGGTAAGAGACATCATAGATCGTGCCATATATTATAAAGTACGGTTATGATGTTCGGACACACCATTACGTTGTGGTGTTCCAGGTGGCGTGAGTTGCAAAACTATTCCACATTGTTTCAAATGAAGAACAAACTCGTAACTCAAATATTCGCCTCCGCGGTCTGATCGTAGAAACTTTATTTTCTTGTTACAATGATTTTCCACTTCACTCTGAAATTCTTTGAACTTTTCAAATGTTTAAGACTTATGTTTCATTAAGTAGATATACCCATATTTGCTCAAATCATCCGTGAAGGTCAGAAAATAACGATACCCGCGCGAGCCTCAACACTCATCGAACCGCATACATCAGTATGTATTATTTCCAATAAGTCAGTAGCTCGCTCCATTGTTCCAGAGAACGGAGTCTTAGTCATCTTGCCCATGTGGCATGGTTCGCAAGCATCAGGTGATTCATAATCAAGTGATTCCAAAAGCCCATCAGCATGGAGTTTCTTCACGCGCTTTACACCAATATGATCTAAACGGCAGTGCCACAAATAAGTTGCACTAATATTATTAACTTTGCATCTTTTGGCTTCAATATTATGAATATGTGTATCACTACGATCGACATTCAACAAAAATGGACCACTCATCAAGGGTGCATGACCGCAAAAGATATTATTCATATAAATAGAACAAGCATTATTCTCTGATTTAAATGAATAACTGTCTCGCATCAAACAAGATCCAGATATAATGTTCATGCTCAACACTGGCACCAAATAACAATTAGTCAGGTCTAAAACTAATCTCGAAGGTGGATGTAGAGGTAGCGTGCCGACGGCGATCACATCGAACCTGAAACCATTTTTGACGTGCATCGTCACCTCGTCCTTAGCCAATCTTCATTTAATCTGTAACCCCTATTTCGAGTTGCAAATATGAGCAACAGAACCAGTATCAAATTCCCAGGCGCTACTACGAGCATTAGTAAGGTACACATCAATAATGTGTATATCAAATATACCTTTCACTTTGCCATCCTTCTTATCCGCCAAATACTTGGGGCAGTTCCGCTTCTAGTGACCAGTCCCTTTGAAGTAGAAGCACCCAATTTCCGGCTTAGGTCCAGACTTGGGCTTCTTCCCGGGAGTAGCAACTTACTTGCTATTCTTCTTGAAGTTCCCCTTCTTACCTTTTCCCTTTTTCTTGAAACTAGTGGTCTTGTTAACCATCAACACTTGATGCTCCTTCTTGATTTCTACCTCCGCAGCCTTAAGCATAGCAAAGAGCTCGGGAATTGTCTTTCCCATCCCTTGCAAATTATAGTTCATCACGAAGCCTTTATAGCTTGGTGGCAGTGATTGAAGAACTCTGTCAATGACACTATCATCCGGAAGATTAACTCCCAGCTGAGTCAAGTGGTTATGGTACCTAGACATTCTGAGTATGTCTTCACTGACAGAATTGTTCTCCTCCATCTTGCAGCTATAGAACTTGTTGGAGACTTCATATCTCTCAACTCGGGCGTTTGCTTGAAATATTAACTTTAACTCCTGGAACATCTCATATGCTCCATGACGTTCAAAACGTCTTTGAAGTCCCAATTCTAAGCCGTAAAGCATGGCACACTTAACTATCGAGTAGTCATCAGATTTAGCTTGCCAGAGTGTTGCCCCTGCAGGAGGCCTTGCACCCAGTGGTGCTTCAAGGACGTAATTCTTTTGTGCAGCAATGAGGATAATCCTCAAGTTACGGACCCAGTCCGTGTAGTTGCTACCATCATCTTTCAACTTAGCTTTCTCTAGGAACGCATTAAAATTCAACGGAACGGTAGGACGGGCAATTGATCTACAACAACATAGATATGCAAAAACTATCAGGACTAAGTTCATGATAAATTTAAGTTCAATTAATCATATTACTAAATAACTCCCACTTAGATAGACATCCCTCTAGTCATCTAAATGATCACGTGAGCCATATCAACTAGACCATGTCCGATCATCACGTGAGATGGAGTAGTTTTCAATGGTGAACATCTCTATGTTGATCATATCTACTATATGATTCACGTTCGACCTTTCGGTCTCAGTGTTCCGAGGCCATGTCTATACATGCTAGGCTCATCAAGTTTAACCTGAGTATTCTGCATGTGCAAAATTGTCGTACACCTGTTGTATGTGAACGTAGAGCTTATCACACCCGATCATCACGTGGTGTCTCGGCATGACGAACTATAGCAACGGTGCATACTTAGGGAGAACACTTTTACCTTGATATTTAGTGAGGAATCATCTTATAATGCTACCTTCATACTAAGAAAAATAAGATCCATAAAAGATAAACATCACATGCAATCAAAATATGTGACATGATATGGCCATCATCATCTTGTACCTTTGTTCTCCATCTCCAAAGCACCGTCATGATCCCCATCGTCACCGTCTTGACACCTTGATCTCCATCGTAGTGTCGTTGTTGTCTCGCCAACTATTGCTTCTGCGACTATCGCTACCGCATAGTGATAAAGCAAAGTGATAACCCACAAGTATAGGGGATCGCAACAGTTTTCGAGGGTAGAGTATTCAACCCAAATTTATTGATTCGACACAAGGGGAGCCAAAGAATATTCTTAAGTATTAGCAGCTGAGTTGTTAATTCAACCACACCTGGAAATCTAATATCTGCAGCAATGTATTTAGTAGCAAAGTAATATGATAGTAGTGGTAAAAGTGGTAAAAGTAACGGTAGCAATTTTAGTTTTATAGTGATTGTAACAGTAGCAACGGAAAAGTAAATAAGCGAAGAACAATATATGAAAAGCTCGTAGGCAATGGATCAATGATGGATAATTATGTCCGATGCGATCAATCATGCAACAGTTATAACATAGGGTGACACAGAACTAGCTCCAGTTCATCAATGTAATGTAGGCGTGTATTCCGAATATAGTCATACGTGCTTACGGAAAAGAACGTGCATGACATCTTTTGTCCTACCCTCCCGTGGCAGCGGGGTCCTATTGGAAACTAAGGGATATTAAGGCCTCCTTTTAATAGAGTACCAGACCAAAGCATTAACACATAGTGAATACATGAACTCCTCAAACTACGGTCATCACCGGTAAGTATCCCGATTATTGTCACTTCGGGGTTAACGGATCATAACACATAATAGGTGACTATAGACTTGCAAGATAGGATCAAGAACTCACATATATTCATGAAAACATAATAGGTTCATATCTGAAATCATGGCACTCGGGCCCAAGTGACAGGCATTAAGCATAGCAAAGTCATAGCAACATCAATCTCAGAACATAGTGGATACTAGGGATCAAACCCTAACAAAACTAACTCGATTACATGATAAATCTCATCCAACCCATCACCGTCCAGCAAGCCTACAATGGAATTACTCACGCACGGTGGTGAACATCATGAAATTGGTGATGGAGGAAGGTTGATGATGATGATGGCGACAGATTCCCCTCTCCGGAGCCCCGAACGGACTCCAGATCAGCCCTCCCGAGAGAGATTAGGGCTTGGCGGCGGCTCCGTATCGTAAAATGCGATGAATCCTTCTCCCTGAATTTTTTCTCCCCGAACACGAATATATAGAGTTGGAGTTGAGGTCGGTGGAGTGTTAGGGGGCCCACGAGGCAGGGGCGCGCCCAGGGGGGTAGGCGCGCCCCCACCCTCGTGGACAGGATGTGGGCCCCCTGACGTGGATTCTTCCGCCAATATTTTTTATATATTCCAAAAATAATATTCGTTGATTTTCAGGTAATTCTGAGAACTTTTATTTCTGCACAAAAATAACACCATGGCAATTCTGCTGAAAACAACGTTAGTCCGGGTTAGTTCCATTCAAATCATGCAAGTTAGAGTCCAAAACAAGGGCAAAAGTGTTTGGAAAAGTAGATACGTTGGAGACGTATCAACTCCCTCAAGCTTAAACCTTTGCTTGTCCTCAAGAAATTCAGTTGACAAACTGAAAGTGACAAAGAAAAACTTTTACAAGCTTTGTTTGCTCTTGTTGTTGTAAATATGTAAAGCCAGCATTCAAGTTTTCAGCTAAGATTATGAACTAACCATATTCACAATAACATTTAGGTCGCATGTTTACTCATATCAATGACATAATCAACTAGCGAGCAATAATAATAAATCTCGGATGACAACACTTTCTCAAAACAATCATAATATGATATAACAAGATGGTATCTCGCTAGCCCTTTCTGAGACCACAAAACATAAATGCAGAGCACCTCTGAAGATCAAGGACTGACTGGAAATTGTAGTTCATGGTAAAAGAGATCCAGTCACAGTCATACTCAATGTAAACTAATAGTAATGCATACAAATGACGACGGTGCTCTCCAACTGGTGCTTTTTAATAAGAATATGATGACTCAACATAAAAGTAAATACATAGGCCCTTCATAGAGGGAAGCAGGGATTTGTAGAGGTGCCAGAGCTCGATTTTGAAATAGAGATGAATAATATTTTGAGCGGTATACTTTCATTGTCAACATAACAACCGAGAGATCTCGATATCTTCCATGCTACACACATTATAGGCGGTTCCCAGGTAGAATGGTAAAGTTTATACTCCCCACCACTAACAAGCATCAATCCATGGCTTGCCCGAAACAACAGGTGCCTCCAACTAACAACAATCCTAGGGGAGTTTTGTTTGCAATTATTTTGATTTGATTTGAGAATGGGACTCGGCAAACCGGTTACCATCCATTTTATCGTGACTAAGGAGCGGAGTCCACTCCTCTTGAGAATAACCCGCCTAGCATGGAAGATACAGACAGCCCTAGTTGATACATGAGCTATTCGAGCATACAAAACAGAATTTCATTTGAAGGTTTAGAGTTTGGCACATACAAATTTACTTGGAACGGCAGGTAGATACCGCATATAGGAAGGTATGGTGGACTCATATGGAATAACTTTTGGGGTTTATGGAGTTGGATGCACAAGCAGTATTCCTGCTTAGTACAAGTGAAGGCTAGAAAGAGACTGGGAAGCGACCAACTAGAGATCGACAACCGTCATGAACATGCATTAAAATTAATCAACACCGAATGCAAGCATGAGTAGGATATAATTCACCATGAACATAAATATCGTAGAGGCTATGTTGATTTTGTTTCAACTACATGCGTGAACATGTGCCAAGTCAAGCCACTCGAATCGTTCAAAGGAGGATACCACCCAATAATACCGCATCACAACCATTTTAATAGCATGTTGGCACGCAAGGTAGATGAGGGAGTCCTGGATTAGGGGGTGTTCGGGTAGCCGGACTATACCTTCAGCCGGACTCCTGGACTATGAAGATACAAGATTGAAGACTTCGTCCCGTGTCCGGATGGGACTTTCCTTGGCGTGGAAGGCAAGCTTGGCGATGCGGATATTCAAGATCTCCTACCATTGTAACCGACTCTGTGTAACCCTAACCCTATCCGGTGTCTATATAAACCGGAGGGTTGTAGTCCGTAGGCAATAAACTCCATACACAACAATCATACCATAGGCTAGCTTCTAGGGTTTAGCCTCCTTGATATCGTGGTAGATCTACTCTTGTACTACCCATATCATCAATATTAATCAAGCAGGAGTAGGGTATTACCTCCATCGAGAGGGCCCGAACCTGGGTAAAACAAAGTGTTCCCTGCCTCCTGTTACCATCCGGCCTAGATGCACAGTTCGGGACCCCCTACCCAAGATCCGCCGGTTTTGACACCGACATTGGTGCTTTCATTGAGAGTTCCTCTGTGTCGTCGCTTTTAGGCCCGATGGCTCCTTCAATCATCAACAACGATGCAGTCCAGGGTGAGACTTTTCTCCCCGGACAGATCTTCGTCTTCGGTGGCTTTGCACTGCGGGCCAATTCGCTTGGCCACCTTGAGCAGATTGAAAGCTACGCCCCTGGCCATCAGGTCAGGTTTGGAAGCCTAAACTACACGGCTGACATCTGCGGAGATTCGATCTTCGATGGATTCGAGCCACAGCCAAGTGCGCCGCACTGTCTCGTGGGGCATGATCTAGCTCTGCCGCCGAACAGTATCCTGGAGGCCGCAAACGCACCGGCTCTGACCCTTAATTTGAAGCCGGCTACGCCAATCGAGGGTGAGCGGTTGGACGTCACCTTGGGGGCTATAATCTCAAAGGCGATCAAGCCAAACGCCAGCCCCGCACTCTGCACGGCACGTGACTCCAAGGAGCCGGATTCCTCTCCGAACTCCGAACCCCTCACGTCCCTGCCGATCGAACCCGATTGGGCGCCAATAATGGAGTTCACCGCTGCGGACATCTTTCAGCACTCGCCCTTCGGCGACATCCTGAATTCTCTAAAGTCTCTCTCTTTATCAGGAGAGCCCTGGCCGGATTACGGTCAGCGAGGATGGGATACGGACGATGAAGAAATTCAAAGCCCACCCACCACCCACTTGGTAGCCACTGTCGACAATTTAAACGACGTGCCCAACTTCGACTCCGGAGACATCTACAGCATGGATGACGATGCAGGAGATACCGACGAACCAACGCCCATAGGGCATTGGACAGCCACCTCATCTCACGATGTGTACATGGTGGATACCCCTAAAGGAAGCGATAACGAGGGAAAAGGGGACGGGACGGGAGTTCGACCCCCCGAAAAGCAATCAAAGTGTCGGCGTAAACGCCGACCCAAGCCCCGCCTCGACAAAAACCCAGCCATAGAGCAGGACGAGCAGGCCTTAGAGCAACCATCTGAACAGGGCAACATGGATAGACAAACCGAACATCCCTCCCCCGGCGAAAACGGCATCCCGAACGACCTCACGCCGAATAAACCTATGAAGCAAAAGAATCTCCACGAAAGGCTCGTTGCAACTGCACGCAGCCTAAAGAAGCAGAAGCAGAAGCTAAAAACAGCGGAAGACGCACTCCGGATTAGATGGAGCAAAGTAATCAATACCACAGATAAGTACGGCGACAGTCGCCGCACTAAAAGCTATCCGCAAAGAAAGCTACTGCCTGAATTCGACGAAGAGGCCCTAGAGCCCTGCATTCAAAAAATGAAAAAGCCACACGGTCGGATAGACGACCCCATAAAGCGGCAAGCGACGCCGCACCTAAATCGGCATGCGACCCACTTAAGGATTCGCATCATGGCCCGGTCAGGTCCATTTATGGGCCAAGAAAGCAAGCTCTCGTAAGCAATGCTATGAAGCCATCGTCGGAATCCGGCACACCCAAATACAGGGGCGCCGCACACCCCCTATGTTTCACCGATGAGGTCCTGGACTATGAATTCCCAGAGGGATTCAAACCCGTAAACATAGAGGCATATGATGGAACAACAGACCCTGGAGTCTGGATCGAGGATTATATCCTCCACATACACATGGCTAGAGGAGATGATCTCCACGCCATAAAATATCTACCCCTTAAGCTTAAAGGGCAAGCCCGGCATTGGCTTAAAAGCCTTCTAGAAAACACAATTGGAAGCTGGGAAGAGCTCGAGGATGCTTTCCGAGCAAACTTTCAAGGGACCTATGTTCGTCCCCCGGATGCAGACGATCTCAGTCACATAAATCAACAACCCGGAGAATCAGCTCGGCAGTTCTGGAATAGATTCCTCACTAAAAAGAATCAGATAGTCGACTGTCCGGACGTCAAAGCCTTAGCAGCTTTTAGGCATAATGTCTGAGACGAATGGCTCGCCAGACACCTCGGCCAAGAAAAGCCAAGAACAATGGCCGCACTAACAAGCCTCATGACCCGCTTTTGTGCAGGGGAGGACAGCTGGTTGGCAAGGTGCAGCCCCAGCAACCCAAGTACATCCGAAACCAGGGGTGGAAACGGAAAACCACGACGCAACAAGGACCATCGCTAGACTAAGGACAAAAGTCCGAAGAGCATGGTAGTCAATACCGGATTCAAAGGCTCACGACAAAATCAGGAAAAATCGCCCCCCCCCCCAGGATAACAGGGACGATCCATCCAACCTAAATAAAATCCTGGACAGGATATGTCAGATACACAGTACTCCCGGGAAGCCTGCTAACCATACCCACAGAGACTGTTGGGTTTTCAAACAATCCGGCAGACTCAATGCCGAACACAAGGGGCTCGACACACCAAGCGAAGACGAGGACGAACCCCAAAAGCAGAGCATCAGGAAACAAAAGAACTTCCCACAGGAAGTAAAACAGTGAACTCACTTCACATAACAAAACGTCCGGCGCCCGTAAAGGTACGCACCACACGGCCCATCCCCAAAGGGTCCTGCCACTGGTTGTCAAAACCGATCATCTTCGATCAGCTAGATTATTCTAGGAATATCAAGAATGTAGGCTGGACTGCCTTGATACTCGATCCAATAATTGGTGGACTCAAGTTTTCAAATGTCCTTATGGACGGCGGCAGTGGACTAAACCTGATATATCAGGATACAATCCAGCACATGGGGATAAACCCAGCAAGAATCCAGCGCAGCAAAACCTCCTTTCAAGGGGTAATACCTGGTCCGGACACCCATTGTACGGGTTTTCTCCGGCTCACAGTCACATTCGGCTCTGCCATAACCTCCGTCGCGAAAAGCTAACCTTCCATATCGTCTCGTTCTCAAGTCGCTATCAAGCACTACTGGGACACAAAGCTTTCGCTCGCTTTAACGCAATACCGCATTATGCATCTCTTACGCTCAAGATGCCCGGTCCACGAGGCATCATCTCTTTGAAGGGGAAGCACTAAAGTGCGCCTCTCCAAGCGGAGGACTGTGCGGCCGCTTTGACAGCCCCATAGCAAAATGGCCTCACCGGCCAAAAAACTTCAAAATAGGTCATTTAAAGACCACGAACGCGGATAGACGAGTTCGGTGCAAAATCAACATTGATGCAGACCTAGAAGCCATATACCCCAACACTAGGGGCCGAACGCATATACAATAAGAGACAATAAAGCTCAAACTTATATATCTTACTTTATACTTTGCTTATTTTAAACTTTTTCGGCACGACTCGTTTTCAACTCAGTTCCTCTCTTTTACAGATGAACGTCGTGCGGAGCCCGTCCAGGATACGGCACAACGGAGACACAGGCGCAGACATGCAGTAGGGACCCGTCCTAAAGGATTCTTTTTAGATTAAGACCCTGCGTAAACCTTTTTTACTGTCTCTTGTTGTTACACATCCCCTGGTTTTCTCTTTCTAATATAACCAAGGAGGAGGCTGGCGTCTTGGCATATGGCCACGTCAGAATTTTTGCACGTACCTGGACACTAGGGGCTTTTTTAATAAAGGGTGTTGTTTGGCCCGCACTCATAAAGACCGAACACCTTAGGGAGTGTTCGGCATCGCGAGTTTTGGCATTATATGCATCAGCTCCGAATCATGTCTTTGGTCAAATGTTGGGTTGCCCGGCTCCTGAGTTCGGCTACCTTACGTTCTGCTCTATCGGCTAAGGTAGCACCAGGAGAACTACTGTGATTGTGCCCCCGGTTCGGCCAGGGCGAGCACCTCAGTAGAGAAAGCCGAAAACTGACTGTCATGATGTAGCGTGAGACTGGTCAGCCACTCGATGACCGATCGGAATCTATCGGATTCCTCCGCTTTAACGAAGGGCCGCTTCTCGGTCAGGCACATACGCGCCCCGAATTCGGACGAGCGCAGTTGCCAACAAGGAGCTACCTAAAGAGTCTCATTTTCAAACTCCTATGGCTAAGTGAAAGTGTTAAAGCATTATAGTCCGGTTGCCTGGCCCGCTGCGCTATCACCTCCTTTGTAGGACCAAGACGTTGGGTTAAGTGTGAAAATGCGTCTTCTGCGAGCACCCCCGCACTATGTGTGTGGGGGCTGAAGCCAACGACTGCCATCTTTCAGATTCTATATATATATATACATATATATATCTTAAAATGGCCGCATAGAAGGTGTTAATAATACTTGGAGGCACAAGTATAAAAAAGGCCACTACAATTTATCAAAATACTACTTTTCAATTACATATATCATAACATAGCATCTTTCGAGCACTGTGTCTCTATTACACGAGCGCCTTCAAGGACTTCCTGAAAATAGTACTCGGAAGATACTCGGCTTTTGTCCGAATCTCGGGACGCAACAACGGTGGTCTCCATCTCCGCCCAGTATGTCTTGACACGGGCAAGAGCCATCCTTGCGCCCTCTATGCATGCTGACCTCTTCATTGCATTAATATGCGGCACCGCGTCAAGGAATTGCTGCACCAAGCTGAAATAACTCTTCGGCTCCGATCTCCCCGACCACAGATGATCCATGACGTACTTCATGGCGAGTCCGGACAACCTATTCAGTTCGGCCCATTGAGCCAAACGATCATCCACTGCCAGTGGACGCTCTGGATTATGAAACTGCGACCAGAAAAGCTTTTCCACTTCGCAATCTTTCTGATCTCGAAAGTGTTCGGTCGCATCAGCGGCACTCGTTGCCAAGTCCAGATAGGTGTCCTCCACACTCCACATCCGGTCCAACGGAGCAAACTTTGGATCACAAAACTTCCTCCGCAGCATAAAGGGCTTTCCAACCGCAATCTGTTCGGCCTGACGCAGCTCCTCTTTCGCAGCTCTCATCGCAGAACGAGCGTCCTTGGCATCGACAATGGCCTTCTCTAAGTCTCTGTCTCGCTTGGTCTTCTTTCTCAAGAAGTTTGCAACGGTTTGCAGCGCTCTTTAACTTCTCGGCCATCTCTTCTTTGCTTCGGCAGTGAGCATCCTGTTCGGCTCTCAGCTCTTCAAGGGCCTTCTCGGCAGCTGCATCGCTTTTTCTGGCTTGCTCCTTAGCTCGGGCAAGTTCTGCCCTAAGATTCTCCACGGCGGCCGTACCATCTGCGTTAAGCACACACATTGTAAGACACTGGCATGAAGCTCCTCTTACTTGATGCCGCCCGAAGAATTACATACCTTGAGCCTCATCAAGCCGCTTGTTAACAAACGTGATGTCGGCATCTGCCACGTCCGATTGCCGCTTTAGTTCGGCCACATCATAAGTTCGGCTTGATTCTGGACACCTCGCCACCTACATTCAAAGGCGACATCTTAGACCTGGGATTATGATCCTCTACGTGCCGTCATTTCTTGACAACGCGTAGAGTCTCAGGGGCTACTATCTATATAGGGCGCACCTTACTTATGCGCAACATGAAAAAGTGTACATTACCTAAACGTACCTCAAAACCTGTCAGTAAACTTTTGACGGCCTCATGCAATCCGCTTTCTGCGGATGAAATCCTTTCAATCACCGTGCCCATCAATGCACGGTGCTCCTCTGAGATAGAAGCTCGCCCCAGCAGAATCTTCAGCTCCTCCGGCCGAGCACCAGACAGTGCCGGACTTGTCCTATGGCCTCTTTCGAAGGCCGGACGCGGAGAGCCTTGGGGGGCCACATAGTTATCTTCCGCCCCTGCCGGATTCGGAGAAACCCTCCGCGACGACACCTCAGGGTCGCCCGCCTTGCTAGACGGTACGGCAGGGGGAGGCGTCCCGCTCTCCATCATCTCCGGAAGAAGATCCCTCGAAGACGAGCTCTACTGAGAAGGGCTGAGGTCCGAGCTATAAGGTAAAATTTTGGTTAGTCTTCTCAGATATAAATCAAGGATTTCTCTCATCCCTCAAAAGGAAAACCTCTCTCTACTTACGGCTCGCTGGAGGGCTGATCCCCTTGAGGGCGTGGTCCGGCCGAGGAACTCCCCGGTGTCGGACCCTCTGACGAGGATTTTCTCCCCCGTTTCGAGGCCATGGTCGCCCGGTCGTTAGAGGCGGCTCTCTTCTTCCCCTTAGGAGAGGAATTGTCGGTTCCTCCCTTCGGAGCAGCCTCCTTCGAGGAGGCCATAGCTTCCTTGTCCTCCCCCTCCAAAGGCATTTTATCCAGCATCCTGACCAGCACGGGATCCGGCCTGGTTTCAGGAAGGAGAGCCGGACACCTGATCAGCTTTGCCGTCGCTATCCACTCCTGTTTAAAAGGACGGCTCTTTTAGGGGCAAGTTTATGACAATTATACGGATAGAAGGTCCGGGCACAAGGTTGCTTACTTGAGTATCCGGGCGATTGCAGCTTAGGCCTGCGTCCTCGGTTAAATCCGGACACATCTCTTGTGATCCGAAGAACAGTCTATACATCTCCGCGGGCGTTGCACCCATAAAATGCTGGAGAGCTCGTGGTCCCTCCGGATTAAACTCCCACAGACGAAGGGAGCGATGCGCCGGGCAATGTTCGGCGAATCAGCATGACCTGCGTCACCTTGGCCAGGTTGAGGTCTCCTTTTAAGAGATCCCTAATGTGGCCCTGCAACAGGGGCACATCTTTGGATAACCCCCAATTTAATCCTTTGTTGACCCATGACGCTAGCCGTGGTGGGGGACCCGAGCGAAAGGCAGGAGGCGCCACCCACTTGGCACTCCTGGGAGTGGTGATATAGAACCACTCTCGTTGCCACAAGCCGAGCTCCTCTTGAAAAGAGCCCTCGGGCCATGGAGCATCGGCATTCTTACTGATGACAGCACCTCCGCACTCTGCGTGTCGTCCCTCGATCATCTTCGGCTCCACTCCAAAAGTCTTGAGCCATAAACCTAAGTGAGGAGTAACGCGGAGGAACGCTTCGCACACAACGATGAATGAGGAAATGTGGAGGATGGACTCCGGAGCTAAGTCATGAAATTCCAGCCCGTAATAGAACAGCAGCCCCCTCACGAAGGGATCCATCGGGAAGCCTAACCCCCGAAGGAAGTGGGACATGAACACTACGCTCTCACCAGGCTGGGGATTGGGAATAGCCTGCCCTTAAGCAGGCAACCTATGCGGAATTTCGGCGGTCAAGAACTTAGCCTCTCTCAACTTTAGCACATCCTCCTCCGTGACGGAGGAGGGCATCCATCGGCCTTGAAGGTCGGAACAGGACATTGTCGAAGGTCCAAAGCGCCTGAAATCTGAAGCCTAGGGTGTCGGAACTCGAGGCGACGGGCGAACTCGTTTGAGATTGGAAAAGGGAGTAAGGCCTTGGTCTCTTTATAAGAGGTTGAATACCAGGAGCCCTCCCCGTAACCGTTTGGGACTCACTTTTAATCGAGAAAATATGCTAACGGGCACGATTGGGCTACCCACGTCCGTATTGATGAGAATCCCGTAAAAAGGGCACACGACCTCTGCTTTGACAAGACGTGCCAAGGAAACCGCCTCGCAAAACATGCTGAGGTGGAAAAGTAAAAACGATTTGAGTAAAGGACTTGGCCATAGTGTGATAGTGCACTACGGAATACGTCAGCAGATTTGATTTGTGTTAATATTATTATTCTCTCTATGGCAATATGTGGAGGCTTATTTTGCAGAACCGGACACTACTCTTGGTGTTTACAAATCTTCTATGAAGGACTTGGAGGAGGAACCCGCCTTGCAATGCCGAAGACAATTTGCGTGCAGGACTCGTCGTCATTGAAGCCTGGTTCAGGGGCTACTGAGGGAGTCCTGGATTAGGGGGTGTTCGGGTAGCCGGACTATACCTTCAGCCGGACTCCTGGACTATGAAGATACAAGATTGAAGACTTCGTCCCGTGTCCGGATGGGACTTTCCTTGGCGTGGAAGGCAAGCTTGGCGATGCGGATATTCAAGATCTCCTACCATTGTAACCGACTCTGTGTAACCCTAACCCTATCCGGTGTCTATATAAACCGGAGGGTTGTAGTCCGTAGGCAATAAACTCCATACACAACAATCATACCATAGGCTAGCTTCTAGGGTTTAGCCTCCTTGATCTCGTGGTAGATCTACTCTTGTACTGCCCATATCATCAATATTAATCAAGCAGGAGTAGGGTATTACCTCCATCGAGAGGGCCCGAGCCTGGGTAAAACAAAGTGTTCCCTGCCTCCTATTACCATCCGGCCTAGACGCACAGTTCGGGACCCCCTACCCGAGATCCGCCGGTTTTGACACCGACAGTAGACCATTATAAACTCCTAGCAAATTAAGCATGGCATAAGCAACTATAATCTCTAATTGTCATTGCAAACATGTTTCATTCATAATAGGTTGAATCAGGAACGATGGACTAATCATATTTACAAAAACAAGAGAGGTCGAGTTCATACCAGCTTTTCTCATCTCAGTCAGTTCATCATATATCGTCATTATTGCCTTTCACGTGCACGACCGAACGGTGTGGATAACAATAATAGTGCACGTGCATTGAACTAAGCTGGAACCTGCAAGCATTCAATACATGGGAGAAGACAAGGTAATATGGGCTCTTTGTCAGATCAACAATAATGAATATATGAGCCACTCAACAATTTCATCGTGGTCTTCTCCTCTCGACCCCCAAAGAAAAGAAATAAAACTATTTACGTGGGAAAGCTCCCAACAAGCAGATGAAGAACGAGAAATCTTTTGCGTTTTCTTTTTAATTACTACTACTACTACATGTATGAAAAGTAAACTAGTTAAAAGCTACAACTATTTTTGTTTTGTTTTTCTTAAGGTTTTTCAAACACACAAGAAGAAACCTTAAAAATAAAATAAACTAGCATGGATGATACAATGAAAGAGTATGAGCACCGACAACTGGCATGAGTGTGTGAACATGAATGTAATGTCGGTGAGAAATACGTACTGCCCCAAGCTTAGGCTTTTGGCCTAAGTTGGTCTATGCCCATGGATGGCCTGGTGGATATCCGAAGTTGAAGATGGGGTCGTACTGAGATGCATCAGCTACTGCCTGAAGGGCTGCAACTTGGAGGCGGGCTGCCTCCGTCCTCCTCTCGTACTCGTTCGCCTCCTCCCTGATTATAACATATCTCCCTTTTTCCTGAAAGTCAAAGAAAGTAGGAGCAGGGAGAGCGACATGATAGGTACGTCGTATGTCAAAGATTAGTCGGTACTGGAGGGACTGATCGTTCCTCTCAACAGACTGATGACGAACATAGCATTATAATCTAAATGAGCAGGAGGCAACTCAATATCATCTCCACGTATGGGTATCTCAAGAAAATCAGCTAAACGGGTTGCATAAATTCCACCAAAGAAATCTCCATTAATACTATTATTATGCAACCTACGTGCAACAATGGCCCCCAAGTTATATTGTCTATCTCCTAATACATTGTAACATCCCAAAATTTTAAATTTTGGAATGTTATATTAAATAAATAATTATGATTGTTTGTTTGTTTGTTGTGTGATTGATTGAGTGGAAATTGAAACTTTTGAAAGTTGCATGAGAGGGAATAAAAGGACTTTCCCAAACTATTCATCTTACATTTTGATCTCCCTGAATTCAAACCCATTTCATCAAAAAACCCTAGAGTGAAGATAATATGACTTCTTCCATTTAAAGAAATGAAGAGGGGTTTGAAATGATTTGAATTCCATTTGAGATATTCAAATATAGAAACTTTAAGCAACTCAATGAGTTCATGCGGGAAGATAAAATGACTTCTTCAAAATTGAAGAAAGAGAGTTGGGAGTTTCAAATAAATAATTTGGAAGTCACTTTGAAGTTATTTGAAACTCATTTTCCATTTGAAGTTGTTTCAAATTCCAAATTCAAATCCTGTTGGAAGTTATTTAGTCTTAATTCAAATTATTTTTCTCCTAAAAATAAATAATGATTCCCTTCAACGAATAGGAGAAAATAAATTTGAAATCATTTTGCTATTTTAAAAATGATTTATTGATTTTAAATGCAACAGTAGCACTGTTTGACTTTTATGAATTTTTTGGAATTTATTTGAACTTGGAAAATAGTTCACCTTATTCTTGGTATTTTTCTGAGCATTTTGATATATAATATGCCTATGTGATTTTTTTTATTTTTTTTATTCTTCTACAGTTTTCCTTTGTGTTTTTTTAACAAAACAAAAACACACACACACACACACCACCTGGACCGAGGCCAGCTCGGCCCAGGAGCACCCCGCGGCCCAGCCAGCCACTGGCCAACTTCAGCCCAAGAGCACACCCAACCGGCCCATGGCCAGTTTTGGCCAGGCTAGCCCAGCGCCCAAGCGCTACTCGCATCGCTCGCCCACCCCTCGTCTCTCATCGCTCACTACCGCCGCCGCCACTGATCGGTAGGACCCCGCCCCATCGTCCCTAACCTCCCACCTCTCAGGCTCGGGATAGAGCACGAGTCCGTTGCGTGACGCCAGCGCCGCCACCCCTGTTCGCCGCCCTCGCTTGCTGTGAGCTGCCCGCTTCTCCCCGTTCGTTTTTTTGTATTAGATCGGTTAATCCGGTTTTAGTTAAACTGAACGGTTTTGGTTAAACCGATGGTTGGTTTTTTTTGTTAGCCACCGCATAGTGTTTTGCTTATTTAGTGGTCGTTCGCCGTTTAGCCTAAGCCGCGAACGCTGCTCAGCCACCCAGAAGCCGCCACATGGCCAGGGACCTGGTCGCGAATAAAACTTTCACAGTCAAGTCCTTGAGTTTTATAGATTAGTCCCTAAACTTCGGATAGCCGTATCTTTTTAACCATAACTCCAAATTCGATGAAACCAATGGCAAATTCTTCGTCATGATTAGATCTATCTAGTAGCATCATGTTTGTAAACTTTTTCCAAATTCAAATTTGAACTTTATTCAGATTTGAATTCGAACTTCAAATGGCCATATCTCCTAAACCGTAGCTCTGATTGATGTGATTCTTTTTGCACCGTGTCACCGTTGCCAAACCCTATCACTTGGACCTATCTCACGATATTTTTCACACATTAGGATCTGTCCATGGTAGTTTTACTCGTATGCACTGTGGTCCACATCACATCTTTGCACCCTATGTCACATGTTGTTTTGCACTTAGGATATTTCCATGCTAGTTAAGTGTGTTGAATGTTCATTTGGTTTTTCCAAGACTTTTTGCTTTGCATGTTCTTTTTGGTTCTCTGAAATGATTGCTTATGTGAGTGCAATGTTTGACTTTATAGATTTTCATCGGAGAGTGACGAATAGTTCTATTAAGTAAATTTCTGAGAGCGATATAATCTTCATCAACTATTACAAGGAAAGTTCATATTTGACCATTCTTCCAATTACCTATGTTTATATTATGCACTTAGTCCTTTTGTGGTAGGATTGCATGGTAGGATTTATTGTTGCCAGATGGCTATGCCGTTACCTAGTAGTTCATTGAGGTAGGTCTGATCTATACATCCTTGTCACCATCGTGTAAGTTTATTTTTGCCTCCCTAAATGTAGACGTGGTTTGGGAAGCGAACATGGTGAGACATGAGTGACAAAGTAGTAAGTAGAACCAAAATAACTTAATGAACTACCTGGGCAGTATTTGGTTTGAATGGTGGCGAAGTACAGTGGGAGCATGCATGGTTAATCCATGGTGGTGCACCACTAGTGGTTGGCCGCCCAGGCTCAAAGAGATCAATCGTATTCTCATGTCTAGAAGCTTACGTGTGCAGCCACAAGCCAATATGGGCTCTGTCTTAGTTGAGTAGATAGTGTGACCCTTCCGGGATGGGCTAGCAGATGTAGAATGATGTAGGTGTACCGGCCTATCCGTGGGTTAAGGGGGAACATTTTCGAAAGACTATGTCTCGGTCATCCTGTTCTCAAACGCCAGGCAGTTCGAGAACTTCAAGGGAGGCGATCGAGTCTTGTGGGGAAAAGTGCGCAAACCTCTGCAGAGTGTTAAAACCTAATCGATTAGCGGTGTCCCCGGTTACGGACAACTTGAGCATCTAGTAGTGGAAATGCTGGGAGATCTCATCACTCTTAATTAAACAGTTGGATTTTAAATGAAACTTTGGGAATGGATTCAGTTGGGTTTACCAACTCATCCTATGCTATACAGTAGTGGTATAAAAATATCTTTTATTCTAGGAAAGCACTAGCTTTATGCAAAAACTAAACTTAGAGCTTTCCACCAGCCAAATTGCATGTACAAATAGGTTCATTATTCTTATGATGTGACTTGCCAGTACATTCAATGTACTGACCTACAGGGCTGCAACGTCTTATGTTGCAGGAATTTTCTACGACGAGTAAGAGTTATGTTGTAGGGTTACGGTCTACACTCAACTTGCCGTTGGCGTTAATGGGACTCCACACCCTTATGTTTGTTTCCGCTGAGACTTATGAGGTATAGATCAGTTTTATGTTATTTATACATGTGATTGCACTTTGATATATACATTGATGTATTGTGTGTGCCAGCATACCGATCCAGGGATGTCACAGATACACAGAGGCTTAACCGTTTGAGGTCGGGTCGCTACAGAGATGGTATTAGAGCACATGTTGACTATAGGACGTGACCCTAGAAACTGGAAAGCCCTTAGGAAATGATTTATCTAAAACTTAATTTCAAAAAGATCCTTTACCTCTCTTCTTTTTTGAGCTTTATCAAATCTTTCCTTTTACCCCAAATAGGTAGACAATACCCCTTTTCCCTTTGACCACACGAAGGATCAAGTGATGAGACCACTCCGAGGAAGGCAAGATATCAGACAACTGAGGACCGCTTCAGTGTAAAAGAGGACTTTAACATACATTAGAAGAGTTGAAGCTACAATAGTTAAAGACTCGAAGAATTTGAAGACATTGAAGAATTCCAAGATTTATATGAACTTTAGAGGACCAAACCCCTGTTGTATACTCACGTTAGATGCGATGTTTGTGAGCTGTCATTGTTTGATGTTTTTCCTGACAGCCACAACAAAAACTTATTTTCAAAACTATATTGTGTGTACCATGTGTATCTCTCTATCCCTCTTATCTCATCCCAAAACCCTTGGACCCAATAGATGATGAATGAACATGGACTTGTATTCTCTGAACCGATCACTCAGTTGGAGGCAGAGCTATGGATTCAAAACATGGAGAATCACTTCAGGAGCAATTTGGTTGCAAGGAAGTATGAGGTTCAATACGCTCTTCAATACTTTACAAAAAGTGCTGCAACCTAGTGGAAAATGCATCAGGCCATACAAGGATGTAATGGAGCAAAAACTTGGGAGGAATTGAAGAAAACTCTATTGGGATCCCGTCTTATCTGGAAGCACGGTGATAACCCGATGAAGAAACCTTGTGCCTGCAAGATATGCGGAGAAATAGGACACACCCATGAAGAACACAAGGATGGATGCCCTCATTGTGAAGGAAATCACCAAGTTGAAGAATGTCCAACCATGAAGGTTACTTGTTTCTTGTGTGAAGGAACTACACACTACCCTGCCCAGTGTCATATTTATCCCAAGGTACAAGAAATTACTAAGCAGCAGAAGGAAGCAGTGAAAGAAGCCCTCAAGGAAAGTTTAAAAGAACCTATGATGAAGGAAGATGCTAATGACCCTGATGGAGAAAGCCTAAATAGATTTTACTCCAATGCTTGCTATTCATGTGGAGAAGAAGGACATTTTTCATTGTATTGCACGAAGCAAAGCCAAGAGTATCTGGGAGACTTCCCGACAGAAGAAGTGGAGTTTGATCGACAAGAGATATAAGAATTGATCGGAACGAAGAAGTCGAGGAAGAGAAAGAGCATGTATCCCCAGAACAACCCAATTTCTACAGAAAAGGACCTAAGTCATATCACTTGTTACAGGTGCAAGGATTTAGGTCATTATGCTAGCAAATGCCCAGAAAGGAAGCCAAGAACCCAAGGAGCCAAGATAACCACCAGGAAGCCCCTGGATTTGTCTGAAGTCATTTGTTTATGCTGCAAAGGAGTAGGACATTTTGCCAGAGAATGTTCAGACCCGAGGAGATCTTGAGCAGAGTAGTTGAGATCTTGATATTGGAATAAAGCATGTAATAAAGTTGGAACATACTTTTATTTTCGTTGGGGATGTTGAGTTGAGTTGTGAAATGGAAATTGTAATAGCTCATGAAGCAATAAAAGTCGAGGTGTTTGGAATCTCATATGAAATGTTATGAGTTGTTGGTTGATTGTGAGTGCCTCTCTCACTATGTCACCCAGACTTAAACCTTGAACCCATGGACAAGCTGGCCCCAAACCTTTCCTCGAAAAATAACCACATTTCACCCAAGGAAATACATATAGTATCCTGAGTACCCCTTCTATCTTATACCTGCAGATGACAACCCTTTACGAGTCTTTTCTCAAGGGCCCAGAAATGATCATGACCCTGACTAGTGATCAGGATTACCCGAAGATCCTGAAGGACATGATGAAGCATATTCATCTTGAAGGAGATGCAGTTTACAAGGGTTATCCTTTCATGGGGAAGGGAGTTGAACTTTGGTATGTGGAGGTACACCTCCACCGTGTGAAGGGAATTTGCCCAGAGACTATGGGTCAATACTTTTTCATCTCTCGAGTACCACGAGCAACATTCTTCGACTCTGTTCGTGAAGCTGCTATGGAAGCCATACGTCAGATTGGGGAAATGCTAGAAGCAAGACTCCGTCACACTCAGGAATACTTGAGGGAGGTACATGCAGAGATGATGGAGATGAAGCTCATGGCCACAACGATGAAGCAAAACATCGATGATTTGAAGGATCACATCACACAATTCTAGTGGGACTGAAGCATCTTCAATAAGGGCAAATGAATAAAGATGGAAGTAATGCTTGACCATACCAAACTATGTGGATGGCAGCTTTTGTACTAAAGTACTTTTGAAATTTGAGTTTTGAGTAGTGGTTAAGGATGTAATAAAGGATTTGATATGAAGAGAATATGAATTATGGATGAATCAGTGCATTTTTTTGGCGATACTTGTCTGTGTGAACACTTGACCAATGGAAAAGAAAAAGTATTCCATAGAGTGGAGTTTGGACAAATGAGTTGGAGTTTGGTTTTAGTTATGATGGTTACCCCAAGAGTATGAAGTAATGAAGTACTATTGGATTTAAAGGAGATGTAATGTCAGAATATGGAACAATAGTAACTCTAAGGATGAGTTAAAGATATACAAGTGTTGAAGTGGGCCATAACCCATAGGACCCAGGATTTGATAAGGAAACAAGCACAATCTTGTTGAAGAAAAGAATTCTGAAGGAAGCTGTGATTTCATCAGCACACGTTCCATAGGAGGTTACGTAAACCCGAGAGTTGTGAAGAAGCGATAGAGATTTTGTTTGGCTTGCAGAAAAATGGATTTATCCGAACCCAGTTCATGGAGAAGAGAAGTTCTGCAATGCTTGTGAGGATGCCCAAGTGTTAGAAAACGTGATTCACTATCTGCGTATGTGGTAATGATTCAAGTATGGGATGGATTGGCCCCCATACCGGGGACTTCTATCATGAGCTATCATATGTTGATAGAAAATCAGAGAGCCTTAAAACCCTAGAAGAGTGTCGACGCGATAAGCCAAAAACCTTAGAATGGCAGGACGATGGAAACCCTGTACAGGCACCTATTGCCAATCATAGGTTATGCGGTGAGGTTCAACCCAGACCCATTTCCTGCAGGAGAAACCAAAAAATTGTCGACCACCATGGGGTTTTCGATAGTTGTTTAGCATTGGCGCCAGACCTGTCAAGTCTCAGAAGGATCCTATTTTGATGCAAGGACTCCTGATTTTGAGGAAAAGGCCATGCCCTTACCAGAAGAGCAAAAGTGAAGGAGTTATCTCGGAGAATATGAGAAGACCGACACCGTCAACGCAAAGGATGGAGTACATGAGTTTTGTTGGAACCGTGACCATGCTTGTAAGGGTGGTAGCACCCCATACCATGTGTTGATTAATGGATTTTCAAGGAGACCCCCCAAACCTAACCTTCTTTCTAGCCTCTCCGAATCTCGAGGACGAGATTCATTTTAAGGGTGGTAGTTTGTAACATCCCAAAATTTTAAATTTTGGAATGTTATATTAAATAAATAATTATGATTGTTTGTTTGTTTGTTGTGTGATTGATTGAGTGGAAATTGAAACTTTTGAAGGTTGCATGAGAGGGAATAAAAGGACTTTCCCAAAACTTTTCATCTTACATTTTGATCTCCCTGAATTCAAACCCATTTCATCACAAAACCCTGGAGTGAAGATAATATGACTTCTTCCATTTAAAGAAATGAAGAGGGGTTTGAAATGATTTGAATTCCATTTGAGAT
Organism: Triticum urartu; assembly: GCF_056163025.1. NCBI lineage: Eukaryota > Viridiplantae > Streptophyta > Magnoliopsida > Poales > Poaceae > Triticum > Triticum urartu. Next base: position 376,002,528 of record NC_141878.1, on the reverse strand, counting down.
ATTCAAATATAGAAACTTTAAGCAACTCAATGAGTTCATGAGGGAAGATAAAATGACTTCTTCAAAATTGAAGAAAGAGAGTTGGGAGTTTCAAATAAATAATTTGTAAGTCACTTTGAAGTTATTTGGAACTCATTTTCCATTTGAAGTTGTTTCAAATTCCAAATTCAAATCCTCTTGGAAGTTATTTAGTTTTAATTCAAATTATTTTTCTCCTAAAAATAAATAAATGGAAATAAGGGTAAAATGATTCCCTTCAACGGAAAATTAGGAGAAAATAAATTTGAAATCATTTTGCTATTTTAAAAATGATTTTATTGATATTAAATGCAACGGTAGCACTCTTTGACTTTTATGAATTTTTTTGGAATTTATTTGAACTTGGAAAATAGTTCATCTTATTCTTGGTATTTTTCTGAGCATTTTGATATATAATATGCCCACGTAATTTTTTTATTTTATTTTATTTTTTATTCTGCTACAGTTTTCCTTTGTGTTTTTTTAACAAAAAACACACACACACACACCACGTGGACCGAGGCCAACTCGGCCCAAGAGCACCCCGCGGCCCAGCCAGCTGCTGGCCAACTTCGGCCCAGGAGCGCACCCAACCGGCCCTGGCCAGGCTAGCCCAGCGCCCGAGCGCTACTCGCATCGCTCGCCCACCCCTCGTCTCTCATCGCTCGCTACCGCCGCCGCCACTGACCGGTAGGACCCCGCCCCATCGTCCCTAACCTCCCGCCTCTCAGGCTCGGGATAGAGCACGAGTCCGCCGCGTGACGCCAGCACCGCCGCCCCTGTTCGCCGCCCTCGCTCGCTGTGAGCTGCCCGCTTCTCCCTGTTCGTTTTTTTGTATTAGATCGGTTAATCCGGTTTTAGTTAAACCGAACGATTTTGGTTAAACCGATGGTTGGTTTTTTTTTGTTACCAACCGCATAGTGTTTTGCTTATTTAGTGGTCGTTCGCTGTTTAGCCTAAGCCGCGAACGCTGCTCAGCCAGCCGGAAGACGCCATGTGGCCAGGGACCTGGTCGCAAATAAAACTTTCACAGTCAAGTCCCTGAGTTTTACAGATTAGTCCCTGAACTTCGGATAGCCGTATCTTTTTAACCGTAACTCCAAATTCGATGAAACCAGCGGCAAATTCTTCGTCATCATTAGATCTATCCAGTAGCATCATGTTTGTAAACTTTTTCCAAATTCAAATTTGAACTTTATTCAGATTTGAATTCGAACTTCAAATGGCCATATCTCCTAAACCGTAGCTCCGATTGATGTGATTCTTTTTGCACCGTGTCACCGTTGCCAAACCCTATCACTTGGACCTATCTCACGATATTTTTCACACATTAGGATCTATCCATAGTAGTTTTACTTGTATGCCTAGTATGCACTGTGGTCCACATCACATCTTTGCACCCTATGTCACATGTTGTTTTGCACTTAGGATATTTCCATGCTAGTTAAGTGTGTTGAATGTTCATTTGGTTTTTCCAAGACTTTTTGCTTTGCATGTTCTTCTTGGTTCTCTGAAACGATTGCTTATGTGAGTGCAATGTTTGACTTTATAGATTTTCATTGGAGAGTGACGAATAGTTCTATTAAGTAAATTTCTGAGAGCGATATAATCTTCATCAACTATTACCAGGCAAGTTCACATTTGACCATTCTTCCAATTACCTATGTTTATATTATGCACTTAGTCCTTTTGTGGTAGGATTGCATGGTAGGATTTATTGTTGCCAGATGGCTATGCCGTTACCTAGTAGTTCATTGAGGTAGGTCTGATCTATACATCCTTGTCACCATCGTGTAAGTTTATTTTTGCCTCGCTAAATGTAGACGTGGTTTGGGAAGCGAACATGGTGAGACATGAGTGACAAAGTAGTAAGTAGAACCAAGATAACTTAATGAACTACCTGGGCGGTATTTGGTTTGAATGGTGGCGAAGTACAGTGGGAGCATGCATGGTTAATCCATGGTGGTGCACCACTAGTGGTCGGCCGCCCAGGCTCAAAGAGATCAATCGTATTCTCATGTCTAGAAGCTTACGTGTGCAGCCACAAGCCAATATGGGCTCTGTCTTAGTTGAGTAGATAGTGTGACCCTTCCGGGATGGGCTAGCAGATGTAGAATGATGTAGGTGTACCGGCCTATCCGTGGGTTAAGGGGGAACATTTTCGAAAGACTATGTCTCGGTCATCCTGTTCTCAAACGCCAGGCAGTTCGAGAACTTCAAGGGAGGCGACCGAGTCTTGTGGGGAAAAGTGCACAAACCTCTGCAGAGTGTTAAAACCTAATCGATTAGTCGTGTCCCCGGTTACGGACAACTTGAGCATCTAGTAGTGGAAATGCTGGGAGATCTCATCACTCTTAATTAAACAGTTGGGTTTTAAATGAAACTTTGGGAATGGATTGAGTTGGGTTTACCAACTCATCCTATGCTATACAGTAGTGGTAGAAAAATATCTTTTATTCTAGGAAAAAAACTAGCTTTATGCAAAAACTAAACTTAGAGTTTTCCACCAGCCAAATTGCATGTACAAATAGGTTCATTATTCTTATGATGTGACTTGCCAGTACATTCAATGTACTGACCTACAGGGTTGCAACGTCTTATGTTGCAGGAATTTTCTACGACGAGTAAGAGTTACGTTGTAGGGTTACAGTCTACACTCAACTTGCCGTTGGCGTTAATGGGACTCCACACCCTTATGTTTGTTTCCGCTGAGACTTATGAGGTATAGATCAGTTTTATATTATTTATACATGTGATTGCACTTTGATATATACATTGATGTACTATGTGTGCCAGCATACCGATCCAGGGATGGCACAGATACACAGAGGCTTGACCGTTTGAGGTCGGGTCGCTACATACATCACTCTTGAGAACACAAAGATCGGGAACTCACACGTGACATGCCTCGTCCTTACCGTTAATGCATCTACCTATAAAGAGAGCAAAATAATGTATGGTGGGGGAAATGAATGCTCCCTATGGTAGTGCGACCACCGGATAATTAGGCTACAGTAATCCCCCGTTAATGATGCCACGTCACCTTTGTCATTGTAGTTAATTTCGGGTTAGTTCAAAAACCGATTCAAAATTCAAATTCAAAATCAAGTCAAACAATTAAAGTTTTCAAAAGTCAAAACTAAAGTGTTCTCAAGGTGACAAATAAATCATGGATAATATTGATGGAGAAACCACACTTTTATAAAATATTTAAATACTCTAAAATGAATAAAATAGTAGCAAATACAATTATTTAAATGCTTTTAAAATAATAAACAATTTCAAATCTAAAATTGTTATAGGTAATAAACTATTGTGGCAGTGGCCTAATTTGTAGCATCTAATTAGGTGCCACTTTAGTATTTTACTAAAACTAAAATAAATTAATTATTAAAAGAAACAGAAAAGAAAGAAAAACAGATAAAAATAAAACAAAACCCCCTGGCCAACTGGGCCTCGTCCCAACCGGCCAGTCGGCCGGCCCAGCTGACCAGCCGACCCACCCCGCGCCTGGCCTACATGGCCCCCATCCCCGGGGAAACCTAGCGCACACCCCCACTTTCCCCCGCACGATCCCCTCTCCTCCCTCACTCCCACTCGATCCGGATCGGGCTCCGACCCCGGTGCCCACCTCGCCGTCGGGGTCCCCCGACGCCGCTCATCGTCTCCAGCGCCGCTCCGCCCTTGCCGCCTCGACCCCGCCGCACGCCTCGCTCCTCCCTCGTCTGGATCGGGAGGCAGCTGCGCCTCGACCCCGCCAACACCAATGATGCGCGCCACCCCGTCGCTCCTCGTCGGCGCCTCGAAGCTCACTGTCGTCGCCAGATCGACCTCGCCGTGGCCTCCTTGACCTCCTCCCCGAGCACCGCTGACCGTACCCCTGCAATCCCTTGTGAGCCCCCTCCTTCTCCTCTGCCTCGCTCCACCGCACCCGCTCGCCGTGCCGGCGTCCGCCCCACGCCTGTCGTGCTGCCCTGGAGCTCCGTGTGCCCGCTCGCCTCTGGAGCGCTCACCGCGCCAGCCCGCGACCTGGGTTCCCGTGCCATACCCACACGCCCAACCCATCCCCTGTCCGCGTCCGCCTGGGCGTGGTGCGCTGGCCGCGCGCCCGTGCTGCCCCGCTCCGCTGCCCTACCTACTCGTCCTCACGCCGCGCTGCTCCATCGACGCGCCCGAGACGCGCTGCCGCCCGCCGTTGCGCTGCTGCTGCCCCCGCACCATCCCGTAGTTGTTGTTGTTGTGCTGCTGCTACTGCTGGCCCGCTGTTGCTGCTCCTCCATCGCAGCCGCCTCGCGCCGCCTCCTCTGCTGCGCCCCCCCCCCCCTCGCTCGTCGCTCCCCCCCCCCCCCCGCGCGCTGGGAGCCCAGGGCCGCGCCCTTGGCCGCCCCTTCCGCTCGCCAACGCACCTACGGCCGCCCGACCTCCCCCGCTGCCTTTCCCATCGCCCGTCGAGGCCTCTGGCCACCGGCGCGCCATCGCCCGGGTTAACCCCGACGACACCCCCCGCCCACACCCGTTAAGCCGCTCTAGTGGCCTTCTGTGCCACTGGCAGTTGGGCCCCACCCCTGTATTTTTTAATATATATATATATATATATATTAAAATTAATAAATAAATAAATAGTTAATTATTTATTCTTGATTAATCATGTTTAAATATCTAATTAAGTTTAATTAGCATGCTAACTAATCTAGCTTAAATTTGTAATTAGCAAAACAGCCTATGACAGGGGGCCCACCCCCCTGTTGACCAGTCAAACGTTGACTGGTCAACGGGGACCCCCTTGGCCCACCTGTCAGTCACTGTGTACACTTTATGTACACTGTGCTGGGTGCATCTAGCATTTTAACAATTATTTTCAAAATATGAATAAATTCTGAAAATGTTTAAAAACTTTAGAAAATCATACTCCCTCCATTCCTAAATATTTGTCTTTCTAGACATTTCACATGACTACTACATACAGATGTATGTAGACATATTTTAGAGTGTAGATTCACTCATTTTGCTCCGTATGTAGTCACTTGTTGAAATGCCTAGAAAGACAAGTATTTAGGACGGAGGGAGTAGAAAATAAACCGTAGCTCGGATGGAAAAACTTTGTACATGAAAGTTGCTCAGAACGACGAGACAAATCCGGATACGCAGCCTGTTCGTTCGCCACACATCCCTAGCATAGCGAACACGCAACTTTCCCTTCCGATTCATCTGTTTGAAAACGCAGAACACCGGGAATACTCTCCCAGATGTTTTCCCCACTTCACCGGTATCACCTACTACTGCGTTAGGTCACCTCTAGCACCGCGTATTGCCGTTTTACGCTTTGTGATGCTTTGATTGCTCTGTTATTTATTGTGTTCCCCCTCCGCTACTTCTTTCCAGTAGACTCCGAGACCACAGTCGATGTCCGTGTGTTCGACTATATTGAAGACGACCCCTCCTTCTTGCCAGAGCAACCAGGCAAGCCCCCCTTGATCACCAGATATCGCCTACTCTTCTCTATACTACTTGCATTAGAGTAGTGTAGCATGTTACTGCTTTCCGTTAATCCTTTCCTGATGCATAGCCTGTCATTGTTGCTACAATTGTTGATACCTTACCTGCAATTCTAAATGCTTAGTATAGGATGCTAGCGTTCCATCAGTGGCCCTACACTCTTGTCCGTCTACCATGCTATACTATCGGGCCGTGATCACTCGGGAGGTGATCACGGGTATATACTATATACTTTTTACTGTTGCGTTACTTATGATACTGTTCGGAGATGGGGGCTGAAGGGGCAGGTGGCTCCATCCCGGTAGAGGTGGGCCTGGGTTCCCGACGGCCCCCGACTGTTACTTTGCGGCAAAGCGACAGGGCAGGTTGAGACCACCTAGGAGAGAGGTGGGCCTGGCCCTGGTCGGCGTTCGTGGTTATTTCAAGATAACACGTTTAACGAGATCTTGGTATTTGACCTGAGTCTGGCCACTGGCCTATACGCACTAACCATCTACGCGGGGACAGTTATGGGCACTCGACTCGTGGTATCAACCGAAACCTTCGTGACGTCAGCGACTGAGCGACGCGCACCGGGTTGGACCGCGTAACGCAACTTCCTTTATAATCGAGGTTGCTAGGTCTGCTCTCCGGCCGCGTTCGCAATGTGCAGGTGTGTAAAGGGCGATGGGCCCAGACCCCTGCACCATAGGATTTAGACCGGCGTGCTGACCTCACTGTTGTGCCTAGGTAGGGCTGCGACGTGTTGATCTTCCGAGGCCGAGCATGACCCAGAAAAGTGTGTCCGGACAAAGGGGATCGAGCGTGTTGGGAAATGTGGTGCACCCCTGTAGGGAAGTTGATCTATTCGAATAGCCGTGTCCCTCGGTAAAAGAACGACCCAGAGTTGTACCTTGACCTTATGACAACTAGAATCGGATACTTAATAAAACACACCCTTCCAAGTGCCAGATACAACTGGTGGTCGCTCTCTCACAGGGCGGCGAGGGGAGGATCATCGGTTAGGATTATGCTATGCGCTGTTACTTGGTGAACTTACCATCTACTCTCTTCTCCTGCTGCAAGATGGAGGTTACCAGAAGCGTAGTCTTCGACAGGACTAGCTATCCCCCTCTTATTCCGGCATTCTGCAGTTCAGTCCACATATGATAGCCTTTTCCATTTGATACCAATGCATACATATGTAGTGTAGCTCCTTGCTTGCGAGTACTTTGGATGATTACTCACGGTTGCTTTGCTCCCCCTTTTCTCCCATTCTATACTCGATTGCTGTGACCAGACGTTGGAGCCCAGGAGCCAGACGCCACCGTCGACAACGACTACTACTACTCGGGAGGTGCCTACTACTACGTGCAACCCGCTGACGACGACCAGGAGTAGTTTAGGAGGATCCCAGGCAGGAGGCATGCGCCTCTTTTGATCTGTATCCCAGTTTGTGCTAGCCTTCTTAAGGCAAACTTGTTTAACTTATGTCTGTACTCAGATATTATTGCTTCGGCTGACTCGTCTATGATCGAGCTCTTGTATTCAAGCCTTCGAGGCCCCTCGCTTGTAATATGATGCTTGTATGACTTATTTTTTTGTAGAGTTGTGTTGTGATATCTTCCCGTGAGTCCCTGATCTTGATCGTACACGTTTGCATGTATGATTAGTGTATGGTCAAATCGGGGGCGTCACAAGTTGGTATCAGAGCCAACTGCCTGTAGGAATCCCCCTTCCACACTCCTTGGCCGAAGTCGAGTCTAGACATTACAAAACTTTTTACTAGCATGGCTGTGTGCTTTACGGGCCCACGTCGCCATTTGGGTGGTATTAGGATCTTTTACTCCTCGTCTATACTCTGGGACTATGATCTCTTTTCTATTCGGGTTAAATGATTTTTACTAACCCTGAGTCTAGGTTATCGTAACTACTTCCTCCCGGAGAGCCCCTTACTCCAGACGATTAGTTGATGCAACGGAGGTTTTTGAAGATACTCTCCATTGTTCTCTCGAGACTTTGTGTCCATTGCTTTTGCCACCCCCTACCTCCGAAATATCCCTATGGATAAATACCTACACATATCATTCTTACTTTTATTCCCAGTTAATCTTGTTATTACAAGACACCCCGAAGTTCTCTCTATTGTTCCAAAAATACTTTGTGCCCACTGCCCTTGCAGTTCTTTGCAACCTGAATACCCCCACGAATAAATTTCAAGCACTTATCAAGTATCCGCTCAGCCCCAGTTGTTCATGTGTTTCACCAAAGTCTTCGAAATACTATCTGATCTTCCGAAAATCCTCAGCAGCTTATTGCTCTTGGAATTCTTGGTTGCTTGCATTATGGTTAATCCCTTAAGTTTAGTAATCTTATTGGCATCCTTTGCCACTATCATTTTGAGCCCATTGATACAATATGTTGTGAATGCACGCAATCCTCAATCAGATCCTAGAATTCATCCTTCTGGTTCAGACGTCATTTTAAACATGAGCTGGATCTCGACGAATTAAATTTTGCCATCGATTGTACCCCTAAGGCTATTCAACTTATCCATCCCTAATCAGAGCATTGCTTCTGATCCCTTGTCTTGGAATTGATAATTCCTTTGCATTTGAACTTTGAGTTAGTCAGTTGTTTCTATAAATTGATCTCCTTGCATTTCTTCTTCCTCTGGTTGAGTACCGATGCTCACATCAGATCCTTTGTGGACCACCTCATCCTTTGTTGGATTTTATCCGACAGCATCCTTCATATTCTATAAGCTTGTGAGCCTTTCCTCGGTCACATAATGCCTTTGGTAAATTGTATCCTCTGCTTTCTCCAGCATACTCTACTATCGAGCTTGTGTTATTTATTCCTGAAATTGTGGTATATGCTCCTAAGATGCCTCGATGGGTTGTACCTATGCCTTCCCCAAACCGTATGAACCCGAAAGTTTTCGCGAGTCATACACTTCTGTTGTTTCACCAGATAAAATTTCTACACTACAGCCTCATCAAAAGCGAGAAGTAAAATGAAAGGTTATACATTGAAGACGTGGGAGTCGACCTTGAGCCTTTGCGTTCATGCCCATGGACCCGATGTGGAACTTATCATCGAAGCTTCTTGTAAATGATAATAATCCCGTTGTTATAAGTCCGTCCTGTATCTATGTTTGGTCCTTTGCAATCATGGTTCCGACCATATTTTCTCTTTAATACCATTTCTCGGACAAGTTGAAGTACTTGTATTGTGCAGATCATTACACCTGTCCAACCTTTACTTTGATCTACCGTCGAGTATTACACTATGATATCTGGATAATGTCATGGAACTGCATAACTTCTTATGGGTTCTTCATTAACTGTTATCTCTCACTGATTCCAATTTTTCTAGGTTCTGGGTTATCGTCAACCGAGAACACCGATATGTGAACCGATTCCGCATTCTGGTTCGATAACCCTAATTAATTTACGTTGCTTATGAGTTTAATAATCCTTCAAGTCCTTCCCAGCCGATTTACTACATCATCATCATGCTAAACCTTGATTGTGCTACCTGGTCCTTATTCCTGGAGCACAACTTTCGACGATGAACTAAGATTTCACCAATTTTCTCGTCTTATCGTTTCACCTCGAACAACAAACTTGACCCCAAGTTTGTGTCGTATCTGTGGCTCCAATAATCTTTTGTTGCATCCGTCCTTTTGCTTGATGCAGTCACTGTTCAATTGCTTCTTTGTGGATCCTCTCGACAACAAATTGTCGTGATCATCATCAACATTTTGACTCCTTCCAGGATATCAATGGAATTCTTGATGATAAGTGCCATCCTCGTTCCTTGGTAATTTGAGCTACCATCGACAACATCCTTACCTTCTTTTCATCACAAACTTGTTCATGTTATGAATGCAACTTGCTATCCAGCTTATGTTATGTTCTACCTTGGAGTATTGCCGTCTTTTAAGTCAAGAATGTAGCGAGAATTTCATCACCTAATAAGAATTCTGGATACAAGTGATACCTCTCGCCATCTCTGTTCATTCCTTGATCCCCGTGTTGTTTCTAACCGGAAAACTGACAATTGAACTATGACGTCCGAATTCAAAACTTCTAGCAACCCGATTACTTTGAAGATAATGGTCGATAGTTCATTCTTAGACTATTGGTAATTTTATCACCATTCTAATATTAATCGTGCTACCGAGCCCATATTTCGGGTGCATCTTTCAACCAATGTTTAAATATGTGTGTTTTCCTCAAGCATACATCATTATATCATTTGATCTGACAAATGTTATCTCCTTGTTCACATAATTGTGGAAATCCATCTTTTTGGAAATCTCGATGAGTTGTCGATGAGTCCATCAGCCACCTCCTCATCCTCTCCTTAGTTTAATGATGAACTCTTGTTTCGGTACTCGCTCCCATATTTCATTTTCCGAGAATCTTACATTGTCATCTCGTCTATTTGTGTTGCACCTTTTCTTCCCAAGCATCCTGAGTCTGAGGTATCCTGACATTAATGAGATCTGAATCTTGGTCAGATATGATGGTTGGAACCTTTTCCAAGAGTCATAACATTGGACTTTATATGACCCGGTAAGGTGATATCGTGCCTAGAATACCTAGCCGGAGGACCTATTGTTACCGTTTCATTTTTTGCAAGGCTATCCATTCTTCCATGAGGAAATTGTAAGACTTATTCTACAAGTTATTCCTGATGGATCCTTTGTGTTTCCAAAGTCTGACCTTTGCCTGAAGACCATGTCAATGCTATCTCAAAGCTTGTCTGTGGTACTCCGATTTTCAACAAGAACAATTGAAGCCCAATGCTAAATGTTTCTTGCTCAATTATCCAAACACCGTTGTATGGATAATGGCATGTAATTTCTCTTCCTTTTCCTAAAGGGTTTTCTACCTTCTATCCGGTCTGGGATATCATACTCTGCTTGTTCTTGGGAAGGATATGCCCCTGAAATATGTGTTTAAACACATTTTCCTTTCCATTGTTTTGTTTTAATCTGATAACCGTATTTTCCTTACCATTGTTTGGTTTAACCTTTCTTGTGATCTATATGATCTAAGCAGTAAAATTCTCCTGCTTATGTAAACACCTCGGCGTACAATTCTGTCAGAAAGACCCTGTTACTATTGTTGATGACATCCCAGTAGCCACCGATGGATGAGAACTTTGCCTATTGGTCCGCCTCGTTTCAACGAGCAGGAAAATGGTTCTCTTCGTCCCTCGCCCTTGGTACCGACGTTGTTGCCGACATAACTGGCATGCTACTCTATGACATGCCTTGCTATCATGACCATGCAAGATGTCGCCCCCCCCTTCTACTATTAACCCACGTGGTGGGTCCATAACCCACAGTTCCACAGGATCGAAACCTAACTCTCTTGTACACCCCGGTTTCCAAAGTTATTCCTCGCGCGTGACCTCATATGTAATTCATGAGCCACCCTCCGAGAGATCATCAATTCTGGTATCAGACATAATACTTATTTCCGTTGCTTTGAACCCCTTTCACATGTTGTTTCAGGCATGGAACGATTTCCTAACCGCTTGAAACTTCTCAGGGTACCTCCTTACTTTACTCTTATTATTTTCTTAAGTTTCAGTTCGAGAGTTACTTTCCTCCACCGTCCCCGATGTTAGCTACCAGATAGTCAACCTTGCAGAGGTCCCTTCTCCTGGAACCTACCCACCATTTATTCTTTCGTAAGTATGATGGAGCTCGCGAAGAAAGGATGTCGACTTCATCATGATGACCTGAAGCAGAGAAATCAAGACATCAAACGTAGTGGATCTACCTCTTCGAGAAGAGCAACCAAGGCCGAGAAGATTCGTTAGGAATTCGTAACCAGACCTTTCCCCTTTATTCCACCTCTTAAATTTTGGGACGAGATTTCTTGTAGTGGAGGAGAATTGTGACGCCCGGATAATTAGGCTACAGTAATCCCCCGTTAATGATGCCACGTCACCTTTGTCATTGTAGTTAATTTTGGGTTAGTTCAAAAACCGATTCAAAATTCAAATTCAAAATCAAGTCAAACAATTAAAGTTTTCAAAAGTCAAAACTAAAGTGTTCTCAAGGTGACAAATAAATCATGGATAATATTGATGGAGAAACCACACTTTTATAAAATATTTAAATACTCTAAAATGAATAAAACAGTAGCAAATACAATTATTTAAATGCTTTTAAAATAATAAACAATTTCAAAACTAAAATTGTTATAGGCAATAAACTATTGTGGCAGTGGCCTAATTTGTAGCATCTAATTAGGTGCCACTTTAGTATTTTACTAAAACTAAAATAAATTAATTATTAAAAGAAACAGAAAAGAAAGAAAAACATATAAAAATAAAACAAAACCCCTGGCCAACTGGGCCTCGTCCCAACCGGCCCAGTCGGCCGGCCCAGCTGACCAGCCGACCCACCCCGCGCGTGGCCTACATGGCCCCCATCCCCGGGGAAACCTAGCGCACACCCCCACTTTCCCCCGCACGATCCCCTCTCCTCCCTCACTCCCACTCGATCCGGATCGGGCTCCGACCCCGGTGCCCACCTCGCCGTCGGGGTCCCCCGACGCTGCTCGTCGTCTCCAGCACCGCCCCGCCCTTGCCGCCTCGACCCCGCTGCACGCCTCGCTCCTCCCTCATCTGGATCGGGAGGCAGCCGCGCCTCGACCCTGCCAACGCCAATGCCACGCGCCACCCCGTCGCTCCTCGTCGGCGTCCCGAAGCCCGCTGTCATCGCCGGATCGACCTCGTCGTGGCCTCCTTGACCTCCTCCCCGAGCACCGCTGCCCGTACCCCTGCAACCCCTTGTGAGCCCCCTCCTTCTCCTCTGCCTCGCTCCACCGCACCCGCTCGCCACGCCGGCGTCCGCCCCGCGCCTGCCGTGCTGCCCTGGAGCTCCGCGTGCCCGCTCGCCTCTGGACGCGCTCACCGCACCAGCCCACGACCTGTGTTCCCCCTGCCGTACCCGCACGCCCAACCCATCCCCTGTCCGCGTCCGCCTGGGCGTGGTGCGCTGGCCGCGCGCCCATGCTGCCCCGCTCCGCCGCCCTGCCTGCTCGTCCTCACGCCGCGCTGCTCCATCGACGCGCCCGAGACGCGCTGCCGCCCGCCGTTGCGCTGCGGCTGCCCCCGCACCATCCCGTAGCTGTTGTTGCCATGCTGCTGCTACTGCTAGCCCGCTGCTGCTGCTCCTCCGTCGCAGCTGCCTCACGCCGCCTCCTCTGCCGCGGCCGCCCCCCCCCCTCGCTCGTCGCTCCTTCCCCCGCTGGGGGCCCAGGGCCTGCCCTTGGCCGCCCCTTGCGCTCGCCAGCGCACCTACGGCCTCCCAACCTCCCCGCTGCCTTTCCCATCGCCCGTCGAGGCCTCTGGCCACCAGCGCGCCATCGCCCGGGTTAACCCCGACGACACCCCCCGCCCGCACCCGTTAAGCCACTCTAGTGGCCTTCTGTGCCACTGGCAGTTGGGCCCCTCCCCTGTATTTTTTAAAATATATATATTAAAATTAATAAATAAATACATAGTTAATTATTTATTCTTAATTAATCATGTTTAAATATCTAACTAAGTTTAATTAGCATGCTAACTAAACTAGGTTAAATTTGTAATTAGCAAAACAGCCTATGACAGGGGGCCCACCCCCTGTTGACCAGTCAAACATTGACTGGTTAACGGGGACCCCCTTGGCCGACCTGTTAGTCACTGTGTACACTTTGTGTACACTATGCTGGGTGCATCTAGCATTTTAACAATTATTTTCGAAATATGAATAAATTTTGAAAATGTTTAAAAACTTTAGAAAATCATAGAAAATAAACTGTAGCTCGGATGGAAAAACTTTGTACATGAAAGTTGCTCAGAACGACAAGACAAATCCGGATACGCAACCTGTTCGTCGGCCACACATCCCTAGCATAGCGAACACGCAACTTTCCCTTCCGATTCATCTGTCCGAAAATGCGGAACACCGGGAATACTCTCCCGGATGTTTTCCCCACTTCACCGGTATCACCTACTACTGCGTTAGGTCACCTCTAGCACCGCGTATTGCCGTTTTACGCTTTGTGATGATTTGATTGCTCTTTTATTTATTGTGTTCCCCCTCCGCTACTTCTTTCCAGTAGACTCCGAGACTGCAGCCGATGTCCGTGTGTTCGACTATATTGAAGACGACCCCTCCTTCTTGCCAGAGCAACCAAGCAAGCCCCCCCTTGATCACCAGATATCGCCTACTCTTCTCTATACTGCTTGCATTAGAGTAGTGTAGCATGATACTGCTTTCCATTAATCCTTTCCTAATGCATAGCCTGTCATTGTTGCTACAACTGTTGATACCTTACCTGCAATCCTAAATGCTTAGTATAGGATGCTAGTGTTCCATCAGTGGCCCTACACTCTTGTCTGTCTGCCATGCTATACTATCAGGCCGTGATCACTCGGGAGGTGATCACGGGTATATACTATATACTTTTTACTGTTGCATTACTTATGATACTGTTCGGAGATGGGGGCTGAAGGGGCAGGTGGCTCCATCCCGGTAGAGGTGGGCCTGGGTTCCTGACGGCCCTCGACTGTTACTTTGTGGCAAAGCGGCAGGGCAGGTTGAGACCACCTAGGAGAGAGGTGGGTCTGGCCCTGGTCGGTGTTTGCGGTTATTTCAAGATAACACGTTTAACGAGATCTTGATATTTGCTCTGAGCCTGGCCACTGGCCTATACGCACTAACCATCTACGCGGGGACAGTTATGGGCACTCGACGTCGTGCTATCAGCCGAAGCCTTCGTGACATTAGCGACTGAGCGGCGCGCGTCGGGTTGGACCGCGTAACACAACTTCCTTTGTAATGGAGGTTGCTAGGTCTGCTCTCCGGCCGCGTTCGCAACGTGCAGGTGTGCAAAGGGCGATGGGCCCAGACCCCTGCGCCATAGGATTTAGACCGGCGTGCTGACCTCTTTGTTGTGCCTAGGTAGGGCTGCAACGTGTTGATCTTCCAAGGCCGGGCATGACCCAGAAAAGTGTGTCCGGACAAAGGGGATCGAGCGTGTTGGGAAATGTGGTGCACCCCTGCAGGGAAGTTGATCTATTCGAATAGCTGTGTCCCTCGGTAAAAGGACGACCCGGAATTGTACCTTGACCTTATGACAACTAGAACCGGATACTTAATAAAACACACCCTTCCAAGTGCCAGATACAACCGGTGGTCGCTCTCTCACAGGGCGACGAGGGGAGGATCATCGGTTAGGATTATGCTATGCGTTGTTACTTGGTGAACTTACCATCTACTCTCTTCTCCTGCTGCAAGATGGAAGTTACCAGAAGCATAGTCTTCGATAGGACTAGCTATCCCCCTCTTATTCCGGCATTCTGCAGTTCAGTCCACATATGATAGCATTTTCCATTTGATACTAATGCATACATATGTAGTGTAGCTCCTTGCTTGCGAGTACTTTGGATGAGTACTCACGGTTGCTTTGCTCCCCCTTTTCCCCTTTCTATACTCGATTGCTGCGACCAGACGTTGGAGCCCAGGAGCCAGACGCCATCGTCGACGACGACTACTACTACTCGGGAGGTGCCTACTACTACGTGCAGCCCGCTGACGACGACCAGGAGTAGTTTAGGAGGATCCTAGGCAGGAGGCATGTGCCTCTTTCGATCTGTATCCCAGTTTGTGCTAGCCTTCTTAAGGCAAACTTGTTTAACTTATGTCTGTACTCAGATATTGTTGCTTCTGCTGACTCGTCTATGATCGAGCTCTTGTATTCGAGCCTTCGAGGCCCCTGGCTTGTAATATGATGCTTGTATGACTTATTTTATTTGTAGAGTTGTGTTGTGATATCTTCGCGTGAGTCCCTGATCTTGACGTACACGTTTGCGTGTATGATTAGTGTACGGTCAAATCGGGTGCGTCACAGGTAGCTTGTGTGATCTCCCTAGATTCCCCACAGTTATACTAGCAAGAAAGTCTTTATATTCAGATTTGCGAGGCTCACTAGCACTACCCCACGTAGGAGTTTACAAGCAGTATTAAAATCTTCTAAGTCCATGGTATAAGATTTATCATAAAGATCAAACAAGACAGTTTGAGAATTGCGTGATGATGTAAATTTAAACCTTCTCACAAATGAATCAGTTAAATAGAGGTACGGACGGCACTTATCTGACTCGAAGCTCTCAAGATCAGCGTTACGCACATATGCTTCAAATTCCTCCTTAACTCCCTACCTGGACCATGAAATTTTCTGACGGCCGCACTTGAGCTTCTCTTGGTAGTTCATGGTCCGGCTCACGTATCGCGGGCCTTGGTCCTTGCTTCCTTGAGGAACCACATTGGTACATTTTCCTAAACATATTTCTTCCTCTGAAAAATTTCTGAAATTTTTAGTAACTCAAAACTAAAGTGAACCAAACTCAACAAAATTGATAGCTACTACTCCCATAAGTGCCTAGAGGCCATATCATGCATTAAAACTACTTTTGACCACATAAATTTGACATGCAATCTCAAGAACAAGGTCACCTAAGCAGAAAAAAATTGCAATAAATAAAGCACTAGAACAAAAACTAATTGGACCATTGGAGGAGTTACATACCAAAGAACAATCCCCCAAAGCAGTTTTGTGAATGGAGCTTTGAACAAGGAGATCGAAAATGGCAGCAAGATGAGCAAGAACTCGGGTTTGAGCTGGTGGATGATTTTTTCTAGAGCAAGACGAAGTGTGTGGGTGCAAGGATAAGTGGAGGGGACCCACGTGGGGTCCACGAGGCAGGGGGCGCACCCTCCACCCTCGTGGGCACGTGGTGGGTCCCCCTGGTGTGTTCTTAGTGCCAGATATTCTCAAATATTCCAAAAAACATATTAAATTTTTAGGGCATTTGGAGAACTTTTATTTTGGGGGTATTTTTTATTGCATGGATAATTCAGAAAACAGACAGAAAATACTATTTTTGCTTTACTTAATATAAATAACATAATGTAAAAAGAGGGTAAAGAGAGCTGTGTTTTCTAAATTCATCCATCTCATGCACATCAAAAGGAATCCACTAACAAGGTTGATCAAGTCTTGTTAACAAACTCTTTTCGAATAACATGAAACCGGAGAATTTTCGAATAACACTAGGTTACCTCAACGGGGATATGCATGTACCCAACAATAAGAATATCATATTTCTTCTTGACAGTAGGAAGAGGAAATTCAAACCCTCCAATAATAATCGTTGAAAATTTTCCAATAGAGTTGATACTATGGACTTGAGGTTGTTTCCTCGGAAAGTGTACCGTATGCTCATTACCATTAACATGAAAAGTGACATTTCCTTTGTTGCAATCAATAACAGCCCCTGCGGTAATCAAAAAGGGTCTACCAAGGATAATCGACATACTATCGTCCTCGGGAATATCAAGAATAACAAAGTCCGTTAAAATAGTAACGTTTGCAACCACAACATGCACATCCTCACAAATACCGACAGGTATAGCAGTTGATTTATCGGCCATTTGCAAAGATATTTCAGTAGGTGTCAACTTATTCAAATCAAGTCTACGATATAAAGAGAGAGGCATAACACTAACACCGGCTCCAAGATCACACAAAGCAGTTTTAACATAGTTTCTTTTAATAGAGCATGGTATAGTTGGCACTCTAGGATCTCCTAGTTTCTTTGGTATTCCACCCTTAAAAGTGTAATTAGCAAGCATGGTGGAAATTTCAGCCTCCGGTATCTTTCTTTTATTTGTAACAATATCTTTCATGTATTTAGCATAAGGGTTCATTTAAGCATATTAGTCAAATGCATACGCAAAAAGATAGGTCTAATCATTTCAGCAAAGCGCTCAAAATCCTCATCATCCTTTTTCTTGGATGGTTTAGGAGGAAAAGGCATGGGTTTCTGAACCCATGGTTCTCTTTCTTTATCGTGTTTCCTAGCAACGAAGTCTCTCTTATCATAACATTGATTCTTTGATTGTGGGTTATCAAGATCAACAACAGGTTCAATTTCTACATCATTATTATTGCTAGGTTGAGCATCAACATGAACATCATCATTAACATTATCACTAGGTTCATGTTCATTACCAGATTGTGTTTCAGTGGATTCTCAGGTGTCAACAACAGGTTCACTAGAAGCATGCAAAGTCCTATCATTTTTCTTTTTCTTCCTCTTAGAAGGACTAGGTGTATCAACATTAGCTCTTTGAGAATCTTGCTCAATTCTCTTGGGGTGGCCCTCAGGATTCAAAGGTTCCTGAGTCATTTTACCTCCTCTAGTCATAACTCTAACATCATTATCATTCTTCTTATTATTTAATTCATTGAGAAAATCATTCTGAGCTTTAAGCACTTGTTCTACTTGAGTGGTAACCATAGAAGCATGTTTACTAATAAGTTTAAGTTCACCTTTAACTCTAGACATATAATCACTCAAGTGTTCAAGCATATCATCATTGTGTTTCAATTGTCTACCAACATAAGCATTGAAGTTTTCTTGTTTAACAATAAAATCATCAAACTCATCCAAGCATTGGCTAGCAGACTTATTACGAGGAATATCACCTTCATCAAATCTATAGAGAGAATTTACCTTTACTACCTATGTCGGGTTATCAAGACCATGTATTTCTTCAATAGGTGGTAAATTTTTAACATCTTTAGCTTTAATACCTTTTTATTTCATAGATTTCTTTGCCTCTTGCATATCTTCAGGACTGAAAAATAGAATACCCCTTTTCTCCGGAGTTGTCTTAGGAGTTGGTTCAGGAAGTGTCTAATTGTTTTCATTAGTCAACATATTATTCAATAGCAATTCAGCTTGATCAACAGTTCTTTCCCTGAAAACACAACCAGCACAACTATCCAGGTAGTCTCTGGAAGCATCGGTTAGTCCATTATAAAAGATATCAAGTATTTCATTTTTCTTGAGAGGATGATCAGGCAAATCATTAAGTAATCGAAGAAGCCTCCCCCAAGCTCGTGGGAGACTCCCTTCTTCAATTTGCACTAAATTATATATTTCCCTTAAAGCGGGTTGTTTCTTATGACGGGGAAATATTTAGCAGAGAAGTAATAAATCATATCCTGGGGACTACGCACATAACCAGGATCAAGAGAATTAAACCATGTTTTAGCATCACCCTTTAATGAGAATGGGAATAACTTAAGGATAAAGTAATAGCGAGTTTTCTCATCATGAGTAAACAGGGTGGCTATACCATTTAATTTAGTAAGATGTGCCACAACAGTTTTAGATTCATAGCCATAGAAAGATCAGATTTAGCCAAAGTAATTAACTCAGGATCGACAAAGAAATCATAATCCTTATCATTAATAAAGATAGGTGAGGTAGCAAAAGCAGGGTCATATTTCATTCTAGCATTCAAAGACTTTTCTTTAAGCTTAGCTAATAATTTCTTAATATCAGATCTATCATTGCAAGCTAAGAAGTCTCTAGCAGTTTATTCATCCATAACATAACCCTCAGGCACAACAGGCAATTCATATCTAGGGGGAGAATCTTCATCATCACTTTCATAAATATTATCAGTTTTAATAATTTCATTCTCTCTAACCCTAGCAAGTTGTTCATCAAGAAATTCACCTAGTGGCACAGTAGTATCAAGCATAGAAGTAGTTTCATCATAAGAATCATGCAAAGCAGAAGTGGCATCATCAATAACATGCGACATATCAGAATGAATAGCAGGTGTAAGTGTTGCAAGTTTACTCAAAACAGAAGGTGAATCAAGTGTAGAGCTAGATGGCAGTTCCTTACCTCCCCTCGTAGTTGAGGGAAAAATCTTGGTTCTTTGATCTTTCAAGTTCTTCATAGTGACCAGCAGATATAAATCCCAAGTGACTCAAAGAATAGAGCTATGCTCCCCGGCAACGGCGCCAGAAAATAGTCTTGATAACCCACAAGTATAGGGGATCGCAACAGTTTTCGAGGGTAGAGTATTCAACCCGAATTTATTGATTCGACACAAGGGGAGCCAAAGAATATTCTTAAGTATTAGCAGCTGAGTTGTCAATTCAACCACACCTGGAAACTTAATCTCTAAATCAAGGTATTTAGTAGCAAAGTAATATGATAGTAGTGGTAACAGTGGTAAAAGTAACGGTGGTAGTTTTGGTTTTATAGTGATTGTAACAGTAGCAACGGAAAAGTAAATAAGCGAAGAACAATATATGAAAAGCTCGTGGGCAATGGATCAATGATGGATAATTATATCGAATGCGATCAATCATGCAACAGTTATAACATAGGGTGATACATAACTAGCTCTAGTTCATCAATGTAATGTAGGCATGTATTCCGAATATAGTCATACGTGCTTATGGAAAAGAACTTGCATGACATCTTTTATCCTACCCTCCCGTGGCAGCGGGGTCCTATTGGAAACTAAGGTATATTAAGGCCACCTTTTAATAGAGTACCGGACCAAAGCAGTAACACATAGTGAATACATGAACTCCTCAAACTACGGTCATCACCGGTAAGTATCCCGATTATTGTCACTTCGGGGTTAACGGATCATAACACATAATAGGTGACTATAGACTTGCAATACAGGATCAAGAACTCACATATATTCATGAAAACATAATAGGTTCATATCTGAAATCATGGCACTCGGGCCCTAGTGACAAGCATTAAGCATAGCAAAGTCATAGCAACATCAATCTCAGAACATAGTGGATACTAGGGATCAAACCCTAACAAAACTAACTCGATTAAATGATAAATCTCATCCAACCCATCACCGTCCAGCAAGCCTACGATGGAATTGCTCACGCACGGCGGTGAACATCATGAAATTGGTGATGGAGGAAGGTTGATGATGACGATGGCGATGGATTCCCCTCTCCGGAGCCCCGAACCAGATCAGCCCTCCCGAGAGATATTAGGGCTTGGCGGCGGCTCCGTATCGTAAAATGCGATGAATCCTTCTCCCTGTTTTTTCTCCCCGAACACGAATATATAGAGTTGGAGTTGAGGTCGGTGGAGCGTCAAGGGGCCCACGAGGCAAGGGGCGCCTAGGGGGTAGGCGCGCCCCCCACCCGTGGGCCCCCTAACGTGGATTCTTTTGCCAGTATTTTTTATATATTCCAAAAATAATCTCCGTTGATTTTCAGGTCATTCCGAGAACTTTTATTTCTGCACAAAAATAACACCATGGCAATTCTGCTGAAAACAGCGTCAGTCCGGGTTAGTTCCATTCAAATCATGCAAGTTATAGTCCAAAACAAGGGCAAAAGTGTTTGGAAAAGTTGATACGTTGGAGACGTATCATAAAGCAATTACATGGCGATTGCATTTCATACAATAAAGCGACAACCAGAAGGCTCTTGCCAGTTGCTGGTAACTTATAGAAAACATGATCATCTCATACAATAACTTATATCACATCATGTATTGACCATATCGCATCACAACATGCCCTGCAAAAACAAGTTAGACGTCCTCTACTTTTTTGTTGCAAGTTTTACGTGGCTGCTACGGGCTTCTAGCAAGAACCATTCTTACCTATGCATCAAAACCACAATGATTTTTCGTCAAGTGTGCTGTTTTAACCTTCAACAAGGACCGACCGTAGTCAAATTTGATTCAACTAAAGTTGGAGAAACAGATACCCGCCAACCACCTTTATGCAAAACAAGTTACATGTCTCTCGGTGGAACCAGTCTCATGAACGTGGACATGTAAGGTTGGTCTGGGCCGCTTCATCCAACAATACCATCGAATCAAAGTATGACATTCTGGTAAGCAGTATGACTATTATCGCCACAACTCTTTGTGTTCTACTCATGCATATCATCTACGCATAGACCTGACTCGGATGCCACTGTTGGGAAATGTAACATGCAATTTCAAAAAAAACTCCTACGATCACGCAAGATCTATCTAGGAGATGCATAGCAACGAGAGGGGAGAGTGTGTCCACGTACCCTCATAGACCGAAAGAGGAAATGTAATGTTAACGCGGTTGATGTAGTCGAACGTCTTCGTGATCCAACCGATCAAGTACCGAACGTACGACACCTCCAAGTTCAGCACACATTCAGCTCGATGACATCCCTCGAACTCTTGATCCAGCAGAGGGTCGAGGGAGAGTTTCGTCAGCACGACGGCGTGGTGACGGTGATGGTGATGTGATCCGCGCAAGGCTTCGCCTAAGCACTACGTGAATATGACCGGAGGAGTAAACCATGGAGAGAGATGCCACACACGGCTTGGAACAATTGGTGTTTCTCCAAGGGGTGCCCTGCCCACGTATATAAAGGAGGAGGGGAGGAGGCCGGCCATCAGGGGGGCGCCAAGGAGAGGGGAGTCCTACTAGGACTCCAAGTCCTAGTAGGATTTGGCCCCCCTCTTTTCCTTCTCATGGAGGGGGAAAGGGGGAAGGGAGAGGGAAGAGGAGAAGGAAAGGGGGCGCGCCCCCTCCCCTAGTCCAATTCAGACTCCCCATGGGACGGGGGCACGACCACCCCTTGTGGGCTGCCTCCCCTCTCCCCTATGGCCCATGTAGGCCCAATATTTCCCCGGGGGGTTCCGGTAACCCCTCGGTACTCTGATAAATATCCGAAATGTCCTGAAACCATTCCGGTGTCTGAATACCTTCGTCCAATATATCAATCTTTACCTCTCGACCATTTAGAGACTCCTTGTCATGTCCGTGATCTCATCTGGGACTCCAAACAATCTTCGGTCAACAAAACACATAACTCATAATACAAATCGTCATCGAACGTTAAGCGTGCGGACCCTACGGGTTTGAGAACTATGTAGACATGACCGAGACACATCTCCGGTCAATAACCAATAGCGAAACTTAGATGCTCATATTGGTTCCTACATATTATACGAAGATCTTTATCGGTCAAACCGCAATGACAACATACGTAATTCCCTTTTTCATTAGTATGTTACTTGTCCGAGATTTGATCTTCGGTATCCTCATACCTAGTTCAATCTCATTACCGGCAAGTCTCTTTACTCGTTTTGTAATGCATCATCTCGCAACTAACTCATTAGTCACATTGCTTGTAAGGCTTATCATGATGTGCATTACCGAGAGGGCCCAAAGATACCTCTCCGATACTCGGAGTGACAAATCCTAATCTCGATCTATGCCAACCCAACAAACACCTTCGGAGACACCTGTAGAGCATCTTTATAATCACCCAGTTACGTTGTGGTGTTAGATAGCACACAAGGTGTTCCTCCGGTATTCAGGAGTTGCATAATCTCATAGTCAAAGGAATATGTATAAGTCATGAAGAAAGTAATAGCAATAAAACTTAACGATCATTATGCTAAGCTAACGGATGGGTCTTGTCCATGGTCGGGAAACTTAACCATCTTTGATTAACGAGCTAGTTAAGTAGAGGCATACTAGGGACACTTTGTTTTGTCTATGTATTCACACATGTATCAAGTTTCCGGTTAATACAATTCTAGCATGAATAATAAACATTTATCATGATATGAGGAAATATAAATAACAAATTTATTATTGCCTCTAGGGCATATTTCCTTCACTGAGTTCAATCTCAGCCTCCCTAACCAGACGTACAGTCGTCACAGCAACTGGAACTGGTCCACCAAATCCCTGTCTTCACCAAGCAACTGGTTCTATCCCCACCTTCCTTTACTTTTCAGTTTGTCTTCATGAAGTCATTGCTTGCCTGTCTAATCTAATTGACTTCACTGTGTGAAGACTGAAAGTGCGTTATATCGACTAGAGGGGGGGTGAATAGGCAATTTTTATGAAAGTCTTCAAAATGTGGAAGTTATGAAGACAAATGATAGAAATAAACCTATTACCCTGCAGCAGAAGGTAGACTACACTAGGCAAGCCATAGTCAAGTATTCAATAGAGTGAAAGCACAATGACTAATAGCAGCAATGTAGTAAGGATCAGGTAGGAAGATATTGTGAAGCCACACAGAACACGCAGTCACTCAGTGAAGACAAAAGATAGTGCGAACATACAATGACTTCACAAGGAGTAACAGTAAGTAAAGGGAAGGGAAGATGAAACCAGTGACTCGCTGAAGACAATGATTTGTTGGACCAGTTCCAGCTGTTGTGACAACTGTACGTCTGGTTAGGGCGGCTAGGTATTTAAACCTTAGGACACACAGTCCCGGACACCCAATCCTCATCGTATTCCCCTTGAGATAAGGTCACACAGACCTCGCCCAATCACTCTGGTAAGTCTTCAAGGTAGACTCCCAAACCTTCACAGACTTTGTTCACCGGCAATCCACAATGTCTCTTGGATGCTCAGAACGCGATGCCTAACCGGCTGGAGGATGCACAGTCCTCAAGTGTAATAAGTCTTCAGATCACACAAACAAGAAGACTTAAGTGATGCCTAATTCTCTTTGGCTCTGGGTGGTTAGTGCTTTATCCTCGCAAGGAATTCTCTCTCAAAGGCTTCGAGGTGGGTTGCTCTCAAACGACAAAAGCCGTACTCTGAATCTGAGCAGCCAACCATTTATGGTTGTAGGGGGTGGGCTATTTATAGCTGTTGGAAATATGCCCTAGAGGCAATAATAAATTGATTATTATTATATTTCCTTGTTCATGATAATCGTTTATTATCCATGCTAGAATTGTATTGATAGGAAACTCGGATACATGTGTGGATACATAGACAACACCATGTCCCTAGTAAGCCTCTAGTTAACTAGCTCGTTGATCAATAGATGGTTACGGTTTCCTGACCATGGACATTGGATGTCGTTGATAACGGGATCACATCATTAGGAGAATGATGTGATGGACAAGACCCAATCCTAAGCATAGCACTAGATCGTGTAGTTCGTATGCTAAAGCTTTTCTAATGTCAAGTATCATTTCCTTAGACCATGAGATTGTGCAACTCCCGGATACCGTAGGAGTGCTTTGGGTGTGCCAAACGTCACAACGTAATTGGGTGGCTATAAAGGTACACTATGGGTATCTCCGAAAGTGTCTGTTGGGTTGGCACGAATCGAGACTGGGATTTGTCACTCCGTGTGACGGAGAGGTATCTCTGGGCCCACTCGGTACGACATCATCATAATGTGCACAATGTGATCAAGGAGTTGATCACGGGATGATGTGTTACGGAACGAGTAAAGAGACTTGCCGGTAACGAGATTGAACAAGGTATCGGGATACCGACGATCGAATCTTGGGCAAGTGTCGTACCGATAGACAAAGGGAATTGTATACGGGATTGATTAAGTCACTTGACATCGTGGTTCATCCGATGAGATCATCGTGGAACATGTGGGAGACAACATGGGTATCCAGATCCCGCTGTTGGTTATTGACCGGAGAGTCATCTCGGTCATGTCTGCATGTCTCCCGAACCCGTAGGGTCTACACACTTAAGGTTCGGTGACGCTAGGGTTATAGAGATATTAGTATGCGGTAACCCGAAAGTTGTTCAGAGTTCCGGATGATATCCCGGACGTCACGAGGAGTTCCGGAATGGTCCGAAGGTAAATAATTATATATAGGAAGTGCTATTTCGGCCATCGGGACAAGTTTCGGGGTCACCGGTATTGTAACGGGACCACCGGAAGGGTCCCGGGGGTCCACCGGGTGGGGCCACCTGCCCCGGAGGGCCACATGGGCTGTAGGGGGTGCGCCTTGGCCTATATGGGCCAGGGGCACCAGCCCCAAGAGGCCCATGCGCCAAGAGTAGAGGAAAAGGGAGAGTCCTAAAGGGGGAAGGCACCTCCGAGGTGCCTTGGGGAGGATGGACTCCTCCCCCCCTTGGCCGCACCCTTCCTTGGAGGAAGGGGCAAGGCTGCGCCCTCCCCCTCTCCCTTGGCCCTATATATAGTGGGGGGAAGGGAGGGCAACCATACCTAAGCCCTGGCGCCTCCCTCTCCCTCCCGTGACACATCTCCCTCCTCCCGCAGCGCTTGGCGAAGCCCTGTTGGAATCCCGCTACTTCCACCACCACGCCGTCGTGCTGTTGGATCTCCATCAACCTCTCCTCCCCCCTTGCTGGATCAAGAAGGAGGAGACATCGCTGCTCCGTACGTGTGTTGAACGTGGAGGTGCCGTCCGTTCGACGCTAGGATCATCGGTGATTTGGATCACGACGAGTACGACTCCAGCAACCCCGTTCTCTTGAACGCTTCCACGCGCGATCTAAAAGGGTATGTAGATCCACTCCTCCCTCGTTTATAGATGACTCCATAGATAGATCTTGGTGACACGTAGGAAAATTTTGAATTTATGCTACGTTCCCCAACAGTGGCATCATGAGCTAGGTCTATGCGTAGTTTCTATGCACGAGTAGAACACAAAGTAGTTGTGGGCGTTGATTTTGTTCAATATGCTTAACGTTACTAGTCCAATCTTGATTCAGTGGCATTGTGGGATGAAGCGGCCCGGACAGACCTTACACGTACTCTTATGTGAGACTGGTTCCACCGACTGACATGCACTAGTTGCATCAGGTGGCTAGCGGGTGTCTGTCTCTCCCACTTTAGTCGGATCGGATTCGATGAAAAGGGTCCTTATGAAGGGTAAATAGAAATTGGCATATCACGTTGTGGTTTTTGCGTAGGTAAGAAACGTTCTTGCTAGAAACCCATAGCAGCCACATAAAACATGCAAACAACAATTAGAGGACGTCTAACTTGTTTTTGCAGGGTATGCTATGTGATGTGATATGGCCAAAAGGATGTGATGAATGATATATGTGATGTATGAGATTGATCATGTTCTTGTAATAGGAATCACGACTTGCATGTCGATGAGTATGACAACCGGCAGGAGCCATAGGAGTTGTCTTAATTTATTTATGACCTGCGTGTCAACATAAACGTCATGTAATTACTTTACTTTATTGCTAACCGTTAGCTGTAGTAGTAGAAGTAATAGATGACGTGACAACTTCATGGAGACACGATGATGGAGATCATGGTGTCATGCCGGTGACAAGATGATCATGGAGCCCCAAGATGGAGATCAAAGGAGCTATATGATATTGGCCATATCATGTCACTATTATTTGATTGCATGTGATGTTTATCATGTTTATACATATTGTTTACTTAGAACGACGGTAGTAAATAAGATGATCCCTCATTAAAAATTTCAAGAAAGTGTTCCCCCTAATTGTGCACCGTTGCGACAGTTCGTTGTTTCGAAGCACCACGTGATGATCGGGTGTTAGATTCTAACGTTCACATACAACGGGTGTAAGACAGATTTACACACGCGAAACACTTAGGTTGACTTGACGAGCCTAGCATGTGTACAGACATGGCCTCGGAACACAGAAGACCGAAAGGTCGAGCATGAGTCGTATGGTAGATACGATCAACATGAAGATGTTCACCGATGATGACTAGTCTGTCTCACGTGATGATCGGACACGGCCTAGTTGACTCGGATCATGTAATCACTTAGATGACTAGAGGGATGTCTATCTGAGTGGGAGTTCATAAGATGAACTTAATTATCCTGAACATAGTCAAAAGGTCTTTGCAAATTATGTCGTAGCTCGCGCTTCAGTTCTACTGTTTAGATATGTTCCTAGAGAAAATTTAGTTGAAATTTGATAGTAGCAATTATGCGGACTAGGTCCGTAAACTGAGGATTGTCCTCATTGCTTCATAGAAGGCTTATGTCCTTAATGCACCGCTCAGTGTGCTGAACCTCGAACGTTGTCTGTGGATGTTGCGAACATCTGACATACACATTTTGATAACTACGTGATAGTTCAGTTAAACGGTTTAGAGTTGAGGCACCGAAGACGGTTTTTTGAAACGTCACGAAACATATGAGATGTTTCGAGGGCTGAAATTGGAATTTCAGGCTCGTGCCCACGTCAAGAGGTATAAGACCTCCGACGATTTTCTTAGCCTGCAAACTAAGGGAGAAAAGCTCAATTGTTGAGCTTGTGCTCAGATTGTCTGAGTACATCAATCATTTGAATCGAGTGGGAGTTGATCTTCCAGATGAGACAGTGATGTTTCTCCAAAGTCATTGCCACCAAGCTGCTAGAGCTTCGTGATGAACTATAATATATCAGGGACATATATGATGATCCTTGAGATGTTCGTGATGTTTGACACCACAAAAGTAGAAATCAAGAAGGGGCATCAATTGTTGATGGTTGGTGAAACCACTAGTTTCAAGATGGGCAAGGGCAAGAAGGGATACTTCATGAAACGGCAATTCAGCTGCTGCTCTAGTGAAGAAACCCAAGGTTGAACCCAAACCCGAGACTAAGTGCTTCTGTAATAAGGGGAACAGCCGCTGGAGCATAATTACCCTAGATACTTGGTAGATAAGAAGGCTGGCAAGGTCGATAGAAGTATATTGGATATACATTGTGTTGATGTGTACTTTACTAGTACTCCTAGTAGCACCAGGGTATTAGATACCGGTTTGGTTGCTAAGTGTTAGTAACTCGAAATAAAAGCTACGGAATAAACGGAGACTAGCTAAAGGTGAGCTGACGATATGTGTTGGAAGTGTTTCCAATGTTGATATGATCAAGCATCGCACGCTCCCTCTACCATCGAGATTGGTGTTTTCGTTGAGCATAGACATGATTGGATTATGTCTATCGCAATACGGTTATTCATTTAAAGAGAATAATGGTTACTCTGTTTATTTGAATAATACCTTCAATGGTCTTGCACCTAAAATGAATGGTTCATTGAAATCTCGATCGTAGTGATACACATGTTCATGCCAAAAGATAGTAATGATAGTACCACCTACTTGTGGCACTGCCACTTAAGTCATATCGGTATAAAACGCATGAAGAAGCTCCATGTTGATGGATCTTTGGACTCACTCATTTTTGAAAGTTTGAGGCATGCGAACCATGTCTATTGGTGTATATGCATGAAGAAACTCCATGCAAATGGACCGTTTGGACTCACTTGATTTTGAATCACTTGAGACATGCAAATCATACCACATGGGCAAGATGACTGAAAGCCTCATTTTCAGTAAAATGGAACTAGAAAGCAACTTGTTGGAAGTAATACATTTTGATGCGTGCAATCCAATGAGTGCTGAGGCATGTAGTGGATATCGTTATGTTCTTACTTCACAGATGATTTGAGTAGATGTTGAGTATATTTACTTGATGAATCACGAGTCTGAATTATTGAAAGGTTCAAGTAATTTCAGGGTGAAGTTGAAAGATCGTCGTGACAAGAGGATAAAATATCTATGATATGATCATAGAGATGAATATCTGAATTACGAGTTTGGCACAGAATTAAGACATTGTGGAAATTGTTTCACAACTAATACAGCCTGGAACACCATAGTGTGATGGTGTGTCCGAACATCATAACTGCACCCTATTGGATATGATGCATACCATGATGTCTCTTATCGAATTGCCACGATAGTTTATGGGTTAGGCATTAGAGACAACCACATTCACTTTAAATAGGGCACCACGTAATTCCGATGAGATGACACCGTATGAACTATGGTTTAGAGAAACCTAAGCTGTCATTTCTTAAAAGTTTGGGGCTGCGACGCTTATGTGAAAAAGTTTCAGGCTGATAAGCTCGAACCCAAAGCGGATAAATGCATCTTCATAGGACACCCAAAACAGTTGGGTATACCTCCTGTCTCAGATCCGAAAGCAATAAGGGATTGTTTCTAGAATCGGGTCCTTTCACGAGGAAAAGTTTCTCTCGAAAGAATTGAGTGGGAGAATGGTGGAGACTTGATGAGGTTATTGAACCGTCTCTTCAACTAGTGTGTGGCAGAGCACAGGGAGTTGTTCCTGTGGCACCTACACCAATTGAAGTGGAAGCTTATGATAGTGATCATGAAACTTCAGATCAAGTCACTACCAAACCTCGTGGGATGACAAGGATGCGTACTACTTCAGAGTGGTACGTAATCCTGTCTTGGAAGTCATGTTGCTAGACAACAATGAACCTACGAGCTATGGAGAAGCGATGGTGGGCCCGGATTCCGATAAATGGCTCGAGGCCATAAAATCCGAGAGAGGATCCATGTATGAAAACAAAGTGTAGACTTTGGCAGAACAGCTCGATGGTCGTAAGGCTGTTGAGTGCAGATGGATTTTAAAAGGAAGACGGACAATGATGGTAAGTATCACCATTAAGAAAGCTCGACTTGTCGTTAAGATGTTTTCCGACAAGTTCAAGGAGTTGACTACGATGAGACTTTCTCACTCGTAGCGATGCTAAGAGTCTGTTGGAATTATATTAGCAATTACTGCGTTATTTGTGAAATCTTGCAGATAGGATGCCAAAAACCATTGTTTCCTCGACAATTTTTGAGGAAAGGTTGTATGTGATACAACCGGAAGGTTTTGTTAATCCTGAAAGATGCTAATAAGTATGCAAAGCTCCAGCAATCCTTCTAAGGACTGGAGTAAGCATCTCGGAGTTGGAATGTATGCTTTGATAAGATGATCAAAGTTTTGGGTGTATACAAAGTTTATGAGAAACTTGTATTTCCAAAGAAGTGAGTGGGAGCACTATAGAATTTCTGATAAATATATGTTGACATATTGTTGATCAGAAATGACGTAGAATTTCTGGAAAGCATATAGGGTTATTTGGAAAGTGTTTTTCAATGGAAAGCCTGGATTAAGCTACTTGAACATTGAGCATCAAGATCTATAAGGATAGATCAAAACGCTTAATGGTACTTTCAAATGAGCACATACCTTGACATGATCTTGAAGGTGTTCAAGATGGACCAGTCAAAGAAGGAGTTCTTGCCTGAGTTGTAAGGTATGAAGTTAAGACTTAAAGCTCGACCACGGTAGAATAGAGAGAAAGGACGAAGGTCGTCCCCTATGCTTAGACATAGGCTCTATAGTATGCTATGCTGTGTACCGCACCTGAAGTGTGCCTTGCCATGAGTCAATCAAGGGGTACAAGAGTGATCCAAGAATGGATCACAGGACAGCAGTCAAAGTTATCCTTAGTAACTAGTGGACTAAGGAATTTTCTCGATTATGGAGGTGGTAAAAGAGTTCGTCGTAAAGGGTTACGTCGATGCAAGCTTAACACCTATCCAGATAGCTCTGAGTAGAGATACCGGATACGTATAATGGAGCAACAATTTAGAATAGCTCCAAGTAGAACATTTATTTGGAATAGCTCCAAATAGAACGTGGTAGCTGCATCTAGGAGATGACATAGAGATTTGTAAAGCACACACGGATCTGAAAGGTTCAGACCCGTTGACTAAAACCTCTCTCACAAGCAAAACATGATCAAACCCCAGAACTCATTGAGTCTTAATCACATGATGATGTGAACTAGTTTAGCGACACTAGTAAACTCCTTGGATGTTGGTCGCATGGCGATGTGACCTGTGAGTGTTAATCACATGGCGATGTGAACTAGATTATTGACTCTAGTGCAAGTGGGAGACTGTTGGAAATATGCCCTAGAGGCAATAATAAATTGATTATTATTATATTTCCTTGTTCATGATAATCGTTTATTATCCATGCTAGAATTGTATTGATAGGAAACTCAGATACATGTGTGGATACATAGACAACACCATGTCCCTAGTAAGCCTCTAGTTGACTAGCTCGTTGATCAATAGATGGTTACGTTTTCCTGACCATGGACATTGGATGTCGTTGATAACGGGATCACATCATTAGGAGAATGATGTGATGGACAAGACCCAATCCTAAGCATAGCACTAGATCGTGTAGTTCGTATGCTAAAGCTTTTCTAATGTCAAGTATCATTTCCTTAGACCATGAGATTGTGCAACTCCCGGATACCGTAGGAGTGCTTTGGGTGTGCCAAATGTCACAACGTAACTGGGTGGCTATAAAGGTACACTACGGGTATCTCCGAAAGTGTCTGTTGGGTTGGCACGAATCGAGACTGGGATTTGTCACTCCGTGTGACGGAGAGGTATCTCTGGGCCCACTCGGTAGGACATCATCATAATGTGCACAATGTGATCAAGGAGTTGATCACGGGATGATGTGTTACAGAACGAGTAAAGAGACTTGCCGGTAACGAGATTGAACAAGGTATCGGGATACTGACGATCGAATCTCGGGCAAGTGTCGTACCGATAGACAAAGGGAATTGTATACGGGATTGATTAAGTCACTTGACATCGTGGTTCATCCGATGAGATCATCGTGGAACATGTGGGAGCCAACATGGGTATCCAGATCCCGCTGTTGGTTATTGACCGGAGAGTCATCTCGGTCATGTCTGCATGTCTCCCGAACCCGTAGGGTCTACACACTTAAGGTTCGGTGACGCTAGGGTTATAGAGATATTAGTATGCGGTAACCCGAAAGTTGTTCGGAGTCCCGGATGAGATCCCGGACATCACGAGGAGTTCCGAAATGGTCCGGAGGTAAAGAATTATATATAGGAAGTGCTATTTCGGCCATCGGGACAAGTTTCGGGGTCACCGGTATTGTAACGGGACCACCGGAAGGGTCCCGGGGGTCCACCGGGTGGGGCCACCTGCCCCGGAGGGCCACATGGGCTGTAGGGGGTGCGCCTTGGCCTATATGGGCCAGGGGCACCAGCCCCAAGAGGCCCATGCGCCAAGAGTAGAGGAAAAGGGAGAGTCCTAAAGGGGGAAGGCACCTCCGAGGTGCCTTGGGGAGGATGGACTCCTCCCCCCCTTGGCCGCACCCTTCCTTGGAGGAAGGGGCAAGGCTGCGCCCTCCCCCTCTCCCTTGGCCCTATATATAGTGGGGGGAAGGGAGGGCAACCATACCTAAGCCCTGGCGCCTCCCTCTCCCTCCCGTGACACATCTCCCTCCTCCCGCAGCGCTTGGTGAAGCCCTGTTGGAATCCCGCTACTTCCACCACCACGCCATCGTGCTGTTGGATCTCCATCAACCTCTCCTCCCCCCTTGCTGGATCAAGAAGGAGGAGACGCCGCTGCTCCGTACGTGTGTTGAACGCGGAGGTGTCGTCCGTTCGGCGCTAGGATCATCGGTGATTTGGATCACGACGAGTACGACTCCATCAACCCCGTTCTCTTGAACGCTTCCACGTGCGATCTACAAGGGTATGTAGATCCACTCCTCCCTAGTTGCTAGATGACTCCATAGATAGATCTTGGTGACACGTAGGAAAATTTTGAATTTATGCTACGTTCCCCAACAATAGCCACTTGGCAACCCGACCTGATTTGTCCGAAATGACTCTGGGTCACTAAGGAACTGACACGTGTTCCAACGGTCAGATTTCAAACTCACACGGCAACTTTACTTGGGCTTCAAGCAAAGCTGACTTGCCCGACGCTGGACAAGATTTGCTCTCAAAGTCTTCACTCGAAGACATAGGTTTTGTTTAAGCATCACTTCAGTCATTCTGACTGGTTCTCTTGGACCCCACTTAACAGTACGGTGGTTCCTATGACTCAACACAGAAGAAAGAGAACTACGAAAGATCTAAGTCTTCGAGCTCCATAGGCTTCATGTGGTGTCTTCTCTTGTCATAGTCTTCAATGTGAATATCTTCATATACCACCTTTGACTTCAATGTCTTCATACATTTTTAGGGGTCATCTCTGGTAGGAAAATCGAATCAATGAGGGACTTCTACCCGTGTTATCCTGCAATTCTCACAAACACATTAGTCCCTCAACTAGGTTTGTCGTCAATACTCCAAAACCAACTAGGGGTGGCACTAGATGCACTTACAAAGACTATTACATGTTTGGCTTCATACTGTCTTCCATTCTGATCCTTTCTACCTAGTTGCTGATAGGCTTCGTACTTTCACTGTATTGCTTACCTTACTATGGCTTGTCTAGTGTAGTCTATCTTCCGCTACATATCAATAGGTTCATTTCATTTGTTTGTCTTCAAAGACCTCGTGTTTTGAAGACTTTCATAAAAATTGCCTATTCACCCCCCTCTAGTCGATAACTAGCACTTTCATGGTGCGACATCTTACCTTGCATGGTATGTCCAACTGTCTTAGGTTTCCATGTGGGGTATGTAGCAAAGCCAACATTCGGTGACCGTCGATACGTCCCCTTGGAAGTCTATAGATAATATTTTGGTTAAACTAAGAAACAGTTTGTGTAAATGTTGATCAACTTGGCTAGGCCTTGCCCATGCTTTAATAATAGATTGGCTCCACCATTGACTATAGTAAACATTTCATGTGGTTAATCAAAATCTTTCAGGTTGGTCTAACTTGTTTAGCATCATAGTTTTTTTCAATGAATATTGGTGGGCACACCTAGACTCAGAGATGATAACTTCAAAAGATCTTGATACCTTTTTTAATGTGAAACATAGTTGTGTTGCTCGTGTCGTACCATTTTATTTGAATGTTACATTCCCGATCTATTACACTCACCATTTCATATAAATCACAAGCACTAGTCTTAGATACACTATGATCTTGTGGGAGAAGAAATGGAAATAGAGAAGAGAGAGAGAGAGAGAGAGCCGCCGCTATCGTGCCTTGCCGGATGCAATTGGGTGCCTTTTCCTAGTTGACCCCTAGCCTTAAGTAGTTGTTGGCGGAGGGAATGGTGGGCCACTCTTGTCATTGAAAAATTTGGGCCCATATTATCGCTTGTGATGTTGATGATGACCCACAATTATAGGGGATCAATCGTAGTCCTTTGGATAAGTAAGAGTGCCAAACCCAACAAGGAGCATGAGGGATTAATACGTGGTTTTCAGCAAGGTATTCTCTGCAAGTGTTGTAAGACAATTGTGACGGATAGTTTTATAGTAAAATAATTGGTAACAAGTAACCAAAGTAGCAAGGTGCAGCAAGGTTTCCCAATTATTAATATTACTAAGGGCAAGTCGGAAGTACTTCTTATAGTGATTAAAGCGTTCTCAAGGACACACGAGAATTTCATCTAGTCACTTTCACCATGATTCATTGACTCGTGTTCATTGCTTTGATAAATTTTTATGTGGGTAGGCCAGAGCTAAGCTGTTGTTCTTATTTGATCAAACAACCTACTTATGATTATCCCCTCCATGCAAGCATCCACAAAAACAAGAGAAAAATTAAGATAAATATAACCATAGCATTAGACAAAATTATCCAAATCAGCCGCTTACAGAACATCTCATAAACTGGGGTTTAGATTTCTGTCACTCTCGCAACCCATCATCTATAGACTAATCCCACAATGCCTTCACCTAGGCCCAAGCATGGTGAAGTGTCATGTAGTCGATGTTCACACAACACCACTAGAGGAAGAACAACATCAAAACACTAAACAAAAACCCACTTCACATATTACCTATAACAGGACTTCTCCCATGTCCTCAAGAACAAACAGAACTACTCACAAAGCATAATTGTGTTCATGACCAGAGGAGATAAATAAGTGGCTAAAAATCTGAACATATAATCTTCCACCAAGTAAACCAACTAGCATCAACTACAAGTTGTAAATAAACACTACTAGCACTCCTAGGTATGAATGTGAGGTTTGATACAAAGATTGAAAGCAAGGGAACAAGTACAGTTTGGAGATGAGATGGTTCTCGTGAAGATGTTGATGGAGATGACTCCTCCCATGATGAGAGGAGCGTTGATGGTGATGATGACTTCGATTTTCCCCTCCCGGTGGGAAGTTTCCCCGGCGGAATCGCTCCGCCGGAGAGCAAAAGTGATTCTGCCTAGGTTTTGCCTCGAGATGGCGGTGGCTCGTCCCGAAAGTCTTCTATTTATTTTTTTCTAGGGAAAATGGCTTCATATAGCAGAAGATGGGCATCGATGGACCTCCATGGGCCCCACAAGTGCAGCTAGCGTGCCCCTGAGCTTGTGGGACCATGGAGGGTCTTCTCTAGTATCTTTTTCTCACAGTATTTTTTATATATTGAAAAATAAATCTTTATAAATTTTCACATCAATTGGACCTCCGGAGCTCTATTGTAGCTTTCTCAAACTTAGAATTCCAGTTGCCGGCAATCTCCCTCTTGTGGTGTATCTTACATTTTAAGAGAGAAAAGACATTAGAATTGCATCAAAAAGTGGAATATAGCTTTAAAACAATAAAAATAATAGTAGGAAAACATGATGCAAAATGGACGTATCAGTGGATGATCCTTGCTGGCCGACCAATGACACGGTCCTGTCCCTGATTGGTCCCAATGGCCATGGCCATGCTCACAGCGTCAGCTAGAATATTTGGTTGACGTGGCATCAGTCTTCACAAACTCATTTTGCGCGGCTCTGGTACACACCAGTAATGATCTCACCACACATAAGTTGCTTTAAGATTCGGGCCACAGAGAGCTATTATTCCTCCCTTTTTGCTAAACAAAATGAACACCAGGTCGAATAGAACTATTGGCCCCCACCATTGTCCTTACATGAAGGCATGGATGTGACTGCCCACTCTCTCTCTTCTCTCATACACGCATGCATATATCTATTCTCTCTCGCTTGCAAATCCATAGACTTTATTTCATCTAGCCAATTAAAAACATTTATGTCCTTTAAAACAAGGTTCATTTTTGAAACAATTTATATATTTGAATTAATCATGCCAAGGCCTTTAGAACTAAACCAAATTTGAATACATTTCAAACACGTTTAAATTTCAATGTTTCACATTTCGTATGTGGAACAAACCAATTTCAGTTGAAAAATGTGATTTTTGGGAAGCAAGACAGTGGAAAGTGAAATATAGGTTCTGAAATGTGCAACTGCAATAGATGTGATTTTTGTTTAACAATGTGCAATTGAAATAGATGTGAGGTTTGTGCAACAAGCCAGAAGTGAAATGTAGTTTCTGAATTGTGAAATAACAACAATAGAAAGTAAAATTATAATGTATCATTGTGAAACTGATTATTTGAAAATATGAAATAATTTTATTTCCAAAGAGTGAAATAGTTTATTTAAGAAATGTGCAAATAAAATAGATGTTTTTTGTAAAACAAGCCAGTCATTCTGAATTGTGAAATAGTAATCACAAAAAGTGAAATTATAATATATCATTGTGAAACTGATTATTTTGGAAATATGAAATAATTTATTTCAAAAGAGTGAAACGGGTCATTTGAGAAATGTGCGATTGAAATATATATTATTTTTGTGAAACAAGCCTGTAGAAAGATAAATGTAGGCTCTAAATTTTGAAATAGTAGCCACATAATTGAAGTTGTAATGTGACAAAGTGAAACTGATTATTTGAAAATGTGAAATAATTTATTTCAAAAAAGGTGAAATAGGTTATTTCAGAAATGTGCGATTGAAATAGTTGTTATTTTTGTGCAATAAGCTAGTGGAAAGTGAAATGTAGGTTTAAAATTGTGAAATAGCAACTACAAAAAATTAAATTGTAATTTATCAATGCGAAATTGATTATTTCAAAATGTGAAATGTATGTTCGAATTAAATGTGGTTGAACAATATTCAAGATTGGTCTCATTTTAAATATTTTGGCACAAGGACTTCAAATATGAAAAAAAATATCATAAAACGAATATATGGTTTAAAATATATGGGGGAAGCGAGAGAGAGTGGGTCTGCCATATTACTGTTGTCATGCATGTAAAGTACACTGGTGAGCCTGATACTGAAATATCTATATTTCATAAACAAGAGAAAACTTTCTTATACAGCACATGAGTAAGTATACGGTTCGAGGTGTCAGTAGCTGATTGGCTAGGCAGGTGCTGGTAGGTAGCTCAATTTCCCACTTTCCAGCATTCTTGCATCGAAACTGCTTGGCAGATGACAAAGGCATGCACAGCTGCACGACGGGAGTGCTGGCCGTCTGCTACCCTTTAATGATACATATGAACGAACGGATATGCACTATCGTGCACAAATCGTCTGAAACTATACTGTTTTTGCATGTGTCTTCCATTGGGTCTCTAACATTGAATCACTAAAGTGGGTTTTCGTGCTAAATAATACTCTGTGTTTCACTTGGGACCTCGGGTGTTCATATTTCAACCATGGCTGACGTACCCATGCTATTATTACGGTCCCATGAGCCAATATGGTTAGCTGAAATCTCAATGAAGCTATCCATCAATGATAGTTTTTCAAAAAAATAAATCCAACAATGACAAGGTCGACCTGAGCAGACTAAGGCATAGTCTAGTGATGAAAAGGGGCTGATGCCTTTCCACCCACCCAACAATGGCGGAGCTACGAAGGAAAACCTCGACTGACGAAACTAAATGAAAACACAAAATATTTCAACCCAAGCAATGGACGAAGAGCTGCCGCTGAAAAATCTTTCTCAACTTCATATGTAATTGTACCATATCTCTTTGTCTTTTGAAAACTAAATTGATTCTACATTGATTAGCCTGCCCATGACAATTATCTACCAAATTAAGATGTGTATTATCAATTGATTTAATTTCAGAGTGCTACAGCCTACAACCTATATTTTATAGGAAAATTAGTACTGACCAATGAGTAAGAGATGAGAGTTTGGAGGGTGCGGATGTTCCTGAGCAGCAGCGCTCGACGTCTAGGTTACTACTCGCCCGGCTGCCCGCTACCGCTGCTACCTGTGTCTCCTGGGGCATGTGTCGCCCTCAGGCCTCCGCACCGCTCGGTGCTGCTACTTGTTGCGATGGTGTGACCGGCAGCTCAACCTTCGCAGCTCCGTGCGACATCTCTTTGGCCCTCCCTGTAGCTGTACGCGTGATTCGTGCCTTAGCGTCGGTCTGCTACTCTGTTGGATAGGAAAGCAATCAAGGGAGGCATCGAGCTGCTACTCTGCTCGATAGGAAGAGCAATCAAGGGAGGCATCGAGCAACAGAGGCTGGATGCAAGAAGAGAATAGGGACGAGGCGAGGCTACATGCAAAAGCCAGTCGTATATTTGTACTATTATATGTATTTTTACTTCAGAGACTGGGTGGGCCATGGCACGCTTTGCCCTCATGAAGCTTCGACAATGCCACCTAGGTTCAAAGCATGATACTTGCTGGGTTTGTTGCACCAATATACTGTAGGGGTCTCTTTACAGTCTTTTTATAAAAAAAAGACAAGGTCGACCTGATCGATGCTGATCCTAATAATGGAGTCGGCGCAAGAAGATCCGCCATGAGCATACCGTATCAATCAATTTGTAGCGTGTCGCGATGGAGAACCTGGCTTCGGCCACGGGGATAGTGTCATGTTGCAACTAGCAGCGCGTAACCTTGCTGCGGCGCGTATATTTGCGTGGGAATCCCAAAACTAGCCAAAGCCAACCCGTTGGTGACAGCAAATCCCCCGGACACATGACGAAAGCTGTTTGGATATATCATACATGTCCTCCGACCGCGGCTCCGGCAAATTAGGTTGCTTGATGGATCGCGTTTTCGGTTCATGTTCTTCAGGCTGCTAGTATTTAAATCGTGCGATCAAGGATCATGTTCTTTTCTTCTTCTTTTTCCGGGATCACAGGTCCATGCATGTTTTGGCATGATACATGTTAAATCATGTACCGGCCAGTTTGACGTAGTAGCCTCTGTGTGTGAATAAGTGTACATCTAGGTTTTGTCTTAAGTTAAAGTTACGAAATTTTGACTAACTTTATAGAAAAAAGTAGCAGCATTTATTGCACTAAATTGGTATCAGTAGATTCGTTTTGAAATGTACTTTCATAATATACAAATTTGATGTCATACATGCTATTACTTTTTTTTATAAAGTTGGTCAAAATTTTAAAACTTTGATTTAAAACAAAAGGTAAAAATACACTTATTCATAGACAGAGAGAAAAATACACTTTAACTTAGAACAAGAGGTAAAACTTTGAGTATGTTGTAGCTGGCTAGCTAGCTAAGGTGCCGTTTTTGTTTCGTAGCTAACCAAGCAGTGGGCAGTTCGACTGAGTGAAAAATTCACAATCGATGAATTCAGAAATCGGGGATCTTGTCCCGCTTGAGACGAGCGCATCCTGTCCAGAGTCAGCACATCCTGCACAGGGGTACATATGAACCTGCTTTTCAAAAATGTACTATTAACACATTTTGTAATGTCTAAAAATTCTAAACAAAATTTGATGCATACATGTTCGCAAAAGTATGTCCATTGACAAAGTTTTGTGAAAAAAGTATTTTTATTTTGTCTTAGTAAAAAGACAAATTTTATAGTAGGGCGTTTTGGTGACCGAGCTCCATGGAGCCTTTTATTTTTGAAAAATTCAAAATTCAAACTTTTTGACTTCAAAAAATTCTGAAAATAAATATGTAACTACACACGGATGAAATGCATGTGTGTGTAAAAATTCAAGATGAAATACTTCGAAATGCGACCTATAGAAAAAAGACAAATTTCTAAACTCTGAGGATGAATAGTAACATGTGTTAAAAGGCCTCAGATTTGTCTTTTTTGCACAGCCTTCATTTCAACGTATTTCGTCCTAAAAATTTACACACATGTGTGTTATGCCTCCATATATATCTGTAATTTTTTTCAGATTTTTTTGAATTGTAAAAATATGAATTTTCATGATTTTGGTGTTTTTCAAAAACCGGCCTCCATGGAGGCCGAGCTCCAAAAGGCATTTTCGCAAATTTTAGTACTTCTAAATAGCGTCTCGCGGCACAATATTTTGTCTTTTTTGCATAGGCTAAAAAAATGTTTTTCCGTGAAACTTTCTGCACACATATAGAATATGGAGATGTCAGCGCACATTTTTTTTTAGAATTTTTTAACATTTCAAAATGTTTTTTTCAAAGTGGGTTC
The DNA here is from genome assembly GCF_056163025.1 of Triticum urartu. Classification (NCBI taxonomy): domain Eukaryota; kingdom Viridiplantae; phylum Streptophyta; class Magnoliopsida; order Poales; family Poaceae; genus Triticum; species Triticum urartu. The sequence goes on along the minus strand of NC_141878.1, from coordinate 375,962,354 downwards.
ATATGTATCCGGGTTCATCCATGCACTTCCGGTCCTGTCCATTACTATTTTGATAATACAAGAACAGGTATCTTACGTACGCGTTTTGCCAGGCTTACCCCCGTGTGCCACCGTCACGCCCGCCGGCTGCTCCGCACTGCCCGGCCGGCCGGTCGACGCACCATGATACCATCACCATTGCCAAACCTCCAGCGCTGCGGCCTGCGGCCCCCGCCTCCGCCTCCCCTCCCGCGAGCGTCGGCAACGTCCGTTCCGCTGCCATATGGTCAGCGCTTCGTATTTGGGCCGGGCGTGGCGAAAAAAAGAAGCCTATCAAGCACAACCGGCCCAAATCCCCTGCTTGTGCTTGATAGGCTTCTCTTTTTCGGGCTGGTTGTGGTTCATGGGCTTCTATTTGATGTTGTGCGGTTGCTATGCTCAGTGCCTTTTGAGCCCACAGAATAAGATGAACCCCACCCCCTCAAAAAAAGAAGGGGACGAAGGAGAAGAACCCTAGGCGGCTCCCTGTGACTCAACCCCCCGCAGCCCGGCGCCGGCGCGAAGCGAGAAGAAGGCATGGGGCGGCCGTACGCAGTGAAGGGGAAGAAGAAGCGGAAGCTGGAAGGCGGCGAAGCCTCGCGCGCCCCTCCGGTCGACGCCGAGGCGGTGGAGCAAGAGGTGAAGGAAAATGAGGAGGTGATGGAGGGGGAGGCGGCGGCAGAGGAAGCTTTTGCCGAGGAGGTGGGGGAGGGGATCCCCATCGTACCCCGCCCGGTCGACAGTAAGCGGCGGCCGGGCGCTATCTTCGTACTTGAGAGGGCCTGCCTCGAGGTCGGCAAAGTCGGCAAGGTATGCTAGTACTATGGACTCTCGACCAATAAATCAGTAATTTATTTCTCACTGTGGCCGATTATTTCTCGTTCGGTGGTCGAATTGAGACTTAGAGAAATTTGTTCGAGTAGCTGGTTTATTCATGTGGTAGTTTAGTTTAATACACGGTACGAGTAGGGGAAATAGTGGAACAAAAGTTGCACTGTCCTGAAATTGTTTGAATGTAGAAGCATGCCTCCCGTAATAGTATAAGAGCGGACTTTGAAAAAGATGCTAATGTCTTAAGCTGCAGCATACGGACGAGACTTGCCTGCTCCCCCGGCGTGCGCCCATCCGTGCTCCCGCATACGTGGCATGATTTGATTGGAACAAAATAAGGCCCGGCCCCACCCCCTTAAAATCAGGGGGGGAGATGATTAGATTAGAAAGAAAAAAGAGAAAAAGACAGCCGTAGGATGGAGTGGGAGCACGGATGGGAGCATGAGGGAGCAGGCAAGCCGGATACGCAGCATACTTGCAGAATGCTACAGTTGAATTAGTGAGCATAATAAATCTAATAGTGAGCGATGAACATGTCTTGTCCTGATTTATTGGCAAGGTTAACGCTAGGCATAAATTCGTAATTATTTTCTTCCCTTCCCTTTGGAGGATAGGTTATTGTGTGCATGCATTGTGGATGGGCTGTGCACGAGTAGGTAGCAATGGTCGAAAATTAGTGGCTGCTAGCATGTAAAGAGCAAGTGTTAACTAATTACACCAGAGTAGTCACAATCCTTCTACAATATCTGGTGATTAAAGAGGTCAACGCCTCGTACTAAATAAAAATCCCTTATTTTATGTCAGTTTTAGTGATTATTGTAACTGTTTCTGTAGGGTATGCAAATCTTGAATTCGGATGATCACGCAAACTATTTAAGGAAGCAGAATCGCAATCCAGCTGATTACAGGCCTGATATCATTCACCAGGTATTCTAAATTTCCGTCATTATTATTTTATTTCTGATGCTGTAATATGAATATAAAGCTGTCTTATTTATTACTACCTCCGATCCATAAATATGTCGCAGTTTTGAACTAAACCCAGTTCAAAATTGTGACACTTATTTTGGATCGGAGGGAGCATTATCCACCCAGAAGTTCCTGTTGTATGTCTAAGGGAAGTAAATTTAATTTGGTTGTCAACGCGACCTAATGCCATAGCATTTGTTTCCTCTCTTTTGGTTGTCGAACACTGTTTGGGTCTCTGAATAGCTACTGAATTTCTGCCGAAAATATTTTGCAGGCACTACTAGCAATATTTGATAGCCCTCTAACTAAGGCTGGGAGGTTACAAGCTGTTTATGTTAGGACTGAAAAGGGAGTGTTGTTTGAAATCAAGCCTCATGTTCGCATGCCACGGACATTCAAACGTTTCTGTGGCTTGATGTGTAAGTTGCAAATAATACAAGTAGTGCATGTTCTTCACCTTTTATGTATATATTTCATGAACCATGCTGACCTGCAAGTTATACAACATCACAGCACAGTTATTGCAAAAGCTGAGCATCACGGCAGTTGGGAAGCGTGAGAAGCTCCTTAATGTTATTAAAAATCCTGTTACCCAGTATCTACCTGTTGGCGTACGGAAAATTGGTGAGAAAATTATTTATTTACTAAAACTTTCTCTGGATCAGATAGGGATGCTAATTGATATGTTTTTGGTCATTAGGCCTTTCATATAGTGCGGAGAAGGCAGTTAATTTGTTTGACTATGTTGCTAAGTCCAATGATGATGAACCTCTTGTGTTTGTGGTGAGTGGAGATATTGAACTAATTTGTTTTCTATCATCTCTTGCTTCCTTGTGCATAATCTCATATTGTCTGCACATTATTCCAGGTTGGTGCCATGGCCCATGGAAAGGTTGACAAGGAATACTCAGATGATTACATACAGAGTAAGTAACCCTGTTTGAAATAAAAACAGTAGTCCTGAGAACTTCGTAAACTTCTGATAAGGGTGATACTAATATGTTTGTTAAATCAGTGTGATTTTCAGTTGTTTGGATCTTTTGAGAGGTTTCAAATGGGTGTTAGATAAATTGAATCATATGTTTGTTGTGCATGTTGTGTTTGAGACTTTAAGAAGTCCACTGTTCCCTGTGAATTGTTACCTGAAAACAAACATTTATGATATTTGCTTTGCCCCATTCAAATAGTTCTCTTTTCTTGTAATGTTGATCAATAGAGTGTTGTCTCACGGTAAAATTGGAAACTTCTAGCATGTTGTTAGTTGTAACCAACACTTATCAATTAAAATTGAATATTTACTCAGTTCAGCTTGTTGGCATTAACTATTAAATGAGGTTTAGTCTCTTTTCATATTTTTCAAACTACCCAATTCCTGGGTTTCCTTTGTTTCTATAATTAACTACCCCAAATTAGTTGGGCTTGGGATAACTTGGTTGGAACTTGGTTACTGATTTGGATTAAATACATTTCTGCTTCTTGGTGGTTTGAGCATCAGCGGCTTGCCCTTTCCGACATCTTTTGTTAGAGCAAGAAACCATCAATTAGGTTTGAGTTCACAAGCATCGCCTAGACCTTCATAACGTGGACAATTAGATATTGCTATTCTCTGCCTCAAGTTGTATCGCCCTACCATGTACTCCCTCCGGTCCCTTTTAGTCTGCATATAAGTTTTGTCCGAAGTCAAAGTATCTCTACTTTGACCAAACTTATAGAAAAAAGTATCAACATTCAGAATGTCAAATCAATGTTTTTAGATTCATTATGAAATATAGTTTCATAATATATACTCCCTCCGTTCCCAAATATTTGTCTTTCTAGCGATTTCAACAAGTGACTACATGTGGAGTAAAAAGGACATGAGGGAGTAGTAGTTTCTTGATTGTACCCCCCTTTTGCTTTGAACTGTAGTGACATATTACCTTTTTCTTGCAGTTAGCGGTTACCCTCTCAGTGCTGCCTGCTGCCTGAATCGAATATGCAGTGCCTTGGAGCAGAAATGGAACATCCAGTGAAGGGAAGTTTGAAAACGAACATTACATCTTTGTGTTCAGATTTTTATGTACTCGTTAGCGCTCATAGTGTTGTTGTGCTTTTTCATGTCTTATGTCTACAATATTAGTTTTGTCGAGACATGAATCACTGGCTGTAAAAGTATTAACACTGAATGTTTCAAGTGCTTATGTTCCTTGCAGCAGTCATTTTTGGTGAAATTTGCTTTGCTTGAAGTATCCTCAACTGATATTTAAGCATAGCCTGACCACATTTACGCCCAAAATCTCGCGGCTGTGTGTTTGGTTCACTGCTGCGCAGCCAGAGGCGTGTTGAGAAAATGCATTCATTTTCTATCGCTGTTTTTAAGTGAGATTGTACGAAATTTAGTAATTTTAAAATTCCCTTGTGAATCCAAGTTGCAGCTTAATCATTCTGAAAATTTGGCTCGTGAGGTTAGACAGCCCCACGACAGTTCTTAAAGAAGATTTTGTTGCGTACACCGAAAATGCAACTGTCGGGAGGGCAGGTATCAGCACCTACTAGCCATCCAGGCAGAAGCTGTAGTTCGCCAGCTGTTACCTTGTTGACTATGTGCACTGTGTTATGTTGAAGTAAGGCATTTGCTCAGTGTGATTGTATATAATCGATTGAATGAAACTATACATTATATATAAAAAAAAGGTGTTATGTTGAAGGACTTATCGAGCCAATGACAATATCCTTTGTCGGAAAAATGACCTGCAGAAGCAGGGCCGCATCAGGCCACAACACCGCAGCAGTTTGGGCTTCTTTCACAACACGGGAACCACACTGGAGTCCCTCGGTAGATTGCTCCTGTATTTGCCAACAGAAGATGTGGCTGCCATTGACATTTTTTCTAAATTTATTCATGTCTCTTCAACAGTTAAGAATATTGCATAAGAAATGACACGTGGCGAGATAGATGCTTGCCATTGTCACAGAATATCCATAACCTCTATCTAACTAGACTAATAAATATGAGACGTTTTTGTAGTTCAAAATGCAAGCCCGATCTGTCTGATGGGTGCAGAGGATATTCAACACTGCTTGTTCTCGTGCAAGCGAGTTAAGAAGATATGGAAAGAATTGGACCCGACGGAGGTTTGGATCAGTGAACATGAATTTTAAAGTTGCCAATATCATCGGGACTAGCCCTGGGTACCAGGTTGATCCTAATTGGTATTCGGACACGGGCGCGACAAACCACAGCACCAGCACCAGCGACTTGGATCACATCTCCTTCGCGGGTGCTACAACGGCCACGACGTCCAAATTGTCAACAGAGTAGGTTTGCATATTGAACATATTGGTCAAAGTTCTATCAATACTTCCGATGCTAAACCTCTTGTTCTTTTAAACATACTTCCTGTTACACATATAAAAAAGAATCTTATCTCCATTCATAAACTTACCAAAGACAATGATGTGTTCGGTGAATTTCACCCATATTTTTTTTTTATCATTAAGGACCATGCATTGAAGATAAGCCTGCTCCAAGGCAGATGTCGAGTCGGCCTCTACCCCATTCCGCCATCCGCCCTCCACCATGTCAAGGCTGCCATGCTCGCGTCCGTCAATAAAAAGCAATGGCATCATTGCCTTGGTCACCCATCATCCCAAGTCGTTTAGTCAACTTTTAGTTTGAATAAACTTCCGTGCAGTCGGTCTCATGACGCATCCATATGTGATGCGTGTCAACATACAAGAGTCACCAACTTCCGCATGGTTCATCTAGTTTTTTTTCCGCAAAATTGGGATTGTAGCGACCAGACCTCAAACGGTCCAATCTCTGTGCTCCAGTGTCATCCCTGGATCAGTAATACTGACACCACACAGTACTTGAAGGATTTATAACAGAGTAGCAATCACACACTTATTATATCGAGTGTCTCAAAAGAGAACTTATTACCATAAATATGGCTTAAGGCCATCTAATAACAATAACAGCGGAAGGCTTGGAAGATAAGTGAGTCCATCAACTCCAACGGCATCACTGAGTATAGAACCACGACCTAATGGCACCTTAATCGTCGTCTGAAAAGTCTACAACATTAACGTTGCAGCCCGAAACGGGTCAGCACATAGAATATGCTGGCAATGTAACACATAGAGAGTAATGGAATAAAATAGGCTATTCTATATGCATATATGACTGGTGGAAAGCTCTATGGTTACAGTTTTGCGTAAAGCCAATTTTTCCCTACTGTAAAGGAATAAATTTTATTTAACTATCATGGTAGTTGTTAAACATTGAGAATGGTTGACAGCATTCTCAATCCCAATTAAGCATCATCATTAAAACCCAACAATTAATTTTAGAGTAACATGATGAGATTCACATGATAATCCAGGTACTAGATACTCAAGATGTCCATAACCGGGGACACGGCTAACCATGATTAGTTTATACACTCTGTAGAGGTTTGCGCACGTTTCCCCACAAGACTCGATCTCCTCCATTGGTTTTCTCGCACTGCATGGTGTTTGAGAAACGGATGACCGAGACATAGTCTTTCAGAAGCGCTAGCACCTTACGAACGGGTAGACCGTACCAACCTACATCCCCTACATCTGCTAGTCTACCACTGTAAGAGTTTGCACGACTTAGTCAACTATGCTAGAGCCCATAGTAGCTTGTGGCTGCACACGGAAGTTTTTAGTATAAATAATCCCATGATCCCTTTGAGCCTGGGTGGCGGTCCAAAAGAAAACAGGCAATCGCTGGAATACCCATGTGCCTCAATCCACCCAGATGTGTGTTTAGGTTGGCACCTTAAATAAACCATTAATTAACAAAGCTCACATCTGTCATGGATACACTCACCCAATCCACGTCTACTAGCATAGCATAACAATAATAAGCAAACGTAGAGTAACTCCCAAAGGTTTGATAATAAACAGGTAATAGGTTCTACCTCAACTACTCCCCAAACCCACAATTTAATTAGATCCTAATCATGCAATGTGTGAGGATTGATCTAATGCAATAAAACTGGGTAGTAGGAGGTATGATCAAAGTGTTACTTGCCTTGCTGATGATCCGGGAAACCTAGCGATTCGAAGTAGCAAGCGGCGCACTCCGGGTACTCTATCGCAAACAAACAAACATACAATAAGTACTCAACTAATGCACAGGTAAAACTCGAACAAGAGAACTAACCAGAAAGTTCAACTTAAGAACTCCGGTTGGCAAAAAGAATCAAAACGAATGAAGCAACGAAAGACAAACGGCAAGAGAAACAAGCTTCATTTACTATTCTGGGTCTAAGGCAATTTTTACAGTGGCAAAAACTTGTTTGAGTTGGTTAAATGGAAAGAGGGTTTCGAGACGAAACTCCACGCGCTTGAATCGCCTGATTCCGATAAACGAGTGAAAATTAAACTAGAACGAACATCGGATCAGAGATCGCGATCAGAAAAGCCGCGGATTTAATCCGAGAAAAAGAAAAACGACGAACAGTTAACGAACGAACGTTCGTTAACAGAAACTAAACGGAAAACGCGTTCGTTAAGACGAACGGACGAACGGGCGCTCGCTAAATAAATAAACTGGAAAAAAAAGATATATTTATTTAAAAAAACGGAAACTAGGGTTTTTCAAAAAAATCCAGCCGGCGACTACCTCGGCGGCGGCGGCTCTCCGGCGGGGCTCCGGAAGGCGGCAGGGTGAGGAGAGAGCGGCGGGGCGGCGGCTTCGGGCGGCGCGGGGCGGCGGCGGGCTGCGGTGCGGGGCGGCGGGGTGAGGAGAGGGCGGCGGCGGGGCGACTATTTAAGAGGGGGAGGGGGGGTTGACTTGGGAGAGGGGGCGACGGGCGGCGGCGGCTCCGGCTCGGACTCCTCCTCGAGTCCGGCGGGAAGGCGGCGGCGGCTGGGCCGGCCTGGCTCGGCTGGGCCCTTGGCCCAGTCGGGCACGGGTCTCTTTTTTTTAAACTATTTCACTGCGCCTAAAAAAATCTAGAAAAACAAATAAAAATCTAAAAATGTCAAAACAAATTTTCTTCGTCTAAATAAAATATTTAGAACAGGATGAACATTTTTTGGGCTCTAAATGCAATTTTTGAAAACGTGCAAGTTTTCCTAAATTCGAATAGAATAGCAAATAAAACCAAAATAAAATCTTATTTGATTTTTTTATTAAATCCTCAATATTTCTTTATTTTGGGAAAGTCATTTTATTCCCTCTCTCATATTTTTATAATAGAAATAATTGAAGATAAAATAAACAAAATCAAATGATCCTATCTTCAAAATTTGAGAAAAACTCAAATATGAAAATAACGAAATCCCCAACTCTCTCCGAGGGTCCTTGAGTTGCGTAGAATTTCTAGGATCCACCAGAAAAGCAATAAAATATGATATGCAATGATGATCTAATGTATAACATTCCAAATTGAAAATTTGGGATGTTACAAACCTACCCCCCTTAAGATGAATCTCGCCCTCGAGATTCGGGTTGGTTAGAAAATAGGTGAGGGTGGTCCTTCAGCAATTCTTCCTCTCGCTCCCAGGTGGCTTCATCCTCCGTGTGGTGGCTCCACTGAACTTTGCAAAACTTGATAACCTTGCTGTGGGTGACTCGACTGGCATACTCTAGAATCTTAACTGGTTTCTCCTCATAGGTCAAATCACTGTCCAACTGAATTGCTTCCAGTGGCACTGTATCTCTTAGCGGTATATCAGCCATCTCTGCGTGGCACGTCTTCAACTGGGAAACGTGGAACACGTCGTGAACTCCTGACAATCCTTCGGGCAATTCCAACTTATAGGCTACTTCTCCCATACGCTCCAAAACTTTGTATGGGCCTACAAAACGTTGCGCTAACTTTCCCTTAACTCCAAAGTGCTTAACTCCTCGAAGTGGTGGTACTCGAAAATAAACTCGGTCCCCAACTTCGTAAACTGTCTCCTTGCATTTAGAATCTGCGTAGCTCTTCTGCCTGGACTGGGCTATCTTGAGCCTGTCGCGAATCAATTTCACTTTCTGTTCAGACTCCTTAATCAGATCCGGTCCAAACAACTGACGGTCTCCAACTTCATCCCAAGACAATGGGGTCCTGCAGCTCCTTCCATACAAGGCTTCGAAAGGGGCCATCTTCAAACTGGATTGATAACTGTTGTTGTAAGAGAACTCTGCATATGGCAAATTCTCGTCCCAACTACATCCGTAATCTAACGCACAAGCTCTCAGCATATCCTCCAAAATCTGATTGACTCTCTCGGTCTGTCCATCTGTCTGCGGATGGAAGGCTGTACTAAACTCTAGTCTGGTACCCAAAGTTTCATGCAACTGATTCCAGAACTTTAAGGTAAATTGGGTTCCTCTATCTGATACAATGCTCTTTGGAACTCCATGCAGACATACGATTCTGGTCATGTATATCTTTGCCAACTTTGCACTGGTATATGTAGTCTTCACTGGAATGAAATGGGCTACCTTTGTCAAACGATCGACTACAACCCATATTGAGTCATAGCCTGAATGAGTTCTGGGTAAACCTGTAATAAAATCCATGCCTAACTTATCCCACTTCCATTCGGGTATCGGCAATGGTTGTAGCAATCCTGCTGGCTTCTGATGCTCTACCTTTACTCTCTGACATACATCACAAACTGCTACATACTTCGCAATATCCTTCTTCATTCCGGTCCACCAGAAAGTATCCTTCAAATCCAAATACATCTTGGTATTTCCTGGGTGAATCGAATATGGTGAATCATGTGCCTCTTGCAGAATTAACTTCCTGATCTCCGAATCATTAGGCACATAAGCACGGTCTTCAAACCATAGGGTATCGTGCTCATCCTCACGAAATCCCTTAGCTTTTCCTTTGCTCATTTTCTCCTTAATAGAGGAAATCTCCTTGTCAGTCCTTTGAGCTTCTCTGATCTTATCCATCAAGGTAGACTGAATCTCCAATGCTGCTACATAGCCTCTCGGAACTATCTCCAAACATAGCTCACGAAGGTTTTCAGCTAACTCCCTTGGTAAATCTCCCGTCATTAGGGTGTTGACGTGGCTTTTACGGCTCAACGCGTCAGCTACTACGTTAGCCTTTCCGGGGTGATAATGTAATCTCATACCGTAATCCTTGATGATCTCCAACCATCTTCTTTGCTTGAGATTTAACTCTTTCTGCGTGAAAATATACCTCAAACTCTTGTGATCAGTGTACACCTCACAATGGTTTCCAATGAGAAAATGTCTCCCAGTTTTCAATGCATGCACTACGGCTGCTAACTCCAAATCATGCGTGGCATAATTCAACTCATGAGGCTTAAGCTGTCTGAGGCATAGGAAACAACTCTTCCTTCCTGCATAAGCACTGCTCCAAGTCCTCGACGTGAAGCGTCGCAATACACCTCATAATCCTTGGTCTGATCTGGCAAAATCAGCACAGGTGATGTAACCAAACGTTTCTTCAATTCCTGGAAACTGGCCTCACATTCCTCAGTCCATATGAACTTGGTATCCTTTTTCAACAACTCCGTCATAGGCTTCGCAATCTTTGAGAAATTCTCAATGAATCTCCGGTAGTATCCTGCGAGTCCAAGAAAACTCCGGATCTCTCCAACTGTTGTTGGCGCTTCCCAATTGGTCACGGTATCAACTTTAGTGGGATCTACTGCCATACCTTCTCCCGATATAACGTGTCCGAGAAATCCAACTTCCTTCAACCAAAACTCATATTTTGAAAGGATCGAGAAGAGGTGTCTAGAGGGGGGTGATTAGACACTAAGTGCCAAAAGTTGCAGTTTTTAATATTCTTAAGTTTAAGTGGAGTTTAAGCACAAGTTTAACAAACACAATACATATCAAGCAAGCATGCAATGAGTATATGAGCAGCGGAAAGTAAAGCATGCAACTTGCAAGAATGTAAAGGGAAGGGTTTGGAGTATTCAAACGCAATTGGAGACATGGATGTTTTTGTCGTGGTTCCGATAGGTGGTGCTATCGTACATCCACGTTGATGGAGACTTCAACCCACGGAGGGTAATGGTTGCGCGAGTCCACGGAGGGCTCCACCCACGAAGGGTCCACGAAGAAGCAACCTTGTCTATTCCATCACGGTCGTCGCCCACGAAGGACTTGCCTCACTAGCGGTAGATCTTCACGAAGTAGGCGATCTCCTTGCCCTTACAAACTCCTTGGTTCAACTCCACAATCTTGTTGGAGGATCCCAAGTGACACCTAGCCAATCTAGGAGACACCACTCTCCAAGAAGTAACAAATGGTGTGTTGATGATGAACTCCTTGCTCTTCTGCTTCAAATGATAGTCTCCCCAACACTCAACTCTCTCTCACAGGATTTGGATTTGGTGGAAAGAAGATTTGAGTGGAGAGCAACTTGGGAAGGGTAGAGATCAAGATTCATATGGTTGGAATGGAATATCTTGACCTCAACACAAGTGTTGGTGGTTCCTTCTCAGAAAATGTGTATTGGAAGTGTAGGTATGTTCTGATGGCTCTCTCTACGAATGAAGAGTGGGTGGAGGGGTATATATAGCCTCCACACAAAATCTAACCGTTACACTTAATTTACCAATCTCGGTGAGACCAAAGGGAAAAACTTGGTCAGACCGATTTAGTAAACCTAGTGACCGTTAGGGTTTTCGGTGGGACCGACTAGTTCAACTCGGTGGAACCGATGTTCTAGGGTTAGGGTAAAACCAAAACTCGGTTTGACCGATTACTCAAACTCGGTGGGACCGATTTGGGTAATAAGCGAAACAGAGAGTTGGCCAAGCAAACTCGGTGGGGCCGATTGCATATCTCGGTGGGACCGAAAATATTGCAACAGGTAACAGAGAGTTTGCAAGCCCATCTCGGTGAGACCGAGATCCCATCGGTGAGACCGAGATCCCATCGGTGAGACCGAACTGATTAGGGTTTCTGGCAGTGGCTATGTTAACTGAACTCAGTGGCTCCGAACAGAAAGAATCGGTGGGGCCGAGTTTGACTTTTGGTTTAGGTCATATGTGGATGTGGGAAGGTAGTTGAGGGTTTTGGAGCATATCACCAAGCACTTTGAGCAAGCAAGCCATTAAGCAACACCTCATCCCCTCTTGATAGTATTGGCTTTTCCTATAGACTCAATGTGATCTTTGATCACTAAAATAGAAAATGTAGAGTCTTGATCTTGAAGCTTGAGACAATCCTTTGTCCTTAGCATCTTGATGGGGTTCCACATCCTCTAGTCCATGCCACTCCATTGTTGAACTTATCTGAAACATACTAGGTAAAAGTGTTAGTCCAACAAGAGATATGTTGACATTAATTACCAAAACCACCCAGGGAGCACTTGTGCTTTCAATCTCCCCCTTTTTGGTAATTGATGACAACATACATCAAAGCTTTAGATAAAGATATAGAGAATAGCAAGTAAAGCTTTGGAAATACATGTAACATGCATAGGCTCCTCCTACATGTACGCAATCATGTGAATATTGAATATAGGAGCATGTGAATGCATAAACATGACAGAGTAAGCAATGTGTTACATGTATCTTGGCTATATGTATCAGAGCAAATGATGTGAATGTGAGAAATGTATCTTCATGCTCATGAGTCCTTCTTGCAAACAGTATGTACATCAGCAAGAACTTCTCATTCACATGAATGTGATGCATATACTTACCTTGTGGTCTTGAGTTGGCTTAGGATGGGATGAACCTGCGCAAACAAGGTTAAATAACACAGATACACCTACTGACCAGAGCAAACAAGAGAAACCACAAGAGAACCAAGACTGGGATGACATGTAGAGTGAGTACTAAGTACCACATTGGATATAGACATGCCCCCAAAGGTAAAGATATGCAATAAAATCAGAGATTTCCTTCCCTTAGATGTCTTGCTCCCCCTGAATCTGCATGGGATATTGGGAGAAGATAGGGAACAGAAAATCAGAGCAACAAAAAAGAAACAACAGAGCTTGAGCTAAAGCAAGCAACCAAATATGACTTTCCCCTCTTAAAGACATGTGACATCTCTCCTCTTGAACACCAAGCATCTGGGGTCTTTGATGATATTACTTTCTCCTAGTTGAGAAACTCTCTCCCCCTGAGTATTCTCGCTTTCTCCCCCTATAGGAAGAATTAAGCTTTGATGTGATCTCTCTCTTAAGCTTTGATGTGATCTCTCTCTCCCCCTTTGACATCAATTTCCAAGAAGGGCTCTTCTGGACATGTGATACAAATGGGTTGGTCCTCGAGTCACAGAGCAAAGCAGCATGTCTAATATGATGCTGGTAGAGGACAAGAATCATTGAGTGGAGCTGGAGCAAACAGAAATCAGGAATAAGTGGCAAGTTGGTTTTCCTGTGATGGAATCGGTGACTCTGAGTTGTGTGCTTCGGTTGCACCGAAAGATTTCGGTTGGGCCGAAGAGAACAAACCGGTGTGACCGAGTTCATCAGAGTGAAACCACTTGTCACCTCAGCTCACTAGACAAGTACGATCTCACAAGGATATGCAAGGAATTAACTGAAAGATTTGCAATGAATTGGATGCAGAAAATGCAGAACAAAAAGGAAAGAAAAGAAACTAAAAGTTCTAGATGAAGTTTTTTTTGAAAGGGGAAACAAGTATGCAAATGCAAAAGCACGGAGAAACACTCACTACTAGGAAAAGGCCTACTAATGGCGCACCAGTTTTGCCTACTAATGGCGCATCACTGGTGCGCCATTAGTATCACGACACTAGTATTTATTACTAATGGCGCACCACTGGTGCGCCATTAGTATCTGGTATACTAATGGCGCACCACCCAGTGCGCCATTAGTATATAACACCATGCGCCATTAGTATGCCTCCCAGGGGCCATATTTAACCATGTGCTTTGGCACACTAATGGCGCACTGCAGATGGATGCGCCATTAGTATACTTGGCATACTAATGGCGCACTGTTTGGTGATGCGCCATTAGTATACTTTGGCATACTAATGGCGCACTCTATAGTGATGCGCCATTAGTATGAATATTAGGTTTTATTTTTTTTACTTTTCTGATTTTTGCACAGGTTACAAAATATATTATTTGACAGAATATAGACAGTAGCACACAGCAACAACAGATTCATCGAATACAATAGAAGATTAGTCTCCGAATACAATTCATCATATTAGTCTCCGAATTCAAAAGACCGAACAAAGATAAAACATTACAAGTCTCGAGACCGCGAGTATCGAGTTTGTCTTCACATTACAAGTCGATATCGATCATCTAAACTACCATCACATAGAAGAGAGCTGCGGTCATCACGATGAGCATCATCGCGATGAAATTGGTCTTCATCCGGTTCCTCCAACGCTCCCTCCTCTCTCCCGCTAGATAGTGGGCGTATCTAGATTCCGCCTCCGCCCTAGTGGTGTACCCTTTGTAACTGTTACCGCTGAAACGGTGAACCTGTCTCCGACACTCCTCCCAGTTGTCGTAGACTCCGAGAACCTTACCCTTGTACACGACATACGACGGCATCTCTATGCACAAGCCAAACAACAGACAATACATACATAAGCAATATATAAGTATGCAACAAAAGGATCGGAAGAGAAAAGAAAGACATTAATAGCACGATTCATGGTCCTACTAATAAATAGCATCGATTACATCTAAGTTGAACGACTGTCCAAACCAAAGAGACATACAATTCATTAAAGTTTAATTACAACATGATCCAATCAATGTTTCAGAACTACACATCACTACTTTTGACTCGACTCATGGACAGGAGCGTGGATGAAGCCGCTGTCTGTCGTGATGGTCATGAAATCGCGGGCATTGTCAGCCTGCATTTGTAGCATTCCGTCTATCTCAATGTTGGACGGTTGATATCTGAGGAAGAACTGCCCCGAGGTATGAAGGACATCTTGATGGATGATGTCCGCAAACTCCGACTGGATGCGAAAGAATTCTTGTCTGATGTCCGCGTCTTGGATTACCGACAAGCTCGCGGCCCAATCTTTGAGATTATTTGGTAGCAGAAGGTGATGATGGTCCCTTACGATCGCCCGCATGTGATGGAGGGCGTAGTAGGCATCCTTCTGACCGCTAGGCGGCTGCTTGACGCAGCAGAACGTCGTATTGTGGGCGAACCCGTGCTTGCCGTACTTACGAACTGCCCTGGTGAAGGTGCCTCCAGATTTGGTGTAGCCGGGGAGAACATCATCAAGAACTTTCTTGATATTTGTGTAGTCTATCTTGGAGTTACGGTTCGGGTCGAAATACGTGGCCATGGAATATTTTGGGCTTAAGAGGATGAGTGTGCAATGTGTGTCACTGCACAGAACACGGAATGTTAGAAAAAAAAGAACGATCGAAATCTAAGAAATCATATGTTATGGGGCGGTTAAGGGATGACTTACTCGGGAAAGTAAGCCACAAGGAAGTTATCCTTATCCGGGTTTGCCAGAATGACGTCTTCGAGGTGTGAACTCGCGACTTGGCGGTCCCCAGCGCCGCTCAAGAGCTTGGCACGCATGTAGAAGGGGTCGACGATCACGATGTTCGGGGTCTTGTCTCTAATGATCCGCATCTCCATACTCAGCGAAAACAGCCGAACGAAGGTGTAGTGCAGCGGATGAAGGTTAAACATAGCAAAGATGTCATCAAACCGCAGGACGATCGTACCCCCGATGTCGCCATCCACAAAGCCCTTGCCCTCTGGCACCTTGGCCACGAAAACCGGGTATGCCACATCATTCTCTCTGAGACGCCGCTTCTCCAAAGAAAGAACACTGTCGTGCAGACTCCGCATAGCACCGGTTGCAGCATTGAGCATATTTGTCGGTAGCATCGCCCTACCCGCCACATGCACCCTCCTCGAGATATCCTTAGGTGAAGGTGTCCCGTCCTGAGCACGGATCGTACTCGGTGCCGGCTGGCTCGCACCAGCGCCCTTTTTAGTCTGCCGTTTCCGGCCCTTCTTCTTGATCTGCTGTAATGGGACCGAGTTCTGCTCACAGACCGCCTTCTTGAGCGTGTTGGGGCTGATAATATTTGGCACCTCCGCTATCTGAGGCTCGGTGAAGGCGGCAGCTGGAGGCGTCTCCTGAGAACTGAACGCCAGACGACGCCTGTTGCAATTGGGTTTCTCCGCCGTACCAGCTAGATCGCGGTCGTCTTGTTTGGGTTCTTGAGAAGGAGGCCCACAGAACTCGTCACCGTACCCATGTTCAGCAAAGTACTTATCGATGTTGGTAAATGTACCATCGTTGATGTCGTCTTCGTCCGGATCCTGTGCCATATGCATGTCCGGATCCTGTGCCATAGGGATGTCCGGCATGTCCGGTACCGTTGCGGCGTTCTTGCCATGGCTTGGCGCCGGCACGACTGGCGGTCTTGTCTGTGGGGTGGTGTCCCCCGCCCCCAAACGAATCTGGCTCTTCGGCCAAAGCAGGGGCCAGCTTACGCAGGCGCTGAGGGTCATCTCATCTTCTTCATCGGCCCCAGCGGGTCGAATCGGAGGTAATAGCTCGTTGCAGCCTGGCAGCACCCGAACCACTGCAACCCTATACATTGTGGGTGGCATCGGATTACCGTGGAACACGGGGTTGCCCGATTGAACGATTCTGCCCTTGGCGACATCGACCAACTCGCCGCCCACGAAGTGCAGGAGAGTGCAAGGAACGTCGGCGGCGCCCTGCGAAAACATGTAGGGCGTCAGGGATGCCCAGTCAAAGGCAAGGAGATGAAGTCCTTGGCCGAGAGGCTTAGTTACCGTGATGCCGTCGAGCTCGGCTAATGTCGAGGCACCGCCAACGGCGGGCGTGCAACTGACGGAGGGGCCGCTTGCTGGCGAGGTGCCGGCCGACGTACACCCGGGTGCATTAAGCTCCAATACCAGCGTCGGAGACACCAATATCGCCGCCGCCGGAGACACCAATGGCGCCGCCGCCGTAGACACCAATACCCCCGCCGCCGGAGACACCAATGGCGCCGCCTGCGTGTTGTGCGAGTTGCTGGCCGTGAAGCTGGGAATCGGGGGTGGCCCCTGTTGGCCACCCGCAATCCACGTCGTTATCCCATGAATCAAGGTAGGCATAATGTCGGTGAGCGTCGATCCCAGTTGTTGTTGCACTTGCTCTTGGACCATCTCCGGAATCCGCGCCACTTGCGCCTTGAGTGCTTCAACCTCGCGCGACTAGCTTTCCGAGCTGGTCTTTTTCTCCTTCCGCCTACCAGCGGTATAGTATGACGACCATTTTGTGGACAAGCCTTTGCCGGCCACACGACCAGCTGACGTTGGCTTACTGAGCGGATCCTTGTTTTTCATTACGTTCAACGCCCTATTCAAAGGGGTGTCGAAAGGGGAGCTCTAAGACGACCCCGCGCTACTGCTTTCTTTGTCCTGCGAAAGGAAAGTGAACCATTTAGAAATATTGGGGATTAATTAGAATGCAACCATATGGAGCTAATTACGCGTGGGTGTATTCCTTACCAGAACAAGCTCAAGCGCCTTGGTCTTCGGATCCGTGGTAAGCTCCTTTGTTACCGGGTCCTCCTTGTACCGGGCCCTGAGAAAGTTCCTGGTCTGCTTGTCACGGTATTTCTCGAAGCGGGGTGGTAGACCTTGCTCGATATGCTCCGCGTCCTCCTTGTCCCATATAGGCTCCGCCACTCTGTAACCGCCGAGACTGAGTTGGTGGACCCCTAAGTTCAACTGCCGCATATCTTTCCCCCACTGACTTGATTCGGAGGTTGCGGGGCTCTTGCACTTGATCTTGAACTCCTTGTAGTCATCTTCGCTAATCAAAGGATATTTCGCCTTGATCTTCTCATAACTATCACCTTTGTCAATCATTGCCTTCACGGTGCTTTTCCAAGTAGACAGGGCCGTGCTCATCCTCGTGAGGGCGGCACCGTTCACTTTATTCCCCGAGAGGCGTGTGTTTGCGAACTCATCGGGGAACTTGTATTGTTCGTGCAGCTTCGTGAAGAGGAGGATGCGCAAATTCCCTTGGTCCTTATGCCTTAGGTTCTCGGTGTTGATCGAGGCGTGCTCCGGAGAATGCACCCGAGCTGAACTGAGTACCCCTTGACTACGTGTTTGGGCACCGTCGGATGCCCGTCGGAGTTCACTTCAGTAAATTCCTCCCTGACGGTGCCGAGCACGTTCGGGTGCCGGTCCTTCCGTTGCCTCTTCGGTTGGCTGCTGAGGGAGTCCTGGATTAGGGGGTCTCCGGATAGCCGGACTATACCTTCAGCCGGACTGTTGGATTATGAAGATACAAGATTGAAGACTCTGTCCCGTGTTCGGAAGGGACTATCCTTGGCGCGGAAGGCAAGCTTGGCGATACGGATATGCAGATCTCCTACCATTGTAACCGACTTTGTGTAACCCTAACCTTCTCCGGTGTCTATATAAACCGGAGGGTTTTAGTCCGTAGGACAACATACACTACAACAATCATACCATAGGCTAGCTTCTAGGGTTTAGCCTCCTCGATCTCGTGGTAGATCTACTCTTGTACTACCCATATCATCAATATTAATCAAGCAGGACGTAGGGTTTTACCTCCATCGAGAGGGCCCGAACCTGGGTAAAACCTCGTGTCCCTTGCCTCCTGTTACCATCCGGCCTAGATGCACAGTTCGGGACCCCCTACCTGAGATCCGCCGGTTTTGACACCGACATTGGTGCTTTCATTGAGAGTTCCTCTGTGTCATCGCCGTCAGGCTCGATGGCTCCTACGATCATCAATAGCGATGCAGTCCAGGGTGAGACCTTCCTCCCCGGATAGATCTTCGTCTTCGGCGGCTTCGCACTGCGGGCCAATTCGCTTGGCCGTCTGGAGCAGATCGAAAGCTACGCCCCTGGCCGTCAGGTCAGATTTGGAAGTTTAAACTACACGGCTGACATCTGCGGGGACTTGATCTTCGACGGATTCGAGCCACTGCCGAGCGCGCCGCACTGTCACGACGAGCATGATCTAGCTCTGCCGCCGAACAGTGCCCCGGAGGCCGCACCCGCATCGGCTCCGACCCTTAATTCGGAGCCAACTGCGCAGATCGAGGATGGGCGGTTGGACGCCACCTCGGGGGCTGCGATCTTAACGGCGATTGAGCCGAACACCAGCCCCGCACTCCGTGAAACTCATGATTCCAAGGAGTCGGACTCCTCTCCGGACTCCGAACCATTCGCGCCTCTGCCGATCGAATCCGATTGGGCGCCGATCATGGAGTTTACTGCCGCGGACATCTTTCAGCACTCGCCCTTCGGCGATATTATGAAATCACTAAAGTCTCTCTCTTTATCAAGAGAGCCCTGGCCGGACTACGGTCAGCGAGATTGGGATACAGACGATGAAGAAATTCAAAGCCCACCCACCACCCACTTTGTAGCCACCGTCGATGACTTAACCGACATGCTCGACCTCGACTCCGAAGACATCGACGGTATGGACGCCGATGAAGGAGACGATGAAGAACCAGCACCTATTGGGCCCTGGAACGCCACCTCGTCATATGACGTATACACGGTGGATGCACCAAAAGATGACGACGAGGAGCGGAAGGACGCACCGAAGGCTTGTTCCCTCGAAAAGCAGTCAAAGTGGCGACGCAAGCACCACCCCAAATCCCGCCTCGACAGAAATAGCGACCACACAGACCCAGCGCTGGAGCAGGGTAAACCGCTGCCGGACAACGACAATCTGGATAATCAAACTGAACAAACAAATCCTATCAAGGATCATGGTCCGTATGACATAACGCCGGACAGGCACCCGGAGCAGCAGACTGCCCGTAAAAGGTTTGTTGCCACCGCGAGGAGTCTGAAAAAGCAGAAGCAAAGGCTCAAGGCCGCGCAAGACACACTCCAAATCAGATGGAGTAAAATACTTAACACAGCAGCAAGGTACGGCGATAATCGCCCCTACAAGAGCTACCCAAAGCGGAAGCTGGTACCCGAATTCGATGAGGAAGCCTCAGACCCCCCCACAACCAAATATCAAAGCAGCCACCTGGTCGGATGGACGACCCCTCTACCAACACAGAGCGGCATACAACGCCGCTCACCATACAACACGCAACCAATGCGAGGGCTCGCACCCAAAGAACGGTGCAACAAGATCCATCTATGGACCACGCAAGCGCGCCCCAGCATACAATGCAACACAACAAACATCCGAACAACGCGGTACACCCAGCTACAGGGGTGTCGCACACCCCCTATGTTTCACCGATGAGGTGCTGGACCACGAATTTCCAGAGGGATTCAAGCCCGTAAACATAGAGGCATACGACGGAACAACAGACCCTAGGGTCTGGATTGAGGACTACATCCTTCATATCCATATGGCTCGAGGAGATGATCTCCACGCCATCAAGTACCTACCCCTCAAGCTCAAAGGGCCAGCTCTTCACTGGCTCAAAGGCCTCCCTGAAAGCTCCATTGGAAGTTGGGAAGAGCTCGAAGACGCCTTTCGGGCAAATTTTCAAGGGACTTATGTCCGACCTCCGGATGCGGACGATTTGAGTCATATAACTCAACAGCCCGGAGAGTCAGCCCGAAAGCTTTGGAACATGTTTCTTACTAAAAAGAACCAGATTGTCGACTGTCCGAACGCCGAAGCCTTAGCAGCTTTCAAGCATAGCGTCCGTGACGAATGGCTCGCCAGACACCTCGGCCAAAATAAGCCGAGAACGATGGCCGCATTAACAAACCTCATGACCCGCTTTTGCGCGGGAGAGGACAGCTGGCTAGCCAGATGCAGCACCAGCGACCCCAGTACATCTGAAGTTAGAGATGGAAATGGGAAACCACGGCGCAACAGCAATAACAAAGGCCGGAATAAAGAAGACATCACAAAGGGCACGACAGTAAATGCCGGATTCAAAAGCTCTCGGCCAGGACAAAAGCCGCCCCCTAAAGGCACCAGGGATGAATTGTCCAGCCTCAACAAAATTCTGGACCAAGTATGTCAGATTCATAGTACCCCTGGTAAACCTGCTAATCATACCCACAGAGAATGTTGGGTCTTCAAGCAGTCCGGCAAGCTCAACGCCGTACGCAAGGGGGAGGATACACCAAGTGAAGACGAGGACGAGCCCCCCAAGCAAGACACGGGGGAACAAAAGCAATTTCCACCAGAAGTCAAAACAGTAAACGTGTTACACGTAATCAAGGGAAAAAACAATGCGGCACTCCCAGGAAAGTATACCCAAGTGCCTGTCACCACGAAGTCCTGCCACTGGTCATCTCAACCGATCACTTTCGACCATCGCGATTACTCAGCAAGTATCCGACACGCAGGATGGGCTGCCCTGTTATTAGACCCAGTAATTGGCGGATATCACTTCACAAGGGTCTTGATGGACGGTGGCAGTAGCCTAAACCTAATATATCAGGATACAATCCGCGGGATGGGGTTAGACCCAACACAAATTCGCCATAGCAATACTACCTTTAAAGGAGTAACGCCAGGCCCAGGGGCTCGTTGTACGGGCTCCCTCCTACTACAAGTTACATTCGGCTCCCCCGATAACTTCCGTCGCGAGCATTTAACTTTCCACATCACTCCGTTTCAAAGTGGCTATCAAGCACTGCTCGGACGCGAAGCTTTCGCTCGCTTTAATGCAATACCACACTACGCCTCCCTCACACTCAAGATGCCCGGTCCACGTGGCATCATTACAGTGCACGGAAATATCAAGCAATCTCTGCGCGCCGAAGAGAGTGAGGCTGCCTTGGCCGCCGCACACTAAAGGCACCCGGACAAGCGAAAGCATCCAATAGGTCGTCAAGACCTCAGATACAACTAATCAAGTCCGGCGCCGCTATTTATACGGAAATAAGTGGTCACACCCTATTTGTCAATACAAGGGGCTCAATGCGCGCAGACAAGTGGCAATTTCTTATCATCTTGAATTATACATGGTTTCTTTAAAAACTATCCTTTTGCACGACAACTTTTTCACTTAACTTCCTCTCTTTTACAGACGATCATCGTGCTACACCCGTCCAGGATATGGCACAACGGAGACACAGGCGCAGACGTGCAGCAGGGACCCGCTCCAAGGATTCTTTTTAGATTAAGACCCTGTGTAAACCTTTTTTACTGTCTCTTGTTGATACATATGCACCGTTGAGAAGGATGCTGACGTCTTGGCATGTGGCCACGCCAGAACAATGCACGTACCTGGACACACGGGGCTTCTTACAAAGGCCACTATTTAGGCCCGGTTTATACCACAAAGACCGAATACCTTAGGGAGTGTTCAGCGTCGCGAGTTTGGCCCTATATGCATCAGCTCCGAATCATCTCTTTGGTCAAATGTTGGGTTTGCCCGGCTCCTGTGTTTTGGTGCCTTACGTTCCGCCTTGCCGGCTAAGGTAGCACTAGGAGAACTACTGCGATTGTGCCCTGGTTCATCCGGACGAGCACCTCAGTAGAGAAAGCCGAAAACTGACTGTCATGATATAGCGTGAGACTGGTCAACCACTCGATGACCTGTGGGAATGTTAGAATTCCTCCACCTTAACGAAGGGCCGTTTCCCGGCCAGGCATGTACGCACCCCGAGATCGGGAGAGTGCGGAGCCACCAGGGGCTATCTAGGAGCCCCACTGTCAAACTCCTATGGCTAAGTGAAAGTGCTAAAGCATTATAGTCCGGTTGCCTCGCTCGCTCCGCTATCACCTCCTTAATAGGACCAAGACGTTGGGTTAAGTGTGAATGCGTGTTTTTGCGAGCACCTCCGCATTATGGTTATACACATGTATACATAAACGGCCGCCCAGGAGGCATCATATTACTTTCAGGCAAAAGTATAAAAATAGCCTTATAAAGAGCATTTTGCTTACAATGAGATTACATATCACTCAAACATAATATTTTTTGAGCACTGGGTCTCTATCAAACGGGCACCCTCAAGAACTTCTTCAAAGTAGTGCTCGGCAGCCTTTCGACCTATAGCCGAATCCCGCGTTGCAACATTGGTAGCATCCATCTTCGCCCAATATGCCTTAACACGGGCAAAGGCCATCCGTGCGCCCTCTATGCACGCCAACCTCCTCATCGCATTAATGCGTGGTACCGCGTCAAGGACCTGCGGCACCAAGCTGAAATAGTTGTTCGGTTTTGACCTTCCCGGCCATAGCTGATCCACAACAGACCTCATAGAGAGTCCGGACAACCTATTTAGTTTGGCCCATTCGGCTAATTGGTCAGTCAATGAAAGTGGACGCTCGGGAGAATGGAATTGTCTCCAAAACAGCCGGTCTACTCCATGGTTCGTCTGACCCTGAAAGTACTTGGCCGCATCGGCAGCGCTCGCCGCCAAATCCATATACACATCCTCCGAACTCCACAGCCGATCCAGAGGGGCATACCATGGATCTCCGAATTTCCTCCGCAACATAAAGGATTTCCCAGCTACAATATCCCCGGCTTCCCGCAGCTCCTCCTTCTTTGCCCTCATAGCAGAGCGGAGATCCTTTTTCGTCGCAACAGCCTTCTCAAGGTCCGATGCCTTCGCTTGGTTTTCCTTTTCAAGAACCCGGCAACGGTCGGCGGCGGCTCTTAATTCTATAGCCATGTTGGCCATCTTGTCTCGGGTCTCGCCATGCGCGGCCTTCTCGGCTTGCAACTCTTCGGCCGCCTTCACAGCAGCCGCATTACCTAACCTCGCTTGTTCCTTGGCTCGGGCTAGTTCTGCCCGCAAGGCTTCAACAGTTGCAGATCCATCTGCAGTCATAACATATTAAAGATACTGGCATCATGCTTCTCTTCCTATGTGGCATTTACCAGATATTGACACTTACCCTGTGCCTCGTCAAGCCTTTTGTTAATAAGCTCGATGTCGGCGTCTGCCACATCCAACTGCCATTCTAAATGGGCAAACTCGCTAGTCCGGCTAGCCACCGGAGCTTCCATCACCTGCACATAGAGGCAGTATGGTTATTTCCTGGGAATATGATCCTCTGTTCGTCGTCGTTTCCGAAGACAACCAGAGTCTCAGGGGCTACTATCTACACAGGGCACACCTAGCATGTGCAGGATTATCATACATTCTTTTACGTACCTCAAAGCCTGTCAGTAGACTCATAAAAGCTTCATGCAATCCGCTTTCGGCGGACGATATTCTCTCCATCACTGTATTCATCATCACACGGTGTTCATCTGAGATGGCCGCTCGCCCCACCAACTCCCTCAGAACATCCGATCGCACACTAGACGGGGCCGGACTCTTTTGTCTGCTCTCTTCGGGAGCCGGACACTGGGAGCTTCGGGGGTCAATGGGATTATCTTCTGG
Organism: Triticum urartu; assembly: GCF_056163025.1. Lineage (NCBI taxonomy): Eukaryota > Viridiplantae > Streptophyta > Magnoliopsida > Poales > Poaceae > Triticum > Triticum urartu. The sequence continues at coordinate 375,938,268 of NC_141878.1, read as the reverse complement.
CCTCACCGGACTCGGAGAGGCCCTCCGCGACGACACTTCAGGGTCGCCCGCTTCTGGAGCGGAGGATTCCGGAGGAGGCGATTTCGCTCTCCATCATCTCTGGAAGAAGATCCCCCGAAGATGAGCTCATTTGAGAGGGGCTAAGGCCCGAACTGCAAAAATATATGCGGTGGTTATTTTCCCAGAAGAAAAAGATGGCATATATGTACTACTAAAAGTATTTCGGGTCACTTACGACTCATGGGAGAATTGATCCCCCCGCGGACTTTGTGCGGCAACAGCGCCCCCCAAGGTAGGACCCTCTGTGGGAGACTTCTCCCGTTTGGAAGCTTCGGCTTCTGAATCCCCGGGCGCAGTCCTTTTCCTCTTCTGGTCGCCTTCCCTCATGGAGACGCTCGCTCCCTCGGCTAGAATGGGTAGCGTTGGGGGCCCGCGTCCGCCCGCATTATCCTCCACAGTATCTTCCTTCAAGGGCTCCGGGCAAGGTGTGGTCTGGAGCATCTTTTCCAATACCGGATTTTCCAAACCCTCAGGGAGGGGGGCCGAACACCGAATCAACTTCGCCTTTGTTAGCCAGTCCTGGTCAAAAAGCAAACTCTGAGAAATAACTTTGTAACAAAGTAGAGATAGTATGTTCGGCCGGAAGATGCCTTACCTGTTCGGCGGTGCGGTTACTACTCAGGCCCACGTCCTCGGTGATTTCCGGACACTCCACCTGAGGTCCGAAGAATGACTTGTACATCTCCTCGCGCGTCAGGCCGAGAAAATTTTGAATGGCACGCGGTCCCTCGGGATTGAAGTCCCACAGGCGAAGAGGCCGGCGTTTGCAAGGCTGGACTTGACGAACCAGCATAACCTGTATTACCACAACCAAACTGAAATCTCCATTGAAGAGATCTCGAATGCGGCCTTGCAGTATAGGCACGTCCTTGACTGGACCCCAGCTCAGACCTCTGCTGATCCATGACATCAGCTGTGGTGGAGGGCCCGAGCGGAAAACAGGGGGCCCGCCCACTTGGCACTTCTAGGAGCCGTGATGTAGAACCACTCCTGTTGCCACAATTCAGACACCTCTGGGATGGAACCTTTGGGCCATGGAGCTCCCGTCATCTTGCGTATTGAGGCACCTCCACACGCTGCATGTTGCCCCTCGATCATCTTCGGCTTCACTTCAAAGGTCTTGAGCCATAGGCCAAAGTGAGGGGTAACCCGGAGGAAGGCCTCGCACACGACAATAAATGTCGTGATATGAAGAAAGGAGTCTGGAGCTAGATCATGAAAATTTAGCCCATAGTAAAACATCAAACCCCTGACGAAAGGATCCAGGAAAGGCCTAGACCTCGGAGGAAGTGGGAAACGAACACGACGTTCTCGTTGGGTTCGGGGGTGGGGACGGCCTGCCCTCGGGGAGGCAGCCGATGCAAAATCTCGGCGGTCAGATATCTGGCCTCCCTCAACTTCTTGATGTCTTCTTCCGTGACGGAGGAAGGCATCCATCGGCCTTGAAGGCTAGATCCAGACATGACTAAAGGTTCGGAGCACCTGACCTGAACTTCGGGCGTTTGAGCTTGAGGTGGGGGAAGGATTCGATTGAGCACGGGAGGGAAAAATAAAAGCCTTGTCCCCTTTTTAAAGAGGGTGAATATAGGCGTCCTCTCGGTGTCCGTTTGGACTTGCCTATAATCTAGGAGTCCTAGAAGCGGTTGGGTTACCCACGCCCGTATTGATGGGAATCCCGGGATAAGGGGACACGATCTCTGCTTTAAACAAGACGTGCCAAGGAAACCGCCTCGCATGACGCGCTGAGGTGGGATAATAAAACGACTAGGATAAAGGCTTGGCCGTGGTGTGTCACGCTACGGAATACGTCAGCAGATTAGATTGGTGTAATTATTATTCTCTCTATGGCAATATGTGGAAACTTATTTTACAGAGCCGGACACTATCTTTGTGTTCAAAATCTTCTATGAAGTACTTGGAGGAGGAACCCGCCTTGCAATGCCAAAGACAATCTGCGTGCCGGACTCGTCGTCATTGAAGCCTGGTTTAGGGGCTACTGAGGGAGTCCTGGATTAGGGGGTGTCCGGATAGCCGGACTATACCTTCAGCCGGACTGTTGGATTATGAAGATACAAGATTGAAGACTCTGTCCTGTGTCCGGAAGGGACTTTCCTTGGCATGGAAGGCAAGCTTGGCGATACGGATATGCAGATCTCCTACCATTGTAACCGACTTTGTGTAACCCTAACCCCCTCCGGTGTCTATATAAACCGGAGGGTTTTAGTCCGTAGGACAACATACACTACAACAATCATACCATAGGCTAGCTTCTAGGGTTTAGCCTCCTCGATCTCGTGGTAGATCTACTCTTGTACTACCCATATCATCAATATTAATCAAGCAGGACGTAGGGTTTTACCTCCATCAAGAGGGCCCGAACCTGGGTAAAACTTCATGTCCCTTGCCTCCTGTTACCATCCGGCCTAGACGCACAGTTCGGGGCCCCCTACCCGAGATCCGCCGGTTTTGACACCGACAGCTGCCATCTGTGCATGCGCCGCCATCATCAGTGGTGGCATCCGCGGCGCCATCATTAGTGGTGTCATCCCCGACACCACTAGGGGTTGTGTAGTCAGGATCGGTGTCTTCCGCGGCGTCCTCATAGCGGTGAGGTTCTTCCTCCAACTCCTGGGACAGCTCCCAGAAGTGCTTGCCGCCCAAACCGCCGGCCTCATCGTTGTGGGCCATGTTTCGCTCTAAATAGGAAAAAAGTTTGGTCAAAAAGTTGGTTATTGTCAAGGAACAAGATCATGGTCTCATCATTTAGGGTTTTTCGACACCGAGGCATCCTAAAAGCTAAGCTTTTATCATTTAGGGTTTGTCAACGCCGAGGCACCCTAAAAGCCTAAGCGTACATCATTTAGGTTCTCATCAACACCGAGGCACCCTATAGAAGCCAAGTTAAGTTTTCATCATTTAGGGTTTATCGATGTCGAGGCACCCTAGGTTGGGCCTAATCACTTGGCTCTATTGCCACCTATGTTGGGTTTATCATCTAGGGTTTATCGATGCTAAGGAGAATTCTAAGTTGGGCCTAATCACTTGGCTCTATTGCCACCTATGGTTTAATGCAGCAAGAATGGTGGGGCAGTTGATCCTACTTAACTAAGTACTAAGATACCCCGGCCCATGCATTAGTCGCAAGTACCCCATATGTCCTATTTTTAGCAAAGTCATGCTAAAATTCATGAAAAATTTCAGCATGACCTTTGCTGAAAATAGGACATATGGAGTACCCGAATTTGCCGGAATGGAAGTTAATCGACATTCCGGCAAACTCAAGGGCCTCTCGGGGTACCTGCAAATTCATTACCCCACCCCCACCCAGCTGCAACCCCACAACACCCCACAATATCATCACGACACGATGGTCGGAGACAAAAACCCCCAATATCATCAAAATACTCCAGTTATGAAGTAAAATTCCTGAAGTGTTCCAGGAGTAGAACCTGAAGTGTAGTCAGTGGCTTCACCTATGTGCATAAAAATCATAAAAATTCAAAATCATTTGAAACCTGATCACTAGTCATAAAAATTCAAAATCATTCAAAATCAAAATCTACTAATTAGTTCTTGTGCTCATCCAGTAGCAACATCTTTCATACATGATCAGTAGTCATGTACCAAATTTTTATTTAAACTGAATTTGCAAATCAACAAGAGCTCTACTAGTTTCAGACTAGATTTACACTAAATACACTAGAGTATTTGACCAGTAGTCATGTGAACTCTTTGAATTTGTAAACACTTCCAGACTTGAGCATTGAGAGTTCACAATTGCAAAAATGTCCCTTGTTCCTGAACTTGTCTTGTACTCCATTCATTCAAGCAGAAAGAAACAATTATTGTTGATACTCATGTGCTTCTTTCCAAATAATTTTATTTATTCAGAGTTTGAGAAATTTTGAACAAAAAAAGAACGCAAGATACAGACTGAATTTGATGTTCAAAAATAACTGATAGTAGCATGCTATGGTACAGATAAAGTTGGGTCATAGTAACACACAGTAACATTTCTGGAATCCAAATTGAAACAATAAATCACAGGTAGCTAGCAACTGAAAATCAAATTGGCACTTTCTCCAAACTCATACATGTCTTCTCTTTTTGTAGCATCAGTGCTCACCTCGATGGATTAACTGAATTTTCTACAAACACCAAGTACTAGGGCACACAAAAGTTCTGAAATTTGTGTGCCTAACTAAATTAACTGAATTTTCAGTAACCGAATAAACTGAATTTTCAAAACTGACAAATATTAATAGGTTGACTATAGCAAATCCAATTTGCATGCTTCACTACATATAATTTACAATAATACGAGGGGACAAATACAACACTGGAAAAGTCAATTCAGGTTTATCTGAATTGGCAGCTACAGTGATGCCATTTAAAGCTAGCTAGAGGGAAAAGCCATTTAAAAAAAATCCTCTCATCTCATATGAGGAGTGTTAATCCTAAGACTAATAGTTTGTTGTGCAGTACAGCTACAGTGATGCCCTGTCCATTTTGTCCCTCCCCGACTAGATACTAGAGTAGCACTGTTGATGCCATGTTCTTGCTGAACTTTATGACAGTATATACAACAACTTATCCTCTTAAGCCAAAACAACTTTCTAAAAGCCAGATGCAACTTGTTGAGCTAATTTTGAGAAGAACTCCTTGAGGAACTAGCAGCAAAAGGTACTGAACTAGCAGCAAGCTTGTGTTATTGCTTACTAAGGTACTGAACTGATCAGAACTTCAGAACAGTGAGCTTTACATACTAATTTCAGAGGGATTTGAACCTAATTTGACCTAAATTCGAGAGGGATTTGACCTTATTTTGCATCTACACTAGCCCCTAATCCATGGCTAGAGCTAGTAGTAGGAACACATGGTAGAGTAATTAGGCAGCCATGAGGAACCAAATCCATGGCTGCTAGATCGAATGAAACAAGGAGGGGAGAGGGGACGGAGGGGAGTTGGGGGCACCTTCACCTTGGGTGGCTGAACGACGGCGCCGTGGATTTAGAGGTCTAGGTGGAAGAAGCCCTTGATTGCGGCGACTGTGGTGGCTGAGTGCGCCCCTCCTTCTCCTCCTCCTCGAGCAGGACAAGGTCGGCGGCTACACGGTGAGGAGAAGGCCCTCCTTTCCTCTCCGTGCGTCGTCCTGGTCGCTTGCCGGCGCGGTCTACCTGTAGAGACGAGACAAGAAGGGGTCAGGGGTTTGGAGTGGAGGGGGGCTTACGGGCGGAGGAGGATGGGCGAAGGAGGAGGGGGGCTTACGGGTGGAGGAGGATGGGCGGCGGCACAGTAGGGGCGGCGGAGGGAGGCGCTGCTGGGCTCCTGTGCCGGCTGCGGGGGAGCGGAGGCTTCGGACGGCTGGGTGCGCCGCGGCGTCGGGCTGGCAGTCGTGGCGGCAGGCGGGGGAGCCGGAGCGGGTTTGGAGCGGGCGCGGGGGTCGTTGGAGCGGGCCGGGGGTCGTCGGAGCGGGCGCGGCGGGGGAGGGAAGGGGGATCTGGCGAGGGAGAGGGAAGGGGGGATCGGGCGAAGGGGTATCCAGCTAGACACTATAGCAATGGCGCACCACCCTCTGGTGCGCCATTAGTAGTTTTTTTTTCTGATAGCAATGGCGCACCCTCCACTGGTGCGCCATTAGTAACTTTTTTTTTCTGACAGCAATGGCGCACCCTCCTCTGGTGCGCCATTAGTAACATTTTTTTTCATTATTTCTTGTTGCATCTAATAATTTGTTTTTTATCAAATTTGTTATTTTCAAGAGGACTAGAACAGAAGATATCATCAAATATCATCAATTTTTTTTGAAAATATCATCAAATTTGTTTTTTATTTTTAATTGAAAATATCATCAAATAATTTTTATACTAATAGCGCACCGTGGCACAGTGCGCCATTACTAGTTTAAACTAGTAATGGCGCACTATTCAACGGTGCGCCATTAGTAGTTTTGCAAAAAAGTAAAAAAAATACAGTAGTGGCGCACTCTACGGCTGGTGCGCCATTAACTACTAATGGCGCACTCCACCCGGATGCGCCATTAGTATGTTTGAAAAAATGAAAAAAAACATTTTGTTACTAGTGGCGCACCATGTGCCAGGTGCGCCATTAGTGTCTTCCACACTAATGGCGCACCAGCACATGGTGCGCCACTGATATATAATAGTGGCACACCACATGAAAGGTACGCCATTAGTGTCCATTCCATCTATAGCCCTTTTCCTAGTAGTGACTAGAGAACTTCATCTAGAAATGGTCGGTGACAAAGTCACCTATGTTAGAGTATATTGACTTAGGAGTCAAGTGAGAGCACTTGATCATAGATCATACTCATCGTTTAAGCTCAAAATGGGGTTACCATTTTTCGTTTAAGCCTTTTGATGTATTCACATCTTGTCGAGTTGCTTTGACTCATGACTTGGAGTAAAGCTTCTCTAAGATGGAATAACATACCTTGGGTGGTGGTGTTGATCTTGTTCATGTAGTTGAACTTGTGTGGGTTGCTCAAGGTTGATGTAGTTCATCAAGGGTTGGGAGCACCACTTGGAGTTTGAGTTCATCTACCTACATGGGTTAGCTTTGCAAGGAAGAGCACTTGTGTATCCAAAATGACAATCATGAGACTCAACATAGAATTTGCCAAAGGATATGTTTGAATGGTTTCGTGCTTCCTTGTTTTCAACCATCATTGTGTAGAGACTTGATGATGTAGAGATTGCTCAAGATGCGAGTGAGTTGCAATCTCATAGATTTAGATTCAACCAAGTACCTACACGGGTTAGATAACATGCAAGGTACAAATATATCCAAGACATATGAATAGCATCATAAGAGAAATATCAAGGATTAGTCATAGGCTCATGCCCCGCATGTATCAAATGGAGTTCCTACTCCAAGTTTGAAGCATCAATGATGTTCAATTCACCTCTTAACCTGCAAAACACTTTCTCATCAAGTGGTTTAGTGAATATATCCGCCAATTGCTTATCGGTGCGAACATGCTTAAGGTTAATGTCCCCTTTTTCAACATGATCTCGAATGAAATGATGCCGAACTTCAATATGCTTAGTTCGAGAATGTTGCATGGGATTGTGAGCAATCTTAATAGCACTTTCATTGTCACATAGAAATGAAACATGTTCCACATATATCCCATAATCTTTAAGAGTTTGGGTCATCCAAAGTAATTGAGTGCAACATGAACCAGCGGCAATGTATTCCGCTTCGGCGGTGGATAAGGATACCAAGTTTTGTTTCTTGGAAGACCAAGACACAAGAGATCTACCAAGTAATTGACAAGTACCCGAAGTGGACTTTCTATCAACCTTGTCTCCGGCATAGTACGAATCGGAGTAGCCAACAAGATCAAAAGAGGACCTCTTAGGATACCAAATGCCAAAATTTGGTGTATGGATTAGGTATCTCACTATCCTTTTCACAGCCTTAAGATGACATTCTTTAGGAGCAGCTTGATATCGTGCACACATGCACACACTTAGCATAATATCGGGACGAGAGGCACATAGATATAACAATGAACCAATCATAGAGCGATAAACCTTTTGATCAACCGGTTCACTATCTTTGGTCAAATCAAGATGTCCACTAGTAGGCATGGGTGTAGTCATACCTTTGCATTCTTGCATATTGAACTTCTTGAATAAGTCACTGGTGTACTTCGTTTGAGAGACAAAGGTACCTTCCTTAGTTTGCTTGATTTGCAAACCGAGAAAGAATTTGAGTTCACTCATCATAGACATCTCAATTCTCAAACTTCTCCGACATTAGCTTTCCAAACTTCTCACTAAAATGAGGGTTAGTTGAACCAAATATGATATCATCAACGTAAATTTGGCACTTAAATAGTTCTCCATTAACCCTTTTAGTAAAAAGAGTAGAATCAATTTTACCAATTTCAAAGCCTTTTTCAATAAGGAACTTGGTCAAGCATTTATACCATGCTCTAGGAGCTTGTTTAAGACCATAAAGGGCTTTGTGAAGTTTGTAAACATGATTAGGTTTCTTAGGATTGACGAAGCCGGGAGGTTGATTAACATAAACTTCCTATTCGATTTTGCCATTTAGAAAAGCACTCTTAATGTCCATTTGGTACAAGGTGATATTATGGTGATTAGCATAAGCAAGTAAGATGCGAATGGACTCAAGTCTAGCAACGGGAGCATATGTCTCACCATAGTCCATACCTTCAACTTGTGTGTTGCCTTGGGTGACGAGATGTGCTTTGTTGCGAACCACTTGTCCATCTTCATCTTGCTTGTTGCGAAACACCCATTTGGTACCAATGATGTTGGGTTTGTTGTCGGGCTTCTCGACCAAAGTCCACACTTGATTTCTCTCAAAGTTGTGTAGCTCTTCATGCATAGCGTTTATCCAATCCGGATCCTCCAATGCTTCTTCAACCTTCATAGGTTCAATGCTAGAGATGAATGAGTAATGTTCACAAAAGTTAGCTAAACGAGTTTTAGAGCGAGTGATTCTCCCGGTTTGGATATCATTGTAGATTTGCTCGACGGGATGATCCTTAGCAATTCTTGCTCGAACTCGTGAAAGCTTTTGCTTGGGTCGGGGTGGAACATCCTCTTCATCTTGTTCTTCTTCTTGGCCTTCTTCATTGTTGACGTTGTCGTTCTCTTGTCGTGGTGGAGAAGGAGGTTGTTGATGTTCATCTTGGTGTGCTCCCTCGTTTTCTTCATCTTGGCGTGTCCCACTTGTGGATGCTTCCGTATCAACTCTTGGTTCACCTTGTCGTGAGGTAGAAGCTTCCACTTGGACGGACGAGGTACTCTCCTTCACTTCCGTTGGACGAATCTTGCCAATGGACAAGTCTTGAATTGCTTCCGAAGGGTCTTTGTCTCCTACATCAATTGGCAATTGCTCTACTTGCGAGCCGTTAGATTCATCAAACTTCACATCTACCGTCTCTTCAACCTTTCAGGTGAAATTGTTGTAGACACGGTAAGTGTGAGAGTTTGAGCCATAACCAAGTAGTAAACCTTCATGAGATTTAGGAGAAAATTTAGAACGACGATGCTTATCAAGAATGTAGCACTTTGAGCCGAATACTCGAAAGTATCCAACTTGGGGTTTGTTATCGGTGAGGAGCTCGTATGCCATCTTGCCGAGTAGCTTGTGAAGATACAAGCGATTTGTTGCATGAAAAGCTGTCTCAACTGCTTCCGCCCAAAAGTGCTTTGGCATTTTGTACTCATCAAGCATCGTTCTTGCCATCTCGATAAGAGTCCGGTTCTTACTTTCAACAACTCCATTTTGTTGAGGTGTGTACGTAGCCGAGAACTCGTGTGAAATCCCTTCTTCATCAAGAAAGGTGTCCACATTTGCGTTCTTGAACTCCGTTCCGTTGTCACTCCGAACCTTCTTGATCTTCACGTCAAACTAATTTTGGGCCTTCCTAGCAAAGTTTTTGAAGATCTTTTGGACCTGCGATTTGTCATCAAGAAAGAACACCACCGTAAATCTTGAAAAATCATCAACTATGACTAGACCAAATGAGTTACCACCGAGACTCTTGTAGGCATTTGGACCAAAGAGATCCATGTGAAGTAGCTCGAGTGATCTTCTTGTGGTCATGATGTTCTTCGTGCGGTGACTTCCTCCAACTTGTTTTCCTGCTTGGCAAGCACTACAAAGTCTATCCTTGTCAAATATGACATCTTTTATTCCAAGGATATGATCACCTTCAATAAGCTTATCAAGATTTCGCATACCAACATGACCTAGTCTTCTATGCCACAACTAGCCTTTAGAAGATTTGGCAATTAAGCAAGTTTTTGGTTGAGCCTTTTTAGTGAAATAAACAATGTAAAGATCTCCTCTACGTATACCAGTAAAGACCATTTTATGATTATCTCTACGAAACACTTGGCAGTCTACTTCAGTAAATAGGACATTGAAACCGAAATCAGCAAGTCTAGATACTGAAAGTAAGTTGTAGCCAAGAGATTCAACGAGCATGACATTTTGTATGGAGCTATCATGTGAGATGGCCACCTTACCAAGGCCAACCACCTTACCCTTTGAATTATCACCAAAAGTGACATACTTTCGAGGGCCGTCATTTTCAGCAAGCTCACGGAACATGTCTTTATCTCCGGTCATATGATCAGTACATCCACTATCAAGGACCCATTCATTTCCTCCAGCCATGTAGCCACGAAGATTTGCCATAAGACCAAAGTGTCTCATCGCATCATCGAGATCATAGTCACTATCATCATCATCATCGTCATCATCCGAGTATTCATGTTCAACATCATCTTGTGATTGATCAATTCCTAGAGAGGGCAATTCATTAGATAAATGATCATTTCTATAGTTATCTTTATGAATTCTAATAGATCTGGAAATGATATTGCTAATGATTCCAACATCTCCTTTGGCACTCGTAAGATCGGTAAGCTCAAATAAGCAGTCACCAAATTTGGGATCATTGGAACTCATCTTAATCAAAGCAATAGACTTATGGAGGACTTCATCTAGATCTTTCAAGGAGTAATTAGGAAAGAGTTCCTCAAGGAATTTCCATATGGTGTAGGCACACTTAAGAGTCGGAAAACATCCAATCAAGTTTCTAGGCAAGCCTCTAGTGATAAGATTAACAGTTCTAAGATTGCGAATCATGTCAATATCTTCATCTAGGGTAGGGAGCAAAGGATCAACATGAGGTGCACAAGGGCTAGTAATGTACTTGTTCAAATGATATTCATTGAAAATCTCAAGCATTTCATTTTTCCACTCATGAAAATACTCTCCATCAAGAATAGGCACTCTATGTCTAAGACTCCCCAAAGTAGACACATCCATCTTCCTCCAATGGTGTTTAAACCAAGGCAATGGAGACCAATGCTCTGATACCAATTGAAAGGATCGAGAAGAGGTGTCTAGAGGGGGGTGATTAGACACTAAGTGCCAAAAGTTGCAGTTTTTAATATTCTTAAGTTTAAGTGGAGTTTAAGCACAAGTTTAACAAACACAATACATATCAAGCAAGCATGCAATGAGTATATGAGCGGCGGAAAGTAAAGCATGCAACTTGCAAGAATGTAAAGGGAAGGGTTTGGAGTATTCAAACGCAATTGGAGACACGGATGTTTTTGTCATGGTTCCGATAGGTGGTGCTATCGTACATCCACGTTGATGGAGACTTCAACCCACGGAGGGTAACGGTTGCGCGAGTCCACGGAGGGCTCCACCCACGAAGGGTCCACGAAGAAGCAACCTTGTCTATTCCATCACGGCCGTCGCCCACGAAGGACTTGCCTCACTAGCGGTAGATCTTCACGAAGTAGGCGATCTCCTTGCCCTTACAAACTCCTTGGTTCAACTCCACAATCTTGTTGGAGGCTCCCAAGTGACACCTAGCCAATCTAGGAGACACCACTCTCCAAGAAGTAACAAATGGTGTGTTGATGATGAACTCCTTGCTCTTGTGCTTCAAATGATAGTCTCCCCAACACTCAACTCTCTCTCACAGGATTTGGATTTGGTGGAAAGAAGATTTGAGTAGAGAGCAACTTGGGAAGGCTAGAGATCAAGATTCATATGGTTGGAATGGAATATCTTGACCTCAACACAAGTGTAGGTGGTTCTTTCTCAGAAAATGTGTATTGGAAGTGTAGGTATGTTCTGATGGCTCTCTCTACGAATGAAGAGTGGGTGGATGGGTATATATAGCCTCCACACAAAATCTAACCGTTACACTCAATTTACCAATCTCGGTGAGATCGAAGGGAAAAACTCGGTCGGACTGATTTAGTAAACCTTGTGACTGTTAGGGTTTTTGGTGGGACCGACTAGTTCAACTCGGTGGAACCGATGTGCTAGGGTTAGGGTAAAACCAAAACTCGGTTTGACCGATTACTCAAACTCGGTGGGACTGATTTGGGTAATAAGCGAAACAGAGAGTTGGCCAAGCAAACTAGGTGGGGCCGATTGCATATCTCGGTGGGACCGAAAATATTGCAACAGGTAACAGAGAGTTTGCAAGCCCATCTCGGTGAGACCGATATCCCATCGGTGAGACCGAACTGATTAGGGTTTCTGGCAGTGGCTATGTTAACTGAACTCGGTGGCTCCGGGTAGAAAGAATCGGTGGGGCCGAGTTTGACTTTTGGTTTAAGTCATATGTGGATGTGGGAAGGTAGTTGAGGGTTTTGGAGCATATCACTAAGCACTTTGAGCAAGCAAGCCATTAAGCAACACCTCATCCCCTCTTGATAGTATTGGCTTTTCCTATAGACTCAATGTGATCTTGGATCACTAAAATAGAAAATGTAGAGTCTTGATCTTGAAGCTTGAGCCAATCCTTTGTCCTTAGCATCTTGAAGGGGTTCCACATCCTCTAGTCCATGCCACTCCATTGTTGAACTTATTTGAAACATACTAGGTAAAAGTGTTAGTCCAACAAAAGATATGTTGACATTAATTACCAAAACCACCCAGGGAGCACTTGTGCTTTCACATTTGCTAAACTTGGCATATAATTGATGTTCTCTGAGTTTACCAAGCACCAAACGCAAATGTTCCTTATGCTCCTCTTCATTCTTTGAGTAAACCAGGATATCATCAATGAACACTACCACGAATTTATCCAGAAACTCCATAAACACCTTGTTCATCATGTTCATGAAATATGCTGGTGCATTAGTCAGACCAAATGACATAACGGTATACTCGTACAACCCATACCTGGTGGTAAAAGCCGTCTTAGGTATATCTTGTTCTCGAATCTTCAACTGGTGGTATCCTGATTGCAGATCGATCTTGGAAAATACCTTAGCTCCTTGCAATCGATCAAACAGATCATTAATCATTGGTAGTGGGTACTTGTTCTTGATGGTTACTTCATTCAAACCTCGATAATCAACAACCATCCTTAACGATCCATCCTTCTTTTCTACTAGAAGTACTGGCGATCCCCAAGGTGAAGAACTTGGGCGAATATAACCCTTACCCAGTAACTCCTTAATCTGCTTCTTAATCTCCACCAAATCCTTTGCGGGCATCCTATATGGTCTCTTTGATATTGACCCTGTGACTGGCAAAAGCTCAATCAAAAACTCAATATCTCTATCTGGTGGCATGCCTGGCAACTCCTCGGGAAATACATCAGGGAAATCCTTCACTATTGGTACTTCCTCCTACACAACTCCTGTTAGGCAATTTACTTGAGTCCTGTTTGGCACATGCCGTGATACATACTTGATCCTTCTTCCTTCTGGGGTGGTAAGCAAAATTGACTTACTGGCACATTCAGTATTCCCTTCATACTTTGACAACCAATCCATGCCTAATATCACATCCAATCCTTGAGATTCCAACACTATTAGGTCTGAGGGAAATACGTAGTTACCAATCCTTAATGGTAACCGATCACACCATAGGCTAGCCATATACTCTGCTCCAGGCGAGGTTACTAACATGGGTGACCTAAGGGCTTGGGTTGGTAGTTTATACTTATCCTCAAATCCCCTTGATATGTATGAATGAGATGCACCAGTATCAAAAAGAACGAGTGCAGTAAATGACTTAACCAAAAACTTACCTATTACTACATCGGGCTGGGCTTCAACCTCCTCCACATTTACGTGGTTCACCTGTCCCCTGTTGAAAGGGTTCAGCTTCTTCCCAGAGCTTCCATTGCCATTTCCATTTTGGGCTTCAGGACATTCATTGGCATAATGTCCGGTCTTCTGGCACTTAAAGCAAGTGACTTGGCTCAGGTCTCTCTTAGATGGGGTTGATGGGTTGGTGCGGTTCTGGCCGTTGCTTCCTCCATTCCCATTACCAGCCTTGGGGCCATTGTGATTGTGTGAGCTACCTCCTCCATGGGTATGCTGGAAATGTCCTCCCGGTCTAGGGGTAAAACGTGGCTTCTGCTGAGCTCCAGAATTGTACTTCCCTTGTCCATACTTCCTCTTGCGGTTCTCGATCTACTGCTTCTTCCCTTCAATCATGAGAGCACGATCTACCAACTCCTGGTAGTTGTTGAAGGTTGCTACCATCAACTGCATGCTCAACTCATCATTCAGTCTTTCCAGAAACTTCTCCTGTTTGGCTGCATCCGTAGCAACGTCATCTGGGGCATAACGTGCTAACTTACTAAAGTCCTCCCCATACTGGTCAACTGTCCGTCCTCCTTGGCGTAAGTTGCGAAACTCTCGCTTCTTCATGGCCATAGCTCCTGCTGAAACATGGGTAGTACGAAAAGCCTGCTGAAATTGGTCCCACGTGACAGTGTCGACAGGGAAAGTGGCTGTGAAATTCTCCCACCATGAGGCTGCGGGTCCTTCAAGTTGATGTGCGACAAACTTCACCTTTTCCACATCTGTGCATCCTGTTGTGGTCAACTCTCTAGCTGTCTTGCGGAGCCAATCATCTGCTACTATCGGCTCAGTGCTACTGGAAAACACCGGCGGATTCAGCCTAAGAAAACGGGCTACGTGATCAATAGGTGGTCTCCAACTTCATCCCACACACTCTTGGGGTATCACACATATTGAGACAAAACTCGTATTCATTTTGTCGGAAATCCACTCAGTGGAGTATCCTTATCTTTTCCAGGGGTCAACGGTTCTTATAGGGTACTACCACCCTTAAAATGCGCAAATCTTCCCTAGACCATATTTCTCATATCCTCAGAAATGATCAAAATCTTTCTTCATAGAGTAACAACTCATAAAATCCATATCAGTACCAACGATGTTAACTTTATTCACTCGCAATTGATTACAATCTCTCGCTTTTCCATTACATGTCTCAACTCAACACCTCGATATAAAAGAAAATGTTCTCACTTCTACTACTCCATTTCTTTTGTTGCAAACTCAACTATCTAGCACAAGTTTCCTTCTCTTTGGGACAATCTCTGGCAAAGTGCCTTGCTCCATTACAACTAAAACATATTACTTCTGACAAGTATCGAGGTTTCCTTTTTGGGCAATTGTTGAGGTAGTGCCCTGACTCCTTGCACCTGTAACAGGTGATATGACTCAGGTCCTTCCTGGAATCCAATTGGTTTCTCTTCCTGGACTTTTCAATTCCAATCAGGGCTTCTATTTCCTGTGGGTCATATTCTACTTCCTCTGTCGGGAATTCTACTAGATCCCCATTCAAACAATTTTGGGAGATGTGTCCTTCTTCTCCATATGAATAACAAGACTTAGTGCAGGGTTTACTTGGGTCTTCTTTAGGCGTGTCCTCCATCTCTTCCTTCATCACAACTTCTTCTAAAATTTCCATGAGGGCTCCTTTCATTACTTCTTTCTTCTGCTGGATGGTTCGTTGTACCATGGGGTAAATGTGACACTGAGCAGGATAGTGGGTAGTCCCTTCACACAAGAAACAAGTAATCTACCTAATTGGGCATTCTTCAACTGGGTGACTTCCTTCACAATTAGGGCATACATCCTTGTGTTCTTTATGGGTGTGTCCAATTTCTCCACAAATCTTGCATGCACAATGTTTCTTCATATCCTTTCCATAAGGCTTCAACTTCTGGGACACAAGCCGAGGCTTTGGCATAGTCAACTTAAATTCTCTCCAAGTGGTTACTCCTTGCCATCCATTCATGGTTTGGTATATCCTCCACCAAGTAGCAGCACCTCTTTCAAAGCACTAAAGAGCATGCTGGGTCATATCATTTCCAACTATAGGGTTATTCTACATGTGATCTTCCATGTTCTAAATCCATCGGTCTGTCTCCAACTGACTCATCGGTCCAGAAAATACAAGCTCATCTCCATTCATCCTCTATTGGGTCCATGTGGGTTTGGGGTAAGATAAGAGAGAGGGAGAGGGATACACACAATACAAACAAAAGTTTTGAAAAGACAGATTTTATTTGTGGCCGTCGGGAAAAACATCAAACAAATGACAGCTCACAAACGTCTCATCTAACGTAGGTATATAACAGGGGTTTGGTCTTCTAAAGGTCAATAAATCTTCAACGTCTCCAAATTCTTCAAGCCTTGTTCATGCCTCCAATGGCTTCTTCCGATCATGCTTGTCTTTCTCAAGTTCTTTTGCCAGATCAATCTCTGTTGACGTGAAATCTCTCGTGACATCCTTTAATATTCCGGAGTTGCATTTCAAACTTCTGGTTTCAACATCCTTCACATGAACCATGGTCATACTGTCCTTCAGTTCCTGACAATTCTCCGGTATCTTGAGGTTGTAGCTCCTCCAGCTTGGCTACTCTCATCTTCAGGATCCTGAGTTCCTCATGAAATACTTCCTTGTCTAATACGACTTCCTGGAGCTCCATTTTAAACTTCTTGATGTACTACTCCAGATCCTGGTGATACACCGGCTAGGGCTAAAACTTCATCTTATGATAGGTGCTCCATCAGCCTTCTTCCATCAAATCCATTCTGAAGACATGCATCCTTAACTCAGCACGGTGACAATAGCATTAGCGGGTGATGACATCACGGATAACCATGTTTCTGCTCTTGTCATTTCCATGAGCTATCTCTCCACAGTTGATATCTCCTGCCTTAGGGTTTCTTTGACAAAACTTCGAGTTCTCATACTCCTTGTTTCAGTCTTTCTCCGATAAACCTTGATCTCGGGTATTGACAACTTCCATAATCTATCAAGTTCCATAAGGGTAGCCTTCCTAGGTCATACAAATCTGGGAATTCTTCAGAGCCTTCAAATTCTACTTGTCTTCGGTCTTCAACCGTTGTAGTTTCCATTATTCAGATGCACGGAAAATACTCTTCATTTCGAAGTGGTCTTAGTTGTCCGATATCTTGTACTTCTTGGAGTGGTCTCATCAGTCGAATCTTCGTGTGGCCAAAAAGGGGAAAGGGGTATGGTCTCACTAAAGGGAATTTTTGAATAAGCTCAGAAGAGAAAAGAGGTAAAAGATTTTTTTTGAAAGGGAAAGTTGTAGAGAAAAATCTTTGCTATGGGCTTGCCAGTTTCTAGGGTCACGTCCTACAGTCAACATGTCTCTGATACCATCTTGTAGCGACCCGACCCGAATGGGTCAAGTCTCTGTGCTTAAGTGTCATCCCTGGATCGATATGCTGACACACACAGTACTCGAGGATTTATAATAGAGGTAAATCACATGTAAAAGTAACGTAAATACTATTACCTCAAATCCAAAATAGCGGAAGTAACAAGATTGTGGATTCCCATCAACACCAACGGCAAAGTTGAGTGTAGAAATCGTAACCCTAACGTATCACTTACTCGTCGTAAGATAATCCTGCAGCATGAGACATTGCAACCACAGAGGGTCAGTACATTGAATGTACTGGCAAATTCACACCATAGAGAATGATGAATAAAGACTATCACTACATGCATATTTGGCTGGTGGAAAAGCTCTATGGTTATAAGGTTTTTGCGTAAAGCCATTTTTTCCCTACTGCAAAAGAATAAATTTTATTTAACTATCATGGTGGTTGTTGAACATTGAGAATGGTTGACAGCATTCTCAATCCCAATTAAGTAACATCATTAAACCCAACAATATTCATTTAAAGTAACATGATGAGATCAACAGGATAATCCAAGAACTAGATACTCAAGATGTCCATAACCGGGGACACGGCTAATCATGATTAGTTTATACACTCTGCAGAGGTTTGCGCACTTTTCCCCACAAGACTCGATCGCCTCCGTTGGATTTCTCGCACTACATGGTGTTTGAGAAACAGATGACCGAGACACAGTCTTTCAGAAGCGCTAGCACCTTACGATGGATAGACCGGTACACCTACTTTCCCCTACATCTGCTAGTCTACCCTGTAAGAGTTCGCACGACTTAATCAACTATGCCAGAGCCCATAATGGCTTGTGGCTGCACACGGAAGTTTCTAGTTTGAAAAATCTCATGATCCCTTTGAGCCTGGGTGGCGGTCCAAAAGAAAACAGGCAAGTCCTGGATTACCCAGGTGCCTAGATAGGCAATCCTAGAATAACCAGGTGCCTCAATCCACCCAGATGTGTGTTTAAGTTGCCACCTTAAGTAAACCATTAATTACCAATCTCACATCTGTCATGGATACTCTCAAAACCCAATCCACGTCTACTATCATAGCATGGCCATGTAAGCATAACGTAAAAGTAACTCCCAAGGTTTGAATGCAGGGCAATAGGTTCCTACCTCATCAACTACTTCCCAACACCCACATGTTATGAATCCTACTCATGCAATGTTTGAGGATGAAGCTAATGCATAAAAACTGGGTATGGAAGGGGATATGATCAAAGTGTGAACTTGCCTGCAATGTTGATGAAGATGATCCGCACTCAAAACTCTTGATAGCTCTACTCGTCACACTCCGGTCAATCTATCGTAAGCAAGCAATAGTAACCACACATAAGCAATCACTCAAAAGACCAGAAAGATCGAAGAAGTCGATTCGGAAAACATCAAAACCAAGCTAATAACTCTTGCAACATAAAACAATTTCTAACAGTACCAAAATTATGTAAATTTGGCCTTATCAGAAAGTTTAGGTCAAGAGCTTCGATTTGCAAAAAGAATCAACTCAACCGGAGCTACGAAACTCAAGTTATGATCTAACGAAGTTTGAATTCAAATCTGATCTAATTCAAATTTTAAACTTTTCAAAAACATGTTTGAGTTGGATTAATGGATAGAGGGGATCATAACTAAGATGTGGGCGTTGGTTTCGTTGAATTTGGACTAACGAGTAAAAAGTTGTGATCGTTTGAAGAACGGGGGCCAATCTGTAAATAAAATATTCACAAACAGGTCCCTGGCAGAAAACTAAAATAAAAAGAAAAAGAATAAATAGCGGACGTTCGCTACCGAACGCTAACGAACAAAAACCGTTCGCTACAAACCCTAAACTAGCGAGCGTTCGCTTTATAACTAAACCTAAAAATAAAAAAAACAGATCTAGGCTTTCTGAATAAAACCGAAAACGAATAAAAATAAACCGGGGAGGTTCGCGGTTTATACCGGTTGGGTTTTCGTTGAAAACCGGCGGATCGAGTCCGGCGAGTCGGCGCGGCTCCGGCGAGGGCAGCGCGCTCCGGCGCGGCGGCGGCAGCGGCGCAGGGCGGCGGAGGGGCTAGGCGAGGCACGACTGCGGCGGAGGGGCGGAGTGCGGCGCGCGGGGTGGAGGCGCGGGACAGCAGCGGCGGCGGTCACGGCGGATCTTCGCCAGCGGCGGCGATGCACGGGATGCGAGGCGAGGCGTGGCAAGAGGAGAGACGGGGTGTCCGGGCGGCGGCCTTATAGGAGGAGGGGAGAGGCGAGACGTGGGGAAGGGGCAAGGGCGGCGCGGAGTCCGGCCATGGGACGGCGGCGGCGCGTGCCCGAGCGGGTCTCCCGCTCGGGAGGAGGGAGGCGGTGCGGCTGGGCTGGGCCGTGGCCTGGCTTGGGAGCTGGGCCGGCCCAGTCGGCGAGGAGGGGTTTTTTTAATAAACAATTTTTTTTCAGAGAACAAAAATAATAAAAACAAAAATAACTAAAATATTATATAGGCATATAATATATCAAAATTTTCAAGACAAAACGGAAAGAGGGTTTCGAGACAAAACTCCAGGCGCTTGAATCGCCTGATTCCGATAAACGAGCGAAAAGTTAAACTAGAACGAACATCGGATCAGAGATCGCGATCAGAAAAACCGCGGCTTTAATCCGAGAAAAAGAAAAACGACGAACAGTTAACGAACGAATGTTCGTTAACAGAAACTAAACGAAAAACGCGTTCGTTAAGACGAACGGACGAACTGGCGCTCGCTAAATAAATAAACCGAAAAAAACCGATCTATTTATTTAAAAAAACGGAAACTAGGGTTTTCAAAAAAAAAACCGGCCGGTGACTACCTCGGCGACGGCGGCTCTCCGGCGGGGCTCCGGAAGGCGGCGGGGTGAGGAGAGGGCGGTGGGGCGGCGGCTCCGGGCGGCGGCAAGCGGCAGCGGCGGCGGCGTGCGGCAGCGCAGGCGGCGGCGGCGGGCTGCGGTGCGGGGCGGCGGGGTGAGGAGAGGGCGGCGGCGGGGCGGCTATTTAAGAGGGGTAGGGGGTTGACTTGGGGAAGGGGGCGACAGGCGGCGGCGGCTCCGGCTTGGACTCCTCCTCGAGTTCGGCGGGAAGGCGGCGGCGGCTGGGTCGGCCTGGCTCGGATGGGCCCTTGGTCAAGTCGGGCGCGGGTCTCCTTTTTTTTAAACAATTTCGCTGCGCCTAAAGAAAATCTAGAAAAATAAATAAAAATCTAAAAATGCCAAAACAAATTTTCTCCTTCTAAATAAAATATTTAGAACAGGATGAACATTTTTTTAGCTCTAAATGCAATTTTTGAAAACGTGCAAGTTTTCCTAAATTCGAATAAAATAGCAAATAAAACCAAAATAAAATCTTATTTGATTTTTTATTAAATCCTCAATATTTCTTTATTTTGGGAAAGTCATTTTATTCCCTCTCTCATATTTTTATAATAGAAATAATTGAAGATAAAATAAACAAAATCAAATGATCCTATCTTCAAAATTTGAGAAAAACTCAAATATGAAAATAACGAAATCCCCAACTCTCTCCGAGGGTCCTTGAGTTGCGTAGAATTTCTAGGATCCACCAGAAAAGCAATAAAATATGATATGCAACGATGATCTAATGTATAACATTCCAAATTGAAAATTTGGGATGTTACAGGGATTCACTACTGTTTCAATTGGTGGTTATAAATATAATGTCTCTTTATTGATGCATTTAGAAAATTCACTTGGATCTACTTGTTGCATGCTAAATTTGATGTTGATTCATTTGTTTTCAAGCCATGTTGAACGTCTTATTAAATGAAAAAAATCAATGCATTCAATCTGATTGGGGTAGCGAATATCAAGGTTTGCATAAATATCTTCAAGCTCAAGGCACTGCACACCACTCCCTACACCCATCAGCAGATCAACGCACTAAACATGAACACCAACGCTTTGTGGAAACCAGACTTGCTCTTATTGCCCATGCCTACATGCCTGTTCACTTTTAGGATGATGTGTTCCTCACTACTACCTATCTTATCAATCGTGTACCAACACGAGTCATCGATAATGTGTCTCCCATGGAGTGTCTTTTTGGTGCCAAATCCGACTACACCATGTTGAAATCATTTGGTTGTGCGTGTTGGCCACATCTCCGCCCCTACAATTCTAGAAAAATTGCTTTCCGGTCCAAAGAATGCATCTTTGTTGGTAATAGTTTGCACCATAAGGGATATAAGTGTCTTGATGCTAGTACTGGGCGCATATATATTTCTCGCGACATGGTTTTTGATGAAGCAGTTTTTCCATTTGCTCGCCAGCTCGAAGCTACGCTTGCACCTGCCAATTCATCAGCACAATTGTACACCCATCTTTTACCCCCAACATCAAGTCCATCAATCAATCAATGTTTCATTAATTCAAAAAATATTACAAAAATTAAAACTCCATACCCATGAATCATCCAATACCAGCTTTATGAAACATAGAAAAAATTACAAGTTTTGTGCTATCCAAGTGTTGATCATGTCAGTCTTCTCTTGCTTTGCTTTTATTCTAGTTATTTCCATACCCTCTTTGAGATAAAATTTTCCATGAATCATAGTGTGGAAGTGCCCTTCTGAAGATCTTGTCATTTCTGGTCATCCAGATACTCCAACAGCCCATGGTAACTATCTCCATTGCAATACTTGTTGGTAACTTGTTCATAGTGAGATGTATTTCATCATATGTAGATATTCCTCTGTGCTTGTTGGGGATGAGCAGGTTCCAGCATGATCAGGCAAATTGGCAGTCCCAAAAAAATGGGAAATTGTTTCCTCTATAGCATCTGCACATAAGGCACAATTATAGTCATCCAGGTACATATTCTTGCAATGTAACATGTTTCTTGTGTTGATTCTGTCATGCATGAGTAGCCAGAAGAAGATCTTGTGTCTGAGTCTGCAGGCCAATTTCCATAGCAGATTAAAGATGTTGTGTGTTGTGCTTACTCTTGTGATTGCTTTGTATAGCTTCATGGAGGAGAATTTCTGACAGGATCCTCCAATGGACCAAGAATCTCTTTCAGTCATCTCTGTTCTATTGCTGATGATTTCTTGGAGAGTATTGTATTGATTGAATGCTTGCAGTGATAGGGGTCTGTGGAAATTTTGGCTGAAGTCTTCATGTTGTTGAACTTTTTGTAGTGTGATCTCTCTTTTAGCTGCAAATGAGTGTAGTTCAGGGCATTGAATATGTAGTGGAATATCATGCCATTTATTAGTCCAGAACATTATGGTATCTCATGTTCCTGCTTTGCATACTATGAGCTATTTGAATGTTGGCAGTAGCTTCAGAATGGATTTCCACTAGAATGATCCAACCAATTTGTCTCCTAGCACACTATCTTGATAGTATGTTTCCCAAATAATGTTTACCCAAGGAATTTATTCCTTATTGAGGAATTTATGCAGGAATTTCATGAGAAGAACTTGGTTGTGAGTGTGTAAATCAAGAACACCAAGACCTCCATGAGTTTTAGGTTGGCAAACTTGATTCCATGAAATAAGATCAGCACCTCTATCTTATGTATCATATTTTCTCCAGAAGCAGTTCATCAGATATGAGTTGATTTGTTTGATCACAGTCTTGGGTATCATCAAAGTGCACATGAAAAAGGTTGGCATGCTTGTGAATACTAATTTGATTAGAGTAAGCTTATCTCCAATTGACAGCAGTGTGGAACAACTCAGCAATCTGTTTTCAATTATTTTTAACATGGGCACAAAGTCTTCCACCCTTGGTTTAACAGTACACAAGGGAAGTCCAAGATATGTGTGATGTAGAGTTCCAATTTTGCATCCTAGGAGATTGGATAGTTCTTGCATTTTCTCTTGAGGAGTGTTAATTGACACCATGGTGGACTTTGAGTAATTTATCTTCAATCCTGTGTATTCAGCATAGTGCAATAACAGGTTTTTTATGTGTTGTACCTGTCTGGGGTCTGCATAAGCAACCAGGATGGTATCATCTGCATATTGGATGATGGGGAAATATGTGGCCGTGTTGTGATTCAGTGGAGAGTCCACAAGAGAGTTATGCATGGCTTCATTGAGTATTGATTGGAGAACATTTGCTGCAATGACAAAAATCAGAGGGGAGAGAGGATCTCCTTGTCTCACTCCTTTCACATAGAGGAACTGTTTGCCTGGAACTCCACTTAGTAAAACTAAAGAATAGCCAGTCCCATAAATCATTTTAATCCAGTTTATACATTTAGCTCCAAAGCCCTTCGCTTGTAGAACCTCAATGATTGTGTCATGGCTAAGCATATCAAATGCCTTTTCAAAGTCTAGTCTCAACAGGATGAGCTCTTTTTTACTCTGGTAGCATTGGTGAATATATTCATAGGGCCTTGTCAAACAGTCTTGGATACATCTCTTGTTAAGAAAACCATATTGGTTTCTATGAACCATTTGAAGTATGCATTTCTGCAGTCTATTGGCCAATAGCTTGGTGATAATCTTTAAAGTGCAGTTCAACAGGGTGATAGGTCTGAATTCTACAGGACTGGAAGCTATGTCACTCTTTGGGGTCAAGGTGATGAAGGAGTAGTTGATACTCTGAATGTTGACTTTTCCTGAGTGAAAATCATCACTGAGCTTATAGAAGTCAGGTGCAATGGTATCCCAACAATGTTTGAGGAATGCTGCATTGAAACCATCTGGGCCTGATAATTTATCAGTAGGCATATGCTGAATAACCTTGTCAATCTCCTCTTTAGTGAAGGGGACTTCCAGATCAGAAAGATTGTCTAGAGGGTTCAATAGGTGGTTTAGGAGTAAAGGATTCTGTGTTTTGGCCTTTGTTCCCAGTCTTTCCTTAAAAGCTATGTATAGAATGGCAGCTTTAGCATGGTGGTCATGGTGTTCAAATCCTGTTTCATCCTTTAACATAGCAATGCAGTTATTCCTGTATTTAATGGTGGCCTTAGCTTGGAAGTATTTGGTGTTGGCTTCACCCATTTTAATTTTCCTGATTGTGGCTCTCTGTTTCCAATATTTCTGTGGTGCTCAAGAGTAGTTTCCAAATGAGCTTTGATGATATCTCTCCCATTTAATTCTTCTATTGATAAGCTTATGTATTCCTCAAGATAATCATAGCATAGAATCAAGAAGTTTGAGTTATCAATAATTGAATGGTCGATGAGTAGTCTATTTCTCTTGATGCTCATGCTGATTCCGTGGTTGCTTCGGAGTTGATGACATTCTCGCCTCTTGGCTCTGCAGTGTACGATTCCGACACTTTTTGGGTCGTCTGTTGCCTCGGATTCTTCCAACCATCGAGCGTACGTCCTTACGCCGCCAGTGACATCGTAGCCCCGGCAGTTCCTGTCCCAAAGGAGATGTGTACGCACACTCGGTATTAGTTCCGCATTGTCAAGTCATACGTCTACATGACATTGTTACGTATGTGTACACATCATAGTCTAATGGATGTATTGCTTTCTCCCATAGTAGTTGTTGGGATCCTCTCAAGTGTAAGGATGAAGGAGAAAGGTAGCAAGTATTTTCCTCAGTTAGAGAATCAAAGTTATCAATTAAGTAGGAGTCTCCCCAACTAGCAAAGTCAATAGCACCTGTTGTTAGAGTACGTAATGGGCCTAATGGCCTCGGCTGGCGGTATAGCCCGTTAGTCTTAGGGTTAATTAGAGATAATGGTCGCTTGCTTAGGGGTCAAGTAAGCCTTGCTTGCGAGTCAAGTAAACCTCTTTACTTAAAGAGAGGAGATGTATCAATCTAATCAAGCAAGAATTAAGAAGGAAATCCCTTCCATCTTGTCCGACCGTGGGCAAAAGGCCCCTGGCCGGCCCTCTCGCACCCTTCTTCTAGCAGCGCCATAACAATTTGGTATCAGCTAGCTTCGGTTCGATCATGTCTTCACCGCCACCCAACCCGTCTCTTCC
Source organism: Triticum urartu (assembly GCF_056163025.1). Lineage (NCBI taxonomy): Eukaryota > Viridiplantae > Streptophyta > Magnoliopsida > Poales > Poaceae > Triticum > Triticum urartu. The sequence goes on along the minus strand of NC_141878.1, from coordinate 375,913,252 downwards.
GCTGCCGGTCACCTCGTCACCTCCGGCGACCACCACGCCCGTCGCCCCGCTCCTGCCCGCACCGGGATCCTCCGTCGCGCCCGCCCCCGCCATCCTCACCCTGGAGGAGGTGTCCGAGGCGCTGCAGGGCCTAAACCAGGCGGTCCAGGAGATCCGCATGTTCTTGGCCGGGTCCTATGGGCCGCACCTGGTTGCGCCGCCCATCGCCGCCGCCGCGCCGCCATGGCTGCTGTGGTAGCCGCTGCATTAGGCGGCCTTTGCCGCGCTCCCCAGGCTGCAGCTTACATCCACCACCCCGCCCTGGTTGCAGTGGCAGTCGCCGCTCCTGGCGGCCTTCGCCGCGCCCGGCGCTCCGTCGCAGCAGCCGCCGCCGCTACCCCAGGGCGTCCTCGCCGTGCTCGCTGGACCGCTTCAGCTGCCATCCACTGCCACCACCGCCCCGTCCTAGCTATAGTGGTAGCCTTCGCTCCTGGCGGCCTCCGCCGCGCCCGGCGCTCCGATGCAGCAGCCACTGCCGGTCAGCACCGGCCTCGCATCGACCGCGCCGGCGGGAGTCCCGATCCACCAGATCAAGTTCCCGCCATCGCCATTATCGCTTCTCCAGGGCATCCTCATCCAGCAGATCAAGTTCCCGCCGTCGCCGTCACCGTTTTCGGCTTAGATCACTACCCGCCACATCTCGACGGTGATGAGGCTGCAGGCTGTTGCGCGCAGCCTCCTAGCGTGTCGGTGTGTGCGGGAGATGTGTGGTATGCAGCTGCTGCTCCTCCCAGCTGCCCTTCGCTGCACAAAGGACCTCAATCTCGTCCGCTGCGTCGGGGATCTTGAGCATGCTATTTTCCCCGCGGGCAGCGACCTGAAAGTCCGCGATATCGGCGATTGGGGGGCACATCCTTCCTCGCCATTCTCCATCGCAAGCCCTCCACTCTTCTCTGTGCGGTGCAGACCAACAACCATACGATGGGGAGAAGGCAGGGTGTCACCGACAGGAGCGCACCGCGTATCACCACTGCATTCCGTCGTCCACCGCGAGGGCACCTCTGCTGGTCGCTCTTGCGACCACTTTCAGGTGGCCATACACATGCACTCCTTTTGTCCAAATGGTGTCCATGGAATCCAGGTGGTTGTACACGTGCACGTCTGACGTGCGATGGTGTCCACTTTTTGTTAAGGGGTCCAAAATAAATCGTCTCAGTCCATTTCAGGTTGAGAGTAATAAAACAAGGCGAGTTGTAAAAGGCGTGTTTTTAGGTGTTAGGTTTGTGTTGCATCGAGTCATGGTTATAAGTTGGTTAGGCTGCAGCTCGAGGACAAGCTGCATGTCCAGGTGGAGTGTAGTGTTAGAGTACGTAATGGGCCTAATGACCCAGGCTGGCGGTATAGCCCGTTAGTCTTAGAGTTAATTAGAGATAAGGGTCGCTTGCTTAGGGGTCAAGTAAGCCTTGTTTGGGAGTTAAGTAAACCTCTCTATATAAAGAGAGGAGATGCGAAAATGCTCTTTAGAGCTCGGGCTCCATCGAGCCTGAGTTTGACTTGGTCAAAATTCAAAATTTCACGTTTCATTTTTTTTAAATTACACTTAGAGACATAAAGCATATGTGTGTAAATTTTCAGGATGAAACACCTTAAAATGAGTGCTACACAAAAAGAACAAATCTGAGGCTTTTTAGTAGATGCACTATTCATCCTCAAAGTCCATGAATTTGTCTTTTTTGCACATATCGCATTTTAGGGTATTTCATCCTCAAATTTTACATACATACACATAACATCCTTGTTTACTTGTATGATTTTTTCAGATTTTTTTAAATTGAAAAGTGCGAAATTTTTAATTTTTTCAAAAAATCCGGCCTCCATGGAGGCCGAGCTCCAAAACGCCCTAGTCGAGGAGATGTATCTATCTAATCAAGCAAGAATTAAGAAGGAAATCGCTTTCATCTTTCCCGACCGTGGGCAAAAGGCCCCCGGCCGGCCCTCTCGCGCCCTCCTTCTAGCAGCGCCATAACACCTGCGCACAGAACACACACACACACACACACACACACACACACTCGTCCCCAATACGTCAAGAGAGATGTCAATCCCCTTGTCTTGATAATTACATGATCAATCACAAATGATCGAGATAGATAGTAGCAAAGTGATAAGGAAATAGTAGCAATTGTGTAGAAGAATTCAGTAATAGAGAATATACCCAAGGGCCATAGGTTCACTAGTGGTATCTCTCTTGAAAAGAGGCGAATGGCATGGTAACAAATTACAGTTGGGCAATCGACCAAATTGCAATATTTATGACTATGATCATTCATGGTATAATCTCATATGCACATTACATCCCTGATAAGTAGACCGTTAATCTAACTGCATCTAATACTAATACTCCACCCAAAAACCTCTATCCAGCATGCATTTCAATGTGTTAAGTCTGCAAGAAACAGATTATCGCAATAAGCTAGATGACATAATATAGACAGGAAGAAGTGTTCTTCGGGAGTTTGTCGACATACGACGTCGTAAGCCAAGGTGATGTAGGGTGGAACCCTATATGGCCGATCTTTCATGAAAGGAGCGGATCCCACGAAGAACACGAACAACACGACGGGGAAAACGAGGGAAATCACGAGGGGAAACACGAGAGAATCACTAAAACCAACAGGAAATAGTCACACATATGCTAGATCCTCGAAACACAAAGAGAGATACAAGATCCACGATCAACAAGGGACGATACAAGAGGTAACCGGTTCTTCTCCATGAGGAGGTCTTGAATCCACGAGGGGATCTTCCCGTAAAGGGGTCTTGAATCCAAGGTGGATCTTCTCCGAAGAGGGGCTGCGGTCTCTCTCAAGGAGTAGATCCGATATGGATGAGCGAAGCTCTATCTCACAAATGAGCTAACACAACGCTAACCCTAGAAAGTAGGACGAAGTGGAGTATATATAGTCTAGGGGGGCGAAGGGGTACACGGGCCTCGTCCCTTACACTGTGCGCAGACAGGGGAGGACGGACGTCCGGGCATCGGGCCGGATGTCCGGGCATTCGCGGAGGGCCGGATGTCCGGGCTGGTGAAGCTGGCCATGTTGCTCTCGGGTTCGGGGGTGTCCGGATATCCGGGCTGGCAGCCGGATTTCCGGGGACTTGGAAAATGCCGGATGTCCGGCTGGTGAGGCCGGATGTCCAGGGCCTGTAGTGTCCTGGCGGCTGAGCGGCTATGGTGGGTGAAGCTCCAAGGGCCGGACGTCCGGGGTCGTGGCCAGATGTCCGGGGCCTGGGAGGTGTCCTTGACTCCTTCAGTTGGGTTTCTTCATCCGTGAACTTGGGGGCTTGTACATCTTCACGTGCATCTTCGGGAGGATCCTTTTGATACCTAATCATGCACAACGTCTCGGACTTAGGTAGTAGCCATGTCTCATGCATAGAAAGTGGAAGTTCGGAGAGGAGTGAGTTCGCCTTATCTTCGATAGCCTTGGCTCGGGCTCTTGTCATTGGTCCAAGTGGTGTCATTGGAGGTGTAGGTGCGTCCATGGGGATTATCGTGGGATGCTCCGCATCATCTCGCCTCCCTTGGGGAAGATCCGACCTTGGATCGAAATCCTCATCACCATGGTAGGGCGAGAGATCTTTGACGTTGAAGATGTCGCTCCCGGAGTACTTGTCGCATGGAATTTCGATCTTGTAGGCGTTGTTGTTGTAGCATTCGAGCACCTTGAAGGGTCCATCCGCTAGTGGTCGAAGTTTGGACTTGCGTTCGTTGGGGAAGCGGTCCTTGCGAAGGTGTAGCCACACAAGATCTCCAATGTTGAATACCATGGGGTGCTTGTTGATGATGCGCTTGGTCGCAAGTCGTTGTACTTGGCGCTCGATGGTTTTCCTTGTATCTTCATGCACCTTCTTGAGATGGTTCACACATGCACTTGCGTCCATATTGATGCGCTCTTGGAGTGGTAGAGGAAGAATGTCCGATGGTGACAATGGGTTGAATCCGTAGACGACCACGAAGGGGGACTTGCTGGTAGTTGAGTGTCTTGCGCGGTTGTAGGCGTACTCGGCGATCGGTAGGCACGGTTGCAATATTTCCCTACAAAATATATGTGCAATATGTGAAGTATCGTCTATCTTGTGGCAAGATATGAAATGAGCCGTGTTGGAGAATCGGTTCACAACAACAAATACGGAATCCTTTCCATTCCTATTTCTAGGCAACCCAAGCACAAAATCCCTACTAAAATCCTCCCATGGTTGATATGGAATTGGAAGTGGCATGTAAAGGCCAAGAGATTGAGCTTTGCACTTAGCTTGGCGACATGTAGAGTATTGGTTGGTGAAGCGGTTGACGTCGCGAAGCATCGTGGGACAAAAATAGTGCTTGGAGAGCGTAGCAAGTGTCTTGTTGTGTCCAAAGTGGATGAGTAGTTGAACTTGCGATTGGATCTTCTTAGGTTCCTTGGGGTTGACGCGGTAGGGAACCTTGTTAGGAAGGGGCGCTCTGGGGATGATGTCGATTTGGTGCTTAATGCCTCATAGAGGAGGTGGACCCGGAGGTAGCTCGTCGGGGAAAACATCTTGAAATTCCTACAAAAGAGAAGATGACACTAAAGGTAGAGTGTGAGAGGTGTTAGCTTTTGGTGCCTCGTCGTTGCACGAAAGGTCATAGTGCATGACACTAGATGGGTTCTCACACACTTCTCTCATCTCATGTGTGGTGGCAAATAGAACTAAGTTCTTCTTTTCACTCATCGTGGAGTCGCTCAATTTGGGCATGTGGCGCTGTAACACCCTCGATGCGACTATATCTCCCACGTGTCGAGGCACGACTTAGAGGCATAATCGCATTGAAGGCATATGTCGCAAATTAGGCAATCTTCACAACATCCCATGTAATATAATAATAAAGGGGAGATAACATAGTTGGCTTACACTCGCCACGTCAATCAAGTACATAAATAACATTACATCATCCAAACACTCATGGCCCGACTATGGCGCCAAAATAAAAGAGAACCCAACATGCGACACGGTCCCAATCACCCCCAACTAGGCACCACTACTGATCATCGGGAAAGGAAACATAGTAACGTTGAGAGTCTTCGTCGAACTCCCACTTGAGCTCAAGTGCGTCTCCTGGAGCGGAATCATCTGGCCCTGCGTCTGGTGTAATAGTAATCTGTGAGCCACAGGGACTCAGCAATCTCGCACCCTCGCGATCAAGACTATTTAAGCTTATAGGTAAGGCAAGGTAAATATATGTGGAGCTGCAGCAAGCGACTAGCAAAATATGGTGGCTAACTTATTCGCAAAAGAGAGCGAGAAGAGGAGGCAAAGCGCGAGCGAGAAACTAGAGAACAACCTGCGCAAACATTACTCCAACACCGTGTCCACTTCCCGGACTCCGCCGAGAAGAGGCCATCACGGTAACACACTCAGTTGATTCATTTTAATTAAGTTAAGGTTCAAGTTATCTACAACCGGACATTAACAAATTCCCATCTGCCCATAACCGCGGGCATGGCTTTCAAAAGTTCAAATCCCCGCGGGGAGTCCCAACTTAGCCCATGACAAGCTCTCACGGTCAACGAAGGAATAGACCTTCTCCCAAGACGTTCCGATAAGACTCGGTATCTCGGTAATTCAAGACACTTCGACAGGTTAAAACAAGTCCAGCAACACCGCCCGAATGTGCCGACAAATCCCGATAGGAGCTGCACATATCTCTTTCTCAGGGCACACTCAGATTGTCTAAACTTCCGGTTGGCCAGCCAGAGTTGCCCCCGGTAGCCACCGGCGGCTGACAGTTTGGACCAACACTCAGAGGAGCACTGGCCCGGGGGGGTTAAAATAATGATGACCCTTGAGTCTGCAGAACCCAAGGGAAAGAAAAGGCTAGGTGGCAAATGGTAAAACCAAGGTTGGGCATTGCTGGAAAAGCTCTAATCAAGGCGAACTATCAAGGGGTTCCCATTATAACCCAACCGCGTAAGGAACGCAAAATCCGGGAACATAACACCGATATGACGGAAACTAGGGCGGCAAGAGTGGAACAAAACACTAGGCGAGAGGCCGAGCCTTCCACCCTTTACCAAGTATATAGATGCATTAAGATAACATGGCAATACAATGATATCCCAACAAGTAAATAAATGTTCCAACAAGGAACGCCTCCAATCTTCACCTGCAACTAGCAACGCTATAAGAGGGGCTGAGCAAAGCGGTATCATAGCCAATCAACGGTTTGCTAGGACATGATGGGTTAGAGGTTTGACATGGCAATTTGGGAGGCTTGAAAGCAAGTGGTAGGCATCGTAGCATTGGCATAGCAAAAGAGCGAGCAAACTAGCATAGCAAAGATAGTAGTGATTTTGAGGGTATGATCATCTTGCCTGCACAGTTGTCAGAGTTGACTGGATCCTCGAAAGCAAACACAACAGGCTCCTCATTAGCGAGCTCGTCTCCTGTCTCTACCAAAACAAGACAAACAAGCAACAAGGATACAATCAACCACGTGCAAGGATCAAACAATATGATGCAATGATGATATGCTATGCGGGATGCGATGCGGGATGCAAAATGCAAGATATGACAGGGAATGTATGAACCTGGCCTCAACTTGGAAATCCAAGTGTGCCACTGGAAAGATGAGATGAAATCGCTTGAAAACGATATAAAGAACACCGGAATCGGAGTTACGGTTTGGAAATGGCAAGCGATCCAAAAATGACACCGGTCTGCGATTTACAGCAAGTAGCCATCTAAATGCAATGATATGAACATGCTACAGCACCCAAACATGACAACAAAATACATGGCAGGGATGCATTCAAGATTCTTAACAAAAGTCTAGCACTGAGCTACGGCCAATTCATCCATTAACAGGTTCAAACAAGCATGGCAAAAATGCATATGGCAAACAGATCTCAGACTTAGTGAAATTAACACTTGTCTGGAATTTCAGATCAGGTAGCACTCTTCGGAGCAGCAAAACTATATGCTACAGGATCTGAACATGGCAAAGTAAAGCATGGCATGGAGCTACTCAACGAGCTTAACAAAAGTCCCTTAGTGACCTTGAGCCAAAAGAGATCAGAAAATACAATTGCAAGCATGTGAACATGGCAAAAAACATAATCAGTTTTCAGACTTAGTGAAAACGGGCACATGCTGAAACATAACTCAAGTAGGCATGTTTACGAGCTCGATGCACTCACTACGGTGCAAGTCATGAAAAGATAAGCATACACCCATCAAGAAGGCACAAAATGCAAGCTAGACATGGCAAGAACAATAGCATAGCATGCACGGATCAACTACAACATCATCAGCAAAATTGCAAACAAGTTGACAATCTGCCCAGATTCACAAAGTAGCAAAAGTAGAGCTCGATTGACTCACGCTAGGGTGCTCCATAATTTCAAACAAAGACATGGATGGATATAGCACTAAAATATTAACAAAACATCCTTACTGATCATCCTCAAAAGAGGCACAGATCACTAGGAAACAATATGAACATATGACATCATGAGATAAACAGGTCAAGGACTTAGTGGAAATGCTAAGTCCTTGAAAACAGAATTAACAAGTGCACCACTTTGCAAGCTTGTGCTAGTCACCACACACATCACAAAAATACATGGGTTGCACCTCTGGAAAGATGACAAAACCCTTAACAAAACACATGTAGAGCATCAGGGCATATCATGCACACATTAATCATGGCAAAAATGACAAAACTCTAAATGGAGTAGCAGATCTGACAAATATCTCAAGTAGCCCTCTTCTAACAGCATTTCGGGCATCAAAAAGAACTCAAATGAAAATGATGCAATGGAATGAAATGATGTACTCTCAGAGATGAACATTTTGATATGCTATATGCATCAATCGGAGCTACGGATACAAAGTTATGGAGCTATGAACAGGGGCACTTGGATCTGAGAATTTTTGGGACTTAGAGGAAAAATCAACCTCCCAGATCTAGGGTTTTGACCCGAGGCACGTAGATCGAGGCAGGGCCGGCGAGGCACTGTTCACCGGCGGGGAGGAGCTCGCCGGAGGTCGATGTGGAGGCGGGGACGGCGAGGGGGAGCGGACGCGGCGGCCGGGCGGCGGCTCGGCGGCGCGGGACCGGGCCGGCGTCGACGAGGATGGCGGCGGCGGGGTGCGGCTCTGGCCGAAGGATTGCGGCGGCACGCGCCGGCGCGGTGGCGGCGGGGAGGCGGCGAGCGGCGCGGGAGAAAGGAGAAGGCGGCGGGGCGTCCGGGCGGGCGGCGCGCGCGGATGGGCCCGCGGGGGCCGGATGCGGGCTCGGCGGGCCGGCGGGGATGTGGTCCGGGTGGCGCCACGTGGCAGCTCCCGGTTGGGGCGGCGGCTATGTACGGCCCGGACGGACGTGTCCGGCCGGCGCGGGGACGAACTTTAGGGTTTCGGGGGAGAAGGAGATCCGAATTTCGGGGGGGTCTATTTATAGGCATAGAGGGAGTTAGGAGAGTCCAAATGAGGTGCGGTTTTTGGCCACGCGATCGTGATCGAACGCTCTAGATGATGGAGAGGGTTTTGGTGGGTTTTGGGCAAAATTGGAGGGGTGTTGGGCTGCAACACACACGAGGCCTTTTCGGTCCCTCGGTTAACCGTTGGAGTATCAAACGAAGTCCAAATGGTACGAAACTTGACAGGCGGTCTACCGGTAGTAAACCAAGGCCACTTGGCAAGTCTCGGTCCAATCCGGAAATGTTTAATCCCCACACACGAAAGAAAGGTAGAAATGACCACCGAAGGAGAACGAAGCACCGGAATGCAAAACGGACAACGGGGAAAATGCTCGAATGCATGAGACGAACACGTATGCAAATGCAATGCACATGATGACATGATATGAGATGCATGACAACGATAACAACACACGGAGACAAAGACCCGAACCCGAGGAAATAAATAACTTAACGCCGGAAACGGCAAGAGTTGGAGTACAAATTGGGAAAGTTACATCCGGGGTGTTACAACACTCCACCACTACGAAAGGGTCTCGTCCCGAGATCTAGGACTGAAAGAACGCCGGGTACTCAGAACGGAGGTGATCCTCGCGTTCCCAGGTAGCTTCACGGTCGGAATGGTGTGACCACTTGACTTTGAGAAATTTGATTGACTTGTTGCGTGTCTTGCGTTCAGTCTCTTCAAGAATAGCAACTGGGTGCTCACGATAAGAGAGATCTTCTTGGAGCTCAATGTCCTCGAAGTTGACGGTACGGTCAGGAGTCTTGAAGCACTTTCGGAGCTGAGAGACTTGAACACGTCATGAACATTTGCAAAGTTTGAAGGAAGCTCGAGTTGATAGGCGAGGTCGCCTCTCTTGCTGACAATCTTGAAAGGTCCCACGTATCTGGGGGCAAGCTTCCCTTTGATACCAAAGCGACGAGTACCTTTCATAGGAGAGACGCGGAGGTAAACATGATCTCCGATCTCGAAAGCCAAATCACGATGCTTACTATCAAAGTAGCTCTTCTGACGGGATTGGGCTGCTTTGAGGTTATCACGAATGACTTTGCACATTTCTTCTGCCTCTGTGATTAAGTCATTACCCAAAAGTTGACGTTCACCGGTTTCAGACCAGTTGAGTGGGGTACGACACTTCCTGCCATACAGAATTTCAAATGGGGCCTTGCCCGAACTTGCTTGAAAACTGTTGTTGTAGGAGAATTCAGCATAAGGAAGACAATCCTCCCACTTCATGTCGAAGGAGATCACACAAGCCCTGAGCATATCTTCAAGAATCTGGTTGACACGCTCGACTTGACCGCTAGTTTGAGGATGGAAAGCTGTGCTAAAGCGGATGTTCGTGCCCATGGCCTTCTGAAAAGAATCCCAAAACTTTGAGGTAAAGATGCTGCCACGGTCTGAAGAGATCACTTGAGGAATACCGTGCAGAGAGACAATACGAGAGGTATAGAGTTACGCCAATTAAGCTGCAGTGATCGACTCTTTGATAGGCAGAAAGTGAGCCACTTTAGTGAGTTTGTCGATGGCACCGAATATAGCATCATTGCCACGCTTGGACTTTGGAAACCCAGTCACGAAGTCCATTTCAATGTGGTCAAACTTCCATTCTAGAATGGCAAGAGGTTGGAGGAGACCTGCTGGCCTTTGGTGTTCTGCCTTCACTCTTCTGCAGACATCACATTCATTCACGAATTGAGCAATCTCGCGCTTCATTCGAGTCCACCAATAAGCCTGCTTATGGTCCTGATACATCTTCCTGCTCCCAGGGTAGATGGAGAGGTGAGAATTGTGAGCCTCTTTCATGATCACTTTACGGAGGTCACCTTTGGGTACAACAATACGATCCTCGAAGAAGAGAGTGTCCTTGTCATCAAGGCGGTAGCACTTGTACTTGGGTTGACTCTTGGCAATCCCAATCTTCACCTTTTTCACCATAGCATCAAGAAGCTGGGCTTGGCGAATCTGGTCTTCCAAGGTAGGAGAGACTTGAAGGTTGGCGAGGAAACCTTGAGGAACAACTTGCAGATTAAGTTTGCGGAAAGCTTCACAAAGCTCGGGTTGATAAGGCTTGAGAATAAGACTATTGCAGTAAGCTTTTCTGCTCAATGCGTCAGCAATCACATTGGCCTTGCCTGGAGTATACTCGATACTCGGATTATACTCTTGAATCATTTCGACCCATCGAGTTTGCCTGAGGTTGAGATTAGGCTGAGTGAAGATGTACTTGAGACTCTTGTGATCAGTGAAAATGTCCACTTTTCTTCCCAATAAAAGATGTCTCCAAGTCAACAGAGCATGCACAACTGCCGCCAACTCGAGATCATGAGTGGGGTAGTTCTTCTCATTAGGCTTCAACTGGCGAGAGGTATAAGCAACAACTTTCTTCTCTTGCATCAATACTGCGCCAAGACCTTGGAGAGAGGCATCACAAAAGACCTCGTACGACTTGGATTCATCAGGCGGAGTGAGAACTAGAGCAGTGATCAATTTCTCTTTCAAAGTGTTGAAAGCAATATCACACTCCGGAGACCAAACGTACTTGACGTGCTTCTGGAGAAGATTAGAGAGAGGCTTCGCGATCTTATAAAAGTTCTCAACGAATCTTCGGCAGTAGCTTGCGAGACCGAGGAAGCTACGGAGTTGCTTCACGTTCTGAGGAGGTTCCCAATTCACAATTGTAGACACCTTCTCAGGATTCACGGCAATGCCCTTGGCAGAGATGATATGACCAAGATAAAGAACCTCATCGAGCCAAAATTCGCACTTGGAGAACTTGGCGTAGAACTAATGTTCCCTGAGCTTATCGAGAACCAAACGCAAGTGCTTGGCATGATCTTCCTTGTTCTTGGAGAAAACCAGAATGTCGTCGAGATAGACCAAAAAGAAGTCATTGGTGTAGGCATTGAAGATGAAGTTCATCATGCGAGAGAAAGTCGGAGGAGCGTTGACGAGGCCAAAAGACATGACAGTGTATTCATATGAACCAAAGCTTGTCCTGAAAGCCGTCTTGGGAATATCTTGCTCACGGATTCGAATCTGATGATAACCCATACGGAGATCAAGCTTGGAGAATACTTGGGCACCTTTGAGTTGTTCGAACAGCTCGTTGATGTTGGGAAGTGGGTATTTGTTCTTGATGGTCTTCTTGTTCACTGGACGGTAATCAACACAAAGTCGGTCTGTTCCATCCTTCTTCTTCACAAAAAGAACACCACAACCCCACGGAGAAGAACTAGGCCGGATGAGACCCATTTTCTCTTGAATATCGAGTTGCTTCTTCAGCTCCTTCAACTCTTCAGGTCCGAGCTTGTAAGGACGCTTGCAAACAGGTTCCGTGCCAGGCTCAAGATCAATAACGAATTCGACTGGCCGCTGCGGAGGCATTCCTGGAAGCTCTTATGGAAAGACGTCTTGATATTCGCAAACGACTGGAATTTGAGAGATGGCATCCAATTCACCCTTCTCATTGAGAGAAAACAGACGGATGATATTATCCCGAGCGGCAAAGACAATCACATCCTCAGACGAATGAGTCAATTGAATCTGCCTGGCTGCACAATCAAGCTGAGCCTTGTGCTTAGAAAGCCAATCCATTCCGAGAATAAGATCAATATCTGAGTTACCAAGGATCATCGGAGAAGCCAGAAACTTGAAATCACCCATCGAGATAGAAATATCCGAAACTTCGTAGTTAGCAAGCAAGCATCTACCCGGAGAGACAACTGCTAAAGGCTTATGCATAACTTGAGAAAACCACCCATGCTTAGATGCAAAAGGTCTTGAGATAAAACAATGCGATGCATCAGTGTCGAAAACAACTTTTGCAGGAACATGGTTAACAGGAAGGTTACCCATGATGACATCTGATGAATCCTCTGCCTGAGCTGCATTCACCATATTAACCTTGGCGTACTTGGGGTTATGCTTGACCACATCTGTACTTGCCGATCTAACAGGAGGAGGAGGAGGAAGACGCCTCTGGTTGAGACACTTGTTGGCATAGTGACCCTTCTGTTGGCACTTGTTGCACGTGACCTCTGAAAGCGGACGGTGATACGGAGCACTCGATCTTGGAGCTTGAGACGAAGTCTTGTTCTGAAAGCCAGGGTTGGGTGGGTGGGAAGATCCACTGCCACCTTTGCTCTTCTGCTGATACGGCTGACGGAACGGAGGAGGAGGAAGCCAATACTTCTGCTGCTTGGCCACCTGAGTAGAGGAAGAAGGAGTAACATCTCTGACTCGTTTCTTGGAAGCATCACACCTCAGCTGAGCAGCCTCTTGCTTCAGTGCCATGTTGTAGAACTCATTGTATCTCAAAGGCTCGAAGAGAACAAGAGCTAGCTGGATTTCTTCTCTGAGACCACCCCTGAACTGGTATATCATGCTCTTCTCATCAGGGACGTCCTGCTTGGCAAAGTGGGCGAGCTTCTGAAACAACTTGTTGTAGTCATAGACAGACAAAGAGCCTTGCTTCAGGTTGCAGAATTCCTCACGCTTGCTTTCAGCCACGCTCTGAGGAATATGATGAGCTCGGAAATCTCGACGGAAATCATCCCAAGTGATAACACGTCCACCTCTAGAGTTCTTGTATTGCCGGAACCATTCTGCAGCTTGATCTTTGAGTTGGAAGAAGTGAACTTAACAAAGTCCTCAGGCCTGACATTACTGCACTCGAAATGCTTGCACAGATCCACAAGCCAATCGTCAGCATCGGTTGCCTCAACACAATTGCTAAAAGTCTTTGGCCCGTTAGCAAGGAACTGGTTGAGTGTAGCAAAGTGATTCTGATTGTTGCCTTGATTCCCTTGGTTGCCTTGATTGCGCTCTTGGAGAATTTGCATGATCAACTGCGTGTTTGCATTGGTTGCGGCCATCACAGCTTGCCATGCCTCCGGAGGAGGTGGAGGTGGTGGCGGATCAGGATTCGGAGTCGTGCGCGTAGGAGGGGCCATCCTGAAGAGGTTGACCACCATTAGCACATCGATAGACAAATATTGAAGCTGAATGCAACGGAATTAAAATTGCAACATTTAGTCTTCACATCCGAACAAAATGAACGAATGCATTCCTCTTGAAATGGTCACATGTCCATAAATTGAGAAGCCACTTAGAATTAAGGTAGAGAAATAAATCAACAAGGTACGGATCAAGAACGAATAATCGGTAAGAAATCCCAATCTCAAACCAAATATCCGTGGAAGAGGAACTAGAGCTACAAGAATTCCCACCTATGAAACTCCCGAACCTTTCCGGTTATGCAATCAGGTGTTGGGGATACAGGGGAAGCATAATATCTCACCCAAATCTAGCAAATCCTACGTCCAGCTGTATCCATCCTTCAACACATAACCAAGAAAACTTTGGAAACCATCTACCTCAACCTTCGAAAAGCATCCGTTATACAAGTTATGGCGATACTCTCGAACTCCCGCCCCAGTACTGGGTGGCGTCGAGGTTATCTCACCAACGAACTGCATAAAAGAGATTTTCGATGTCGGCGTACTAAACTCAGGCATTCCAGAACTGCAACGATAAAATTATGATGACAACACCTCAGAGCTCAACTCCCCGGGACACTTCCACTAAACCCCTGACAGGAGGCACCAAGATAATGTTCTCATCATAAAACCATCGAAACGGTTCCAAGATACCCGCGTGATCCTAAAATTTTTTTTAGTGAAATTTGAGAAGAGAAGAGTCAAAACTCTACGTCAGGATGCCTTACCAGAGCGATGAGGAGACTGGGAAGTAAAAAGAATTCCTAAACTCTCCGATATATAATTCCTAAATGACTCAAAACATTTTTCTAGACACAACTCGGCCGCTAAAAACGATCAAGCAATGGGGCTCCTAAGGTCGGGGAAGGCTCTGATTACCAACTTGTAACACCCTCGATGCGACTATATCTCCCACGTGTCGAGGCACGACTTAGAGGCATAATCACATTGAAGGCATATGTCGCAAATTAGGCAATCTTCACAACATCCCATGTAATATAATAATAAAGGGGAGATAACATAGTTGGCTTACACTCGCCACGTCAATCAAGTACATAAATAACATTACATCATCCAAACACTCATGGCCCGACTACGGCGCCAAAATAAAAGAGAACCCAACATGCGACACGGTCCCGATCACCCCCAACTAGGCACCACTACTGATCATCGGAAAAGGAAACATAGTAACGTTGAGAGTCTTCGTCGAACTCCCACTTGAGATCAAGTGCGTCTCCTGGAGCGGAATCATCTAGCCCTGCATCTGGTGTAATAGTAATCTGTGAGCCACGGGGACTCAGCAATCTCGCACCCTCGCGATCAAGAATATTTAAGCTTATAGGTAAGGCAAGGTAAATATATGTGGAGCTACAGCAAGCGACTAGCACAATATGGTGGCTAACTTATTCGCAAAAGAGAGCGAGAAGAGGAGGCAAAGCACGAGCGAGAAACTAGAGAACAACCTGCGCAAACATTACTCCAACACCTTGTCCACTTCCCGGACTCCGTCGAGAAGAGGCCATCACGGTAACACACTCAGTTGATTCATTTTAATTAAGTTAAGGTTCAAGTTATCTACAACCGGACATTAACAAATTCCCATCTGCCCATAACCGCGGGCACGGCTTTCGAAAGTTCAAATCCCTGCAGGGGAGTCCCAACTTAGCCCATGACAAGCTCTCATGGTCAACTAAGGAATAGACCTCCTCCCAAGACGTTCCGATAAGACTCGGTATCTCGGTAATTCAAGACACTTTGACAGGTTAAAATAAGTCCAGCAACACCGCCCGAATGTGCCGACAAATCCCGATAGGAGCTGCACATATCTCTTTCTCAGGGCACACTCAGATTGTCTAAACTTCCGGTTGGCCAGCCAGAGTTGCCCCCGGTAGCCACCGGCGGCTGACAGTTTGGACCAACACTCAGAGGAGCACTGGCCCGGGGGGGGGGGGTTAAAATAATGATGACCCTTGAGTCTGCAGAACCCAAGGGAAAGAAAAGGCTAGGTGGCAAATGGTAAAACCAAGGTTGGGCATTGCTGGAAAAGCTCTAATCAAGGCGAACTATCAAGGGGTTCCCATTATAACCCAACCGCGTAAGGAACGCAAAATCCGGGAACATAACACCGATATGACGGAAACTAGGGCGGCAAGAGTGGAACAAAACACTAGGCGAGAGGCCGAGCCTTCCACCCTTTACCAAGTATATAGATGCACTAACATAACATGGCAATACAATGATATCCCAACAAGTAAATAAATGTTCCAACAAGGAACGCCTCCAATCTTCACCTGCAACTAGCAACGCTATAAGAGGGGCTGAGCAAAGCGGTATCATAGCCAATCAACGGTTTGCTAGGACATGATGGGTTAGAGGTTTGACATGGCAATTTGGGAGGCTTGAAAGCAAGTGGTAGGCATCGTAGCATTGGCATAGCAAAAGAGCGAGCAAACTAGCATAGCAAAGATAGTAGTGATTTTGAGGGTATGATCATCTTGCCTGCACAGTTGTCAGAGTTGACTGGATCCTCGAAAGCAAACACAACAGGCTCCTCATTAGCGAGCTCGTCTCCTGTCTCTACCAAAACAAGACAAACAAGCAACAAGGATACAATCAACCACGTGCAAGGATCAAACAATATGATGCAATGATGATATGCTATGCGGGATGCGATGCGGGATGCAAAATGCAAGATATGACAGGGAATGCGTGAACCTGGCCTCAACTTGGAAATCCAAGTGTGCCACTGTAAAGATGAGATGAAATCGCTTGAAAACGATATAAAGAACACCGGAATCGGAGTTACGGTTTGGAAATGGCAAGCGATCCAAAAATGACACCGGTCTGCGATTTACAGCAAGTAGCCATCTAAATGCAATGATATGAACATGCTACAGCACCCAAACATGACAACAAAATACATGGCAGGGATGCATTCAAGATTCTTAACAAAAGTCTAGCACTGAGCTACGGCCAATTCATCCATTAACAGGTTCAAACAAGCATGGCAAAAATGCATATGGCAAACAGATCTCAGACTTAGTGAAATTAACACTTGTCTGGAATTTCAGATCAGGTAGCACTCTTCGGAGCAGCAAAACTATATGCTACAGGATCTGAACATGGCAAAGTAAAGCATGGCATGGAGCTACTCAACGAGCTTAACAAAAGTCCCTTAGTGACCTTGAGCCAAAAGAGATCAGAAAATACAATTGCAAGCATGTGAACATGGCAAAAAACATAATCAGTTTTCAGACTTAGTGAAAACGGGCACATGCTGAAACATAACTCAAGTAGGCATGTTTACGAGCTCGATGCACTCACTACGGTGCAAGTCATGAAAAGATAAGCATACACCCATCAAGAAGGCACAAAATGCAAGCTAGACATGGCAAGAACAATAGCATAGCATGCACGGATCAACTACAACATCATCAGCAAAATTGCAAACAAGTTGACAATCTGCCCAGATTCACAAAGTAGCAAAAGTAGAGCTCGATTGACTCACGCTAGGGTGCTCCATAATTTCAAACAAAGACATGGATGGATATAGCACTAAAATATTAACAAAACATCCTTACTGATCATCCTCAAAAGAGGCACAGATCACTAGGAAACAATATGAACATATGACATCATGAGATAAACAGGTCAAGGACTTAGTGGAAATGCTAAGTCCTTGAAAACAGAATTAACAAGTGCACCACTTTGCAAGCTTGTGCTAGTCACCACACACATCACAAAAATACATGGGTTGCACCTCTGGAAAGATGACAAAACCCTTAACAAAACACATGTAGAGCATCAGGGCATATCATGCACACATTAATCATGGCAAAAATGACAAAACTCTAAATGGAGTAGCAGATCTGACAAATATCTCAAGTAGCCCTCTTCTAACAGCATTTCAGGCATCAAAAAGAACTCAAATGAAAATGATGCAATGGAATGAAATGATGTACTCTCAGAGATGAACATTTTGATATGCTATATGCATGAATCGGAGCTATGGATACAAAGTTACGGAGCTATGAACAGGGGCACTTGGATCTGAGAATTTTTGGGACTTAGAGGAAAAATCAACCTCCCAGATCTAAGGTTTTGACCCGAGGCACGTAGATCGAGGTGGGGCCGGCGAGGCACTGTTCACCGGCGGGGAGGAGCTCGCCGGAGGTCGATGTGGAGGCGGGGACGGCGAGGGGGAGCGGACGCGGTGGCCGGGCGGCGGCTCGGCGGCGCGGGGCTGGGCCGGCGTCGACGAGGATGGCGGCGGGGGGGTGCGGCTCCGGCCGAAGGAGTGCGGCGGCGCGCGCCGGCGCGGTGGCGGCGGGGAGGCGGCGAGCGGCGCGGGAGGAAGGAGAAGGCGGCGGGGCGACCGGGCGGGCGGCGCGCGCAGATGGGCCCGCGGGGGCCGGATGCGGGCTCGGCGGGCCGGCGGGGATGTGGTCCGGGTGGCGCCACGTGGCAGCTCCCGGTTGGGGCGGTGGCTATGTCCGGCCCGGACGGACATGTCCGGCCAGCGCGGGGACGAACTTTAGGGTTTCGGGGGAGAAGGAGATCCGAATTTCGGGGGGGGTCTATTTATAGGCATATAGGGATTTAGGAGAGTCCAAATGAGGTGCGGTTTTCGGCCACACGATCATGATCGAACGCTCTAGATGATGGAGAGGGTTTTGGTGGGTTTTGGGCCAAATTGGACGGGTGTTGGGCTGCAACACACACGAGGCCTTTTTGGTCCCTCGGTTAACCGTTGGAGTATCAAACGAAGTCCAAATGGTACGAAACTTGACAGGCGGTCTACCGGTAGTAAACCAAGGCCGCTTGGCAAGTCTCGGTCCAATCCGGAAATGTTTAATCCCCACACACTAAAGAAAGGTAGAAATGACCACCGGAGGAGAACGAAGCGCCGGAATGCAAAATGGACAACGGGGAAAATGCTCGAATGCATGAGACGAACACGTATGCAAATGCAATGCACATGATGACATGATATGAGATGCATGACAACGATAACAACACACGGAGACAAAGACCTGAACCCGAGGAAATAAATAACTTAATGCCAGAAACGGCAAGAGTTGGAATACAAATTAGGAAAGTTACATCCGGGGTGTTACAGGCGCTCACTTTCTTTTTGGTGGCTCGCTCTCTCACTATTTTCTCCATGATGGGTGGCTTGCTTGTCGGTGATCACTTGGCTTGGAGACATAGGTCAAAGTACATACTCCTTTCTTTCATCTTGAAGATGTAGTGGTTCGTTCGGCCGTTGTGGATGACTCCTCTATCAAATTGCCATGGGCGTCCAAGGAGAAGGTGGCAAACGGTCATTGGAACGACATCACACTCCAAAGTGTCTTCATAAGCTCCGATGTTGAAGGAGACGTGTACTTGATGCTTGACTTGGATAGTGCCGGGGTCGCTAAGCCATTGAACTTTGTATGGATGAGGATGCTTCATCTTTGCCAATTGGAGTTTGGAGCATAGTTCCTCACTTGCTAAGTTATGACAACTCCCTCCATCGATGATGACCTTGACGGACCTTCCATTGATGTCGGCCTTGGTATGGAATATGTGGCATCTTTGGTCTTCTTCTTGTTGATGTTGAAGAGTCAAGACCTTGGGGACAACTAGAGCGGGACTTGAATCTTCGTCGCAAAAGACTTGATCTTCTTCTTCTTCTTCGGTCACGCGCCGGTGCATCGCCACTTTGTGACACCCGGATATTTAAGCTACAGTGAACCTCTGCTAATGATGCCACGTCACCTCGATTACTGTTGCTAATCTCGCTTTAGTTCGAAACCGGTTTGAATTCAAATTCAAAATCAAGCAAACAATAAAAGTTTTCAAATATTAAAACTAAAATGTTCAGAGTGAGCCAAATAATACATCGGTAATTATGGTGGAGAAACCACACTTTTACAAAATGATAAATGCTCTAAAATAGTTAAAACAACAACAAAAACAATTAATTAAATGCCTTTCCACTTTATTTAGTTGCCAAAAATTAATGGGACGGTAGAATATTTATTAATACTAATTTAGGTGCTAGTTGTAGTTTTTATAGAACTATATTAAAAAAGGAAGAAACTAAGCTAAACCAAAGCACAAAAAAACTATACAAAATTAAAGAAAAAGAAAAGGCCCCCCGGGCCAACCGACCCAACGGGCCGGCCCAGTCGGCCACTCCCTTAGCCGGCCGGCCCATCCCTCCTATATCTAACCCCCACTCCACTGAACCTAGGCCCGATTCCCACTCCCCCCACCACACGGTCCCCACTCCCCTCAATCTCTCCCACACCTCTCTCCCCTTCCCCATCTGGATCGGGGAAGTGGAGCCAGAACCCGCGCAGCCCCGCGCCCCTGACACTGGCGCCCATCCCCGGCGCCACCCCGACGCCCACCTTGCCGCTCGCTGGACTGCCCCGCCCCGCCTCTCCATAGCCGACCGACCCCGGACCTCACCGCCGTCCGCCTCGTCCTCCTCCCCGCCGGTGCCATCGCGCCTCGCCGCCCAACTCCCCAACAACGGGGGTAAGAACCCCATCCCCATGCTTCCCTTTCCCCGCAGTCCCGCACGTCCACCGTCGCGCTTGGCCATCGCCAACCCCGCAGCCCGCGCGCCTCGCTCTCTACGGCCTC
Organism: Triticum urartu; assembly: GCF_056163025.1. Classification (NCBI taxonomy): domain Eukaryota; kingdom Viridiplantae; phylum Streptophyta; class Magnoliopsida; order Poales; family Poaceae; genus Triticum; species Triticum urartu. Next base: position 375,893,126 of record NC_141878.1, on the reverse strand, counting down.
GCCCGCGGTCGCTGTCGCCGCGCTTAGCGCGTTGGCCGCCCCTGTCCCCTGCCCTGCCCGCCATTTCGCGCCTCCCCTGTCGATGCTCGCCCGTGCTCAGGGCTACTGCTATGCCTGGTCGTCACGTGTCACCGCGCCCCTATGCACTCTGTCGGCGCCGCTGCGTCCGTTCCCCGCTCGGGCCACGCGCCGCTGCCCCGCCATGCGTAAGCGCGCACACGCGCCCTTGCGCCGGCTAGCCGCGCTGGATCCCCCCGGGGCACCGTTGCCTGGGCGCCCGCTAAGCCGACATGTTGCCTCCACTGTGACACAGACAGCCGGGGCCCACGCCCTAGAAAAATTAGAACGAAAAATAAATAAAAATATTAATTAATTGGATAATTAATTAACTTAATTAATCCTATTTAATTAATCTAAATAAACATTAGTTAACCTAATTAACAAATTAAACTAATTAATAGGTTAATTAGGATATTGTGACAATGACCTATGGGTCCCACATGCACTATTCACACCATTGACCAGTCAACAGTTGACTTGGTCAACTAGGTCCCTTGGCCCCACAGGTCATAGGCTGTGGCTGGCCTCTGTTGTGTACACCTAGCTTTTTACTACTTAAATTGAATTAAATAAATCCTAAAAATGATTTAAATCTTTTAAAATTAATATAAAATAAACTGTAGCTCGGATGGAAAAACTTTGCATATGAAAGTTGCTCAGAACGACAAGACGAATCCGGACACGCAGCCCGTTCGTCCGCCACGCATCCCTAGCATAGTGAACACACAACTTCCCCCCTCCGGTCCGGCTGTCTGAAAACGTGAAACACCGGGAATACTTTCTCGGATGTTTCGCCCCTTCGCCGCTAGCGCCTAGTACTGCGTTAGGTCACCCTAGCCCCGCGTATTGCCATGCTATACTTTGTGATGCTTTGATTGCTCTGTTATTTATTGTGTTCCCCCTCCGTTACTTCTTTCCGGTAGACCCGAGACCGCGGTTGAACCAGCGATCGACTACTTCACCTTCGAGGGTCCGTTTCTGTCTGCAGAGCAACCAGGCAAGCCCCCCCTTGATCACCAGATATCGCCTACTCTTCTCTCTACTGCTTGCATTAGAGTAGTGTATCATGTTATTGTTTTCCGTAAATCCTATCCTGATGCATAGCCTGTCATTGTTGCTACAGTTAAATGCTTAGTATAGGATGCTAGTTTATCATCAGTGGTCCTACATTCTTGTCCGTCTGCCATGCTATACTATCGGTCCGTGATCACTCGGGAGGTGATCACGGGTGTATACTTATATACATAATATATGATACTTGTGGTGACTAAAGTCGGGTCGGCTCGTAGAGTACCCGCGAGTGATTCGCGGATTGGGTCCGAAAGGACGTTTGTCCCAACGGCCCTCTGAGTGGATCTTTGTGGCGGAGCGACAGGGTAGGTTGAGAACACCTAGGAGAGAGGTGGGCCTGGCCCTGGTCGGCGTTCGTGGTTATTTCAAAATAACACGCTTAACGAGATCTGGGTATTTGATCTGAGTCTGGCCATTGGCCTATACGCACTAACCAACTACGCGGGAACAGATATGGGCACTCGACATCGTGGTATCGATTCATCTCCGGTCATATGATCAGTACATCCACTATCAAGAACCCATTCCTTTCCTCCTGATTCATATCCCCGAAGATTTTCCATAAGACCAAAATGTCTCATTGCATCATCAAGATCGAAGTCACTGTCATCCTCATCGTAATATTCATGTTCATCATGATCTTGTGATTCATCATTTCCTAGAGAGGGTAATTCATTAGATAAATGATCAAAGTGGTTACTTTTATGAATTCTTATAGCTTTGAATATGATATCATTAATGATTCCAACATCTCCTTTAGCATGCTTAAGATTGGCAAGTTCAAGAAGACATTTACCAAAACTAGGATCACTAGAGTTCATCTTACTCAAGACAATAGATTTATGGAGAATTTCATCCAAAGTTTTCAAGGAATGATTGGGAAACCGTTCCTCAAGAAATTTCCATATAGTATAGGCGCAATTTTGAGTAGGCAAACTAGCAATCAAATTTTTGGGCAATCCTCTAATGATGAGCTCAATAGTTCTAAGATTGCGAATCATGTCAGCATCTTCATCTAGGGTAGGATGCAAGGGATCAATATGGGGTGCACAAGGGCTAGCAATGTACTTGTTCAAATGATATTGATTGAAGATTACAAGCATCTCATTTTTCCAATCATGAAAGTACTCTCCATCAAGAATAGGCACTCTATGCCTAAGACTCCCTAATGTAGACACATCCATCTTCCTCCAATGGTGATTAAACCAAGGCAATGGAGACCAAAGCTCTGATACCACTTGTAGGATCTAGAAGTAGATGTGTCTAGAGGGGGGTGATTAGACACTTCATGCTAAAGTTGCAATTTTTAAGCCTTTTAGGTTTAAGTGGAGTTTAGGCACAATTTCAATACACACAATACATATCAAGCAAGCATGCAAAGAGTATATAGGCAGCGGAAAGTAAAGCATGCAACTTGCAAGAATGTAAAGGGAAGGGTTTGGAGAATTCAAACGCAATTTGAGACACGGATGTTTTTCCCGTGGTTCGGATAGGTGGTGCTATCCTACATCCACGTTGATGGAGACTTCAACCCACGAAGGGTAACGGTTGCGCGAGTCCACACAGGGCTCCACCCAAGGGTAACGGTTGCGCGAGTCCACACCGGGCTCCACCCACGAAGGGTCCACGAAGAAGCAACCACCCACAAAGGGTCCACGAAGAAGCAACCTTGTCTATCCCACCATGGCCATCGCCCACACAGGACTTGCCTCACTAGCGGTAGATCTTCACGAAGTAGGCGATCTCCTTGCCCTTACAAACTCCTTGGTTCAACTCCACAATCTTGTCGGAGGCTCCCAAGTGACACCTAGCCAATCTAGGAGACACCACTCTCCAAGAAGTAACAAATGGTGTGTAGGTAATGAACTCCTTGCTCTTGTGCTTCAAATGATACTCTCCCCAACACTCAACTCTCTCTCATAGGATTTGGATGTGGTGGAAAGAGGGTTTGAGTGGAAAGCAACTTGGGAAGGCTAGAGATCAAGATTCATATGGTAGGAATGGAATGTCTTGGTCTCAACACATGAGTGGGTGGTTCTCTCTCAGAACATATGAGTTGGAATGATGTGTGTGTCCTGATGGCTCTCTCTTGGAATGAGAAGAAGGTGGAGGGGTATATATAGCCTCCACAAAAAATCCAACCGTTACACAGTTTTCCAATCTCGGTGGGACCGAATCAATAAACTCGGTCGGACCGAAAATGTAAACCTAGTGACCGTTAGAGATTTCGGTGGGACCGACTGGATCAACTCGGTGGGACCGATGTGCTAGGGTTAGAGTAAATCCAAAACTCGGTTTGACCGATTACTCAAACTCGGTGGGACCGATTTGGGTAATAAGTGAAACTGAGATTTGATCAAGCAAACTCGGTGGCACCGATTGCATATCTCAGTGGGACCGAGAATATTGCAATGGGTAACAGAGAGTTTGCAAGCCCATCTCGGTGAGACCGAGATCCCATCGGTGAGACCGAACTGATTAGGGTTTGGCAGTGGCTAATGACAAGTGAAACTCGGTGGCGCCGGATAGGAAGAATCGGTAGGACCGAGTTTGTCTTAGGGTTTAGGTCATGTGTGGAAGTGGGAAAGTAGCTGAGGATTTTGGAGCATATCATTAAGCACATGAAGCAAGAGGCTCATTAAGCAACACCTCATCCCTCCTTGATAGTATTGGCTTTTCCTAAAGACTCAATGTGATCTTGGATCACTAAAATATAAAATGAAGAGTCTTGAGCTTGAAGCTTTAGCCAATCCTTTGTCCTTGGCATTTTGAAGGAGTTCCCACAACCTTTAGTCCATGCCACTCCATTGTTGAACTTACCTGAAACATGCTGGATAGAAATGTTAGTCCAACAAGAGATATGTTGTCATAAATTATCAAAACCACCTAGGGAGCACTTGTGCTTTCAATCTCCCCCTTTTTGGTAATTGATGGCAACATACATCAAAGCTTTAGATAAAGATATAAAGAACAGCAAGTAAAGCTTTGGAAGGACATGTAACGAGCATAGACTCCCCCTACATGTATGCACTCATGTAAATATGAAATATAGAGGCCTGTGAGAGCATAACCATGACAGAGTAGGCAATGTGTTACATGTATCTTGGCCATATGCATCAGAGCAAAAGATTATTAAGGAGAATACCTTCATGCTCATGAGTCCTTCTTGCAAACAGTATGTACATAAGCAAGAACTCCTCATACTCATGATTTTGATGCATATACTTACCTTGTGGTCTTGAGTTGGCTTAGGATGGAATGAACCTGCACAAACAAGGTTAGATAACACAGGTACGTCCACTAGCCAGAGCAAACAAAAGAAACCACAAGAATACCAAGATTGGGATGACATGTAGAGAGTGAGTACAAGGTACCATATAGAATTCAACATGTCCCCAAGAATAAAGATATGCAGTGAATTTGACTGATTTCTTTCCCTTAGATGTCTTGCTCCCCCTGAATCTTACATGGGATATTGGGAGAAGATAGGAACCAGAAAATCAGAGCTGAAGGATATGAATAGAACTAAATTCAAATGAGTTCATATGAACATGTCTTTCCCCCAAAAAGACATGTGGCATCTCTCCTCTTGAACATCAAGCATCTGGGATCCTTGAGTATTCTCTCCCCCTTGGAGATTTCCTTCTCCCCCTTAATATATGGGATCCTTGAGTATTCTCTCCCCCTTAGGTGATAAGCTTTGATGTGATCTCTCTCTCTCTCCCCCTTTGACATCAATTTCCAAGAAGGTTGTTCCTGGAATCCGTCGAATGGGTTTGGTCCTTGGGATGTAGTACAAAGCAGGGAATAAAACTGTGATGCTTGTAGAGGACAAGATTCATTGAGTGGAGCTGGATCAGAAGAAATATAGAATATGTGGCAAACTGTTTTTCCTGTTGCGAAATCGGTGGCACCGAGTGGCATGTTTCGGTAGTACCGAAGGGATTCGGTTGGACCGAAAATGGCTATTCGGTGAAACCGAGTTCATCACATAGAAAAACACTTGTCACCTCAGCTCACTAGTCAAGTAAGAGCTCACAAAGATTTGCAATGAATTAGCTGAAAGATTTGCAAGGAATATGATGCAGAAATATGCAGAACAAAAATCAAAAATAAAAGGGTAAAAGGTTTCTAGATGAAGTTTTCAATTGAAAAAGAAAGAAACAAATATGCAAGGGACAAATGCAATAACTCAGAAGAGAACACAAGAGAACTTCATCTAGAATTGGGCAGTGACATAGTCACCTATGTTAGAGTATATTGACTTAGGAGTCAAGTTAGAACACTTGATCATAGGTCATACTCATCGTTTAAGCTCAAAATGGGGTTACCATTTTTCGTTTAAGCATCTTGATGTATTCACATCTTGTTGAGTTGCTTTGACTCATGTCTTGGAGTAAAGCTTCTCTAAGATGGAATAACATACCTTGGGTGGTGATGTGGTTCTTGCTCATGTAGTTGAACTTGTGGGTGCTCAAGGTTGATGTAGTTCATCAAGAGTTGGGAGCACCACTTGGAGTTTGAGTTCATCTACCTACATGGGTTAGTTCTTGCAAGGAAGAGCACTTGTGTATCCAAAAATGACAATCATGAAGCTTAATCATAGAGTTTGTCAAAGGATATGTTTCATGGTTTTGTGCTTCCTTGTCTTCAACCACTATTGTGTAGAGTCTTGGTGATGTAGAGATCGCTCAGGATATGAGTGAGTCGCAATCTCATGGAATTAGATTCAACCAAGCACCTACATGGGTTAGACAATATGCAAGGTGCAAATATATCCAAGACATAAGATAGTTATCATAAGAGATATATCATGGATTAGTCATAAGCTCATGTCTTGCATGTATCCAATGGAGTTTCTACTCCAAGTTCGAAGCATCAATGATGTTCAATTCTCCTCTCAACCTGCAAAACACTTTCTCATCAAGTGGTTTAGTAAATATATCCGCCAATTGCTTATCGGTGCGAACATGCTTAAGATTGATGTCACCCTTAGCAACATGATCTCGAATGAAATGATGACAAACTTCAATATGCTTAGTCCGAGAATGTGGTACAGGATTATGACCAATTTTGATAGCACTTTCATTGTCACAAAGCAGTGGAACATGTTTCACATAAATCCCATAATCTTTAAGAGTTTGGGTCATCCAAAGTAATTGAGCACAACATGAACCAGCGGCAATGTATTCAGCTTCGGCAGTGGATAAGGATACCGAGTTTTGTTTCTTGGAAGACCAAGACACAAGAGATCTACCAAGAAATTGACAAGTACCCGAAGTGGACTTTCTATCAACCTTGTCTCCGGTATAATCCGAGTCGGAATAGCCAACAAGATCAAAAGAAGACCTCTTAGGATACCAAATGCCAAAATTTGGTGTATGGATTAAGTATCTCACTATCCTTTTCACAGCCTTAAGATGACAATCTTTAGGAGCAGCTTGATATCGTGCACACATGCACACACTTAGCATAATATCGGGACATGAAGCACATAGGTATAACAGTGAACCAATCATAGAGCGATAAACCTTTTGATCAACAGGTTCACCATCTTTGGTCAAATCATTATGTCCACTAGTAGGCATGGGTGTAGACATACCTTTGCATTCTTACATATTGAACTTCTTGAATAAGTCCTTGGTGTACTTTGTTTGAGATACAAATGTACCTTCCTTAGTTTGCTTGATTTGCAACCCGAGAAAGAATTTGAGTTCACTCATCATAGACATCTCAAACTTCTCTGACATTAGCTTTCCAAACTTTTCACTGAAGAGAGAGTTAGTTGAACCAAATATGATATCATCAACATAAATTTGGCATACAAATAGTTCTCCATTAACCCTTTTTGTAAAAAGAGTAGAATCAATTTTACCAATTTCAAAACCACTTGTAGTAAGGAACTTGGTCAAGCATTTATACCATGCTCTAGGAGCTTGTTTAAGACCATAAAGAGCTTTGTGAAGTTTGTAAACATGATTTGGTTTCTTGGGATTGATAAAGCCGGGAGGTTGTTTAACATAAACTTCCTCCTCTATTTGACCATTTAGAAAAGCACTTTTAATGTCCATTTGGTACAAGGTGATATTATGGTGATTAGCATAGGCAAGTAAGATGCGAATGGACTCAAGTCTAGCAACGGGAGCATATGCCTCACCATAGTCCATACCTTCGACTTGTGTGTACCCTTGGGCGATGAGACGTGCTTTGTTGCGAACCACTTGTCCATCTTCATCTTGCTTGTTGAGAAACACCCATTTGGTACCAATGATGTTGTGGTTGTTGTCGGGCTTCTCGACCAATGTCCAAACTTGGTTTCTCTCAAAATTATGTAGCTCTTCATGCATAGCGTTTATCCAATCTGGATCTTCCAATGCTTCTTCAACCTTCATTGGTTCAATGCTAGAGATGAATGAATAGTTTTCACAAAAGTTAGCTAAACGAGTTTTTGAGCGAGTGATTCTCCCGGTTTGTATATCATTTAGAATTTGCTCGACGGGATGATCTTTGGCAATTCTCGCTCGAACTTGTGAGAGCTTTTGCTTGGGTCTTCGTTGAACATCTTCTTCATCTTGTTCTTCTTCTTGGCCTTCTTCATTGTTGACGACGTCGTTCTCTTGTCGTGGTGGAGAAGGAGGTTGTTGATGTTCGTCTTGACGTATTTCCTCGTTTTCTTCATCTTGATGTGTCCCACTTGTGGATGCTTCCGTGTCGATTCTTGGTTCACCTTGTCGTGAATTAGAAGCTTCCACTTGGACGGATGAAGTACTCTCCTTCACCTCCGTTGGACGAATTTTGCCAATGGACAAGTCTTGAATTGCTTCTGAAGGGTCTTTGTCTCCTACATCAATTGGCAATTGCTCTACTTGCGAGCCATTAGATTCATCAAACTTCACATCTACCGTCTCTTCAACCTTTTGGGTGAAATTGTTGTAGACACGGTAAGTGTGAGAGTTTGATCCATAACCAAGTAGAAAACCTTCATGAGATTTAGGAGCAAACTTTGATCGACGATGCTTATCAAGAATGTAGCACTTTGAGCCGAATACTCGAAAGTATCCAACTTGAGGCTTGTTACCGGTGAGGAGCTCGTATGCCGTCTTGCCGAGTAGCTTGTGAAGATATAAGCGATTTGTTGCGTGACAAGCTGTCTCAACCGCTTCTGCCCAAAAGTGCTTTGGCGTCTTGTATTCATCAAGCATCGTTCTTGCCATTTCGATGAGCGTCAGATTCTTCCTCTCAACAACTCCATTTTGTTGAGGTGTGTACGTAGCCGAGAACTCGTGTGAAATCCCTTCTTCGTCAAGAAAGGTGTCCACATTTGCGTTCTTGAACTCCGTTCCATTGTCACTCCGAACCTTCTTGATCTTCACATCAAACTGATTTTGGGCTTTCCTAGCGAAGTTTCTGAAGATCTTCTGGACCTGCGACTTGTCATTAAGAAAGAACACCCACGTAAATCTTGAAAAATCATCAACTATAACTAGACCAAAAGAATTTCCACCGAGACTCTTGTAGGCGTTGGGACCAAAAAGATCCATGTGAAGTAGCTCGAGTGGCCTCCTTGTGGTCATGATGTTCTTCACGGGATGTCTTCCTCCAACCTGTTTACCTGCTTGACAAGCACTGCAAAGTCTATCCTTATCAAATATGACATCGTTAACTCCAAGGATATGATTTCCTTTAATAAGCTTGTCAAGGTTTCTCATGCCAACGTGACCTAGTCGTCTATGCCATAACCAACCTTTTGAGGATTTAGCAACAAAGCAAGTTTTAGGTTGTGCCTTTTTAGAGAAATCGACAATGTAAAGATCACCTCTACGCATACCCGTAAAGACCATTTTATGATTGTCTCGACGAAATACTTGGCAATCTACCTCAGTAAATAGGACATTCAAACCGAAATCAGCAAGTCTAGATACTGAAAGTAAGTTGTAGCCAAGAGATTCAACAAGCATGACATTTTGAATGGAACTATCATGTGAGATGGCCACCTTACCAAGGCCAACCACTTTACCCTTTGAATTATCACCAAAGGTGACATATTTTCGAGGGCCGTCATTTTCAGCAAGCTCACGAAACATCTCTTCATCTCCGGTCATATGATCAGTACATCCACTATCAAGAACCCATTCCTTTCCTCCTGATTCATATTCCCGAAGATTTGCCATAAGACCAAAATGTCTCATTGCATCATCAAGATCGAAGTCACTTTCATCCTCATCGTAATATTCATGTTCATCATGATCTTGTGATTCATCATTTCCTAGAGAGGGTAATTCATTAGATAAATGATCAAAGTGGTTACTTTTATGAATTCTTATAGCTTTGAATATGATATCATTAATGATTCCAACATCTCCTTTAGCATGCTTAAGATTGGCAAGTTCAAGAAGACATTTACCAAAACTAGGATCACTAGAGTTCATCTTACTCAAGACAATAGATTTATGGAGAATTTCATCCAAAGTTTTCAAGGAATGATTGGGAAACCGTTCCTCAAGAAATTTCCATATAGTATAGGCGCAATTTTGAGTAGGCAAACTAGCAATCAAATTTTTGGGCAATCCTCTAATGATGAGCTCAATAGTTCTAAGATTGCGAATCATGTCAGCATCTTCATCTAGGGTAGGATGCAAGGGATCAATATGGGGTGCACAAGGGCTAGCAATGTACTTGTTCAAATGATATTGATTGAAGATTACAAGCATCTCATTTTTCCACTCATGAAAGTACTCTCCATCAAGAATAGGCACTCTATGCCTAAGACTCCCTAATGTA